>NC_071408.1:33060637-33660637 GCF_017976375.1 Cuculus canorus
CAGACGATGGCGAGTTTGCTATGAAAGTTCTCTGGGCTGGCAGCGGGCTGCCCTCCGCACCCTCTCACTGCTACTAGACTTCATTTCACCTTATAATTTCCGACATCAGAAACAGCTACTGGGACAGTGTCCCATCGGCAAAGCAACAGTACTATGGGCACCTCAGTACAAGAAGGACATTGAGGGGCCGGAGCGCGTCCAGAGGAGGGAACGGAGCTGGGGAAGGGGCTGCAGAACAGGGGTTCTGAGGGGTGGCTGAGGGACCTGGGGCTGTTCAGTCTTGAGAAGAGGAGCCTGAGGGGAGACCTCATCACTGCCCACAACCGCCTGAAAGGAGGTTGCAGAGAGGCGGGTGCTGGGCTCTGCTCCCAAACAACAAGTGATAGGACAAGAGGGAATGGCCTCAAGCTGCGCCAGGGCAGGTTCAGATTAGACATCAGCAAAGGTTTCTCAGGCACTGGAACAGCTGCGCAGGGAGGTGGTGGAGTCTCCATCCCTGCAGGGGTTTAAGAGCCGGTTGGATGAGGTGCTGAGGGATCTGCTTTAGTGGTGGTCAGGAACGGTGGGACACGATGACCTCAAAGTTCTTTTCCAACCAAGCGATTCTATGTGCGGTTTGGTGTTCCTCATGCAAATTATAACACCGAAAGAACACCTGCCCCGTTAGCAAACCAGGGTTGGTGTTTAGACCGCAGCCCGTACTTCTAGGATCCACAAGTTAAAGTGTGAAGGGCTACATACAGCAAACAGTTTCTCTAACGAGAAGAGGGAATCACAGCGTGAGAGTATATTTCAAACCATTTTTCTGGCATACTTTTTTTATGACTTTATACAGAAATGCCTGAAACAAAGCTTTTGGAAGATTCTTTAGATAAGGACAGCACGAGAAGAGAGACAGCGCCAGAGAGGTATTGCTTACATTTATGTTTGCAAGAGAATTACAAAGCTGCATCGGAAGACATGAATTAACCTATTCCCACGTGCTTTAGACAGTAAGGGCACACGGCATTTGTCATCTCCCTAACAGACCAGCACGTGTAATAAAACCAGATAACCAGGATGGGAAAATTAGTGCTGGGACCAAGCTCGTACTTTATTAGAAGTGCTTTCTTTCTCTTTCTTTTCCTCTCTTCCTACAAATACAAACAAGCCCTGTGAAACCATCACGGTAAGGGAGCACTAAATTAAAAAAGTCAACCACAATAGCATTAGCATTAGAGGTTACAACAAATGCAATCATTGCTGGGAAGAAATCCTAAACGCATGCATCTCCACAAAGAACTTTGAAACAATGCCTTTACTCCGTTGGGAAATGCCGCGGTAGAGAATACAGCATCATTACAATAAAAAGGAGCCATGAGGCACATCACTAAAAGAGAAAACAAATCAAAACAAAACAGAAGAGAAAAGCAAGCAGCTTATTGTGTCTCTGCCAAGGGTGAAGTAAACAGCGCATCCAGTCTGAAACTCAGACCCCGGCATCTGACCAGGAATAAAACTGCCCGTTTAGAAAACAAGAGTTGGGAAGGGTCAGCGGCGTCCGAGTGTTGAGTTGGTTTATGCTTTTCTCTCGCACACAGAAAAGCGGTTCTGAGTGCATGTATTTATAATAAATCCAATTGTTAAAGGAAAATAATTTCACAAATTCCCTTTTACATTAAAAATACTCTTATCGTAAACACGGAACGTACTGTGTACGAGCAGTCTGGCTGACTTACAGCAGCTCAGTTCAGCCCGGGCAAGATAACCAAGAGTAATGGGGTTTGATAATCAGGCCACAGTATTAATATAACATGAACCATAAATGCTTTTGTACAACATCTCTGGTTAAGCTACCAAATCCCATTGGAATATTAAGGAGAAAAAGCTACATTCTGCTTTCTTTTCTAAACTGCAGAGCGTTTCTATGGATGCCTCTTTGGAACAGACACTGCGAAAGCGAGTGTGTGGCACAGGTGATTAATGGACACCTCTCCTAAATAAACCTCTGATCCTTCCTAACCAGTTCAAGCTCAAACATTGCTCGCTGGGTCACAGTTTGTGTCCCATAAAAGTCAGCTGTGGGATTTCAAGTGTCAGTCATGCTGGCAGGGGTCAGTCTGCCTGGGAGAGAGAAAACTCCGTTTTGATAGCTCTCATCGGTCCTCGGCTTCTACGGCTGTAGCCTGCAGGGACTCCTTTTGGCTGGTGCCACCTGGGGACAAACTCTGCCCGTTTACATCGAGCGTCCAGAGGGGGACAACAAAGCCGGGGAAGGGTTTAGAACACAAGCCTTGTGGGAAGCAGCTGAGGGAGCCGGGGCTGTTTAGTCTGGAGAAAAGGAGGATGAGGGGAGACCTCATCATCCTCTACAACGGCCTGAAAGCAAGCTTTAGAGAGGTGGGGGTTGGTCTCTTCTCCCTGGTGGCCAGTGACAGGACAAGGGGAAATGGCCTCAAGATGCGCCAGGGGAGATTTAGGTTGGATATCAGGAGGAATTCCTTTACTGAAAGGGCTGTCAGCCATCGGCAGAGGCTGCCCAGGGAGGTGATGGAGTCCCCATCCCTGGAGGGGTTTAAAAGACGAGAACATGTCCAACTTGGGGACACAGTCTGGTGGTGGACTTAGCAGGGCTGGGTCGATGGCTGGACTCGATGTTCTTGAAATGACTTTTCCAACCGAAACTATTTCGTCATTCTGTGACGTTATCAACAAGAAATACATAAATCAAAGTCCTACTGATGCTGAGATTTGGGAAGGATTTGACGAGGCATTGGTATGAGGTGACTCAGAAGCACAGCTTACGTTAAACATATGGCTCTTTAGAAACACAGATCATACACAGAATCACAGAATCACCAGGTTGAAAGGACCCATTGGATCATCGAGTCCAACCATTCCTAACACTCCCTAAACCATGTCCCTAAGCACTTCATCCACCCATTCCTTAAACACCTCCAGGGAAGGCGACTCGACCCCCTCCCTGGGCAGCTGTTCCAGTGCCCAATGACTCTTACTATGAAGAATTTTTTTCTGATATCCAACCTGAACCTCCCCTGGCGGAGCTTCAGGCCATTCCCCCTTGTCCTGTCCCCTGTCATTTGGGAGAAGAGCCCAGCTCCCTCCTCTCCACAGCCTCCTTTCAGGTAGTTGTAGAGAGTAATAAGGTCTCCCCTCAGCCTCCTCTTCTCCAGGCTAAACAACCCCAGCTCTCTCAGCCACAACACGTGTCTACAACTACATCTCAGATCAGTATTGGGGAATGGTAACTACAAACCCATGATCTTCTCACAGTGTCTCCATAGTTCAATGCTTAGAACCACCCTGCCACCATAACATAAATAAATATATATTTAAATATATATATTTTAAATATACATGTATATTTTTGTGCTTTTATAGATATATTTAAAGATATATTTAAATATGTATTTATAGATATATTTATGTATCTATAGAAGCACAAAAATTCATTTTTTTATTAAAAAAAAAATAGATTGTGGTTGGAATACATTGTTTATTATTTGAATTGCTTCTAAGCCAATTCCATATCGCCGGCTGGTGGAATACAAATCAAATCACTGAACTGACTTTCTTGGTATTTTGCATTTCCTCTGGTGGGTGAAACAGAAAGCCAAGGTCCACTCCTAACCACTTCTGATCATTAAAAAAATCCATGGCAATTTTAACAAGAATACGGGTGTTAAATTAATCACAGTGACCTGGCCAAATTCCAGTCCTGGTAATTACATCCTGCATGCCTAAAATTCCCCCCGCAGTCTCAACTGGAGAATTTATTCTTCACTTTTCCTCTTAAAAAGCACTGTGTACAGCGGTGCTGCTAACAGAAGCTTTGTTCCATAGAAGACTTAATTTCAGTTGCAGGCAAATGAGATGAAGAACTTTTAGGTCTTCTCACACGAAAGGTATCTAAAGAACATAATTGCTTTTTCCCCTTCATAACATAGATATTTATTCTACCCCTCGAATGCAGTGGAAGCATCTATTTACCCATTACTTCCCCACTTAAGAAAACCTTATCTTTGCCCTCCACAACCTTGACCTGGAAAATCAAGCATCCCACGCACCTCAGATGGAGTCGGGTGAAGGAATGCAACGCGCATCCTCACAGGCTCTGCAGACAAACAGCAACAAAACTCACTTGAGGTCGTGGATCTGAGTCTGGGGAAGAGCCCAGGCACCCGCTGCCTCTGCTCTTCCAGAAACAAACAAACAAAGAGGACCAGGATTCCCTCTCTACTCTTAGATGCCAGAAAAATAGCAGGCGCAGCATCAGGGCTAATCATTCTTCCTTTCCCACCAGCAGTTACGTACAATAATTCAAAGCCCAGCGCGTATCTGACCAATTAACCAGAAAGATTTGGATAGAAACCAATTGTGAAAGTCACCATTAATTTTTAAAATAACTAAACGATTAGGCCTTACGGCCTGCTATCATTCCATCAGAATCCTTCAAGCAGTCACCAGAAAAAGGCTCTCATTTGCGTTCCTGGAAGCACACAGGATGTTCTGCGGAAATAGATGGGTATGGAGAGAGACCGACAGTGTAGGCAATGGATAGTGACTGAACGACCAGCAACGGATTGAAGTGAACCTGTGGGGCTGGCGTCAGGATCATAGAATGGTTTGGGTTGGAGGGGACTTCAAAGCCCATCC
This sequence comes from Cuculus canorus, assembly GCF_017976375.1. Classification (NCBI taxonomy): domain Eukaryota; kingdom Metazoa; phylum Chordata; class Aves; order Cuculiformes; family Cuculidae; genus Cuculus; species Cuculus canorus. The sequence goes on from NC_071408.1 coordinate 33,065,294, forward strand.
AGTTCCACCCCTGCCGTGGGCAGGGACACCTCCCACTGGATCAGGGGCTCCAAGCCCCATCCAACCTGGCCTGGAACCCCTCCAGGGATGGGGCAGCCACCATTTCTCCGGGAATCCTGGGTCAGGGCCTCCCCACCCTCAGTGTGAAGAAATTCCTCCTAATGTCTAATCTAAATCTTCCCCCTTCCAATTCAAAACCCCTCCCCTTGCCGAAAGGAGGGTGTCCGTTAAGGGAAGACAAATACTGGGGACAGGGAGGCAGGCAGACGCCAGGCAGCTCCAGGCAGGTGGGAGCGGGCATCTGCCGGTCTGCCGGGCGGCAGCCTCCTCCGAGCCGGCCCCGCTGGCTCCGCTCCACGTAAGCTGCTTTCCAAGCCGAGGACAAATGCCCACTGCGCGGAAAGCTGGCTGGAGTTTTCCGAGTTACTGTTAAGGCAGGCTTCGTAGGTGATAACGTCTCTAAGTGTAACAAGCGAAATATTATGAATTGATTTCAGCGTGAGCTATTCAAGATAAGATGGAATAGGAACAGTGGCTGAAGCAGAAGTGTTTAAACGAGACTCAGGGTCTGTTTCTTCCTTCTGACCTCTGCAGATAAGCAATAAAATTATATGTGGCTGCAACAGCACTCTGTGTCGAGAGTATTAAGTGGACAGCTTCTAATTACCTTTAGCTCATGAAGCTAAAGAGCTTGATCTATTGCTTAAAAGCTTTTTAGTTTAAATTATTTTAATCAACAATTCTATTTTTAGCAGTTGTTTCTAAGATGCTTTTCCAGTAAACGGAGGTGGGTGGGAAGGGGGGCAGGAGCCCGGTTAGCCGGCTGGCTCACCTCCCGGGATGCACAGCCCTGAAGTCCCCAGCTCAGTAAGAACCTGCTGATTTGAAAATGAGATACGGGCACTGGAAGATGGGAAGATACAGGTCCTGGAGTCCGGGAACCCTACGGCAGTGGCCATGTTTTCTAGAAGTCTTTTTTTCCTCCAAGTGCAACAATGTCTAATGATATCCAATATATTTTTATCAACGTGGCGGCACTCAGTGTGATGGGGACATTGATGCTCCTGTGCTTTTCTAAGCTTGGTTTCAATCCCTGGCAACGTTTTCTTTCCATACATCCCTGTTCATGGTGTAAGGAGCCAAGATGGGACGCTCTTGACAGGGTAGCTGTTGGGCTTGAAGGATCCAAGAACCACGGAGAAAGGATAAAAGACAGATGACATTGGTAGTAAAAACATATTGCCTGGTTGTACCTTCCCCCAAATGGAAGAAATGGCTCCAGAGAAGGGCAGTTCTGATACATTCCACGATTCCTCAGACTCTGGGAAAAACAAATGGTGAGAGGGAAGCAAAAACCCATACAACAGCTTCTGAAACGCTGCCACAGGATGCTGGAAGTACGAAGTCATCCACATGGATCCAAGGCTGTTTTCACTAACCTAACGTTTATTGAAGGCTGCAATTTTATTCTTGGGATCAAATTTAATAATCCAACATGCTTTTGGGGTCTTGATTAATCCCTTGATGCTCATTTGGCTAATATGCAAGTGGGCTGTTCCTGCACTAATCTTCATAAAACTCGGACCAGAACTGTCTCAAGCCTTTCCCTCACTCCAGCGCAGGCAATCTAATGAAAATATCCCCATATGTCACCAGTCAGATATTAAAAAGAGGGGAAAAAAACAACACAAAAATCATGGACTCCACGACTCTCACGAGACTACGGAAAAGATTCATCCTTAGCTATAATAGCAGAAATGACCTTGGCACGGGGCATTTCCTGAAAAACGAAGGATTGGCTGGGGTTAATGGCCTTCAGCTTTGCCTGAGGCCATCGAGTCTCCCAGTCAGTCATTAATCCCCCGGAAGTACCCTGGTGCCTTGATCATTTCTACTTAATTAAAGTCGGTGATCCCCAGGATGCCTCCATTTCACCAGGAGACTCTTTCTAGTTACTTCAAGGAATGTGCCTCTCGACTCCCTCCCTCCATTTCTCTCTCTCTCTCTAAAGATATTTGACATGACATGTTCCAATTTCCTTTCTAATGGCCAATGTTTAATATGGCTTACAAATAATTATTTTTTCTTTCATCTTTGACATGAACCCTTGGACCAAAATTGAAAAATTAATTCATTTTTCTCTTTCCAAGGGAAAAAATACGGCTGTGGTTCCCGCATGAGGGACATTGAACCCAAAGTAAATAACTACCAAGGTTTAAAGAGCTTCCATCTTTAAAACAAACGAATCCAAAAGCAATACATCTAAACGAGGAGAAAAAAACTGAATTATGTCGTGGGGATGAGCAGAAATCACACAGGGAGATTGAATGGAAAATCAAAAATGAGAACCTGCTTTTATTGCCTTTTTTCCTCATCCAAGTCTCTCAGCCTGGAAACACTTATTGGAGACTTAATGTAACGATTATCAGCGGCCCCACAGACATCGGTGGATCACGTCTATGCGGAGAGGAGAGCACTTGTGTTTTCAGCACTAAAGCCTGCATTTACACAAAATAAACCAAACAAGCCACAGGGGCCACCAGTACGGCTGCTCAGAGAAGCAAGTGCACCCCACCTACTCCCTGCTAACGGGCGGTTCCAGGCTGAAAAATACGGATCTGGATTTTTAACATTTGAAATTTCAAAGTGTGATCTGAAAATAGGCTGCGTATTAAAATATGCATTCTTACATACAGGTGAAAAATAACGTACAGAGCCAGGGCTGCAGCACACCAAGAGACTGCGATGCACTGATGATCCCAAATATCTATAACCCAAAGCCCCGATCTTTCAAATCACAGAAACATAGAATGGTTTGGGTTGGAAGGGACCTCGAAGACCACCCAGTCCGACCCCCTGCCATGGGCAGGGACACCTCCCACTGGCTCAGGGGCTCCAAGCCCCATCCAACCTGGCCTGGAACCCCTCCAGGGATGGGGCAGCCACCACTGCTCTGGGCACCCTGGGCCAGGGCCTCCCCACCCTCATCATGAAGAATTTCTTCCTAATGTCTAATCTACATCTTCCCCCTTGCAATTCAAAGCCATTCCCTCTCATCCTGTCACTCCATGACCTCATAAAAAATCCCTCCTCAGCTTTCCTGGAGCCCCTTTCAGCACTGGAAGCTGCTGTAAGATCTCTCTGGAGCCTTCTCTTCTCCAGGCTGAACAACCCCAACTCTCGTCCTGTCCTCACAGCAGAGGTGCTCCAGCCCTTGGATCATCTTTGTGGCCTCCTCTGATGTGAATTCCGACATCACTAACCCAGGAGGTGTAGCCCTCTCCGCGGAAGGGCCCTGTCCTATAACGACGCCGTCCAGGTGTTGACAGCTGCAGCTCTGAACTCCAACTTTCTTTTTTAGGATACAAGCTTTCTCATCCGCTATTTTGGTTTACAAACAACATGAAAATGAGCTTCTGCTTAAGAAACCACCCCAATGTTGAATTTATCAGGATGGCCGAAAGAGTTTTATGCTTCCCAATTAGCACTAGTCAGAATGAAGTACATCACCACACAATGTGGAACAATAACTGCAGCCCCGAGATGGCTTCCATTCCCAAGTAATTACATCCTGTTTATCACAGAGCGGCTTGGGTTAGAAGGGACCTTAAAGATCATCCAGTTCCACGACTTCTAACTGTTTATATTGTATTTGCTGCTCACCTTTTAACAATGACACTTCTTTTACAATGGAATGAGATAGGGAAAAATGATACCAAGCGTAATTTACATCTTTTCTTGATACCTCCCATAATCATAGTATTGTTTCAATACTAATATTTGTTGAACTACATTCACATCAAGCACCTGCTAAAGGACCTCAAATCAATTCACAACTACACCGCGAAACATCAAAGTCAAAACCTCGGTGATTTATAGAGGCAACCTGGTGTGCAAACCCCTGCCCTTCCCCTCGCACGCTTGTGCATTAAACAAGACACCTCAAACGTTCGAGAAGGTACCTGCAGGAGCTCAGTTGTGACCACAGAGAAGAGATATTTTGTAGATTAAAAAGCATTACTGGCATTAACTTGAGAGAAAAATGGATCCATATATTAAAAGGGAGAGGAGAAAAGAGAGCAGTTTCACTAATCATTTTACTGATCGAGGAATTCATTTCCTAAGTGCTCAAACTTTGAGTCTTTCGGTGAGGACAAACTCTGAACTGCGTAATGCTGCTCTGGGAGAATTCCTTCTCTTGTTCAGTTTTGGGCGCCTCAGTACAAGAAGGACATTGAGGGGCTGGAGCACGTCCAGAGAATGGAACAGAGCTGGAGTACAAGGGTTATGGCACTTGGCTGAGGGACCTGGGGTTGTTTAGTCTGGAGAAGAGAAGGCTGAGGGGAGACATCCTTGCACTCTGCAGCTCCCTGAATGGAGGTTGTGGTGAGGTCGGTACTGGTCTCTTCTCCCAGGTAACAAGTGATAGAATAAGAAGAAATGGCCTCAAGTCGCACCAGGGCAGGTTCAGATTGGACATCAGAAAAAGCTTCTTCCCCAAAAGGGTTCTCAGGCCCTGGCAGAAGCTGCCCAGGGAGGAGGTGGAGTCCCTGTCCCAGAAGGGGTTTCAAAGCCGCTTAGATGAGGTGCTCAGCGATCTGGTTCAGCAGTGGAGAGGTACAGCTGGACTCATTGATCTCAAAGTTCTTCTCCAACCAAGCAATTCTATGGTTCTATGAACTACAGCTAAAAGACTTGTAAAAAGTGTTATTTTAGCACTGATGTAGTTTAAGTGACTGACTGAAAAACCACAATGTACGAGAAGCGTAACACAAGGCGGGCAGAACAGAGCCAAAGAAACAGTGATGATCAGCGACACATCCAACAGTGTAGTGTCAGTGTCTTGTCATTAACACAACTGTCAGGACGGTCACTCTGCACATCGCCTTGACTCCAAGATTCTGAATACACGTTGTTAGAGTTGGAGGGAGGAGGACAGGGGAGAATCACTGAATTTCAAGCCACGGTTATTCATGGCTTTTTAGGAAAACAAGGTTATCCATTTATAATACACTTTGTGCTGGAGGAACGCTAAAATGATTCTTATGAGTTCAATGCCATCTGCAATAGCCCTCCAGCTACGCAAAACAAAAAAGGACTCAAGATGAGGCATTCCTTTCACAAATGAGAAACTGATTTACTACCTGAAGTGATAATTAATGCCATTCAGTTTGGTTTCAAGTGGGGATGAATAGGACAAAATGAGAACGCATGTTCTCAGCACGCTTTCCTCTCAGAAACGTTCTTTGCTCTGTGCTGAGAGGACTGACAAACCATCCGCGGTGGCAAGCGGTGGCATCTGCCAACATCAGCTGTCCCACAGAAAACAAATACAGAATGAATCACATTTGCAGCTCGATGACAAAGCCTGTAGAGAGGCCAAGAGAGGGAGAAAGAAGCACATGCACTGCACCACTACGCTGCTGTAGTCCACTAGAGACGATCTAGACAGCACCATCGAGTGCACCGTCAGCAAGTTTGCAGATGACACCAAGCTGACTGATGCAGTCGTCACATCAGAAGGATGGGAAGTCATCCAGAGGGAACTGGACAAGCTGGAAAAGTGGGGATGTGTGAACATCATGAGGTTCAACAAAGCCAAGAGCAAGGTCCTGTACTTGTGTTGGGGAAATCTGCGGCTGCAATACAGGCTGGGGTACAGTGTGACTGAGAGCAGCCCCGAGGACACGAACTCGGGGTGCTGAGCGACAAGAAGCTCGGCATGAGCCGACCACAGGCACTCACAGCCAGAAACCAACCGGGTGCTGGGCTGCATCCAAAGCACTGGGATCAGCAGGGAGAGGGAGGGGATTTTGCCCCTTTGCTCCGCTCCGGGGAGAACCCACCTGGAGTCCTGTGTTCAGTTCTGGAATCCCCAACAGAAGAAGGACATGGAACTCTTGGAACGAGTCCCGAAGAGGCCAAGGAGATGATCTGAGGGCTGGAGCCCCTCTGCTATGAGGACAGGATGAGAGAGTTGGGGTTGTTCAGCCTGGAGAAGGCTGTGGGGAGAGCTTAGAGTGGCTTCCAGTGCTGAAAGGGGCTCCAGGAAAGCTGGGAAGAGACTTTTTACAAGGTCATGGAGCGAGAGGACAAGGGGGAACGGCTTTGAATTGCAAGGGGGAAGATCTAGATTAGACATTAGGAAGAAATTCTTCACAATGAGGGTGGGGAGGCCCTGGCCCAGGGTGCCCAGAGCAGTGGTGGCTGCCCCATCCCTGGAGGGGTTCCAGGCCAGGTTGGATGGGGCTTGGAGCCCCTGAGCCAGTGGGAGGCGTCCCTGCCCATGGCAGGGGTGGGACTGGATGGGCTTTGAGGTCCCTTCCAACCCAAACCATTCCATGATTCGACGATTTTATTGAAGAGTGTTCTTCAGGTCCAATTCTCCTGCTTACAGACTTCCCCAGGAGATGTGCCTGCTTCACAGCGAGTTTATGTTTTAGATAAATCATTAAAATAGCACTGAGGACCTGGCATAAACCTCCAGATGCTGAGATGCTCAGAAGGAAAGCTGCCTAAATTCCCTCAGTGTGCCTTGTGATTGCGACTGTCCTGAGAACTCACTGCTGGATTCTCAGGCAGCCGCCCGGATGCCATCCAAGAAGCCAAATCTTCACAAGAGACAAATTACGTAAGAGCCTTGCTTCTGTTAATAAATCAAATCTGCCATCTAACAACATGTTCGTATTCTTGGTGCTTCCAGCCTTTCAGATGCCCCACAAGGGCTTTTGAGCTAATTTGGGTACGCTGAGCGCGAGGCTAACGTGTCACGTTGCTCTGCCCGTCTGGCCACTCCGACGGAATCTCTGTAAGCTTCCCTGCCCCACTCCTGGCTTTCCTGATAGCTCTTCACGTAATTCCCCTCTGATCCTCGCTCAGCTCTCCTGATACTCTGACTTCTGCTGTATCCCTTCAGCAGCTCTAATATTTGCTCTTCTGATTTGGCTCCCAATCTTTCCCTTCTTCTCTTTCGCTTCCTCCTCCACATACTTAGGATGCAAATATCTCTTCCAGCCCTCCTTATTTCCTGCTCCTCTGACCTTGTGTCAGCCAGTACAAAATTGCTCTGATCCCTTCTGATCACACATTCTTCTCTAAACTATACAGCTCCAATCCCCTCTTCCCTTCTCCCTGGCATTCTGATCCTTTCCACCTCCACTTGTCCTGTTTTGATCCACTTTCAGCTTCTCCAGAGCCTCCACAATCCTCTCTGAGCCTTCTTTTGCCACCCTGATCTTTCCTCCACTCTCCCTGTGTGGCTCCAATTACCCTTCAACGTTTCTTTCTCCCTCAGAATCCTCAGAATCTCAGCTGTGTAATGTCTACGTTCAATATGTGTACTGTGAAATCAGTGGGACTTTGCCGTCTGCCACTAACGCTGTAGAACACAACTGGGAAAAAGGAAGAAAAAAACCCTTATTTACTACCCATTTTCAACATTTATTTCTCAAACTTAAGTATCTTCTCTGTTTTTGTCGCACTTTGCCTACATCGTTAAGACACCCTTTTCTGCTTCCAGTTTTAAGTAGGCACTTTTAAATTTCAGACCCTGTAAATTTCTGCTTTTGAACAAATCCCACCTTTTTCTCATCTTTTGGCCGTTTTGATCGGCAGGTCCGCGGCACCAGCGATGGATACGCGCAATGCGGCCAATGCAAAAGTCACTCAGCTCCGGCGACTGAAGAGCCGCCGATGTGGTGGCGCGGGAGCTCCATGCCCCACAGCCCCCTGTTCTCACGGTGCCCAATGTACACCTGCTGCTCACGGTGTCACTGCGGGACTTCACGGAATCGCTCGGTTGGAAAAGACATCAACTCCAGCCGTACCCGTCTACTACTACATCATGTCCCCAAGCACCTCATCTACCCGCTTCTTAAACCCCTCCTGGGATGGGGACTCCACACCCCCCGTGCAGCCGTCCCAGTGCTCGAGAACCCTCGCTGCGAAGAAATTTTTCCTCATGTCCAATCTAAAGTTGCCCTGATGCAGCTTGAGGCCATTCCCTCTTGTCCTATCACCGAGCACTTGGGAGGAGAGACCAACACCCCTCTCCACAGCCTCCTTTCAGGCAGTTGTAGGGAGCAATAAGGTCTCCCCTCAGGCTCCTCTTCTCCAGGCTGAACAGCCCCAGGTCCCTCAGCCCCTCCTCATGACCCCTGTTCTCCAGCCTCTTCCACAGCTCCATTCCCTTCTCTGGACACACTCCAGGACCTCAATGTCTTTCTCACAGCCCAAAACTGAACGCAGGATTTGAGATGTGGCCTCACCAGTGCCAAGCACAGGGGGACAAGACCTTCCCTGGACCTGCTGGCCACCCCGTGGCTGATCCAAGCCAAGATGCCGTTGGCCTTCTTGGCCAGCTGGGCCACTGCTGGCTCACGTTCAGCAGCTGTTGGCCAACACTTTCCCCGCCAGGCAGCTTCCACGGTGCTCTTCCCCAGGCCTGGAGCTGCACAGCATTGGTGCATCCCAAGTGCAGGACTCTGCACGTGGCCTTGCTGGAAGGTTCATGGTTCAAGGACGCGTTGAGTCAACGGCTCCCTCTGCTTAAGACACTACCGCATCAGCAAACCTTCAGTAAGGAACATTAATTATCAAATGTGCCAGTTTGGTGACTATTAAGTACCTCATTACAGTCAGTTTTGGAAAATGCAATTATGAGCACTTTTATGCAGGAGAGGACGGCACGTTTGGCGTTATTTAACCCTTCCACTTAGAATCATGATCCAAAAGAAGTTTGTATTTCGAATCTATTACATGTTTTTGGATCGGGTTCATTATTATTTGGAGGGTTTTTTTAACGTGCAAAATTTTAAACAGATTTTTTAGCTGTTCTTGAAGAACAGCGACTGAAGACATTAAAAAACGGCATTCTTGTACTCTGTTTGAATTAAATTTGTCCTTAGAGCTGCAACATGATTTTCATTCATACCTACAGCATTAGAAATAAAGGTTAAAAATAAAAACATTGTCTGCACATTGCATATAAACATATATTCATAAACACCCATTGCTGACAACACCACAATTCTTTCCTTCTGTTTATATTAGCATATACAGAGTCAAATTTTTCAGCTACAATCTATTTCCTTTAGTCTGTCAGAAAGAAAAGCTCATACCTCAACAAAGGCGAAAAAAAAGGAGAGAAAAATAAATTAAAACCATATTTAAAATGTATCATCTAGCCTAACCTTTACTCCATTAGGGAAAATACGCCTGCAAAAAAGATTAAATACAAATTTGCTTTGCTTTTAAACCTACTTAAGAAGCACCTATCCTATCTGTCCATATAAATTCCAATGGAAAACACGATGACATGCAATTACTAATCTCAATGTACACAGCTATGCCTAGGGGACTTAGTGGTTCATATTTTACTGTTCTGTAATCAAATACAGAACTAATGAGTAAAAATATGCTTCCCCCAATAAATTCCCAGCACCTGGACAAGCGTCTGACAGGGAAATGGAGGATGCTCACACAAAATTCATTCTGCAAAGCTATTAAAGTGTTATACTTGCCAACAAGTGTTCATTAAACAAGAATGAAGGATCTTTACGCCGGTTTCCTACCAAAGGCTTTTTAATATTTTAATGGAGAGTAAAGACTATTTATCTGAACTCTGATCAGTTAATGTTCAAATCTGTTACGGAAAAACAAGGAGTCTTTTATAATACCTTTCATAAAAATCCACTTTGCAATGCTTCAAATAAAGACGAAGAACTGTAAAAGATTATGTTGCGCATAAACAAAATCAGTATCGTTTTGAAATTATAGGGTTATCCGCGCAGCTCCTCAGCATATTAGAACAGGGTTGTACTTTTATTTAAGGAATGGTTAGCAGCATCCCTGATACAAATGAAAAGTAGGATTAGAGATGACATCACCTGTGCGAGAGCATCTTCAGGCTGCAGGAAAAAAGCAGGTTTAATGGAACAGATGAAAGAAGTGGGAGGCTGACAGATGGTGCAAAGCGAGGCCGTGGACCTGTTGGGGAGACAAAAGCTCCACAAGAAACGGGCAAGAAACACCGGCCAACGGCAGGTTTATCAAAGAGAACTGAAGCTTGAATTCAAATCAAATCCACATTTAAGATAACCAACAGGCTGAGAGAGTTGGGGTTGTTCAGCCTGGAGAAGAGAAGGCTCCAAAGAGACCTTAGAGCAGCTTCCAGTGCTGAAAAGGGCTCCAGGAAAGCTGGGGAGGGGCTCTTACTTACGGAGTGCTGGGTCAGGATGAGAAGGAAGGGTTTGAAGCTGAAAGAGGGGAGATTGAGATGAGATCTTAGGGAGAAATATTTTCCTGTGAGGCCCTGGCCCAGGGTGCCCAGAGCAGTGGTGGCTAACCCATCCCTGGAGGGGTTCCAGGCCAGGTTGGATGGGGCTTGGAGCCCCTGATCCAGTGGGAGGTGTCCCTGCCCGTGGCAGGGGGTGGGACTGGATGGGCTTTGGGGTCCCTTCCAACCCAAACCATTCTGTGATTCTAAAATAGAAGGACAGATCAAAAGCATCCCTTAGAAATAAAAAAAGATGGATCAACGCAAGACTTAATCACTTCCATTTGCAAGAAGAGCGGTGATTTTGGATTCAGGGTTTGGGTTTAGTCCTTCAGAATAACTTGGTCAGACCTGATAGATCTCCAAGGTTTGACAGACAATCAAAATGCCATCACTTTTACAAGGGCAGGCCTCTACCCAGGAGCAGAAGAAACAGAGAGCAGTTCCTCTTCCACCAAATCCAGTCAGATGGGGAATGGGAGGCTCCCGAGGGACACCCCAGCTTCCTGTCCCTCATGGCAGTGCACTAACCAGCAGGTGACCATGGATGTTCTGGACAGAGCTGTGCTCCAGTCCTCCTGTCAAAGCAGGATCAGCATAAAAGAGAGATGGATGTAAAAGAGAAGCAGAAAAAAGGACCTGAAATCACAGCCTGAAGTTTAGGCCATTAATTTCTGTTCGCAGGGTGTGATGCATTTTAATCTGGAGACTCTGGCTAAAAGCAGAAGAAGTATAAGGAACAGGAAGAGCAGTTTGCTCCCAGGGCTTGGTTCCCACACATTTTACTCGAGCTGGCAGCTTCTGAACCGTAAGGAAGCCTATGCTCCAAAATTTGATTTATAGTGATTTTTCGGACACTGCCAGAGATTGGTGGTGTTTGACAGCAAGCGCTTTGAATTGCTTTCACATTTCTGCAGCGCTTTGGAGGAGAGCTCTCCTTTTCATCCTTGATCCCTGTTTCTTCCCTTCTCTTACAAAACCTGATACAGCTTCTCCCGATACTGATGGGAAGAATGACCTGAGATCCAAGAGCTTGGATCTGCTCATCACACAGCTTCTAATTGTCCTTTACAGCCCAGATTTCAATGTAGATTCACGTCCGTGGCTATTTCGCACCTGACAAGGGAGATACACCTTTCTTCATGTTAAAAGACAATCAGGTGCGGCAGCATGGATCGCAAAGTTAACCTTTTAGCTTCAGTGATGGCAGCAATGTGCAAAAACGTGTTGAAGTTGCAAAGCCAAACAATTACGTTGGCAAGTACCCGGCTGCGTGCACGGGTTTCAGTTATGCAGGCATGTGTGAATACCTTTAAACGATAATCATTCTTTTATTGTTTTAATTTAAGCCTCGACTTCTGAATGTTTGAGTTCTTTTTAAGGGCAAACCCAGATCTCTTAGGCTGAGCAGGTTTGTGGTAGGCTCTAATAGCAATACGCGTATCCATAAAGAAAGGAAGTATTTTTAAGGTGCAGGAAAGTTAGGGTTTAACAGGGTGTGAAGTTGTCAGGGAAGGATTTGTGAGGTCGGGAGTTTAGTTTAATGCTTATTAATTAGGGCAGAATTGGCAGCTCTAGGCCTGAGGAGTGGCGTGCCGCTGCCAATGCAACACATTAATGGCCACACAAACAAGAGAGATCTGCATTGTTCTCTGACGTACAGAGGGAAGAGGGGTTTCCCCATCAAAATGAAGCAGTTCTGGGCATACGTCTGCGATCCTTCCAACATCAAACCCAATGAACACACTCAGTACTGTCTCACAAAGCTCAGACTTACTCTTGACCACACACCCAGAGGAGCCTCCTGATGTATTATTGGAGGATAAGAAAACAATTACATTAACACACAGTGTTGCTTCCAATTAAACATCACCATTGATTGAACGGGGAGAAAGATAAAGACCTACAGATCAAACAGGTACCATCTTGTCTATTAATTGTTGCCCTCAACAGCAGGTATCTTCGATATTTAAATTGTATTCACTCACTCAAAAATAAAATAAACCCCCAAAATCTAAGACGAGGTTTCTCGATCACTCCTCCAGCTCAAATGCTGATTAAAAACCAACATGGTGCTCCTTCATGGAGAGGCTGAACTATCAATAAAAGAAATTTAAAGCAGATTCTTAACCCAGTCACTGCCCACTGTGAATAGGTGGAGCTCCTACTCTGGAGCCCCTCTGTGATAAGGACAGGCTGGGAGAGATGGGGTTGTTCAGCCTGGAGAAGAGAAGGCTGTGGGGAGAACTTAGAGCAGCTTCCAGTGCTGAAAGGGGCTCCAGGAAAGCTGGGGAGGGGCTTTTTCCAAGGGCCTGGAGTGACAGGACGAGGGGGGAATGGTTTAAATTGGAAGGGGGAAGATGCAGATCAGACATGAGGAAGAAATTCTTCACGCTGAGGGTGGGGAGGCCCTGGCCCAGGGTGCCCAGAGCAGTGGTGGCTGCCCCATCCCTGGAGGGGTTCCAGGCCAGGTTGGATGGGGCTTGGAGCCCCTGATCCAGTGGGAGGTGTCCCTGCCCGTGGCAGGGGGTGGATGGGCTTTGAGGTCCCTTCCAACCCCACCCATTCTCTGATCATTAATGATGAGATGTTTGGGCAGGTTCCCATGTCAGCCTGATACCACTGATGTGACACTGCGCTGGGTTCGTTGGTGACCATCACTCAGACAAACACCCAAGCTTCTGTGGAAGAAGGCTCTGTAAACTTTATTATTGCTTTCATCAACTCCAACCAGAACCTTTTAATTAACCTACTTTGCTAAAGTACTGCACATACTGACGGAGCTTTCGAAGCAATACATAACGGCAATCAACCAACGTGAGAAACTCTCTCTCATATTACACTCACATTTAAACAGGTGCCACAGTCCAGTAAACTCTTTGCGTAAATTTAAACACCATTAACATCACTCATTCCTCAGCTACTCTTCCACTACTCAGAACTCGCATCCTGGCTGTTGCTGAATTCCCATTATCCCAGTCTCCCACCTGACCCTTGCTGGAGTGAGCAGTGATGGGATGAGAGTGCGTAACGGCTACCAAAACCCATAAGAGAAGCGATGAGATGAAGCCGAGCTCCCCGGCCCGAGTGGCGCTGCTGGGGATGACTGGCATATTCCCAATATTTGATTTACACAGACTTTAATCAGTGCGTACAACATCTCTTTCCCTAGAGCAAATCTATTGTGTAATCTTTCCCATGTAACTCTATTTATTCTTCATAAGTTATAACACCGATCCCCGCCTTTTGTCATTTTCTCCAGTGAAGCCGTTTTGCTATATCGTATGGGTTTTATTATGCACAAAATAAAGATATTTGAGTGCTAATTATACTCCCTTTACAAATGTCATACTTTAATTGTAAAAAGCAAGGCTTGCTGCTGGTCAGATGAGAGCTCTGAAGCTCTACACACTGTGTCAGCCCCATCCGTTCCCGGCAGCTCTTGGTGGGGCGGGAGGAACTCTCCTCGTACAATCGGCCACCTCCGCCGCGCGACTGTGTGACACGGATAAGACACTAAGAAATTTATTCATAGTAATACAGGTGTCCTGGCTGCACGGCCCTTCCCATAAACTTAGAAATATGGCAAGGGAGGAGTGAAGGGTCAGATTAATTTTATCGATATTTGGGTCAATACTTTGCTCTGACTCAGAGCGGTTACACACAGTCTAATTTTAACCCTAGAAAATGTGTCTTTTTGCCTTCCCGCCCCCCTGTTTCTATTTATTTATTTCATTAAGGGGAAAGACTCTTCCACTCATCAACATTTTTTTTGTCAAGGAAGGACATTTTTTTCTCATCTACAACCAGGCTGCTTTACATATGAAAATGTCAGCATGTTTGCTGGCCCGGGACAGCCGATGAATAAACACAAGATGAGACATTTTGCCAGAAACAAGTGATATACACATAATAAAGTTGAAGTAAACCAGCTATCATCATTGCCTTTTCAATATCTGCAGGGAAGGAGGACCACATTATTCTTTACGCACAACTCTGCCAAGTAAAAGTGAACTAAAATCTTTTTGCTGCCCCATTTCCAACCCAACAGATTGCTTTCAGACCAGAAGCTGGAACAAAGATGAGGCTTGTCCCCGTGCGTTACGATGTCTTACCTTGTACGGAAGCTTTTGACAGCCTTAGATTAAACTCGTGAAAGCTAATGAAGATTCCTCCTTAATACACATTTCTTTTTTCCAGTTTGGACTTGAAGTGACAACATTACAGAAATACCCTGCAGGTTTTTATTTGAATAGCATCCTATAAAACAATGGCCTCTTGTCAGTCAACACTAATTCAGCACAAGTCGAGCTATAAATCTGTCCAAAGGCCAGCAAAGTGCTTAACTTGGCACATCCCTAATAAAATTAGGAATGTGAGTTTATTACATGAACCTTAAGTAGGTTTGGCCAAGATATTAAGATTTTTGCTTATGGCAACCATGGCTAATGTGGATCGGTATTTTCATTATAACGCACCCCCCAGCATTTCTCAGCGAGGTCTCAGGTTTCCAAATTGGACAATAATTTTCTACCCTATCTGACACATCGCTAGGTGTTACCGATGAAACTCTGTCACTGAGGCTGCACACGCTTTAACCCTCCTTAAAGATGGTTAAGGCTTTTCAATAATGCTAATTCTACTGAATAAATGAGGGCAAATTAATTAATACTTCTATTAAGGTAACCTGATTTCACTTTGCTCAAGCAAAGAAGCACTTACAGGCTTTTAACCCAAGCTCAGATGCATTGTTTCAGCTCAAGGCAATTGAGAAGTGATTTATACCGTAATAAGCTGAAATGCACATTATACAGTCTGTTTTAGCTGTTTTTCGCCAAATATGCTTCTCAATGACAGTGATGCAGAATGTCTCTTCAGAACAGTGCTCTATAAAGCAGCCTCACGTTGCGATCCCTTCTGACCAGCTTCCACACCAACTTTATGTTATGGAAACATCTTGCCCAAGAAAAGAAACGCACTCCAAGGTCCAGGACTGGAGATCTTATCAAGCGTGTTCTTACCCGGTTAAAGAAGAACATACGATGAATGGCTTTGGCAGACCCGGAGGCTTCTGCCCGTCTCTGCCCGGTGCAACGCGCGGCACCAGGATGCGATACAGCCACTACAGGAGAAACGATGCTGCTTAAGATGCCACAACATCAAACACACAGATGTGCGGAGTCACCGAAGTTCAGTTCATGAAAAATACAATATACCCCAGGAAGGGAGTATGATTGATGTCCTTTGAGCAGACTGTTTATCAGACAAATACATTTTGCAAACTTTGACATAAATTGTTGGGTTTCTTATCATGCTGACAATATAAGAACAGCACCTTTG
Source organism: Cuculus canorus (assembly GCF_017976375.1). Taxonomy (NCBI): domain Eukaryota; kingdom Metazoa; phylum Chordata; class Aves; order Cuculiformes; family Cuculidae; genus Cuculus; species Cuculus canorus. The sequence continues at coordinate 33,080,910 of NC_071408.1, forward strand.
TAGAAACTTCCTGGAAACTCTTTAATGACCTCTAAACAGTATTATCTTATCATCATCTGACTTTCCTCTACCATAAATCATTTACAAATAGGTTAAAAGAAAAATTGATATTCGAAATATGGATTTATTTTCCATAGCTATAGACTTCAAGATGTGGGGAGCCTTTGCAAGAATAGTCATGAAGTTGATAAAGCACTCCAATCTCCCTGCACTTGCAGTCATTTCTCAAGAAGGGGAAGAGCAACTCTCACCAAAGAGCCTTGGGAGAAAGGAGTTGAAGATTTGCAGTTCCTAGGTCCTTGTAAGTAAAGGTAGGATGGCATCGTCCACTTTGAAAGGCAATTGTATGTGCAAATCCCTGTGTGATGTAAGCGACAGCATGACACAATACGCGGATGCGTTGCGTGTGGTCAGCTTGTGAACACAACCGATGAATAAGGCACATTTCCCCTTCAGGGCTATAACTAAAGCATCTCCCTTTTTCTGCAAGAGATTTCTGTTCAGCATTGCAGTGGATACCAAACCCCTCTCTTGACCCTCCTGACCCCCCTCGATATCTCGTTACACTGACAGACCACAGCCTATTGCCATACTTTTGCCGGCTGCGCAGGGGTGGTGTGATCCAGAGAAGAACTCATCTGACATCACCAACCCAACTAATAGTCCCTACTGACCTGTATCCAAGCTACAACCCCCTCTCTCTGTGTAGATGATAGCCCAGAGCGCCGCTCCATGCCTCCCTCCACAGCTGGCATCTCACGTGTGAAAATAGAGGATGCAGAGAAACACAACCAATCTCGCTTCTGAGCTGGAAAACTCTCTCGTAGAGCAATATAATTTACTTCAGTTTAATATGAATAATTATATGCAGGTCCAGAGTGTTTATGTTTTACAGCTCTCCTTAACTCCACATCTCCTTACTTCAGACGGAGCAGGCATAAAACATTTCATCACAGCCTTTAATAGAATGGTTTTGAAAAAGCCACCCTTGCGCTGCAGAGTAATTCCCATCCAAATTCCCAGCCGCATTACAAACTACAGGATTTTGGATCTCGCGGTCAGAAAACAACACTGACATTAATTGAGACTGAATTGAAAACTGCAAGGCATAAAGTTAAGGGAAGAAAAACAAAACAGAGTTGGGTTTCTAAGTTATGACTTTAGAGAGCAAGTACTACAGACAAAAGAGAGGTTCAATTACAAAGTATTTGCATTTAAAACTACAACGCTGCCCAGTTCCTCGCTTGAAAAGAAAATAATTAATTTTTCTTTCCGGTATTTACCATTGGACTTACACATGGAAAACATCATCACGTTAAACATACATAGATATCAAAGAAAAACCCCACAGTACAGTGTGTCATTAAACTACCTTAGTTATCAAAACTTAATGAGCTCTGAAATAGATACAATCCCAATATTGCAAGTCATAAAAGAGATTTTACATGTGACCTACATCGTTCACATCGAAGAATTAAGAAATTAGGGCATCTTTCCACTTCCCATTCTCTGTTTAAGTGCCTTTTCAGAGAATCTGACTCCTCAGGGCAAGGAGAAGCACCCGATTTGGCAGGTTTTCCCATGTTGTGAGGCATCGTTACGCAGAGCTGCTGAAGCTCTGCTGACCACAGTTCCACACAAACACACTGATGCCAGGGCCTCATCACCCTCATTGTGGACAATTTCTTCCTAATATCTGATTTAAATCTTCCCCCTTCCAATTTAAGGCCATTCCCCCTCGTCCTGTCACTCCAGGCCCTTGGAAAAAGCCCTTCCCCAGCTTTCCTGGAGCCCCTTTCAGCACTGGAAGCTGCTCTCAGGTCTCCTTGGAGCCGCCTTTTCTCGAGGCTGAACAACCCCAACTCTCTCAGCCTGTCCTCACAGCAGAGGGTTCCGGACCTCAGATCATCTTCTTGGCCTCCTCTGGACCTGCTCCAACAGTTCCATGTCCTTCTTATTTTGGAGATTCTTTATCCCACACAGTGCATTTTGGAAGGGGGAAGATTTAAATCAGACATTAGGAAGAAATTGTCCACGCTGAGGGTGGGGAGGCCCTGGCCCAGGGTGCCCAGAGCAGTGGTGCTGCCCCATCCCTGGAGGGGTTCCAGGCCAGGTTGGATGGGGCTTGGAGCCCCTGATCCAGCAGGAGGTGTCCCTGCTCATGGCAGGGGGTGGGACTGGATGGGCTTTGAGGTCCCTTCCAATACAAACCATTCCATCATTCTATGATTAAAAGCAATGGACTCTCCTCCAGTCTTCCCCTTTCCTACCAGACACAGTTCCTCTCCGAGAAGCCATGTCATCATTCAGCTGTTTCTTCTGGCAAAGCCAGAATTGAGAACAGAATCTTCATGAAAAAGAAGCCAATAAATTAGAGCTCTTTCTGAGCAATTTGCTGTTAGTTCTGTTCTCCCTGCCTATTAAGATTCTTTATTTGCTTCACCAAGAGATTTCTGCTGACAAGTCTATTCATTTACTACTAGCCTAGATAAAATGCTAATAAACAAAATGTCAAAAAACGTATTCATATGCCTTTTCCCCTTTTCATTGGGCTTGTTATTAAAGGGCCATGGAACTAAACATTAACATCTGGTGAAATCAGGATGCTTGTTTTCCCCCTGAAGACTCGGCTCTATTTCAGGCTTGAAAACAACTTGTGAAAGAACTATGTGAAGTTCCCATATTTTTCAGTTCCGTCAGGCATGCACAGACAGCCCTCCCACCCCACTAATTTCAGCAACTCTGCCACCTCCCATCAAAACCAAACAAGAAACCTCTTACGGAGACACATTACACAGTGCTACCCTTCCTATAGGCTTCCTACGGCATCCCACAGATGCTGTACGGTGGGATTGAAATGTTTCATTGAATGCTTCAAATAGAATCACAGAACCACTTGGTTGGAAAAGACCTGTGAGATAGAGTCCAGTCGTGCCTGTCCACCACTCAAGCAGATCGCCAAGCACCTCATCTACTTGTCTTTTAAACACTTCCAGGGATGGAGCTGGTGAACGGGCTGGAGAACAAGTCTTATGAGATGTGGCCGAGGGAACTGGGTTTGTTAAGCCTGTAGAAAAGGAGGCTGAGGCGAGACCTTATTGCTCTTTACAACTCCCTTATTGCTCTCTGCTTGTGGTGAGGTGGGTGCTGGTCTCTTCTCCCAAGTGACAGGCGACAGGACAAGAGGAAATGGCCTCAAGTTGCACCAGGGCAGGTTCAGATTAGACATCAGAAAAGATTTCTTCACTGAAAGCGTTCTCAGGCACTGGAACGGCTGCCCAGGGAGGTGGAGCCCCCATCCCTGGAGGGGTTTAAAAGCCAAGTAGATGAGGTGCTCGGGGATCTGTTTTAGTGGTGGACAGGAACGGTTGGACTCAATTTCCCAATCAAATGATTCTATGAAGCCTCACTAAGACACCCACAGTCCCAAAGAGAAGTGTACCCTCCAGGTACTTACATGCATTTATTATAAAACAAAGATTAGAACAATTATATGGGAATTAAGGCTAATATGGAACATTTGTGTTCCTCTCAAGCAGTAACAGACCAGCTCACCACAGAGCCTGAGGCACGCTGCACACGAAGTGACAAAACCGCTTGGGCTGAGAGGACAGCCCGAACGGCTCAGCTCCATTTGGTGCCTCTCTGACAGATCTACGGAAGGCGTCACATTTCACTGCACTACTACTCTTCAGCAGAAAAGAAAAATAGATAGTTCTGTCACAAATTTCCACCAGTCCACAGACGAAAAGAATGTAGACACTGCCCTTATTCAGGAGCTCAGAAAGCTGAAGAGTCAGCATGGCGAAAATAATGGGCCTTTCTCCCCACCTCCAAACACTTTCTAGTCTTTTCCCCTCCTCACTCCACTCCCAAGAGGCAGTTCCTAAATAATTCTGCTCTTTCCAGAGCTTCCCTGCGATTGTCTCCTCCTTACCAGTGCCACACCTACGCAAGTCATTCGAGCAACACACTGTTGGGAAGTGAACGCCAAACCAGAGCGATACTACCACTCCAGTCAAAGAAGCTCTTCTTTCCATGAGGTAAACCCTCTCACAACAACAACAGGGTTGGAAAGATGCTGGTTCTGAAACACATCCTCTCTATGCTGGTGGCACCAAGTGACACTTCTGTTATTGTAAACCACAACACTTCTCATTACATCATAAAGACTCCCAAGTTTGACTTTTGAGTATGAAACTTCAAAACAAGGATCTCTCCAACTCAACGAGGTTGCAGAGACGAAGAGGCAGAGCGATAACATAGAAACAATGAATTTAGGGCAGCTTTGATGTTATAAACACAACAATAACTGGAAGGGGTAAGGAAGAAGATGATCAGTAACTGGACAAGCGGCCCAAACTCCTAATACCCTCAGATTCAGTCAATGTTCTCCTGACTCCCTGCTATCACCAGCTTCTCTTTCAGCAATGTTTTCCACAGTAGCTGGAGAGAAAAGTATTGAATTAATTTTCATACTTTTAGGAATGTAAATACATGAAGCTTCTTGCTTTTAGTCACAGAAGTTTGGAGAAGCTGTGAACTACTGAGTAACATCCCCTGCGAGGCACAGGAAAACACACGGTTTTCATTACTGCCCAATACAACTTATCTGAAAGGAACTTAACGCTTAATTACAGAGGGTTTAAATGTCGAAGCAATAATCAGTTATGATTATAAATCATATTTTAAAGTTTATCCAAACAATACAGCAATTTGCCTTCACAAAGGTAACCTAATTTTATATTTTTTTCCTTTTACACTGAATAATGTTGTCACAAATGGGTTTTTTTTGGTGTTAATGGGTACGCTCGGAGCATGGGGGCATTACCCAAGTAAAACTGTAGCACAGTTCGTCCCACAGTGAGTTGAAGTGTAACCTACCCCAATAAAGCAACGAGAAGTACTTCTCCCTCCTCTTTTACAAATGTTTTGAATAGAAGAATTCACCGGGATTTAGAGGATTAAGAAATCACTGTCCACGAAAAAAGATCTGCAGAAATTTTCATTAGTTCTTTTACGAGTTGGCAGCAAACGCTCTAGCTGTGAACTTTTATGAAGCTATAAATATAAAGGACCTTCTGATAGTGGTATGATGATAATTCTAAATTTCCTCTTTGCAGCTGCAGTTGATCCCCTGTATTTGGGGAAAAAAAACCTCTCTTTTTTTTGTGATTTAACAGAGAAAGTTGGCTCAACTACTGAATTGCCTTTGAGCACTCCAAGTGGAAGTTCATGAATTAAACCCACATGGCAACACCAGCCCCCTCCCCACCTTTCCCTTAAGGTGGCCATAAAACGTCAGGAGAAAGCCAAGCTGTTTATTTTACTCAGCATTTGATTCTATAAGTAAATGAGTTTCTAGTGGGTTTTATGTGCAAAGCACATCTTTGCAACCAGCTCCCTTACATCACTAAACTTTTATTAAATATTAAATCAATTCTTGAATCTTTAAAATTGATACTAACGGCAAAAAAATAACATGCAGGTAAGACAGACTTGCTGGCAACCTGTTCTCTGGAAGACTGGGATGTTTGATCATGGGGAGGAAAAAAGTATTCTTTGCTACTGACAGATTTCTTATAAAACTTGATTTCCCAGGGGATTTACCTTTTGGGAATAAAATATAAGCAGGGATTTTGTCTACATTTTGCTACTTATTCCAGAACCTCTGTGGTGAGCAGTATTCCTAGATTGCCGATAGGTTTGTGCCACTCTAGATGTGTTTGAATACTTGCTAGCATTATATTTCACTTAATCGCCTAATGAACACAAGAAAGACTAATTTTCCTTCCAATATCCTGGGAAAACGACACAACTGAGACAGAAGAGATCTCATTCCCTTGGCTTCTGAGTGCCTAAACAAATACTGGAGCAGCAAAGCAGTCCGGAGTAACAGTCATCCGGCAAGAGAAATGGTTGTGCCGGCCTGCAATAACTGTTGGCACATCGCAATCCTTGTTTTTCATTATGTGGTTATGTTTCTCAGGAGCTTAACCAGAAAGAAGGTAAAGTAACCAGGCTGCCCAGATCCATGTCAAAACTCATCGCGAGATCAGTCGCATTTGCTCGTGTCTGTCCCAAGGCAAACCGAACATCACTTCACTAATGGAAAGTCATCAATTATGCAAAAGAAATAAAGGCCCGATGAGACACCCGCTCGCTGTATCTGTAAATCTAAGAAGCTGGATGCAACATCATTATTCACTGACTCTGCTTGCGATTATGAATAAGGTCAGGGGGCAAACCCTGCAGCACATGCACTTACCAGACTGGACTAACGATGGCCTCCACTCTAGATCTGCAGAGCTTGGCTGGAATCCTTTGCTCAAGGTGTGTTTCAGAGCCGATGTAGCTGCTGTGCCCAACTGTTCTCCATATCCACCGATGGGAAATGTAGGGACCCGTATCTGTCCTTTGCGTCCACATACGATGTGTTTCCCTCTGATGAACGGAGCAGCGCAGCGCGTTGGACGATGGAACTGAAAAGGACAGCAAACAGCCATCAGTCCTGGCCTTTCCAGCATTATTCTGCAGCAAACTGAAAAGTTCTGCCTCGCAATTTAAAACAGAAAATAGGTTGTGAAGCAAACACATGAATAACTTCAGTGCTGAGAAGAGAGGAGCTCTGTCCCTCTTTGTGGCTCCGGTTGACACAGCCCACCACAAAAATGAAACATCGAAGAAATTCTTATTTGCTACCATTTTAATAACTGACAAACAGCTCAAGCACGCAATTTTCCGAGTGTCTTTTGAAAAACATACAGTTGTAAAGTGCCTAAAAGCACATTACTACCAAACAGGGGTTTATTAGGTGCTCGCAATGGGTCCCCTGTAATTAAAACTAAGGTCACATCCATGGAAAGCAACCCACGTGCTCAGGTGCCTCCTTTGTCTCCTCTACAGTGTTTGCCATGTAGAGTTCAAGAAGTGCATGGGTACAACTTCAAAATCTAATTAAGCCATTAGAAGTAAACTCCGTTAAAAAAAAACCAACCTTCAGCTTTAACGACAAACTGCAGCCATTTCAAATTTAATACTGCGCTCGCAAGTAATGCTGCCATTGAATAATTCAGCATTCGGTACCATAAGGCGAGACGAGAGGAATGAAAAAGTGCGATTGCTGTTTTCATTGCGATGCGCCTTTTTGGGAGGTATAGCATAAACCTCATATCAGCGACACTAATTATTTTGGCATCTTATTGGCAGTCACAATTAGACAAAATGTAGGCATTTCTAAGAGCAAACCAAGTTCCTGGCTAGATTTCTTCAGCCTGATATACTTCAGATTGTTATTTATGGCTAAATTGAAGCAGGATGTCAAATCTGGGTCCCTTAGAACAAAATCTTAATAATTAACTGGCAAAACTGAACATGATCGCTTCTGACACACCTACACTGGTAATTATTGCTTTGAGGCCATTTGCTAATGAAATTAATGTATTCATTGCCCTAACAAATTAGCATAACTCATACATAATGCCCCACATTTCAAGACCTTCCTAGAAAAACAACACTTAATACCGCAGAACGAAACGGCAAGGGCACTGCGCGGCGACGGCGTTCGCTGACTGACTGCACGTGAAAACCACAACGGCCACAGCGTTAGGTACAAAGCAACACATACCCACAATGTGGGCACTGAAACCATTAATAGCGTAGTCAAGAGCACACGATCAATGATTATCTTTGCACTTCAAATAAGTACACATTACAATAGCAGGAATCAGGGAATGTAATTAACCGGCTACTTTCAGAGAGATGAACGATGAGCCTTCTCTTCTCCAGGCCTAACAACTCCAACTCAGCCTGTCCTTGTAGGGAAGGTGCTCCAGCCCTCTGATCATCTTTATAGCCTCCTCTGGACCCGTTCCAATAGTTTCATCTCCTTCTTACGTTGAGAATTCCAGAACTGCACACGGTATTCCAGATGAAGTCTCACAAGAGAGGAGCAGAGGGGCAGAATCCCCTCCCTCGCCCTGCTGGCCACGCTTCTGCTGATGCAGCCATGCACGTCACGAAGCAGAAGCGGCCGGGGAGCAGACTGCCCGCGCCCCCGGTTTGCTGGAGGTCAGCGCGTTCGCCTTTGCGCAGGTGGGGGCCGCACCACGACCCCCGGGCACAGAGCTGACCTGCGCCGCCACGGACGCACCACTCGCAACTCGGGACCTGCGCCAGGCCAGCGCGAGGCAGACTGCACGTGGGGAACCATTGTTTTGGAGTAGGAATTATGTATTTATGGACTGCAAATAACGTATTTATGTACTTCTTGAAGGAGAACCTGAGGCCAAAATACAATGGGTTTGCAGAACCCCAGGGGATGCCGAGAGCAAAGGAGAACTTGACCAGGTCTTTCTTGCACACGACTGAGGAGCCAGGCCCCAAAGCCACTCACAGCCAAGTTACTTTCTTTCTGTTCTCTAGAATTGACTGCAAGTGATTTCCTCCTGAGAAGCACCAAAAGGGAGAGTATTCTCGTGATTTCTTCTCCCCTCCTACACATGCATAAATGCAAGGGAACACCAAGTCCCACAGCAGTTCCTCAACTGCTCCCGAACCTGCAGCTACCAAGGAAAGCAAGGGGAAAAGCAGGGAATAATCACTTTAAGCATGGAGCTTCCTCCGAATCCGATATGCATGTGTTTGGCTCCTACTCACAAGCATAAAGTTTTACATCTTAATTTAGTACTGTTTTTATTCTGCTCAATGCAATTTGAATTCTCTCATTACCCACACAAACGTCTGATCTTTTTCAATCCTCTTAAGCGCTCAGCTCCACGATATCTCGTGGCAATGAGTTCTCTATGCTAATTGTGAGATGCATGAAATTTCATTTGACCAGTTCTGTATTTCCTCCCTATCAAGTCAGTCCCTTTCCCCTCTCAAATAATACTCTCGCTTTTGGAGTTCCTCACTTTGCACCTTTTCCCACTTTGAAATAGAACTCCACGTCCCTCCCGCAGAAAAGTCTTTTTGACTTCATGTTTCTTCTAACTTTACATTTGCCTGTTAATTTATTTTGAAAATAAAAAAATGATCAGGATAGAAGACGGCGAGAGGTTTTTGTCGCCCCCTGAACTTGCTTTAGACACTGCAAATGTCCCAAAGCACGTTTCCGATCAGTTAACACAGCCCAGCGGTGGATCCCCAGTGTTGAACCACAGAGGACACTGTGCTCTCTCTCTCTCCCAAAGACATGAAACCTAATTATAATGTGGTCACTTTTACTAAGTTTAGATCGATACCTTGAGGCAATTCACATATGACTGAGTGCTCACCAACTGTGCCTGTCTGAAGAACTGGCTCACCTGGACTGTCAAGAACCTGGTTCTTTGAGCCTCGCCCTCTTGTCACACTCAGCCCTTTTGTAGATGGGTAAATGTTATTCCTCACAACTACGCAGCCAGGGAACCATCATTTACTCTAACCCTTCTTTACACGCAAGCACTTGGTCTCTACACATTTCTCTCTACACTACAGGACATCAGAGTAACAGCAAACCACATCAGTGAAAACAAGAATCGGGTCTTCTACTTGATTTCATTGAGCAGATGATGAGGAGTATAAACTTTCCATTACTCATTGAGAGTTTTCTTCTGATTTAACAATAGCTCCACACTAAAGAAGTCAGACAAAGCTTAGGACACTCCTAAAGCATTTTAAATGCTGAACTAGAACAGCAGTTCCTCATCAAGTTATTGTTCATTGAAGAATCTTAGATGGCTGGATCGCAGAAGAGCCACACCTCATCCTCCTGGCCGGCCCGTTCTGCATGGTTTATGGCCATGAACTGAAATACTCTGATCTATTCTGTCCATCTAATAATTACGCACTACAACATCGCATTTGTATCAACCATTAGAGCTGCACTTACTTGGTGAAGGTCTGTCTTCTTCTACCCCCAGGCTCCTAGTTCACCTACACTAAGACTCTCACTGCTCTATAGCTTTTATTTTTGGCAGCATCCCTACTTTTAGTTAATTCCTTTGTCTGACGCACTGTTACTCCCCTCAAATACGCCTCTGCAGCCTTTCTCCTCCAGGTCAGCTGTAATTTCTGTCCCATCATTCACTACTGGATGCAGGGTTCCCTTTGTATTGCAGACACTCCTGGCAGATGCCTTTATCCAACCCCAGCACTCCTCACCACCTGCCTCCTCACTTCCAGGTTGGGCTATAAATAATCCTCCCCTTGTTGGTTTGGCTATAAATAATCCCCCCACCCACCCTGCTGGGTTTTGGAGTCAGCTGGTTCCAATTTGGGTGAGGTGGAGCTTCCCTTCCCTTCACAGGGTTACAGTTCCCTCTCCTCATTGTGTTACCCACGCAGACTTCCCCCCACTGCACAAAACCACAAGGACGAGAGAAATATATTAGTTGGTCCCTAAATCAAGTCTTTTGCCTCTTCATCTACGTTTTAATTCTAACATCTCTCACATCTACCTCCCAAAGTTACCCAGCGGTGCTGGGGCTGCGCTTACAATCCAGTTCAGCTCCGCTTACCTCGCTTCCCACAGAAGGGCCAACACGGCAACCTCATGGGCAACCTCAGCTTCTCCCCTCCACGACAGCGCTTGTGGACCAGGGCAGGACAGGGCTGTGGGTGTCTCCAGCCTTCGCCTGCTCTAGCCCGCACGGCAACTGCACGTGGCACAGTCAGCATCCGGACACGAAGGCAGATGAAGTCCCTCCTACAGAGGACCTTGTCACCTTCCTGAAACCACGGGACACGGGGTATGGTGAAGATGCCAGAAGCCAACGTGGATAAGAAGCCACGATCTCGCACGCTCTGTAACCTGCAGGTCCCTCCCAGCACAGGTGCTTTGCACATTTGCTCTGAGCCGCAAAGCCATCCTGACCCACCCCTGCTCGAGGGGGCCAGAAACGGTTCCCCGGAAGCTCAGGGTAATTGGTTTCTCATCACCACTCACCATAAGACCCAACATTTTAACACGCATTTTGCACATTTCAGAAGCCAACAAATGCCCTTCCACCCACCGCAGTAGCTCAGGTATGGGTATGAACTGCAGTGGGGGACACGGTGCCTTGGGGCACATTTTGGTTTGGGTTTTTTTTGGAGGTTTTTGGGTTTATTTCCTTTGGTTTTAAAGATAAGACGGAGGAACACTTCAGTCAGCCTAGAGTGGCTTGTGTAAAATTAAGAGGGAATTGCAGACCCAGTCCACACAGCAGCCGCCAGGATTTAAGACGCCGTCTATTGACAATTCTAAAGGAGGAAGGGGGGTAAGGGGTAAACAATCAAACAAGAAAACAAAGCAAATAAACAAGAAACACGCCCCCAAGCCATTCTATGATTCTACGATACAGATGTCGGCATTCAGTCGACAGCATGAATGCCACCTTACACGCGAAGACGACCCATCCCCCGTGACAGAGGCACCCCTGCAAGAGGAGGGGACTCGGAGAGAGCCCCAGCGGGCAGGGATGTCCCCGCACGGAACCGGAGGCTCTAACGCTGCTGGAGGAACTCTGCGTGACCTCAGAGGCTGTGCGTACGAGCCCGGCCTCCAAAACCCGTGAGAACTTTTCCTGCTATGATTATAAACTTCACTAAGTTCGACTCTCCCAGAGTTATAGAACCTTATGTGGTAGTTAATGAAGTGCTGGATGTAAGAAAAATAACTGTAATGTTATTTTGCCCCTGGTATGCTTTGCCTTATAAGGATTAAACCTAGAGCTAATTCACTTGTGTTTTGTGATCTCTATCATGCTGCAATAATAATGTTTAGTGCTTTATAGCACTTTTCACTTATAAAAAGTGCTTTACAAACATTATCTAATTATTAATCTTCACAACAGTCCTGTGATACAGGTAGACAGGTCAATTTAATGTTCTGTTTTAATAAACTGCCAGCACTTTAGTAAATTGAAAAGTATAAAACACATTAAATTCACTTAGGAGAAACAAGAGTTAGTGAACAAATTGCAGTTCTTCCTACAACATTCTAGGTGGGCAATACACATCGGCGGCTGCCAGTGATCACCACCTCTGAGGTGCGCAGAGGACAGCCTAAACAGCAAATATTTCAATTCAGTGGCCGAGAGAGCTTTTTCAGATGGTAAATGAACAATGTGAATGAAGAGGAACTCTACCAGAGCAGCTGAGGTCCCTCGGTCAAGACCACACTATGCTGAGTTCTGTTCAAGCAAAATATGGTTGGGTCGGAGGGGACCTTTAAAGTTCAGGAGCAGGGACATCTTTAACCCGAGCAGGTTGCTCAGAGCCCCATCCAACCTGACCTCGAATGTTGCCAGAGATGGGGTCTCCACTGGGCCACCTGGGCCAGAGCCTCACCACCCTCAGCATAAAGAATCTCTCCCTTGTACTCAGTCTAAATCTCCCCTCCCTTCGTTTAAAACCATTAATCTTTGTCTGTCACGCCAGGCCCTGCTAAAATGCCTGAACTCAGTTTTCCTGGATTCTCTTTCAGTACTGGAAGTTGCTCTAAGTTCTCCTTGGAGCCTTCTCCAGGCTGAACAACCCCAATTCTCTCAGCCTGTCCTCATACAGGAGGTTCTCCAGCCCTCAGATCATCTCCGTGGCCTCCTCTGTGGTTCTAGGTCTAAAACAAGGGACAAGAGGTGGGGAACGGGAGGAGCTCAGTACAATTAAGCAGTAACTGTTACTGTTCAAATGATATCCGCCTGCACAAAGATATGCAGAGCCATTTTATGCCCCTATACTCGCCACCCCATCAGTCCCTCTGTTGTTCTCGCCACTGATGCAGTTGTTTGGGATCACAGACAGGACAAGAGTTCGGCATTCGGTAAATACATCATCATACAACTTAGTCATACGATCACAACCTCGTGGAAAGGACCTGCCTGAGGGATGAGGGCATCGCCATCGATGAGGTTCAGAGTTGTTTCAAGAGAGAGGAATGCAGAAAGTGAGAAAAAAAACCCCAAAACTCTCCTACTTAACGTAGTTTAAAAGTTGGCCTGAAGAGCTTAGGGCCTACACCTGCTTTTGTCATAAGACGGTCTATGAGGTACAGGATAAGTTTCTTAAACCAAGCTTTTCACACAAGGTCACCTACGGAGCGTTGTGCTCTGGGGTCTCCCTTGCTCCGAGCGCTGGTCGCTCGCAGACGCAGCCGGAGCCAAGGGGAGGGGGCTTGGAGCTTACTTAAATATTCCAAAGCAGATCGAAGCTGGATGTCTCAGACTGGGCTCCCAAATTAGTAGGCACTTGCAACCTTGAATTACTGTGTCCCAGCCTCCACCTGTCAGACGAGGGCAATAATTCCTCCTCGTTTCACCAGGGTGTTGTGAAAATAACTTCATTAAGGGTTTGCGAAGCGCCGCAGTGCTGAGTGCTACACACAAACCTGGGAGGAAATTAATAATTCTGTCTCTGGAGCAAGTTTTGAAAAGCATGCAATAAAAAGCACCCGAAGGCACAAATTTTTTCTCTTTTAGAAGAGAAAAAAAATATCAGATTTGAACTATTTGAACTAAATATTTGAACCGCTCATTAAGTGAGTGCTGTCCACGCTTTATCCAGCGGATTGCACCCTCATTTTAAAGTCTCCACTTGCAGTCTCCGTTCTTATTTGCAGATTACCACGTTTCCGAAGATTGAGAGCTACCCTGCTCCCACGGATGCCACAGCCTGGAATCCTTCTCCCGAGCCGATGGCCATGTTTAGAGCACCCGTACAGAGCTCTGCCATTTCAGCTCATGGAATAAAGCAACAACAGCATCTTTCTCAACAGGAACCGACACTTCAAGGACAGAAGATCACACTTTCATAGTAGATTTTGATGGTAGTTTGAAATAATGAAAGAAAGATGCAATTTGGGGCGAGGGGAGGAACATGATGCGGATGACAACCGGACACAGGACAGTTCACTTGCTTTCCAGAACCATTTTGATCACAGTCATCCCAAGTGTTTTGCCCCAGAAGGAAGCCTGGCATGGAAAATATCAACCCAAACAGTTAAAAGTCTGTGGAGATAAAAAATAAACTTAAAAACCCCTCTGTTTACAGTAGTTTATAAGTGAGAGTTTTCAGACAATCCTGATGGCACTCAATATTTTGTGCCCTACCCAGAATGCACACACAGGCACTGCTCTCCAGCGTTCTGCTTGCTGTGCAGTTTATTTTCTCTCCTTAGAATGTCTTCTGCAGTGCTGAGGGGTTAAAATTAATTATTTATTTTTATTATACACCCCCTAGCTGCTTCTTAGAGAGAGAGAGAGACTCATATTCCTTAGCTTCCTTTAACTAACGTACAGATGACTGATCACTGTGGCACCCGGGAAAGATATGTCAGGTAAAGTAAACATCCCGAAAAGAATGAACCCTTGAGCTATCCCTGCCAAACGCTCTTACCTGCAACTGTCACCATGATTGTGGTGAGACCGAAGAAGGAGCCTTTGATGACTGAGGAGTCATCTGAATTAGTAAACTGCTTGGCAAGGATTAAAAAAGACTGCGGTACGTTTAAAGCAGTGGTGTGTAAGAGAAACGAGAGAGCCAGAGGGCTGCCTTTGCTGACTGTGACACTCAGGCTATCAACTATGGGTTTGAAAATGTGAGCAAAAGAAAATCGCTATTGGCTGCTTTACTGCCACTTGTCCAATGTGCTTCAACAGTACAAATGGAATGGGTGCTTTGGGCTGAGCAAAATGATACCGGTATGGTTCATAAGGGGTTGGAGTTGAAACCAAAACAGCAACTCCCCCAATATTAACATAAAGAAAAGGACACCCAGAGTCCCGCATCCTTCCGAAATCCAGAAAACCAAGCGTGCAGAACAGTGGTGTATGCTTAAGATTCTCAGGGAAAAAAAATATCATGAATATTATGATGCTGCTCTCAACATGAAAGAGGAAACACGCTGGTTTAGGTGTGCTATGGCACACATTACTTGGTTCTTTTAAGTTTAAAACTTTTCTTCTGTGCACATCGAGTCAAGCTTTAAAAATCTCTTTCTTAACCTGATGTTGGCAACTCAGTCTGGAAAGCAATTCTACTCTCATCCTGAAGTAATGCTTGCAATAAACTCTCCACGCTTTCATTTTTCGTTCTTACTGACAGTATTCTTATTTGATGTGCTCCACCTCTACTGTGACGCCAAGTCCAGTCACTGGGTCACCGCTCTGGTGCCCCGAAACCTGCTGCGCAAAGCGATGCGAGGACGGCAATTCCTCCCCATTGCACCCGGGTGCGAGGGCCAAAAGCGGACCGCAGCTGGTTTAACGGAAGCCTGGAGCCTAACAGATTAGACATAGCTGGTTTGGAGCCTGTGACAGCGTCGGAGGGGCAGACACCCCACCTCCCCCAGAGTCCGGGGGGGTCGGGGCTCACACTGCGTACACGGCCCAGAGGAGAGCAGACAGCACACGGGGCGGCCGAGGGAGAGCAAAGGCACACGGTCAGTGGATACGTACAGCTGGACTCGATCTCAAAGGTCTTTTCCAAAACCAAAGGATTCTGCGACCTCATCCACTTGAGAAAGTCTCTCATCCTGAAGCTCATCTGTCAAACCTGAACTCTGTCCGGACACCGGCAGATCGCTGTTAAAGCACAAGTGATCCCTAAGGCAAGAGAGACCACCTTCATGGCTACAAAACCACATCCGTGGTGTTGAGCTCCTTCACAACCTGTCCCACGTACTCCAGCACGACGCTAAATGCAGAACCCCACACAAGACACAACTCCTGCCTCCGCATTCGGCTTAAAAAGCATAAACGTTTTAATGTTTGTTAAACGTTTGTTGAGGCAAAGTAAAAAAACAAGGAGTAACTTTAAATGGACAGTTTATTTCTCCTCTTGCAATGATTCCTTACCATAGTTCTCCATCCACAGTGGCCTCCTTATTATCAGGCAGGTGATATCTCCCTCTTCCAGATGTATTCCCATACACTTTGTGCTACAGACAGTGACGCTTTGTTTGGTCCTCACAGGCATCTGGACCACAGGCCCGTGGAACGCAGCTGGAGCTGTGCGACTGCCTGCGCCGGAGCTGGAAACACCAAACCCACTTCAAAGGCACAACGGAGAGAGTCCCAAATTGGTCGGACAAGAAGGATGATGTGAGGAAAGCGAAAAGATAACGGGAGCTGCGGTTTGCACGTGACACTCACGAGAGGATTAATAGATATAACGATAAGCAGCTACGAACAGCCCCCTCCCAGGCGCATCTCACCCACCAGCAGGAGCTCCTCGGAGCACAGGGTCCAGCAAGAATGCGCAGTAGTTTGTTCTGACGGTGAAATATTCCTAACAGGATAATACAATGCTGGCAAGAATCCGTGAGAGTCAGAGAAAGGTCTTGAGCCATATTTGCCTATTTTCTCACGTTGTTTCATATAAACCCCAAATTTTAGTCTGATCAGCTATGTCTCTATGCACAGAGCCACCTCTGCAGCACACAGTTCAGTCACCCACTTCAGAACAATAGCATCTATCACCCAGTAAAGAGAAACACAGCTCCTTCCTTTACTTTTCAAGTATTTCATCTTACTACTCAGGACCTCCGACCTTCGGAAACAATCCAGGTTTATGGTAGTCAGCATCAAGGGAAACAGGCTCAGCTCCTGAGACCCCACCTGCAGTCCTGTGTCCAGTTCTGGAATCCCCAACATAAGGAGGACATGAAGCTGTTGGAACAGGTCCAGAGGAGGCCACAAAGATGATGTGAGGGCTGGAGAACCTCTGCTATGAGGACAGGCTGAGAGGGGTGGGGTTGTTCAGCCTGGAGAAGGCTCTGGGGAGACCTTAGAGCAGCTTCCAGGGCTGAAAGGGGCTCCAGGAAAGCTGAAGAGGGGCTTTTCCCAAGGGCCTGGAGTGACAGGAGGAGGCCGAATGGCTTTGAATCAGAAGGGGAAGATTAAGATGAGACATTAGGAAGAAATACATTTCTGTGCGGGTGGGGAGGCCCTGGCCCAGGGTGCCCAGAGCAGTGGTGGCTGCCCCATCCCTGGAGGGGTTCCAGGCCAGGTTGGATGGGGCTTGGAGCCCCTGATCCAGTGGGAGGTGTCCCTGCCCATGGCAGGGGTGGGACTGGGTGGGCTTTAAGAACCCTTCCAACCCAAACCATTCTATGATTCCATGATAAATCTTCCTGGCTGAGCTGTAGGTGGCCTGCATCATAGGGAACACTTTTCCCTCACATCTTAGGACCCTATAATTTATAACCTGAAATTCAAACCAACATAAATTAGTAATTCAATCCCTATATTCTAATTTAATGAACTAGAGGCTTCCTTGCTTTATTGTTTTGTGCCACTGGACCAATTGTTTAGTTTCCACATAGAATGTACTTCTTTCTTAATAAATAAATGCATACAAAAATAAAGGTATCCTCAATGCAATTATGCTGATGTCCCTCAGGAACCAGAATGCAATTATTTAAAATATTATTTTCTTACATTACTCTCAAGAAAATAAGGAAAGAAATATGAAATTTACGTCATTTTGGCTTAAGCTCGTTCTAAGAGCGGCAACAGTGATGCAGCTCGTCCCCGGTGGCAACTGAGAAGCACTTAGCCAGAAAATTGTTATTGGATTACAGTTCTGGCTTCATAAAACGTGGCTAAAGATCATTTTAGACATCTATGGAATGACCCATTGTCCAAACTGGTATGACAAACAAGTGACAAAGTTATTTCATTTGGCCATTTTGAGGGTTTTTTTCAAGTTGCAAAGGTAACTCGGGGCTGTATCAGCCTCTGCAGCTTTGATTCAATTATAAAAATAACTCACAATGAGAAGAATTCTAGCATAAATAATTGAATCTCTCCAGAGGAAAAGAAAAATTCCCACAAACATGTGCGTGTACTTCCCAGTGCTCCTGACGTATACAGAACTGTTAAGTGATAGGATGATCAGGAGTCAATTCTGATCCCGAGATTTACCTTTCAAACCCACCGGTCTTCTTCATTAAAATAAACAGCGTGAAAAGGGCATCAAAGGACACCGCACGATTTGTAACAAGGGGCAAAATGAAACCACTTACACACCACTAAGGTTCATACGATCCTTTTCACTTCACTTCACTTTCCAGTCTCTTTCAAACAGATGAGTTTCCCGGATGAGAATCCCAGCTCCCATATTTTAATCAGCCGGTAACAAAGAATAACTTAACTCATGTGAACACATATTTGACGCACGCGGGCATGCTTAAGCAAATGCAGACAAGAAATAGACCCCCTAACCTCTGGATTTGAGGTCACCAGTGACTACCGGCAACACAAAAATGAGGACCTTAACCAAAAACCTACCACTGGATTTAATTTCTTCATGTAAGCTCTTTGTCATTTTTCTCCTCTGCCCATTACATGATACGTCTTTGCGCGTATAATTACATAATTAACATCCCCAGCACCTATTTCATCCCTTGTTAATTTTGCTAAATATAAATACAGACATACTCAAGGAAACAAATTTGGCAAGTGGAGAAGCATAACCAATTTAAAGGGGGAAAAAAAGTCTATTTACATACTGATAACCGGAACGTATCGCTGAGCATTGCTAGATGCTCATAATCCACGTGATGGCCCTCTTGACTAGAAACAGCGGCGCAATAACGGCTTCTGCCGGGATGACAGAGATGGCCTAGAAGCCTTGGTACCAGGAGGTCTTGGTTTGGTTCGTCCATAAGCACTCGCACAGCACCAAAGGGCAGTGGTGGCAGCTGGGAAACCACACTGGTCCCACACCGCTGCTGGCTTTCAGATCTGTACTTTGAAACTCAAAAGGATTGGGGATGGGACTGGGACGAGGGGGAAGGGAGCTAAACTTGGCAGCTAGAGGCCAGGAGGAGTTTGGCAGTTTATCCTACCGGCCAAAGCCACATTATTTCACCGAGAACACTACACGACCAGGATCGTGATTCAGTTGAAGATGTGAGGCTGAAGATTAGGGGACTGGCAGTGGGTTCCTCTCTCACACCTCTGCCACAAAAGAAGAGAGAAAAGTAGCAGAAAGTCTACAGTAAACAAAGAAGATTCTAGTTCCAGCTGGGAAGTTCCCAAAGTTTTAATCGATTCACTCTTGGCGAGCAAATTGGCAGCTTTATTTCTTCCTCCGCAGTGTCCAAAAAGTAATTCTCTTCATCCTTGTGAAAAAGGGAAATTTCAGATGGGTTCCATTTAGCCGGGTCACAGAGACCAGATCTGCATTCATCCCAACATATGGATCCTCACACTCAGGGTCAGGTTTTAAAACTCTTACTCACAACAAACACTACTCGGTTCCTTGAACGATACCACCAGGTCATGGAGGACGGTGTTATTAAACCAAAGCAAGAGGATCACTGGCTGCTGTTTGCAACACAAACATACTTTCAAACTTACTGCTTCCATACCGCAGGATACTGTTTCTCCATACAGATGCACAATGTCATCCGATACAGCAGCTGGGAAGAGAACTCGTCTGTTTTCAAAGCTCCTTCTCATTAAGGGTCAGTATCAAACTTATTCCATTGCATTTACTATGAAGCATAATCCTAAGCTACACCAAAGCCGGTCCCCACGTATGCCGTGCTGACCTGCTTATCTCTAGAAGTCTGTTTAATTATCCAAAAGCGTACAGCAAAGTGGAACAGCCCAGTCTGAATGCCCAGATGCTGCCTCAGCAGTTTCAGCTCCCAGCACATGCTATTTCAACAGCCAGCGATCACTGGAGTTAAAGTGCACGCAACCAGCTGAATAGGATGCAGTTCTTATTCTTATGATGAATATCAGGGTCAGAGGTGAGTGCCAGATAACACAGAGCAGATGTGGAGGGAGGAGAAGGAATTCTGTTTACTTTGGGTGACCACCTACATTTCCAGAGGGGGTACGGGGTGGGGGCAGCTCAAGCTGCAAGATAAAGACTGTGTGAGGGACTGCATCGTACGATATTTTGCAAGAGAACACCACATATTTGTATGTTAGTGCGAACTATCGGTGAAGCACAGGACACAGTCCAACCCAAACCAACCGCTTCTGGAACGCGACTTTTCGGGAACAAATGAGAGAACCTTTTAAAAACACACCCCATACCCTGAGATCGCTCCAGCCGATATTGAAAAGTCACGCTCCTTTTTGAGTTCCCGTGTTTCTTTCCATTTAGGATGTTTTTCAGGCTGGCAGTGAAGCCACCTTCCCAAGCAGAAACGGGGAAAGTCTGATCTGAGCCTGAGAGGAGTCCCAGAGAGCCACCGAGCAGACTGTGCAAGATGCACGTGGCAGCGCATTGGCGCTCTCTCATTGTGGGACAAGCAAGTGCTGCACATCGGTTATAGCTGCTTGGGCTGCTTTGGATCCTCAGCCCTACAGCTCAGGCTCCGCGTTGGACCTGAAACTGCTCCAAACAACAGCGGATGAGTCTTCCAAAGATGATGCACAGAGTGGGAGACGTACAGGAACTCCTCAAGCTGCTAAAACTATTAGGAGCTATTTAGCTGCTCAAAGCCCATGGTAAAGGATGAGGAATACTGCTCCTCAGTGCCATCAGCTCTTAACCCCCAGCAGCAAAAGGCAGCCTTTGGGACTACGTTCAGCTACTCGGAGACAGGTGAGATCGATCGCTTCAGGTACACCAGTGAGCTTACTGTATGAAGAATGAACTTTGTTTCCCCTGCTCCCTCTTCCCCTGCCAAAGAAATCACGAAAGTCATTAAGTATCTTGATGTTTTCCATATGGATGTTTCTACAAGTTATAAGGTCAAAGAGGACCAGTTAGGAGAACGTAAGACCATCAGAAAGGACTGAAAAGGAGAAGGGGGGCAGGGAAAGCAGCTCACAGTTAAATGAAAAATAAAAACCCATCCCCAAACCGAACTGTCCTGGGACAAGTTGCATTTTTCAACACGCTACAGACACACTCCTCCCCGACTACTGGAGATCAAATGCTTTGTGAAGGCTGCCACAACAAAGTCTCAGCGAACGGATGGAATGGTTTGGTCAAAATTTTTTGCCCAAAACACGTTTGCACATTTTTTTATAACAGGGCGAATAGTTACATCCACATAATACGCCCCAGTCAGGGCTCAAAATGGCATCAGTGGGAATAGCTACGATTTTTAAGGGCTCTTTATGGAAAAATGTCATAAAGGCTGGTGATCCATGGAAGAATAGATCTTAGAAAAAAGCTGGGAGAAGCTGCATTCAGTCCAAGCCGAATAACCAAACCAAAATATCCCACCACATCAATGCCCGCCAGTTAGTCAACTCCTTATAGGAGTTGTTACATTTATTCCTTTATAAATTTTGCTGTGGATGTTGGGGTTTCAATCCCATATTTACGGGTGAAGCACACAGCAAGGAAATAAGTTTGGCAACTGATCTCTGATTACTCCAGACCCTCTGAAGACACAGTTGTACTACATTTGTAAAGATTCACGTGGCCTCATTTAGGTGGTGGACTCAAGTGGAGGATAGAGGACAACTGAAGTAGAAAATCCAATGGCTTTTAGTTTTAAGCCTTCGCAACGTACATGTCTTCTCAGGTAACATGGAACTGTTGGAACAGGTCCAGAGGAGGCCACAAAGATGATCCGAGGGCTGGAGAACCTCTGCTGTGAGGAGGCTGAGAGAGTTGGGGTTGTTCAGCCTGGAGAAGAGAAGGCTCCAGGGAGACCACAGAGCAGCTTCCAGGGCTGAAAGGGGCTCCAGGAAAGCTGGGGAGGGACTTTTTTACTAGTGCCCGGTGTGACAGTACAAGAGGGAATGGCTTTAAATTGGAAGGGGAAGATTTAGATCAGACATTAGGAAGAAGTTCTTCACGCTGAGGGTGGGGAGGCCCTGGCCCAGGGTGCCCAGAGCAGCGGTGGCTGCCCCATCCCTGGAGGGGTTCCAGGCCAGGTTGGATGGGGCTTGGAGCCCCTGATCCGGTGGGAGGTGTCCCTGCCCATGGCAGCGGGTGGGACTGGATGGGCTTTGAGGTCCCTTCCAACCCAACCCGTTCCATGATTCAATGATTCTGATCCTTTAAAGCTGAATTGTATCTGCAGCATAAACAGCCACTTGTTTTCAAAATCAAAAAACCTGCAGAAACAACTCTGATGTTGCTGGAGTTTGGCTGAAACAAAAGAGCAGAAGAAGATGAATTCCTCAGGAAGTGGAAAGGAACAATCCCTCAGCCCCACGTTGACTGTGGTCTGCAGCCACGCTTCCCCGTGGGAATCCTGTGGGCGCCCCACAAAGGCACGTGCGGCAGCCGGAGGGTTAAAGCAGACGCTCCTTATCTCTGACAGGCGGTTAATTTGCGGTCATTATAACTACATTCAATTACTCAATAATTCAGGGTGCAGGGATAGATGCCAGACACCCTCCTTGGACACCCCACTGCAACGTCCCCTCCATGCTCCCACTGCACATTGTCACACCGGGTGGGATGGGTGGGAACCAACATGGGCTTCCCGAGCGCTCCAATCCCTCGTGCCACACTCCTCACAGCGCAGCGCGGTTCTAGAGTCGCTGCGCCCCGGCCCAGGGACAGAGGAACGGCCTTGGCCAACAAAAACACTTTGTCTCAAAGTGTAATACAAGCTCAATTTTTTGGGTTTTTTCATTTTCTGACCTAACTTTCCCAGCCGTGCTGCTGCGAGCATCCCCACTTAAGCAACCACAGGGAACTCGGCTGCAGACGAGGTCACAGTTTGAATGGCACTGAGTGCAAGGAGGTCTACTTAAAGCATGTCTGGAACGGCTCTAAAGCAGATCACATCCGACCAAACATTTATATCAGTGAGGAGCTGCACACCCGCTTCTACCTCACAAATAGAGTCACCAAGCGAGGCCACTCACTGCCCTTCTCTCTCCATTACCATCCTCTACACTGAACCCAGTCCGTTTTCTCACGTGGTGACAGGCATAAAGATCTTTTGGCAAATGTTCTTAAAAAACCCCAACTAATAAATAGTAAGATTACATTTCCTTTCTTTCAGTGGGTGCAGGAAACTGATCTTCTCCCCTGCTCTGTTCCCAATGCTGTTTCCAAATGGGCTGGCACAAGAAAGCACCTCAAAACACCTCCACAGCTCACTCGCTGGAATGGAAAGTCTTCCACCGACTTCAAAGACGTCTGGATCAGGCCCAAAGTCAGCATCCTAACACGCTAGCGCAGAGGAGCGAGCCACAGCGCTGGCTGGAATCCACGTCGTTCCCGTGCTATTGCTAAAGCAGGGCAGGAAGCTTACACAACTCCAGCTCAAAGTGTGCGCTGTTCTTTCCTTTCAAGTGAACATTTGGTAAAGTTCCACTAATTCCTGTGCTGATATAGGTTCTTTTACAGGTTTCTCATCCGAAACACAAAATCCAGGTATCGCAAAGGGGCTTTTGCCTTTAACGTCTTAGGAGCATCAGTCTCTACGTTCCCCTTCTGCCCAGAAACGTCATTGCCATTGCGTCTCTCTTTAAAACCCTGAGATGTCACATTTTCAATTAGAATATGAACTTTCTGGAGCAGAGACCTTGCCTTTACGTGTTAGTAACACACTTTGTACACTATTGGTACTATTTAATATGAAAGAATAAATCGCAACACCAGCAAGTGGGAAAAGCCTCTGCTGTTTTTCTACCATGGCATTAATCCCACTCTGAGCATTTGCAAGACAAAAAATCTCCAGGCAAATGTGTGAAACCTAAGCTGTACCTGTAAGTTTGCAAAGTGTCTCATCCACCGAGGGAACTGAGTCAACTTTGAGTGCTCAAGGCAAGCAAATCTATGAAACCAGCTCAGATAAAACTGAATCTGTTTCACAGTATCAGCTTCAAAGACCCGCGTTAGCATCTGAACCAACATCAGCCTCGTTGAGCAGCTTCACACCATCCGGAACAGCTTCAAACCATAGTCACAGGGACCCAGGACACACCGAACTCTCTCAGTTCCTGAAGCAAAGGTGAGTTAAAGAACAAGACATCTCATAGGCCTCTTCTCAACATCTCACGCGACCCACATTCTGCAAGCAACTGCTCTGACATCTGGTGGTGTTAAAATGTCTCTCCTTTCCTTGCCCTCTAATTAAGTTTGTAAACTACGCTTATAAGAAGCTTATAGAACTCCAGTAAAACTGACAGAAGAGTATCGTAACCCCAACAGCGCGGTGCCACGTGGAGCTAAAGGGGAGCAAAGCCGCAGGAGAAAACTTGGTGCAACTTCTTCTCTCCTTTTGTATCCAGGTAAACACACGCTCCTGGTCAGCAATCAGATATTTTTTAAGTCACAAAAGTGCAGCAAAACCTCACAACTCATCTCTTCTTCTTCTCAACAGATAAAGCATTCTTTCTCCTCTAATTAAAAAGATTAATAAAGTAAGAGAACACATCAGGTTTGCATCAGTCACTGCCCATGTGGTTCTTATTATTGTAATTAAAAGTTATCTCCTCAAAATTGTTGGATGAAAGTGCCACGATCTGCAATTGGAAACACATTGGAGGGAGTTATCCAACGGCCTGGGCTCTTTCAAGACAGTCGAATTTCAGAACCCTGGGGCGGAGATGGATTCAAACCAGTCCTTAAAGGCAACCTGTCAGCAAAAGCGTCCTCGGAACCGTCCGTCCAAGAATGAGAGTATTGCTAACGCTTGTCTGAAAAACGAGAGAGAAAGGACCGGTAACGGTATAAGGAGAAAGAAGAAAAATATTATAAGCATAAACCTTTTTTTTTTTTTTTTTTCCAGGAAAAGCTATTTCAAACTCAACCACTGAAATTCAAGGTTTTATTTAAGACTTCCTTATGTCCTGCACCAGGGAGCGCCTGGCTCCCCTGGGATTGAATCTTTCGATGTGTTCAGATTTTCACGCTGAATGGGCCAAATTTCCAATATCCTGAACAAACCCAGCTCTTTTGCTGATATTTAATCTCATTTGCACAGAAAGCAATGGTTGTTCTGGACTTCCAAGCTTTCACAATACATGGGATTTGGAAATGGGTGATCTAAACAGGGAACTTTAGCACATGCCGGAGCGTGGACTCGGCAAATCTGCGAAACAGAGATGCACAGCAAAGTGTATTTATAATTTAATTCCAGTCCCTTTCTTTCAGACAGAAGCGTGCGATGGTTTAACAGCAACTGAATTACTGAGAAGAGAAGGCTGCGGGGAGACCTGAGAGCAGCTTCCAGTGCTGAAAGGGGCTCCAGGAAAGCTGGGGAGGGGCTTTTTACAGGGACACAGGATAATAGGATGAGGGGGAATGGCTTTAAAATGGAAGGGGAAGATTTAGATTAGACATTAGGAAGAAATTCTCATGATGATGGTGAGGCCCTGGCCCAGGGTGCCCAGAGCAGTGGTGGCTGCCCCATCCCTGGAGGGGTTCCAGGCCAGGTTGGATGGGGCTTGGAGCCCCTGATCCAGTGGGAGGTGTCCCTGCCCATGGCAGGGGTGGAATTGGATGGGCTTTAAGATCCCTTCCAACCCAAACCATTCCATGGTTCTATGATCTTCTTTCCAGTTACCAACAGATGGCTTGACCCGCGGGCAGTGGGTTTACATGACAGGAGCTGAGCAGTCAGGCTCCAAAGGTGCTTTACTAAAGTAAAAGACACCATAGAACTCATCCCACAACCCTCACCTATAAAAATCAACTTTTTTAATTTTAATTTTTGCTCAGATGGAATTACCCAACTCTCAGGAAGAAAACACCAAGGACAATGATATGGGAGACAATACCCTGGGAGGGAAGCAGGACAGCGTATCCACTGTGGACAACTCAGAATTCCCACAGAAATTTACCCTGTATCACAGAAAATGTGGAGAAAAGGGAAACAGTGATGCTGAATAGGACAAAAAGTGTGTTTACGTTTAATACATTGGAGAAATTGTTCAAGGACAGTTAAATGTGACCCATTTAATAGACCAAGGTCTCCACTACCTATGGTACTCTGCTGAGTAAGTGCTGATCATGCAAATTACGGCTGCCTGGGGATACACAGTGCTTTTCAGCTGCAGTTTGAATTTTCCAAGTTCTCAGGAAACTCTGAGAGCTGTGGATACGAGTTAGAGGGTCACCAGGGCGTCTTCCATGGCTTCAGTTGTTGGCTCAGTTTGAAAATTCATGCCTAACATTGTTGAGTCTTCTGAGAGACAACATCCATATACGGGAATGTAAACATCTAATTGTTGCTATTAGCCGCATAAATTAAAGAGCAGATCATAGAACCATGGAATGATTTGGGTTGGAAGGGATCTTAAAGCCCAGCCAGTCCCACCCCCTGCCATGGGCAGGGACACCTCCCACTGGATCAGGGGCTCCAAGCCCCATCCAACCTGGCCTGGAACCCCTCCAGGGATGGGGCAGCCCCCACTGCTCTGGGCACCCTGGGCCAGGGCCTCCCCACCCTCAACATGAAGAATTTCTTCCTAATATCCAATTTAAATCTTCTCCCATTCAATTTAAAGCCACTCCCCATATCCTATCATTCCATGATCTTGTAAAGAGCCACTCCCCAGCTCTCCTGGAGTCCTTTTCAGCACTGGAAGCTGCTCTAAGGTCTCACCACAACCTTCTCTTCTCCAGGCTGAACAGCCCCAACTCTCTCAGCCTGGCTTTGTACGGGAGGGGCTCCAGCCCTCCAATCATTTTGCGGCCTCCTCTGGACCCATTCCAACATTTCCATATCCATCCTATGTTGGGGAGTCCAGAACTGGACACAGGACTCCAGGTGGGGTCTCATGAGAGCGGAGCAGAGGGGCAGAATCCTTCCCCATGCCCTGCTGGCCACGCTTTTTTAATGCAGCCCAGGACACGGTATATTCGCCTTCTGGGGTGCGAATATACACTCCCAGCTCATGCTGAGATGGGAAAGTCAATCTGGAGAGGTGTCCCAAGACTAATATTTGAGCTTCAACTTGAAAGAGGAATAAAAATGTAGTGGTCATTGTGACTCTTTCTAACTCAAAAGTTCAGTGGTGTCTAGGAGCTGAATCCCACTAGCTGTAATTTGGGTTCGTTATGTCTGAGCAAATGCAAGGAAATCCAAACTACACATCACCTCTGAAGCTGGCACCAAACACCCAATCAAAACTTTACAGGTTAGGGGCAGATTAGCCTATGAAATGAAAGGGCTAAGAAAAATATACAAGAAGTTCGGAACAGCAACACTGGTCTAATAAGAGCACAAAGTGTCCCCTGTCTGAATGCAAAAGGGCAGGCAACCCGTTTTTATGATTTTACTATAATTATATCGATTCTAAGCCACAGGGAAATTATGTTCTAAAACAAGACGCCGTAACCCCCACTCCCCAAACATTTCTCAAAAAGATTAAACTGTGCCTTTTCCGATGGCTATTTTTAGTCATGGTGTCAGTAATTAAACATTCCATGGTCTGGAGCCCCAAAGAAAACATCACTCCGGGTTCTGGATGTATTCCATGATACCTTGAAACAAGCTTAGAAAGCACACGCAGCCAGTGCTGCAATTCCCACGGGGTCTGAGGGACCCACGGGGATCACTTGGGGAAGAACGTGTTTGTGGCAATGTTGGAGCCACGGCATGACATGGTGTGACACTGCTTCACCGTGAGGGTGGGGAGGCCCTGGCCCAGGGTGCCCAGAGCAGTGGTGGCTGCCCCATCCCTGGAGGGGTTCCAGGCCAGGTTGGATGGGGCTTGGAGCCCATGATCCAGTGGGAGGTGTCCCTGCCCATGGCAGGGGTGGGACTGGGTGGGCTTTGGGGTATCTTCTGACCCAAACCACTCCAGGATTCTATGATTCTATAAATTCGCTGATAAGGTAATGGTCACAAAACACTTTCAAATGACTGTCAGTAACACATCCTCAGCCGTTAGCACGGGCAGCGGGTGCAACAGAGCCCACTCTAGACAGCGGAGCGGTTCACACCACGAGACGTAACACTTTCCTGCAAAAATGTCACAGAATCATAGAATCATGGAATGTTTGGGTTGGAGGAACCTTAAAGATCATCTGATTCCCACCCCTTGCCATGGGCAGGGACACCTCCCCCTGGATCAGGCTGCTCAGAGCCCCATGCAACCTGGCCTTGAGCATTGTCTCATTTTACCAAGGGACAATGGCATGTGGGTGTTTGAGGACACCTCCTGCGCACTGATTTTGTGTACGCATGTATACACATCCAGCGCTTACGTACCCGTACGCACCCGCCTCGACAGAGAAGGATATGCTACCACAGAGGACACGGCGACAGCCCCCGCGAGTGACAGTGCCTTTATGTCTGAGCACTTGTAAAACTGGTCCGAGACACAAATAGTTCAGAGGGACAAACTAAAAAGCCAAAAAGAAAATCAAAGACACTCCGAGACAGCACAGTTAAACCCCACTTATGAGTATGAACAGTTATGGTGCGAGAGTGGCACCAAGTTGACCTTGGTTAGGTGGTGTTTTTAAGCCACAAAGTGAGTTTCCTACAGACACTATAAAAAACTGCACTGCGGAAGCATTTATGGGGTACAACTTTCCAAGTGCACAGTGAGGTTTTATAGCTCCCTCAGACCTAATGGGCTAAATCCTGAGCTACTGAGACCAACCCAGTCCCACTGCCTCCAGCGGCGCTACACCGATTTCCATCACCCCAGGATCTCGCCCCGGCAGGGGAATGGGACCCCCGTGGCTCAGCTTTCACAGAACAATCAGATACTGTATAACACCACCTGACAAACTCGAGAAATTCAACATGAAGACTTCTGCTCTCTCCGTATTTCACCCGGTTGTGTTCAAGTGCATTGCGGCAGAGGCTTTGCTATTCCGCACTCACTGCACTGAAAGAGGGACACGAGAATTTTCTCCTCGCTCAGAAATCCTATTGACTCCATTGGGACTCATTAATTGCTGTGAGATCTTATTTAAGCAGAGAGCGGATCAGGGCTAGGCCAAATGACCACTGTGATATTAAAATGTAAAAGGCTTCTCACAGCCCGGTTGCAGATGAGCCCTTCCCGTGTGCTGCGGCTCTGTGCGGGTGCCGAATTTGCTTTTGCTGAGGTCCCAGGTGGCAACGTTTATATCTGGGTACCGCTTTCCTCTTGCGCTGTAAAAGATGTCCCTGAACTTCAGAACCAGACTGTTGTTCTTGGCTGACCAAGATAAAAAAGAGGGAAACTCTACAAAGAGAAGCAATTTTGAAAGAAGCTAAATATCCAAGCACGCTTTCTCAGCTGGCACAAACCCATCGCTGCATTTACTTCAGCAGCCCTAAAAAACTCCCCGGACTTGAAGGACTGGCCCTTAAACGCCTGCAATCTCTGCTAAATGACTTGGTATCAGTGACATGAAACACGAGGCTCCAGCTGAAACCTCACGAAAGGCTGATTAAAGGCCGCCACTGGACAGAGACCAGAGGGCAAAAACAGCACAGGAAAGAAAATTTCACATTTCAAGTTAGAGCTCTCTTCACAATGAAAGGTGACCTTTGATATCATTCTCGCCTCGCTCTTTGTATTTAAACTCTTTTTGCTTTCAGCACGACTCAAACACAGACGAGCCCTGTCTTCATCCTTCCTTCAGCCTCCCCATTTCAATATTCCAGGCTCAGCCATCATTTACCCCTGCGGTCCCCTACTGTGCATCTGTCCCTCAAACCTTAAATACCTGTCCTCCCAATCTGTTCCGAGGCCAAGTCCAAATGAGTTTTGTGCATGTAAATTCTATTATCTACATGCACAAATGACAGAAGTTACTGCCTGTGCATGCAAATGTCAGCTATCCAGACCGACCAACGTGGCACTGTGTATTAAGGGGCAAAGGTTTTTCACACACAAAGAGAAGCCGTTTACGTGTACCTTTCAAACTGTGGCCCTAAAATTATGCGCAAGAAGCACCCCTGCCTGTAAAGAGGAGGTATTTCCGACAAGTATAATTTTCACGTAGCTTAAAATCTCTGGGTAACCTTCAGAGGTTGAGTTACCCTTGTGCGCAGCTCTTCAGGATTCACCTGGCCTTTGGTAACGCTGGAGCATATGTGCAATCTGGCCGGTTCAAGCGTTCGGAGAAAGAAACACCATCCCACTGATATTATCTGCAGCATCTGAAAGATTGCAGGTCATAAAAACGTACCAGGAAGTTTAACAATTTCTTCACCAGAAGGACCTTGTAAGAGATAAGAGATAACTTGAGAAGCCAGATGACGTTTCTGTTTTAGGGTTGTGTTTCTTGTCGGCTAAGGCACGTTTTCTTTCAGCTGCTTCAAACATCAACACTTTTATATTTATTCACACAACACTTTTATACTTATTCACTTTTATATTATTTATTTAGCCCATTTATTCACCCCCAAACAGGTAAAATTAGATATAGGCCTCTTTTTTGTTCTTCTTATTTAAAGCCAGGAATACTCATTCAGGGACTGAGAACTCCTAACACACTAAGCTCAGCCTGAACCCAACTTACAAACTATTACAATCCCCTCCTGAAGAGGTTTGGAAGTCTAAAAACTTATTTACTCTTCAAGGAAGCAGATGGTTCGTCCTCTACATTTGCTATATCTGTATACCTGTCCAGCCTTGGAGAAGAGAAGGCTCCAGGAAGACCTCAGAGCAGCTTCCAGTACGTGGAGGGGGCTACAAGAAAGCTGAGGAGGGACTTTCTACAAGGCCATGGAGTGATAAGACAAGGGGAAATGGCTTTAAATTGGAAGGGGGAAGACCTAGATTAGGAAGAAGTTCTTCATGCAGAGGGTGGTGAGGCCCTGGCCCAGGTTGCCCAGAGCAGTGGTGGCTGCCCCATCCCTGGAGGGGTTCCAGGCCAGGTTGGATGGGGCTTGGAGCCCCTGAGCCAGTGGGAGGTGTCCCTGCCCATGGCAGGGGTGGAACTGTGTGGGCTTTGAGGTCCCTTCCAACCCAAACCACTCCAGGATTCTATGATACAAAGCGAGAACTCGGGCCACACCGACTCAGTTCTGTGGCCGTAACTCAGAACTGCACTCAGCTCAGTGCACGCGGATGTTCTCCGCACGTTTATCCACACCATTATACAGACTCCCGTTCCCACTCGGCGTGTGACTCAGTCCCTGAGCAGTTTATGATTTATGCAGCTTGCTCGGAGAGAAGTAGGCCACGCCAGCCTTGAAAGCACTTTAGCTCCGTTGTTTTCACTCATGAAGGACATGTTGTCCTGTAATTATTCTGTCATTTCTTAAAAGGTGAAATCCTTAACAGGTTCGTGCTTTATGTGCTGCTATGTGTATGTGTGAGCTTATGTCTGAGTGCGTCTCACCGAGTAGGAATCATCATTCCAAATTACTTTACAAGGAGCTACATAGAACTGGACAGCTTAAAATGTGTTAAATATCCTCCGAGTTCACATGGATGGTTTCAGGGGGAGCAGAGGTGGAGTAGGATAAGGGGGAGGGGAGGAAATCATTAATACGTTCCAATTACTGCCCTGATTCACAAAATACACAACTGCATAAAAGTGTCGCTTTCTGTTTTGATCCTGTCGGTAATGTAATGTAATGTGGTGTTGTGTTCTCATGTATCATTTAATAGGGGCAGGATCAGCAAAATGTGCAACTTTAGACAATTATGCAAATTTTGAAGTAATGGGTTCAGAGAGAAAACTGAAAGGAGATTCTGACATTAATCAGAGACTGCAGGGGCTGCTTGCAAGAGTTGTGTAAAACACCGGCGAACCTTAGCGTCAGTGGCTGAAAGGCAAAGCTCCTCCGCTGCCTCAAATTAGCTGCAGTTTTAGCTAAAACACAAAAACTGTTAAATTCCCTTTTCTACACAAAAATTAGCCCAAAGGAGTAACAACGCTCAGACATACAAACCCTCCCCTTCCTTAGATAGGTCAGAATATTCAGAGAGTTTTAATAAACTTCTGGAATGATCAATAAACCACATGAATTATGGAGCTCTGCGATATTCTCCCTACCGAGCCCTGCTGTGCCTCACTAACGCTCCTCTGATAAACTGCCAACGCGAAGTGAATACAGTGTTTAAACGCAAAATACTGAACCGGTTTCCATGAAAAAAAGGTCAGCCTGGACTCCAAATGAAAATGGGAGAGGAATCTGCATCCTTCTGATGCTTTAAAAGAGTGAAAGGAGATTCTGGCTAGTTGAGACTTCTTTTAATTAGAGATGGGAGAGAAAGCACGCCTGGGATCGGGATCCTCCGGGCTTCAGATTCAAATTTTAGGTCTCTGTATTAGAAACTACCCGTGCGATGATCAGTGCTTCCTGTTAAGCAGGGAAAGCAGCCTAAAGCGGGCAAAGCAAAGCGCGACCATGCAAAGGAAACGCCGTATGCCTCATGAGAAAGAACGATGGGGAAGGACATTCCTCCTGCTCTCCCAGCTACCAGGGTTCAGGCAGGACCCAAACTCTCAACGATTACCATCTGAAGTGGTCTCTCGGCCTCTGTTCCCCCCCTGTCAGCTGTAACACGTGAGAGCAGTTTACAACAGAGCGTAGTTACTCACTCGGCTTTCGTTGATTTAAGTAAGACCCTTAATGTCACTTAAACATAGTGGTTTTGTGTTATATTTTAATTTTGAAAGGATTATCAAGAAAATCTACCCTTTCCGTTAACTTTCTTTGAAAGACGATTAAAAGTTTTTAGAAAGGCTCTCCCAATATCCCCCCCCCCGCCTGATAAGTTACCCGGAACGAAACATGGAATACAGATGAAATTCGTAAAAAATGCAGCGGTAAAATACAAAGTTTTCAATCTGAAACTGCAAATACCAGTGGGAAAGCAGCGCGGCACAGCTAAGGGCTGTAAATTATGCTGAAATTTCCTTTGTGTTGGTATTTGGCTCTGTATGGCTTTATTGATAAAAACAGCTATTTCTTTTGCTTTTCACAGGGCTAACAATTACATAGCACTCCCAAGAATTCAACTGCTATTAGTGCCGGGGAGGAAACGATCCCGTTGTCTTCCCCATCAGGAATACTCCACCTAAGAAAGGGGCTGGAGGGCTGCTCATAAAATGAGTCTTCTTTAGCTACTCCTTCCTAAAATACCACGTTTGTAATCTTGGGCTGCGACCAATTTTCCTGCTATCACATGTGGAAGTTGCTGTGCAAACGAGACAGAGATGGGATGCAACGAACGCATCGCTCATAAATACGGTTCCTCAAACAGAACAATCTGGCAAAGCTCAAAGAGCAGAGCAGGAGGCAAGACAGCTTTCATATGCTGCTGCCTTTAATGCTCTTAATGGACACCGGGTAATTACGTACCTCGCTTCTTCCAAACTGAGGGAGATATTTTGGTTTCAATCCACTTGTGGAGTATGCTGCTATATATCTCTTTTAATTTAGTGTAGTATCCTCTGCTCTGAAGCGAGCAGTTCTAAACGAAATAAGCCAGCACACCTATTGCACAAAGCACCCAACCGCATTCCAGCGAACCCCTTTGAAAGCTGTGTCAAATCTCTGCTGTCTCAGGGAGGAAAGCGCCTCATTCCCTTTGCATTAGTCACCCTGCTAGAGATTAATCCTAACGAGCTTTTTTCTCCAGGCTTGGCTGGCACACCCAGGATTTGCATTACATACCTGTGATTTCTCAATATTTAGCCCCAAATGTGTGTGTTCAAACGCAGAGAGATATCAGCTTTCCAGAAACCATTAACTACAGCGTTACTGTAACAGCTTCCCGAGCCTCGAGCGAGGCCGGCCCCAGGCTGCTTCCCCACCTTTGGTAAGAAGCCATCGCACAGCAAAGCACTGCAAAATCCATGTGGGCCAACGCTCCTGTGAACGCCGCATCTCCAAGAGGTCACCGCATTGAAGAACAATGGGGCTCCCTTTCTCTTTATTTCATTATCCTTATTATCGCCCTCATTATCTCCCCATTTGGCTGATTTTTGGCAAACGGTGGGCATCTATTTGATGTGACTAGATCGCTTGCAGACCTCGAGAGAGAGTTCCAAGCCTCTTCGCAGCTGCATCCTGCCCTCATTAGGCAACCATCCCTTGGCCTTTTCCACCCAGCCACGTAAGAAAAGACTGACAAAACCTCAGTTCACACAGAGACCATGAGTCCTACAGCTTTGATCACACCTATTTTACTCTACAAATACCACGCCTGAGCAATTTTTATGGAGGGAACAAGACCAAACCCTAATCAATATCTACAATCCCATCAAACCATCACAAAACAGATCCATCATTCTTGCACGCAACTTGGCTTGTTCCTTTTGAAACCCAAGCAGCTCCTACCAGATGCGTGGGTCAAATTAAGACACCTGGCCTCTTCTGGGCCAGAGGGCTGGAAAATAACTTTCAGATCTGAAGAATTTCAAAAGAAGGCAGTAATCAGCTCGCTCCCAGTGAAATGAGAGGACTGCTGGCTTGGCTACTGCGGCCAAGCGAAGGCTGCAGCAGCCCATGCAGTGAAGCTGTGTCCTTACGGCAGCCAAGGACCAAACTGCTTACAGATTCAGAGTCAAAAAACACCACTCGGGCTTTCCTCAGAGCAAAATACGCACAGTCTAATACGCTCCATGAAGGACACAGTGTGAATCCAGACGGCTTTACTTGTTCATAGTCACTCTCCAGCTATGGTCTGGCAATGGCAGCATAAGAACACGGTATAGAGCTCAGTCTATCATTATTATTATTATTATTATTATTATTATTATTACTACTACTACTATTATCATCATCGTCATTACTGACAGGCTGAGAGAGTTGGGGTTGTTCAGCCTGGAGAAGAGAAGGCTCCAGGGAGACCTTAGAGCAGCTTCCAGTGCTGAAAGGGGCTCCAGGAAAGCTGGGGAGGGGCTTTTTTCAATTGGAAGGGGGAAGATTTAGACTAGACATTAGGAGGAAATTCTTCACTATGAGGGTGGGGAGGCCCTGGCCCAGGGTGCCCAGAGCAGTGGGGGCTGCCCCATCCCTGGAGGGGTTCCAGGCCAGGTTGGATGGGGCTTGGAGCCCCTGATCCAGTGGGAGGTGTCCCTGCCCATGGCAGGAGGTGGGACTGGGTGGGCTTTGAGGTCCCTCCCGACCCAAACCACTCCATGAATCTATGATTCCCAATTTCTCAGCATACGCACTTGACTTTGTTGTCTTCTATCCCTTCCTCATTTTTAAACTGCAACATTTAAAAAGATTTTTAACACTTAAAACGCTAAACAGGCAAAGGGATAAAGAAGCCTCCAGAACTGGCCAAGAAGAGGCATGAACATCGGTTGGATCTGAATTTTTACCCTTCTGAAAGCGAGACGCTCAGGATCTGAATGAAGAAGAAGGTGCCTCTGGCTGTTCTGGAGTTACACCACAGTGTTGTCGGCACCACACTCTTTTCAATGAAAACAGCAGGCCTATTCTTTCTTTAAATGGAATTTTATGGTAGTGCCCTTTCTTTTCAAATCTAACATCCCAGTGTTTGGAGCACTGGCAAGGGAGGGAAGACTGGGTCAGAAACATCTCTACAAGCACCCGAATTAGTACCTTCCGCACGTGCTTCCTAAGCACCACGCCACCGGGCAGCGAGCACGGGGGGCACTCACCCCCTCTCCTGACAGTCCAACCTCAGCAGCAGCTCTGTGAGATGTGTGGATGTGTGAGTGCCGAGTCTGGTGCCCTCAGTCCGGGCAGAGATCGGCAGCAAAAGGAAGCCTAAAATCCTTCCTTTTCCAGTCTCTGGGACCTAAGGCCCTGTAAGGATATCAAAAGGTGCTGTTTTGTTGTTGGGTACCTACAAGGATCTTTTCAAGGAAGAGAGCTGAACGGTGTTTGCCGGCTCCGAGAAGCAGGAATCCCCGCTCTCCTGTTCCCGCGGGCAGGCTCCGGCAGAGGCATCGCCAGCTGTCTCTGTTCACGCAGGCCTCGCTGTGAAAGAGCCAAACAACAACACGACTTTCATGCTGCACCGTTTAGCTTTGGCTGAAACTGTAATCGTGTGTCTGTGGTTTTCCTGTTTGGGTGCCTGATTGAACCGGCTGAGCCCCCTCCTTCAAGTGTGGAAGGGCCTCTGAGGGTATGAGGAATTAGCCCGTTTCTGCCAGAGACATTCCACCAGGATCCCGTGTTTGTTTAACATGTACAAACAGCTAAAATAAAATATTTGTTGGCCTCAGTAATAAACAGAATATAAAATAGTGTGAAATTAAGCAAGACCAGCTGGGCTCCAGGAGAACTGAAAGAACAGTGAACTACTACGGCGATCTGGAATACAGGCACACGGAGATATGAGTGCTCTTGATGTGTGTTTGTGATGGAGTTTATATATAAAGTGATGATTACATCTAGCTACCAAAATTATGCCCTTTCATACCCATATGTCAGTAATAAACAAAATTTAGAGGAACGTATCTGAGCATGCTTTCTGCTGGTTTCAATCAACTGCTTTGCAAACCAGGTTTGCAGTGTTGCATCGTATCTCGCTTGTGAGACCCCACTTGGAGTCCTGTGTCCAGTTCTGGAATCCCCAACATAAGAAGGAGATGGAGCTGTTGGAATGGGTCCAGAGGAGATCACGGAGATGATCCGAGGGCTGGAGCCCCTCTGCTATGAGGACAGGCTGAGAGGGTTGGGGTTGTTCAGCCTGGAGAAGAGAAGGCTGCAGTGAGAACTTAGAGCAGCTTCCAGTGCTGAAAGGGGCTCCGGGAAAGCTGGGGAGGGGCTCTGGATCAGGGAGTGCAGGGATGGGACCAGGGGGAATGCCAGTAAATTGGGAGGGGGAAGATTTAGACTAGACATGAGGAAGAAATTCTTCACGCTGAGAATGGAGAGGCCCTGGCCCAGGGTACCCAGAGCAGTGGTGGCTGCCCCATCCCTGGAGGGGTTCCAGGCAAGGTTGGATGGGGCTTGGAGCCCCTGATCCAGTGGGAGGTGTCCCTGCCCATGGCAGGGGTGGCACTGGATGGGCTTTGAGGTCCCTTCCAACCCAAACCACTCCAGGATTCTATGATTTTACACACAAAGGTAGCATATCCCACACATCTTTGTTGCACTAAAAGACAACAGAAACAATAAACAATTTAAAGAAGCAAGAAAAAACCCAGAAAATTTTAATACTTCTCTCTGCATTTTTTCACGTATGAGAATGTTCTTTTTTTTTTTTTTCTGGATCTGCATCCGAAAAATCAGGAAAACCTTCCAGCCAAACCCAAGGAGGACTCTTTGACAGAAGTACCGTCGAGAGTGATTCATTTTGAAGCACTGAGCTCAAATTCAGAGTTTGAAATCTAGGAACCACCAGCTGGGCCGGGATTCAAAATGACATGGATGGAGTGAGTTTTTGAGCTGTGAGGCATTAAGCAGTGGAGGCAATTGATTTTCTCACCTATTCCACAAGGGAAGGAGGATGGGAAACATTTAAGAACCAAGAAAAGACTGAGCATTATTGGGTTACAGTGTCTTGCACCGCTGGAGGCTGCATCAGAGTTCTGGAATTTAAGTTACATTAAAAAGGAACTTAAAAAATTTAAATAAATCATTTTCAGTGAGTCATTTCAAGATGGAGCTGGAATAAAGACAAAGTAAATAAGATAAAACTATATTGAATTAGTTAAAAAAATAATCTGTTCACTGAGAAGAAGTGGGAGCAAGAAAAGGTCCTTGTTCCTGCCAGGGATCAGCACCGCTGCCAAGACAAGGAGGAGGGGGTCCACGGAGCAGGTATATGAGGAATATCTATAGGTCACATATAACCAGCTTGGAGGAAGCTGAAAACAGAAGGAATTAAATAGCCACAAACTCCTGTTCGCTGCTTGAGGAGTGAAGGGAGTCACCAACCTCTTCTATTTTAGTCCAGGAGTGATCAAAAAACACTGCCGGCTCCCCACGCCCAGCGCGGCGGTGCCTGGTGGAGAGGACTCTCCGCAAGCCCTGGCAGTGTCACCAGTCCGTGCGATACACGTTCATCTAATCCACGTTACGCAAAGCGAGCCCAACCAGACCAAGGGGTGCCAAAACAGGTTTGCGGTTCCCGGGAGGCACAGCCACCCGTCAGCCACCCATCAGCACAGCCACCCCACTACCAGGGGGTGGAAGTGGCAACAGAAATGCAAGTTAGCGTCCTAAGAACAGGCATGGACCTCAGATTCAGGTCGAATTATCAGAAAAACAGCTGACAGGAGGGTGTAAAACAAAGCACGCTGGATCTGCTTTAACTCAGGCTTCACCTTTGTCGGCGCACAACAGGCACAAACGGGCGCTCCTCCTCCTGGAGCCAACGGCAGCCGCGGGCTGCGCTCATCCCACAGTAAATTACTCATTACACGTGGGTCGGGGCAAACCATGGTTCCAATCCAGGCTGGGGGACAACGGGACTGAGAGCAGCCCTGCGGAGAAGGGATTGGGGTGCTGGGGATGAGAAGCTCGACATGAGCCGACAACGTGTGCTCACAGCCCAGAACCCCCCGTGTCCCGGGCTGCATCCAGAGCGGTGGGACCAGCACGGAGGGAGGGGATTCTGCCCCTCTGCTCCGCTCTGGGAGACCCACCTGGAGCCCTGTGTCCAGTTCTGGAGTCCCCAACATAAGAAGGAGATGCAACTGCTGGAAGAGGTCCAGAGGAGGCCACAGAGATGATCCAAGGGCTGGAGCCCCTCTGTTATGAGGACAGGCTGAGGGAGTTGGGGTTGTTCA
Source organism: Cuculus canorus (assembly GCF_017976375.1). NCBI lineage: Eukaryota > Metazoa > Chordata > Aves > Cuculiformes > Cuculidae > Cuculus > Cuculus canorus. The sequence continues at coordinate 33,119,391 of NC_071408.1, forward strand.
GTCTGGAGAAGAGAAGGCTTTGAGGAGACCACAGAGCAGCTTCCAGTACAGAAAGGGGCTCCAAAAAAGCTGCTGAGGAGATTTTTCCAAGGGCCTGGAGTGATGGGAGGAGGGGGAATGGTTTTAAATTGGAAGCGGGAAGATTTAGATTAGACATTAGGAAGAAATCCTGCACAGTGAGGGTAGTGAGGCCCTGGCCCAGGGTGCCCAGAGAAGCAGTGGCTGCTCCATCCCTGGAAGGTCTACAAATGTCTACTGATCAGAGCTGTCTCCACTCTCTGTCTACCATCAGAAGGGGGAGAATTTTTCCTGCCTTAACATTAAAAGTTGAGATAAAGGTAAATACCACAGGAATGTACTGTGGATGAGATGTTGGATGAGCAACACCCTTCACCTCAGCCTCAATCAAAGCCAAGCTTCCTCTGGACTTGGTGGACGGGCCAGCAGCACCCACGGAGCACAGGCAGCAGAGGAACGAGCACGCCAGCAGCCCACACTGGTGCTGCCACACAACTCCTGTCAAAGAACAACGAGATCTACAGCCCTTAAAGTACTCTAAGAATGGGGACCAATGGATTCTGGTGTCTCGGGGACCAATGGATTCTGGTGTCTCACAACCTGGGGGTATTTTGGGAGGAGGTTTTTGGGGGAAATGGGTGGCAGCATCTGTATTTTATGCCCCTTTCAAACTCTGGTTGCAGTTCTCAGCCCTGCTGGCCGCTGTAATGAGGAGGGCAGTTTCTTCCTACCTTCCTTCTCTTGTCCTTCTACCGTCCTTCCAGCTCTAAATCACATGTAATTCACTTCCACGAGCCTTTAAAAAATTCAGCCTGTTTATCACTGATTATCATTTTCTAGTTTGATGGCAAGACTACCCTCATTACTGATTTTAAGAGGCATGAAAGAGACTTTTGTCTCACATCTCTTTCTTTTTCCTCTCTGGTAAAATCCCGTTCAAATCCTGCACTGTGCTGCTTTTGCAATAAACACAAATAGATTCAATAGCAAGGTGAAATTTTTGCTTTTACCCTCTTAATGCAAAAGAGGCTCAGAGTCTTGCATGGCAGTTACCTGTTCTTTGCAAACGTAGCTGATGAAACGGTACTCGAGGCCAATTAGTGAGAAAAGACAAGAGTCTCAAGTGACGCCGGCCAACAGAGCTCACTCTCGCAGCTCCGACAGCGTTTCAGCCACTGGAGGATGTGGGATAGCTGCATTAACAGTAATTTGCTTTGATTATGAATCCTGCTGTGTTTAGATAATCTGGGAAAAACAAAACCAAAATATCATACAAAGGTTTTCTTTTGGTGTGATTCCTTCCCTCCTCACCTCTGGAAGAGGAATGATTCTGCCACGAAGGATCTAATTCATTGGGATCCCATATGCTTCCTGGCTTTTACAGTTCCTAACATCTCACAGCTTCACCTGACACCTCAGATTCAACTCAAGAGTGCTACAAAATCCCCACTCCGGGCTGTTACCAAGCGCACACACTTACTTTTTTTGCGTTCTTGTCTTTCAGGACACAGGGTGATATCCCTGTTTCCCAGAGAGGGAACTCTTGGGAGGACAAATCTGAAGATCCCTGCAGCCACTAAACTCAAGAACCAACAGCGAGTCCCACTCAATGCCTAACAGCCCTTTCACCAAGGTGTCTGCTGAGCTCTGCCTTTCTTCCAGACCTTTTCTCGAGTAATAAATTTCTAAGGAAAAGATCCACCACACACAGCTTGAAAAATCAGAGTGAGGGCAAAGTTGGTTTCTCTCTTCCCAGTTACTCTGCCTGCCTAAACTCCTGAGGCACGCACCGGCTTAGGGGCAGCAGCCTCATCTGGCGTCACGAGGGTGAACAAACAGCCGAATGAAAACGGGGGCAGAGTCAGGGGAGAATTTTAAGGATTCACAGAATCATTTGGTTAGAAAAGATCTTCGAGATCATCGAGTCCAACCATACCTGTCCACTGCTAAACCAGATCCCTCCGCACCTCATCCACGCAGCTTTTAAACCCCTCCAGGGATGGGGACTCCACCCCCTCCCTGGGCAGCCTCTGCCAGTGCCTGAGAACCCTTTTGGTGAAGAATTTTTTCCTGATGTCCAATCTGAACCTGCCTTGGTGGAACTTGAGGCCATTTTGTCTTGTTCTATCACCTGTCACCTGGAGAAGAGACCAACACCCACCTCACCACAACCTGCTTTCAGGCAGTTGTAGAACATGACAAGGTCTCCCCTCAGGCTCCTCTTCTCAAGGCTAAACAACCCCAGGTCCCTCAGCCACTCCTCAGAACCCCTGTTCTCCAGACCCTTCCCCAGCTCTGTTTTCTTCTCTGCACACTCTCCAGCCCCTCAATGTCCTTCCTGTAGTGAGGGGCCCAAACTGACCCCAGGATCGGGGGTGCATCCTCCCCAGCGCCGAGGGCAGGGCACAAATCCCTCCCCTGGCCCTGCTGGCCACACTCTTTCTGATACAGGCTAAGATGCTGTTGGCTTTCTTGGCCACTGCTGTCTCCCATTCACCCACCATCAACCAACAGAGCTGTTGTCCCTCGTCCAGTTCTTCGACCATTTGAAAACCTCTTTTATGAGTGAGCCTTTCCCCACCCACACAGCGGTCACTGAAAATGGAACCGATTTGTGTTATTTGGGCTGTGTTTGCTGCCAGACGTCAGCACAGCACCCGCTCAGCCTTTATAAACTCAAACCTCCTCCTGCAGCGCAGCATCGGCCTCACATACCCACTGCTCAACTATTTTCTCTTTTTGGCATATCCCAAAGGCACAGAGCTGCTTCTCCCGAGCCGGTTGTGTTTGTGTCGGAAGTGGGAGCCGCTCGCACCAATGAGCGCTCACACTGCCAGGAAGGGAACGCTTTCCCGTGGAAGAGGAACGGAGAGCGCGCCCGGGGAAGGCTGCTTTGCCTCCGACCCGAGCAGCTGTCTAAGGAAATGCCAGAGCTCGCCGCGCCGGGGTCAAACGGAGAATTATGTGGCAGTTTGATAAGCTGCAGCGCACTAATTTATTGGCTATTTTAAAAAATGTAGAGGAAATTTTATTACGGATTACTTCGCTTTCCTGAAAATTTTTTATAATTAAAAACATCTGGAAGGCATTTCAATATATCATAAACAAGAGGAAATCCAAAGCACGTGACTTCTAAGAAAATGATGCAAAGACCGTTCTGTGCCAAAATTTACAGTAATCTGTTTTTCTTATTTTGCTACGGGGGAAAGGACGAGGCAATAATAAGAAAACGACTAATATTAGGAAAAAGACTATATTAGCAGCCACTGTTTCATGAAAAACACTGTTTTTTAAGAGATCAAAATCCCTAAAATAGATTTCCCTTCCCCTTCCCAGGGAACCATTCGAACCATCCTGGTTAATTAATTTCCAGAGAACATATCCTTCTGGAGTGGAGAAATAACGATTTCAATCCTGACTATGATTAGAGTCATAGAATCACAGAATGGTTTGGGTTGGAAGGGACCTCAAAGCCCATCCAGCTGCACCCCTGCCATGGGCAGGGACACCTCCCATGGGATGAGGGGCTCCAAGGCCCATCCAACCTGGCTATCAGCTAGAAGGAAAGGAATAAGAATATGTTTTAGGTGACTGTAACTAAAAGAAACAACTAGTTTAATCTATTCAATATTATCCTTCTTAATTAATATAATTAAATTCCTTCATGACAATTCTTTAAGAAGTAAAAGAAAGAATAGCACAAACTCAGTTCAAGGTGGTACTACAGAGCTGAGTCTGACTAATCTGTTGTCTTATAAAATACACTAAGATTTATGGGCTCTAAAATCAAACACAGCCAAAAAGCTTTATACAAAATCCCCAACACAGTTACTAAAACCCCGAACGATTAATTACTAAGTTCACAGTAAATTAAATAAAGCACAAGGAGAGGAGTGAAAATGTTTATAACCAAATGGAAAAGTCGTGAGAAACTTAAAACTGGCATTGGGTTCACTGGAAAGACCCAGAAAACCAACGCTGAAGTCTCCCGGAGTTCAAGGTGGTTCACATTTAGAATTTCAGCTGAGTGCATCAGCGACTACCGTAACGCTCCCATTGGCCTCAAGCTGAAAATTCACCCCAAATCGCTATTTCAGTCTGGAATTTTCATTCAGTTCTGCAGTTGGGTTTGTCCAGATCTGTCGCTCTTGAGAATGAAATTGCTGTGATATGAAAAATACTCTTTTTTCCTTTCACTTTCTAGAGCAGAGACACGGGTTTGGTGCCTCCTGGTTGCAAACTGATAGGAGAGCGGCTCTGATAAATCTGGGCTGCGAGCCGCAACCAGCCCAAAGCCCGTCAGGAGCTGCGAGTCTGACAGCCGGGCCATATGGGATCCAGGGGCTCTTTGTCCCACAAGAGGCTGGGAATAGGATTATGTGTACTAATAGGTTTTTATTTTTTCTTTAAAAAAACAAAGTAAAAATCTTTTTTGAAGAACACAATGAGAATTTCTTTTCAAACCAGCAACTCCTCCAGTCTAAATAAAGCCCTAAACATGAAATTATCATTTGTCGGATTTTAATCTGTAGAGAGAACGCGGTGCTGCTGGTGACCTCTGCTACGTAATTTAGGGAAGAGCTGATGAACTCTGTTCTCACAATTTCGAAGGTGTTTCTTTTGCTGAGATATCTGCAGGCCATGTGCTTCGTGGCACTGAATGTCTTTTCCAAGCACTATGTGCAAAGAAGGCCCCGTTATGATTTAGTACTCTGATTAGGACGGTAATGTCGCCAATGCATCAAAGCAAAGATAAAGACGTTTTTTCCCCTTGTATTTTGAAAAGAAAACATTTTGGAGCTAGAAAAAAATATTAAATGCTATTAGACAATCCGTGGTGTTTAATCAATTGCGGTGAAGGGACTGGGATGACATTTAGGGTTTTTTTTCCCTTTAATGAGTATTTGTGGACCAAGTTTGAATTCAAAGAATCATGAGATGGTTTGGGTTGGAAGGGACCTCAAAGCCCATCCAGTCCCACCCCTGCCATGGGCAGGGACACCTCCCACTGGATCAGGGGCTCCAAGCCCCATCCAACCTGGCCTGGAACACCTCCAGGGATGGGGCAGCCACCGCTGCTCTGGGCACCCTGGGCCAGGGAATCCCCACCCGCACAGGAAAGCATTTCTTCCCAAGATCTTGTCTAAACCTCTCTTCTTTTACTTTAAAACCATTATCCTGAATTCTGGGTATGTTTGATAATTGCATTTGACAATCAGGCATCGATTCTTCCTCTGCAGATAAACAACACCTGAACTGGGCTTTGTGCACCATTGAGTATGTTTGCATTTTTAATGAACAATTTTGATTTTAAAGGCTGCCTGCAAAGTAAACCATTCATTATAAGCGATGGTGATGGTGGTTGGTCATCCAATCTCTTGATATTCTATCTGTTCTCTGCTTCGGAATGAATTTACACATCTTGGGGAACCGACCAACCTCTACCTTAACAAAAAGCATTCATGAAAATGCTGGCAAACAGCAAACACAACGGGATGTGAATTTTCTTGCACCTAGCAACAACTCTGACAAATGTTCAGAAGCATTGTTTGGGCAATATTCACCAGCTCTGGTACACAGTATTTTTAGTGTAATAGAAAAGACTCATTAGGATTTTCCTATGAGAAATCTGAGTTTGTAAGGATATTATATTTTCATAGCATTATCACAAATTGGATCCCTTTATCCAAAATAAATTAAGCATTTGTTTCCTAGAGTACAACACTGGAATGAGAGAACAAGTCAAATGGCTTAATCAATAATTTTTTAATTTTAAGACTTGTCAGCTTTCCCTTTCTGTTTCAGGTTCTTCCCTCCCAGCATCAACGCTGACAGACTGAAGGGATACGGAAAGGGGTGAAACGCCTCAGATCCGCAATCCAGCTGGAATATAACATTTCATTTAGGAAGTCTCAGCTCTGCAGAGAGAGTGAAGAAGTTCTGAGGTTTAACCACAAGAGGTGAAATGATCTTCTGGATTAACACAAGACTCTGAGGAGACCTCACTGCGGCCTTTCAATACTTAAAATGGGGCTGATAAGAAAGATGGGGACATTTTTTTTTAGCAGGGCCTGTAGCAATAGGTAATGGCTTAAAACTAAAAGAGAAATCAGGGCTGGTTATTAGGAAGAATTTTTTATACCGAGGGTGAGGAGGCCCTGGCCCAGGGTGCCCAGAGCAGTGGGGGCTCCCCCATCCCTGGAGGGGTTCCAGGCCAGGTTGGATGGGGCTTGGAGCCCCTGATCCAGTGGGAGGTGTCCCTGCCCATGGCAGGGGGTGCGACTGGATGGGCTTTCAGGTCCCTTCCAACCCAAACCATGCTACGATTCCATGATAAGAAGAAAATTGTTACTATTCTCCCTTAATCAGATAAGAGCAAGACACTCAGGGAGGTGGGACTGGAACCAGAAGACCCCTACCGGTATGGTTTCCTGACAGATGATCAGTTCATTTTTAACTCTTCAGGAGTGCAGTCAGCTTATGGTACTTTAGCATCTTGTCTTTGGCTTATTTCTTTCCCCACGCTTTCCGTACTCCCACTGTGCTGCGTCTCGTCTGCCCTCACCACGCTGCCTCCTCATTTAATCACGCATCACAAGTCTCCTTCTACCCTCCCATCTCACTATGCTGACTCTAATTCTCTCATTCGCAGAGGAGGCTCTCCTCTCTTCCCTGCTTTAATTATGACTTTGCATTAAAAATAACAATAATAAAAGCTCATTTTCCTCCGACATAAGTTACCGATGCTCAGGCCCTGAAAAAATACACACAATTTTAGTTGAAGTAATCTAAGTGTTTTGTTTCTACCGAAAAAATACACATTTAAGTAAAGGAAAGCTGGAAACGTCCCTTCTTTTTTTGGCCGGCTGGCCGGCGCCCTCGGAGCTCTGCCTTGGGTGAGCGACTGCAAGACAGCCACTCATGCATGAAGAATAGAAGCTTAATTAATTGGACTGCAATTGTAAGATGGTGTAACTTGATGTGGGTAAGGCGCATTCCACACTTTTCCCCCATAAAGAATGAATGTGACATGTTTGTGGAAGTGTTGAAGAGTGGGTCCAGGAGCCATCAGATGGATGAGACTTCATTAAATAGGTACAGCAGGGAACCCCGAGTCCTCTAGCTCACACAGATTTTTCCCCACGCATCCGTTTAATTAACTCTTAATCTGCATCTATGGGTCCAGAATGATTCTGTTTAATTTTTTATCTTACACACTTTACGTAATTTATGGTACATAAAATATTTCGTGAGAGGTGGAGCCAGGAACGGTTTGAAACAGGTTTTCCACGTCCAAATGAAGCTGCCACAGAAATCGTTTTTCATTTCTGCCAAACTTCAGGTTTGCAGCCTTGAAAAATGTTGTTAAAAAATCCCAAATTATCCGTGAAAGTTGATCAGGTTTCAATAAAATAGTGACTTCATTGTTAGCAACGGTTTCCTTCAGCCTTCGCATGAAACGGCTGCTTTCTACGTTATAAGCATTACATCCAAAATAAAAATATATGGCTTCAAAATTCCATTTAATGATATTTATTATAAAAATAAATTGAAAGGCATTTTGGGCCCTCTCTCATTTCCTCACAAAGTGCGCTTTACCTGTTTTTAGAATACACCGGTGCTGCGGTGGGGAAATCATCTCAGAAGCGCTTCTTGAGCTCTGCTGTGTGGGAAGAGGTTCTCACAGTTAACTTAGAATCATAGAAGAGTTTGGGTTGGGAGGGACCCCAAAGCCCATCTAGTCCCACCCCTGCCATGGGCAGGGACACCTCCCACTGGATCAGGGGCTCCAAGCCCCATCCAACCTGGCCTGGAACCCCTCCAGGGATGGGGCAGCCACCACTGCTCTGGGCACCCTGGGCCAGGGCCTCCCCACCCGCACAGGAAAGCATTTCTTCCTAAGATCTCATCTCAATCTCTCCTCTTTCAGCTTCAAACCGTTTTCCGATGTCTCTCCCTGCGCTCCCTGATCCAGAGCCCCTCCCCAGCTTTCCTGGAGCCCCTTTCAGCACTGGAAGCTGCTCTAAGGTCTCACCACAACCCTCTCCTCTCCAGTCTGAACAACCCCATCTCTCTCATCCTGTCCTCACAGCAGAGCTGCTCCAGCCCTCGGATCATCTCCGTGGCCTCCTCTGCACTCGCTCCAACAGCTCCATGTCCTCCCTGTGCAGAAGGAGGGGCAGAATCCCCTCTATCCCTGCTGGTGCCGCTGCTCCGGATGCCGCCCGGGACACGGGGGGTTCTGGGCTGTCACATTCTCTGATTCATGAAGAAGTAGAACTTAGTAAGTGCGGCTACAACAATCAGTTCAGCCAACTGAGAGCAGGAGATGCATTCTCATCCAATACCGGCCTTAACTGAAGAGTGATCTGCTTTCCAACAGAAGGGCTACATGGAGAAAAATGCATTATTTATTCATTTTTATTCTAAAGCCACTGTAATTCTACGTTTCACGGCTCCAAAAGTGGTCTGCCTTTGTATGAGCTGGGAACGGGCCCCGTTCTCATTTCTTTTAATAGATGAACGCGAGGGTAAGAAAAGCAACCAAAGAAACAGTGCACATAACAAATTAGAGGAAAAGGAGATTGATAGACTTTCGAGCCGGCGATACAGCAGTCCACGCTGAGCTCGCAGCGCTCGTGGTTTATAGCATGTGCCATAATTACTGCAGCTTAGAGCTGAATTGACTTTGAAAGTCCAGAAACAGTTACTGAGGCTATAAAAAGTGAGACTTTGACTTTGGCAAATTTGTTCCAAGAGAGAGAAGTTAAATTTGAGAAATGAAATTCCGACTGGCGTGCGGTTTTCTGAGGCAGATCCAGGAAAAACGGCTCTCTGGATCAGCCGCCCCTCTTGCTGCACAACCAGGACTGATGTCAAAGCCTCAGAGCAGAAACCACGCACAGAGAAACTCACGTTCCGCAGGAAAGACTGTCACGAGCCGCTTCCACAGAAAAACGGGGAGGCATTAACCATTGGAAAGGGTTATATATGCGATTAATACTTGGGTTACTGAGTCTTTAGATCAGGACGGTGTTCGAAGGGCACCGAGCCCTCAGTTTACCAACAGGAGAGGCAAATAAATCTATATCAGGCATTTTTACAGGCTCACTCAAGGCTGTGCAGTACGGACCTCGCTCAGTTTTCCTCGGAAGCATCAGAGTCCGCTACGGGGCCTTAAGAAACCTCAGCAAAAACACGAGAGGGAGCTGCGCTTGTGAATCAAACTGAATTCACGACTGTGCAATGCAGCCCAACAACCGCACATCGCGCTCACTGAAAGACTTCTACCAAAGTAAAGGTCAGCGATGTTAAAGTTTTCAAACACTCACTTTTGTTGCGTAATCCTGCTCACCTCTTCCCGGCAAGGGCCACAATTCCAACAGCAACTCCACCCGCCACCCGCACAGCCTCGCACACAATGATGCGATCACAGCACTCGAGAGAATACGCGTAAGATTTAAAACCAAAAATAATTTTTCTATAAAAATCACATTTTTTAGTCCAAAGTTCTATCCTTTATTAATCTGCTTGTATTTGTATATTTTAACAAAAAAGCCTTTGTAGAACAATGCATGCGGATTTGTGGAAATTCAGATTTATTTACAAGAAATCAGAAATATATTATTCCTACTAACTGAAACTGAAAGGAAGCCTTCATTTAAGTGACTTAATGATACCCAGGAAGCATGTAATAAAATAATGACCTCTATTACAGATCATAAATAGCAATCAAATCTCTACAAAATAATGATCAAACCAGATAATAAGTCTGATTACATTCAAACTCTTGCGCTTCTACTGTGTTTTATTTCTAGCGTGTGAGAAGATGCTGGGCCAGCACCAAAGGGGAGGCTCAGTAGAGTGAAGAATGCCGATTCAGGCTGGGGGAAGGCTCACCGGGGGTAGCCCAGCTCCCCTCCAGACCCCTCGCCCTGCACACCAGACCCAGTTAGACCCCCATGAGACTCACACAGACGTACGCACCGAGACTGAGTTCCTCGCTTCGGCAAACTACTTAGTAACCTGTGAGTCTACGGTGCCTCTGAATACGACGCACGAGTTTCAAGTTCAAATTAGCGTCGCTCATATTCCAAGAGATCGGAAGGAGAAGTAAATAAAGAAAAGCAACTAACTGGAAAGAGGAAGGACACGCACAAGTCTTCTGAGGAGCAGCTGAGAGACCTGGGGCTGTTCAGCCTGGAGAAGAGGAGGATGAGGGGGGACCTCATGGTGCTCTGCAGCTCCTGGAAAGGAGGTTGTGGGGAGGTGGGTGCTGGGCTATTCTCCCAAATAACAAGTGACAGGACAAGAGGAAATGGCCTTGGTTTGCACCAGAGGAGGTTTAGATTGGATATCAAAAAAAATTTCCTTACTGACAGAGAGGTGAAGCCCTGGCGGTGGCTGCCCAGGGCAGTGGGGGAGTCTCCTTTCCTGGAGGGGATCAAAAAGTGCGTAAAAATGGCATTTGGGGACATTGTTTAGTCAGCACAGTGGGTTGTGTTGATGGTTTGACATGGTGATCTTAGAGGTCTTTTCCAACTTTAACAATCCTATGATTCTAAACTTATTTACAGCATTGCTGTAATTAAGGAAGAGAATTTCCTGTATATATATCAAACTGCTCCATCACCAATCCACTAACTAGGAAGAGGAGAACAAAACAGGATGAATCTCAAAGTTAGAGAGGAAGATGCTACAGCACCTTTCCTACCCATTTAACATCAGCTTAAACAGCCTCTTACTTGCTGGCAATCGCGATGAACATCACAATGTTCACTATTTCACAGTATTTCATAATGTTCCAAGTCACAAATGTTCAAGGAATCCCTTTACCACTCCATGTGCAACACAAACCAGTTCAAATTCAACACCGTTTTCCCCCTCGGACCCTGGTGGGGTCAGCAGCTGCCCGTGCGGAGGCTCTGCAGGGTCTCCCCGAGTGCAGGTTTGGATGCACCTTACTTCGACCTTAGGCACAGGGTCCCGTTATCCTTTCAGAGAGCAATCCGCTGCCCTTAAAAGTGGGAACAGAAGGAGCCTTCGAAATAACACTGGTGCTGGGACACACTGTCCCTCCGCTACGAGCGCTGTGGGCACGTTGACATCGGCCACTCCCCGCGCGCGCAGCTCCAGCCCAGCCCCTGTCCCTTTACAAGGGCAGAAAGCACGCTAGGACTCAACTTTAAAACACGACTCTTGAGAAGGCTGAAAATCCCACAAGCAGGTCTGGAACACGACAAGAATGCTCTGGGAAGGTGATACCAGTGCCTAGAAAGGGCTCTGGGCAATGAGAGGTAGAGGAGGCATCCGCAGACACTCGGGGGATCACTTGGGTGCTGGTGGGGAGAGTCGCAGTGAAGTCAATCTCTGCAAAGAGATAATGGACCAGGACTGCTCCTTGCTGCCATTCAACACAGCATTCCAGCACTAAAGTTCCAATTACAAATGCTAATTGAGAGGTATTTAATAACTGAATAAGGACTGAGTAATGCTTAATAGTGTACTTTGTTTACAAATATCTGTACACAACACACTCTTCTAATACCACCAACAGCATCCGCTCTCTCGTCAGTGCTGTTGTTTGGAGAGAAATCAGCCACACTCTGCTGAAGTATCTGCTACAAAGGAGCTGCAGCCTTATGAATTTACCAGAGAAGCGTGGAATGGTTTGGGTTGGAAGAGACCTCAACACCCATCCAGTTCCACTCCTGCCATGGGCAGGGACACCTCCCACTGGATCAGGGGCTCCAAGAACCATCCAACCCGGCCTTGATGAGGGCCTCCCGACTCTCATCATGAAAAATTTCTTCCTATTGTCTAATCTTAATCTTCCTCCGTCTAACTTAAAGGAATTTCCCCTCGTCCTGATCCTGCACTCCCTGATTCAGAGCCTCTCTCCAGCTTTCCTGGAGCCCCTTTCAGCACTGGAAGCTGCTCTAAGGTCTCCCTGCAGCCTTCTCTTCTCCAGGCTGAACAACTCCAGCTCTCTCAGCCTGTCCTCATAGTAGAGGTGCTCCAGCCCTCGCATCATCTCTGTAGCCTCCTCTGGACCCATTCCGAGAGTTCTATATCCTTCTTATTTGGAGGATTCCAGAACTGGACACAGGGCTCCAGGCGGGGTCTGATTCGGAGTATGAATATTGTCATGTAGCATAATTTGCTCGATTTAATTTTTAACGCTGTCAAATTTGGCAATTTAAGTTTTTCAAAAATTGAGCAAGACGGCTTATTAACCACATTTGTTTTTATCTAAAAAAATCAGATTCCTCACGTTCCGCTGTACCTCTTTCTCTATTAGTCTGCCAGTACCTCAGGGCAGCCTTCTACTACACACACGCAACACAACACACCTACTGATCCCTCACATAATGCTAACAATAAAGTCACCGCAGTAACAGAAAACCTTAACACGAGCTCAGCAATACAGTCTAGAAGAAGAAAAAGAAGGCAGATTAATCAGATGTTAAACGCATGCAGCTCTTTAGGAGTCAAGAGCCGCGGTCTGAGCTGAGCTACGTTTTCTCCCAGCCTTAGAGGATGCCGTGCTAAAGGGCAGAGTCCCTCCTTCTGTAACAGAGACACTGGTAGAGGTATTGCCCAGAGCAGCGGTGGCTGCCCCATCCCTGGAGGGGTTCCAGGCCAGGTTGGATGGGGCTTGGAGCCCCTGAGCCAGGCGGAGGGACTGGATGGGCTTTGAGGTCCCTTCCAACCCAAACCATTCTGTGATTCTACAGTTATAACAAAGATCCTGCACAAACGGTTCACACTCTTGAATGCTTTTTCCAAATACCCTTTCACATACAGAGCGGATCTGGTTTTCCTCATGCTTTGAGGCATGGGAAAGCATGGCGTATGCTTATCCTCAGAGAGCTGGCCCTATCCCCAGCTATGCAGACTCAACACGACGATCATCTCTGTGGAGCTGAGGGCCAAAGGCTTCTCCCTCTTTCTCTCTGGGCTCCACAGCCCAACGCGTACACTGAGATGGCTTTTATGTGCCACGTGGAAGCTGGAAAATTCGGGAGTTTGTCAATAAGAGCATGTTTTAGAGAACACAAACATGTTGGTGAAATGAAATACTTGATGCCCTCCTTAGAAATGGACTTGAGAAAGGCCGGCGGGCAGGGTGGATATGAAAAGCCACCGCAGGGTGTCAGATGATAGAGAAGGGCTAACGATGAACGGCCAGGCTGAAAACACACTGGCTGCGGACCCACAGGGACAGCTGATCACAGTTCTTTATCTGCAAGTCTCTATCCAGGCAGCAGAGGGCTGCGAAATGTCTCCAGCGCGGGGAAGGTTCAATGTGACAGGAGGCAGAGCTGAGCCCTGCGGAGACGCTACGCTCAGCGCCAGCCTAGAGAACTGCTAAAGCAGGGCAGCGTTAGCCAACGTACGCAGATACGGGGGAGCAATCTGCCAGCAAACGCATGATGTGGACAGGCCTTGAGAACATGGAGTAAGCGATGGGATCTCGGCTGCATGCAGGGGAGGTTTGGGTTGCCCACACACCCCTCGCACCGGCCAAACACAGGGCAGGGCCACCTGACTTCACACTTGGGCTGATGCCCCCCTCACGCCTGAGGAAGGCTGAGGTCTGGTTGGTGATTCAGAATGCACCTCACTCAGATGGCTACGACATACCTCCTGTTCCCTGTTCTGCACAGCATCACCTGCGCTCGGCTCTCAGGGGCGCTGGGAACACCAAACCCAACGCCAAAGCACGGGCTACCACACGGTCCCCTTTGGGCCTCTCCCTGGTGGAACAGCTACAACCTTTTAACATTGTCCTTTCAGGAAACACAAGGTAGGAGACATCACGGTTCTCAAGCCAATTCTCCTCCCCCAGAGCCCATGCAGAGCTGCTCCACCCGCTTGGGGCAGCCTCGTTTGTACCTGCCCTGCTCGTGGGCTCTGATCCAGCTGCCTCACACCTGCTGTTGTCTCCCATCTACGTTTGCCCTTTCTCCGTCTCTGGGAGCGATCCAGCTCCTGCATTACGCCTGGAGGGCTCTGAAGGTGCAGGACAGACCTCGCTCTACCCAACCCCTGCCTGTGGGGACATCCACCCTCAAAATTCAACAGAGAGATGCTTGGAGAACAGGGACACCGAGACATCGAAGGGTGACAGCTCTAGAGAAATAAAGAACCCCAAAAATGCTATGCTTTCCTGCCACATACATGGAGCATCAGGACATGGAACAGCCTCACTAAGAACTTACTGTGAGGGAGATGTGGGGCTCTGGAGTTTACTTTGCTGAGAGACACCGAATGTCTTGAGAGAGATAATACACTTGATCCGTCTGTCTGAGAAAGCTGGAACAAGCGGCTGCGATTTCCAGAACATGGGAGCTGCATGAGGTCATTTAACGTTTTGATCTTTTGAACATCATCGCTCTTGGCTCGCTTTGAGCACCGCATCTTTCCAAAGGCACTAATTGATTTGGCTCCGCATAAGATGAATAAGAACACGACAACTAAAAAATTTCTTCTCGAAGAGAATGCTGAGGAATGAGTAATACACCGCTTTTTATCCTAATTTCTGTAATAGGTTCTAATTAAATATGGCAAAGGAAAAGATAGGTAGGTTGCCTCACTCAGAAACGAGTAGATCAACAAATTTGTGGTACGGCAGTTTGGCATTTACCCTTAGCCTCGGAATTTGTACCAATTATCCTACCATTAGTGGAACATGGTACTTCACAGATTGCGTACTCCAGGCATATAATTTCAAGGGCAGGAAGAGCATATCAAAACCATCATTTTCTAATTCCGTAGATGAGGGCTTGTTTACACAATCTTACACCATTGCAGATGAACGGAGGCAGAGCAGTAGGAAAAATTAGCTCTCCTATAGATAATGTGAGCCTCGGCAGGCCTATTTCTTAAGGCTTATATTAATGTCAATACAAGTTTTCAAGGGATTACCCATAGGATACTCTTGGAAATAAGATGTCACATCTCAACGAATTTAACCCAAGGCATAAATTTTTAAGTGCACACTGTAAATATTAAATAAATTTGCCTGTTCCCTCTTGGCTGCTGCTTATTGTTGGAGAAATATTTCAAGTTCAAAAGTAAAAACTGTGAAAATTTTGGCATGTGCCAAAAGAATTTTAGAATTTTGACATAAACTGTGATCTAATTAAACAATAAGACCTGACAAAACAGTCACCACTGTCTGATAATGACCTCCCGGGGCAGTGAAACGTACCAAAGCAAAGCAGAACAGACTGAGAAGGTCAGCAGCAGCACTAAGAAACCTTTTACAAGAGGTCGGATCGTTCTTTTAGCTTTCACTTTCTTTGTTTGCTTTTTCCTCTATTTAAAAAATAAAACATACACATGAAAATAGAGAAAAGACATTGTTCTGAATTATTTGCAAGTAAAAAACCTCTAAAATAGAACTGTGTGGTCTGAAAAACCCACATTATGGCCCATTATTTCTGCAAATTTCATTAAACCACCATTATTGTTCTCATCTGGGATAATGAATTCCAAGATACCGAGGCTAAAAAGAATGCGATGGGTGGGCTGTTCAAGGTACTTACACTACTGCCAGCACACGGATCTCCCTAAAGTAGAGGAGAACACGTACAGCTCTGCATCCTCGGTCTGACGGAAGCAAAAGGGTCAACTCACCGTGTAGATAGAGTCTCTTTATATGGGCCATTTTGAGCCGAGCTATTCCCATGCAATTTAGGACTTCCAGGTATCTTACTAATTGAGAGGCTCTAATTGCAGTGTATTAAGCTGTGCCTGTATAATACCTCAAAATGATGGCTTAGGTCAAGTTTCTGAAGTGTTATGCCTAACTTTATGCCACCAAACCCACTTCCGCGGGCAGCTTCCTCATCATCCACAGCAAAACAGAGCAGCTTTTAAGGCACAGAATTAATATAGAATCATAGAACGGGTTGGGTTGGAAGGGACCTTAAAGATCATCCAGTTGCGAGATGTTTATATTACTTCTTTTTTATAAGGCAGTTAAGTAACCAGAAACGTGGCGCGGGCATCGCCTCGTGGAGCTGACAGCAATACTGCCTCTCTCTTTATGGACCCGCAGCAGGGCCCGTCCCTTTGTTACGCGCTGGTTCTTTGAAAGCCCACTGGTTGAGAGAGAGCGCCACATGCAACGTACTTAAAGGAACCTCGACAAATTGCTCTATAAATTTGATTTCTAAAGTCAATTAAAAGCTTATGCAGAACACCAAAAAGTAATTCCCTGCAGAAAGGTAGGGACCATATCCTGGAATAAAGTCTCTTCCTAATTTGCAGAGCAAGTCCACATAAATACACGAGCACGCGTACACGGAGACCGCACGTACCTCGCTGCTCTGCAACATCCCAGCAGCACGGCAATTATTATAGTAATCTTATTACAGTTACTCCCTCCAAGGATAGGTTTTCATGGGTTCCAGAAAATTAATCCCAATATGCTAATTTGTTTTGCTAATTAAGACTATCGGAGTACATGATATGCAAAAAATGATCCTATTTGCTTTTGTATACGTAAAAAGGATTCGTTCACCCTCCTTGTCCTCTAAAACATTTTGTTTTCAGTTTTTAAGCGGTTCACGCTATCCCTACCTGCCGCCTCCACTGGGGTTTCTGCATGGTTTAGTCTAATTACTCTTGATGCTGGACCTCTCACGCTAGGAGCGACTTCAAAGGAGAGGACTAGAAAAGGCATCGCTTTCCTAAAAAGCGCAATATCAAGGAGAAAAGACAGCATTTTGTTCTCATGATATGATGGACAAATCACAGAGAAAATCTATTAGAATGATAGATGGCACAAATTTTCATATAAAACACCGGCAGAGGTGCTTTTTTTTTCCTGGAGTGGCTTTGAAATTGTACAGACGCTGTTTTGTCCAAATGTATTGCTAAAGCCTCCAGTTGAAAAGTTCGCCAAGGAACAGAATCAAAGCAATCAGGTTTTTACATTACAAGAACTTGCGAAATTGCGATGATTTCCTAATGAAGCGCCAGCACCGACAAACGAAACCCATCGCCCGCCTCAAGGCTCCCGTGTCCTCAGTACAGCGCCCCCGTATCCATCACCACTGACCAGATACCGGCGGGTCACAATCCGCTTTTTGGAAGCGACATCAATCAAGTCCATTTTTTTCAGGTTTAATGTTCCACGGAGTTTATTATAATTTTTCTGGTCAAAAGACTTTTTCCATAAATATTCCCATCCACCCCAATCAAAACACAGGTTTGGTTCCAAGAGCAAACTTCTTTTTCCCTGTTCAGCAATTGGTGTTTTACTGTTAATGCAAATAAACAGTGACAGGATGAGGGGGAATGGCTTTAAACTGGAAGGGGGAAGGATTTAGAAAAGACATTAGGAAGAAGTTCTTCACAATGAGGGTGGTGAGGCCCCGGCCCAGGGTGCCCAGAGCAGTGGGGGCTGCCCCATCCCTGGAGGGGTTCCAGGCCAGGTTGGATGGGGCTTGGAGCCCCTGAGCCAGTGGGAGGTGTCCCTGCCCATGGCAGGGGGTGGCACTGGATGGGCTTTGGTGTCCCTTCCAACCCAAACCATTCCGTGATCCTCTCTGTTTGGGTTAGAAGCAGCAGACTGGCACTCAGCCACTCAGCTGCACCCATCAGAGGCAACAAATTTAACTTCAAGCTATAATTCCAGAACAAATTCAAACTGGAACTGTGTCAACTTCCCCTGGTCTATCCCAAAGAGCAGCGTCCTGCTCGGTGGTGGCAGCAGGGGGACAAAAGTCCCCAAAGCTGATCAAACTCTGTGCCAGAGAGCCGAGCAGGGAAGGGCCACAGCAAGAGAGGAATGCACTGATTCAGCAGCCGCTAACAGCACGGCTCGAATGAAACCCCGACCACAAATTAAGTTAATCTCATTCCATCATCAGAAAACACCAAAGGAAGGCAGAGTGCACCGAGCCACGCTGAAACTAGGAAGTGTTATTTATATCTTCCAGACCCAGAACTGGTGGATTTGGCCCTTCATCTATAAATTACCCATTTATGCTTTTAATAGGTATTTCAGGGCCAGTGATTTGTAAGACAAAAAAGAGGGCTGAGACTCCCGCAATAGCTCAGTGCAGTTCTGGGTTAACCAACGCATTCAGCCTTTGCCCTAAATATTCTGGGCCAAATTACAGTATTAATCAGAATCGAGTGGCGGGGTTAGGGTTGGAGGCAGAACTGAGTTCTCCATCTTGCGGGTTTCAGTGTCTCCAGCAGCACAATCTGCTCCCAAGCTGTATTTCCACGCATCGGTCAAGCTTTGCGGCTCCTGGAAAGCACATGTTTGGGGCCATTGTGGAGTTTGTTTTATCCCAGCGTTTGAGGCGTTAACTTGTTTCATTGTCGGTCTGAGTGGAATTCTGGCAAACAATGGGACTTTTAAATGATCAAATAAAAACAATAAAAAGCTTTCTTACTTTGTAAACCGTTCATTTGGGGGCATTTTGTAAATGTAAAAGTAACTGGATTTTAAAAACTCCAGTAGTTTATAGTTATATGGAAAAAATCATCTTGAAGAGTAGGCTCGGCATCCAAGCGACAACTCCTACTAAACGTGGATTTATAACAGAACCGATGACGGATGTTAACCACGGGGGTGTCAGCGGGCACTTCAGTAATTAGTGCTGAGCTGCTCACTGACAGCTGTAACGAATTCCAGCGGACAGAAGCTGGAATCGTAAGGGTAGCAACTGGATGACGATTAAGGAGGTTGTAGAGAGGTGGGTGTTGGTCTCTTCTCCCAAGTGATAGGTGATAGGACAAGGGGGAATGTCCTTAGGCTGCACCAGGGAACGTTCACATTGGACATTAGGAGAAACTTCTTCACCAAAAGGGTTCTCAGGCCCAGGGAGGTGGCGGAGTCCCCATCCCGGGAGGGCTTTAGAAGGCAGGGAGACGAGCTGCTCCGAGATCTGGTTTAGTAGTGGACAGGGACGGTTGGACTTGATGATCTCAAAGGTCTTTTCCAACCTAATGATTCTGTAGTACACCTGGGTACTAACTCGTAAAAAGCACCTGTCCGGCCCCACTTCAAACCACAGAAGGAGGATTTCTTTTCAGCCCACCCTTTTTCTCTGACTGCAAATACTTTTGGAGCAGTGGCCACCAGGGAGACGGAAGGGCTGCAGCCTGCTCTGCGCTCTGCTCGGAGGGAACCAACCTGTGAAGGAGTTACCACGGGGTAAGGCTGGGTGGGACCACGCGGTGCAGCAGCTGCTCTCTGGCCATCGCCCGTGTGCGTGCTTTCATCCCGTGGCTACAGCTGTTTATCTTTCTCCCACAGCGCGGGAAGCTGCCTTAAATGAACCGAAGAGCTGAGGGGAGAGGCTGCAGATGGGCCCCTCCTCAACCACAGCGGGTGTGCCGTGGGTCCACCCCCTCCCTTGGCCCACTGTTATGGGCTCCAAGGTAAAATCATGGAATCATAGGATGGCCTGAGTTGGAAGGGATCCACAAGGATCATCAAGTCCAACTCCTGACCCTGCACAGGACAACACCAACATTCACACACTGAGGGTGTTGGTTAAATGCATATCGGACACTGCCAGGCTTGGCACCATGGCTGCCTCCCTCGGAGCTGTTCCAGCGCTCCATCACCCTTTGAGTGAAGAACCTTTTCCTCACGTCCAACCCAACCCTCCCCGGCACAGCCTCCTGCCGTCCCCTTGGGTCCAGCTCCAGTGACCGAACTCGGCTGAGGGGAGTGACGCGGGATTTCCATTGGTGGAGCCGCAAGCAAACCTGAGCTGTTGGTCCTCATCACGTAGGGCCATAGGGTATCAAGTTTTTAGCCTAAATCCCAACTGGAATCAGTTAGGAGATCAGCCTAAAATCAATGACACAATATTGTCCAGAGATAACAGCAATCCTTCCTATTTTTAAACATCTTTGCTTTTAAATCTCCTCTCTTGGACAGAACTGGTTTGCTTTGTTCTACTCCTACTGTATGCGAGCAAAAGTCAGACATGGGCCCAGAGTAAAGCACAACATCTGAATTCCAGTTGCTGATCCTCCTAAGAGCTGGGGAACACAAATTCTCTACTAATGACAGCAAAGAGCAACTGAAGCAAAGATATTTTTTCTACTTTGCAAGATCAAGCACTCACCACTACAGGATAAGACACTATGATACCTCTGAAGATGGGAGGTCTCGCTCTGACCTCACACCTTCAGCCCTCACAGAGCTCTAGAAGAGCCGAAGAACCTCTCTGGTTGGGACTTTCACTTTGTTTTCACACCCAGCTGCTAAGGGTTCAGCCCTACATCCGCCTCTGCAGCTGGAGAGAAGAAAGTCTCCCCAGTAGCAGTCACCGTGAGGGGATTTTCCTGAAGAAAGGATGGACAAGCATCTACCTTTCCACAGTACAAAGTGTTGACGGGCTCTTCCCGTTGGGCTCCCCACGCTCACACGCCGGTGCTCGAAGGAGCTGGTGTGTGCACTTCTCACTTGAAGGTGACCAGGCTGGCTGACAGGTGGAATGAACAGCACCAGGGCAGTATGGTTTGCTTAAATCCAGCGCATCTGGCTTGTTTTTAAAGCTTTCCAAAGACAAACCTGCTGCTGTCGAGGTTGGCTATAAGATCCGTGAGGTGAGCAAAATTACAGAGCTGTTTGGCATTCCTGCCCAGGGTGCCCACCCCCGCGCACACGGCACCCTCCACGTGCAGGGCGGCAGCCTGCGTCTGCGTGGAGGTGGGAATGTGCCCGCGTGTGGTTTCGCAGCCCAATTGGATGTAGAGTCCCGTGGCCGAATCCTGCCCTCCTTTCCCCACCTCTAATCCCAGTGAAAGGAGCGGGGCAGGCGGTGTGCGAGGCAGCACCGCGCTGGCGTCCCGGCTGTCTGGTTCCGTTCCATAAACACACCGAGGCGCTTGTGCTGAATGAGCGCTTTCACCTTCTCCCTTTAAACCTGATATTTTAGATATTAAGAGAAAATAATTACATCCTCCTCCTGGGAGGTTTATTGCAAATCCTTGCTAGGGCCCCTCTGTGGCCGGTGCTTACATCTCTCCAAATTGATTTTCGGCAGTAGAAATGGTCTGGAGCCGCACGTGACACCTCCTCACCCTAACAAGGACAGGACTTTGCGGATGCGTTTCCCAGCTCAACACATGGGTTTGCTTTTTTGGCATCGCGTCCTCATTACCCTTTAGTCCTGCGCCAGCCGGCGATGCCCTTTACCACATGAACAAACTCGTTATTGTTGACAATTAAGGAGGGAGTCAGATGAATATCTCAGCGTACAGGCTCACGCTTGAAAGCGTTTGTGTTCCTATAACTTAACACGTTACTACTCGTCAGCTGAACGTGTACGAATGGAAACGGATCGCGCGTGTGCCTTCAGCCACTCCTAAGGGCAGACTCTAACCCATCAGGTTAAACCCCGTCCCTGGGGCCGTCTGCTCCTCTCCAGCCGCACACAACGCCCTCCACCGAGAAGCAAATCACATTCATTAACCCCCATTTCATACAAAAACTTGTCTTTGCCAGACTTTAAGGTGAGGGAAGAACACGATAATTCTTGACTCGCCTTAATGATTTCTATTTCTGACTCCGTTTCTGGACAGCCAATCCGGGGGAGAAAAGGAGAAGAGGCCCGGTCTCTCACGAAGCAGGCTTTGAGGACTGGAGCTTGTATGAACTTAAAAATAAAAATCAACGCGAGTCTTTATTTCTAGGTTGGTGCTCTAAGCCCATAAATGCAGGGTAAAAGGCAGAGAGATGAAGAAAATCCTATTTACGCAGCAACTTTAATGACTGAGGTGTGCGGATCAAAGCCAGCCGGCACGTTGTAACTTCTAGAGGTAAACACTCCCAAGTTCTAATTTTCACAGAGGCCTTTTTCTGCTGCAAACCACACAGACCCTGCCCCTCCTTTCAGCTTTCACCTTTCTTCCTGTTTCTACACAGGTATTTTTGAAATCCAGGATGTTGTGAGGTGTCAAAATGCTGCTGCTGATTGATGTAAATACTCGCGATGCGAAAGCAAACGGCTCCTGCGCCAGCTGAGCACCACGACTGCTAAGAGCTCACCTAAAATCAGCTTCGGGGGATGCAGGGTGCTGATGAAACAGGACGGAGCGTTTCATCATACCACAGCTTGAAGGCCAAGTCCAACAGAAACATCTTAACTGACCTGGCTCGGCGAGGAACCCGAACGTTCGTGGCCTCCTTCCTTCCACCACATGCTGAACTCGCTCGCTGCTTCAATTAAAATGCAATCTTAGAGGAAAATCCCCAAAGGCCAATTGCAGCAGAAAAAACACTTCCACAGATTTTTATTGGCTCTAGATGTGGCCACCGATACTCCTAGCCGTGCCTTGATATAATTTTTGTCTGAAGAAGTCTGAATGCTTTAAATCCCTGAGCTTAAAACTCCTTCCTTTGAGCTGAATTTAAACCACATTGGTGTGACTGCTCTGCGCACAAACATGCAGCGGTGAGAGCAGCACCGCCTGCCCTTCGCGAACACATTTGTCTATCGATTTTGCTACAGTATTAGTTACAGCCCTACCGTTGAGCCCACGCTGTAAATCTGTTGCTGTTTAAGCGTTTCGATGATAGTATAAAGCTGGGATGATATTGATGTTGCGGGTAAATGATGCTGCAGCTCTGCGTCGCTGGAACAGCGCTGAGCTAACCCTGAATTACGGTGCTTCCTAGAAACTCCGCGCTTCTGGAACGCGAGCGGAGTTTCAGCCTCTGTTCTCCTAACGTTACAGCAGCTGCTTAGCAAGAGCTCTTTGCTTCCACTGTAAACCCTTTCCATGCGTATTTTGTTGCACTATATTTCATCAACACCCGCGTGCGCGCACACACACACACATTTCACCGCTTATTTATAAAGCAAAGGGTGGGGATATGACAATATTGTACCAAAAAGACTCCAGGAGACAGCAGCAGTAAAACATTTACCCTGAAAACCTTCCACCCACCATCCTGAAGTCGAGCGGCTTTGTTTGTTCCAGACCTACATGAGCCGTTACTGCCGTTTGGCTCCGAATTATTATAGATTTAGCACCCCTGCACCCCCAGCCTCGCCCGCAGCCTCCAAGAGCAAAGACCTGTGCTAGCTGGACCCACCTGTGACCACCCCGGCACTCGGCTCGTGGTGATCACCGGGTTAGTGCTCCATATGCCTGCGTGTAACCACTCAGCGTGACAACCTCGCGCATTCCTCTTTATGAATAATTTTGTTACACCACATCCATTCCCGTGCGCTCCTGTTCCAGCACGCGACTCCATTGAGTGGAGTCCCCATCAGGGAATTCTTCTTGTTATTCCTAACGGTGCCGCGTGCTGCCACCTCTGGCACTTCTCAAACTCCATTCACTAGCGTTTTTTTCACTTTGTTTTTAAATTCCTGCAAAGAATTTCACAAAATACTTAAATAAATACTCAACACACATCTAAGAAGCAAGTTAAACACAAAAGGGAGTTTCAGGGATGAAAACGGAGTGAAAGGTGAACTCCCTGTTACTTCAGTACAACAAGTGATGTGGGAACACTGTGATTTTTCAACAAAAAAATTAATTTTGAGTGACAAATGAGAGCAAATCTGGCCCAGTTACCAATTTTTTTTACCATATAAATTGGAGAATTGAGAAGAGGTTAGGAAAAAAGGTTGGAAATACTGCTCTGCTTTCATTAAGGTGAGAAAAAAGAATCAATTACAGAATTTAAGGGGAAAAGTAATGCTGCTCATAGTGGATTTTCATATCTCTAAACATGGCTTTATTAGAAAACACCGTGACCTTCAGGGCACGCTTTAAAGCCAACCGTTCCCAGGTATTTAGTAGAGATTTGTGGGTGGGAACTATGATCCAAGCTCCCCCCTCTTTGCTAATAAAGATGATATACTTTAGGGAATTGAGGTGTCAGGGGAAAAAGTTCTTGAGCAAACTGATAATTATAAAAACAATGAGTCATCACGTAAAAATGATGACATTCCACCAAGAGTTCAGAAGGTCTCGAACATAAATTGGCCAGGCTGCTGGCAGAAGGCAAGCTCTGACTTCAGAAAAGTACTGTCCCAAAGGATTCACGCTGTCCCCTCTCTGCATAACAGATGTCTCAGAAGGTTCAAGGAACCCATCTTGTACCATCCATCACACGGCTCACCACCTGAACTTAGTCAACTCATTCGATAGGGACCTACGCCTCAGTCTCTTGTGATTCCTCACGTCTGGGCCAGTATCACAGCAGGTAAGGAGAGCTGCTTGACAGAAGGTAATGCAGTTAGAAAGGGCTTGAGATAAGCTTCTTCACCAGAAGCTACCGAGGAAACGAGGAGTTAAGAAGACATAGGAACATAGAACCATTAAAGTTGGAAAGACCTCTGAGATTATCCAGTCCAAATGTCAGCCCAATACCATTGTGCCTACTAAACCATGTCCCAAGGTGCCACGTCTACATGTCTTCTGAACCCCTCCAGGGATGGAGACTCCCCCACTGCCCGGGGCAGCCTCTGCCAGGGCTTCACCACTCTGCCAGTAAAGAAATGTTTTCTGATATCCAATCTAAACCTCCCTTGGTGCAAACCAAGGCCACTTCCTCTTGTCCCATCGCTTGTTATTTGGGACAAGAGGCCAGCATCCACCTCACCACAACCTTCTTTCTGGAAGCTGCAGAGCGCGATGAGGTCTCCCCTCAGCCTCCTCTTCTCCAGGCTGAACAGCCTCAGTTTCCTCAGCTGTTCCTCAGAAGAGTTGTTCACCAGACCCTTCTCCAGCTCCGTTGCCCTCCTCTGCATAAAACCACTGGGATAACAATCTGAGTAGCAGAAAGTTGAGTACAGCATTCAGCTCAATTTCCTGTTAGCAGAAAGCCGACCATGGAAGGACTCATGCTGTGTACTACACCTCCGGTTATTTCACTGTCAATTACCGCTTTGGGAGGTCCAGGAGCAATGAGACGGTGGCATTTGCACGGGATGTAAGGGTGAAACACGAAGGAGGACAATCAAGTTCAAAGTTGGGGAATTAATAACATTTCAGACCACGTGTCACCACTAGAAATAACTGAGACAAAAAGCCCTGCAAGACACAAAGCTGACACCGCTACAGGAGCGAAAAAAAGCCAAAGCTATCAGAACTGAGCTTTGACAACAGTGGTGGAAGGACGCTGGAGCCCTTCTTTCCCATTCTAAACCAGCCTCAGAGTACTCTGTATTATCAAGACATTGAATACTGTAAGGGAGAAAAGCCACACCACACCCTCCTAACGTAGGACAAATGTAGACATTTATTGTCTCAAGTGCCGGCGATGGATCACTGTCAGACAGACCTCAATCCCTTCCAGAGTGCAGGCAGCTCCACTTCTTTGGTTTGATTGTATTTACTTCCATCTCCAAGCAGGCAGGTCAGCACAGCAGAATCAGTGACCAGCCAAAAGCAGGTGACCGTTAAACCATCTGCTGTCACTAAATAATGACACGTTTCACGATGGAAAAGGCGGCTGGTTCGCTATGCGGACTATAATTCAGACCCTCCTTTGGACTCCTTTGGCTGCGAGAAACATTCCACTTCTCCAAATGATGCAGATTAAGATACTTAAGCCAAACATGAAGACCGTTTCTCACACATATGAAGACTCATAGAACCATTAAGGTTGGAAAAGACCTCCAAGATCATCAAGTCCAGCCATCAAGACTTGCCAAGCTGCATCATACAGAAGAACTCAACGCTTGCACTGTGATACAGACTTGCTTTGATCTGCCATGAAAGCCGATTGTCACCTCAGGACCTCAGCTACAGACAATCAGCCTGCGAGTCATCCCCAGTGCTCTGAGAACGGCTCAGACACTCCTGGCAATGTAAAAGAGACCCATCTGAGAACACTGGGGACTAACGAGTGGTGACCGGCTGGTCATGAGATGTATTAATAACGCAGCTTGGATGAGAGGTTGCAGATGACTTCACTCAACCACATGTTAGCAGCCCAGTGCCAGGAATGGAAAGAGGTAACCAAACTCATCAGCTGACTTCTCACTCTAATGTTCCTCATCCTACCACAGTGCTGTGTCATCTCTTCCACCCTACGGCACACACAACAACTGCACCCTAACTGCTTGTTTTGCCTCTTCCCCAGTATACGAAGAGACAAAGGGTTTGTCTTCCCTCTTGGCCACAATTCTTGACCCAAACCATGACAGGACCGGAAAGATGAGAAGGTGGTGGGGTCCAGCCCATTTGAAAGCTTTGATTTGCTTCCTCTATGATACTTTGTGTGGTCATCACAGGCAAGAGCCGACGGATGAGAGAGGGAGCAAACCATACCCTGGAGCGAATGGCTCTCTCCGTTGGCCTCTCAGGAGGAGCTGGCTGGATGTCCTGGAATGCCTAACGTTCAGCAAATTTATCTTGGTAAAGGCTCAGGAAAATGTATGTTTTTATTTTACTCAAAGTAAAAATACTGGTCAATGTGAAATTAAGAAGTAAAAATAATACTCCCTCTTGTAAAAAATTCCAGCCTCCTACACTCGCTGTATCTCACGGACTTCTAAAACAAATAACGTGCATTTTATGTGTTTTTATTCTACTAACATTTTATTGGTATTTATAATGTAGTACAGAAGAGACTTTTAAGGGGGGAAAAGGTGAGTTACAATAACATACCAAAGCATTTATGAAAGGCTGTGATGGCAGAGGACGCGGATCATGCCACCTTCCTCTTCTTTCAAGGTGAGGAGCAGAAACATCGGGCAAGTAACACAAACCCTTTCTGTTGCTACTGGGGCACACACTGGCATAGGAGGGACATATTCCAGAAGGTCGCCTTTCCACATCTCCTATCCTGATTCCAGTAAGAGAACGGAGTCTACAGACCCGCAGGAGTAGAACCCACAAATCACCATTCATGCAACAATCCAAACAACCCCCAGAGCAGGCTCTCCTCAGCTAAACCACAACTTATAGGGAGCTGCGAGCCCATTTTTCTCTTAACCGCTGTGGTCAAGTGTCAGTAACCACACTGGAAAGGTGAAGCTGTTTTTTATCTCTCTGACCAGGTACCCAAGACATGTTTGAGATGTACAAAGGCAATTGCTCATGGCACTTGTTGAATAGAGCAGATTTTATACCCAGGGTGCATGATGGATGTTAGCCAGTTAATCCTTCAGAATCGCCATAAATTACCTCTCAAGACTTCTCCTCTGCAGAACGTTGGGTAGTCTGTTATTTGGATTTTACAGTAATTGACACCTGACAACCTTTTTAGCTGCCAGTGCCATCCACTGCTGTCTTCACCAGGAAAATTCAAGCAAGATCTCCTCCTTCCTTTTCCTCCTCCTCCTCCCAGCCGTGAGGAGAATGGTCTCAAAATGAAAAGCTCTGGTATCTTATTTCAAACCCAACGGTTCTTCCTACGGTCAATCTCTCTTAAGAGAGATATTTGGTCATCTGTACTCACACTAGACATGGCCCAGAAGACCCTCAGTGCAGGAAGGACATGGAGCTGTTGGGGCCAGTCCAGAGGAGGCCACGAAGATAATCTGAGGGCTGAAGCACCTCTGCTATGAGGCCAGGCCGAGACAGTTGGGGTTGTTCAGCCTGGAGAAGGCTGCGGGGAGACCTAAGAGCGGCTCCCACTACCGAAAGGGGCTCCAGGAAAGCTGGGGAGGGGCTCTGGATCAGAGGATGCAGGGAGAGGATGACGGGAATGGTTTTCAGCTGAAAGAAGAGAGATTGAGGTGAGATCTTAGGGAGAAATGTTTTGCTGTGAGGGTGGGGAGGCCCTGGCCCAGGGTGCCCAGAGCAGTGGTGGCTGCCCCATCCCTGGAGGTGTTCCAGGCCAGGCTGGATGGGGCTTGGAGCCCCTGATCCAGTGGGAGGTGTCCCTGCCCGTGGCAGGGGTGGGACTGGATGGGCTTTGAGGTCTCTTGTGACCCAAACTCTTCTATGATTCCACAATTCTATATCCAGGATCCCAACAACTACCTGACACTAAGAGAGACAGACAATGGACAACTGTTTCCCTTCCATTCTACCACAATGTAACCATTGCTTAGGTCAAGTTGTTCCAGGAAGTACAGGCCACTGAAGTAAATTTAGCTCCAATTATCTATATTAATACCCACAGGTCTCAATCAGAGCATGTTTCCACCACCCTACCCTTAAATATGTTTTATGTTTGTATATTAAGCCAGAAATTCTTTCACAGATCTGCTTTTTTAAGAACCGTAGTCAAAATAGAGACATCAAAGTAATAAAGGCCTGGAATCCAATAATAATATGTTAATTTCAATACCACAGAATGGTAAAATTCCTTCCCATTTCAGCGAACAATCTGTCTTTCTCACAAGCTATAACTGTGCCAATGACTAAGGCAGTCTCTGAGGGGGTGTAGAGGCACAGAGAAATGTTCTGGGTTGCAGCTTGTTAACCATTGCGATGGCAGCAGAGTCCGCTGCCGCTAACGAGCTCGCTGGTCTAAAACAAAAATACTGCAGCGACGGCAGAGCTCGCTGGGGCCACCAATTAGTGACAACGTAGGCTTGGGTATTGTTCCTTCTAAGGTAAATCTATGTGCAACTTGCAAGCATCAAAGCCACTCTCGGCGCTGGTGCGAGCACACTCCACCACCACGGCTGTGAGACATTATCCACAAGATGGAAAAATAAAAATATTAAATATTGAATATTAAAAATAATGTTAGGGCGGCTGCTGCCCAGGTGCAGTTGGTAGCTCCTGCTCTTCCATTTAATTTTCTGAAGCACGAAGGCTTGCAAATGCGTGACTTTTACATTGGACTGCCTGGCTGCAAGGCATGAAACTTTGGATTTGGAGTTTAACATTAAATACCAGGACATGGAAAAAGATGGGACGTCAGATGCATCAACACCACCTTCCCTTGCAACAGTGAATTTTAGACTGAGATTAAGAGGCTGTTGCCACAACCATTAGGAACGCGATGACTGTGTTGCATCACTGCACCATCTGGTGGGACACAGGACACGGGGAAGCAGCACAGGGGTTTAGGACAAAAAGCACCCTAAGGAAAGAACTTGGACAGTGGAGAGGACACTGCAGGGAAGAGACACTGAGACGTTACCAGGGTAACCCAAATCCGAAAAGCAAACCCTGTAAAACAACCAGGGCACAAGTGAGTGTCCGTCTCCATCACAGCCAGTTGTGTCCCAAAGCTAAACAGAATGAGAAGACGAGTTAGGAAAGCAACAGGTTCTGTTCACACATCAAACTGGAATCTCCACAAGAGAAACACACCCGGACTGCGGAGCACATTTAGTGCCTGAGGATGAAGAGAGGCAGTCCTGGTCGACCTAGAGCCTATGATGAATTTGTCCTCTCCTCTAGGAAGAGACAGAAATCCCAATATCCAACAGCACTTCTTTTTGAGGCTGCAGCTATTTACAGCTCCTCCACTCTGCCTTCACCATCTGGCCAGACAGGCAGCTCCATCTAGGAAGGGGAAAGGAGGCAAATTCCTAGAACTCTTGGCCTTCTCTGCAGAACATACGGACTACATATCCAGGAACTCGCTCTCAGTCAGTAACCTATGCCCCCAAACAGATCCCTTTTACTACATCATAGTTTTACACTTAGTAATTGCCAGTTGTTTGCATTTTATATGAGCTGGTCTAAACCCAACAACATCTGAACCATCTCAAACCGCTGGAAACCAGAGCTTGTTAGGAATTCTCCAGCTTGTTGAAAATGCTGGCTCATCAAAACCTGTGTATTTCCCCCAAAGTCTCCATTTCGGCTAACATCTGATGAAACCCTGTCTGTCAGGCAGGTCTTGGCACGCCTGGCCTCCTGCCAGCCTGCTGGGAAGCCCACATTCCCAGACTGCTGTACATCCTTCTACTGGATTCTCATCTGTCCAGAAGCCTTGCCAACCTCAGTCAAACTAGAGCTTTCGGGATCAAGGACCCTGGCCACAGGACCTGTAGCTTGGGGGTGTCTGCAGGATGACATCTCTCATCACACTGAGTCCCGGAGCTTTCAGATTCCCAGTGCCGATATCTCTGTGAGCTGCCTGGCTCCCATATTCTCCACAAGCTGGGAGCTAGGGGTCTACAAAGCCTGGGTCCTTGCCCTCAGGACAGCCCATACGATGGGCTGTGGGCCCTGGCAGCCCTGCCACCAACACAATTCCCTCTGCTTTGACTCCTCTCTGCAACTCACAGCACTAAAACTGACCCAACTCTTGTCAGGCTCCATCAGTCAGCTCAGAGTTCCCCGCAGCACAGTTCATTTTGGATGTACCGTGTTTCCTGTGGGTTTGGCTTTTGTCAAAAATGAGGGGCAATTCTTCCCTCTTCCTTCCTTCAACCTCAAAACCATTAAAATCCACGGCAGAAGGTGGTGCGGTTTCCCGGACAGCCCTACCTGTACCATGACAAGTGACACTCCCGGCTATTTCGTGACAGTATCCAGAGGTCTCTGTAATGCAGACATCAGTATTTCAAGGTCTGTTTTCTATAGCTCTTCTGTATTAGAAAGAGATTTATTTTCCTCTCACAGGGCAGAGGAGAATGCACCTCACCCTGCAGAGGCATTTTTATGTTTCGAAACAGGCCCTTCTGTTCCCACCATTCTCTTTGAGAGTGCTTCAGCCGGCGCTTGACAAAGCACCCTTCCCTGCACCAAAGGATGAGTGCAGGAGCCCCAGGAAATCATCCTTTCCCAAACCTTTACGCTGAGTCTCTTGACTGACGCTACAGTTGCCAATACAGCATCTTAAACCTTTGTGTCTCAAACTGAAACCCTTCGGGGTTTGCTGTTCCTCAGTATCGCAGGCTCGGCCCAGGACACCTCTCGCTTCGTTAAGAGTGCAAGGAATAAAGCCAAGCCATCTTCAGGAACTCTGACTGCCAGAGTGCCAGGGAGCTCACAAACGGCGAAACGGGGGTGACGTGCCCAGGCTTGTTTGCCTTTCCAGTTAACCGAACGTTGGGGTTAATTGAGAGCCGGATTCAGTACAAACCACACCCACGGTTTCCCTACAGTAAAAGCTCACACAGGGCTTCCGTAAGGCTGAGCCTGAATGAGTTCTTTGCTAAATCGGGCCCTCAGGATTCCCAGAACGCAGCCGTAAGCACGGCTGGAAGCGGGGAGACACGAGGGGGCAGCGTCCTCGTCGCCCCACTGAGGGCCCGCTCCGCGCGGCAGAGCAGAGGGGCGCGGCGGACGGTGGGAGGAAGCCCTGTCCGGCCCCACTCGGGCAGAATTTCATGTTTGTTCAGAAGCACAAGAAACTTTGAAACACCATATAAGGGCCGAGATGCTGGAAAAACCTGCTGGAGCTGAGCTCTGCACATAACTCATACGAACGTTAATGAGAGTTAAACACACGCACTGAAAGAATAGACCCCTCAGTGATTTGTCAAGATAAAACTCAAAATAACTTTGAATGCTCAGAGGTAAATATTAGGTTTAGGAATTAAAACCAGGAGAAGCAGTGGAACAATTGCGTATAATGAGATCCAGGAACAATCTACCCACTGTACCAGGTTTTCATTAGAGTTATGGCCTGCAGCCATACCACCTTGTGCCGGGATCTTAAAAGCCAAGTGGGGCTGCGCTGGTTACTATTTGGAAGGGAGACCTCCAAGCAAGCTCACCGCTGCAGGGACAGCTTAGCAACACCCTAGGTAAGGTTCTTCCCTTGGATCCAGTATTGGGTCCAGGTGTTGGGAGATCGGAAGGTCTTTCGGGCAAGATCCAAATCTGAGGATCTGATGATCCATGGTCATTAAATCTTGCCCATCACCTCCCGTGAGCGTTACGTTGTCCCTTTGCGGTGGCTGCTGCATCTCACTGGAGAGGTGGTTGACCTGATATGTAAGCACTGTTAACGGAACGGAACAACCAGCTTCACATGGAGGCTGAAAACCTGCATTTGCCAGAATAGGGTAAGCGCCCAAAGCTCCAGAGATGCTAAGAACTTTTTACGGGTCCATCTCTACCCTGGAAACCTCTTTCCATGTCAGAGCTCCATAAAGGGAGGGCCCTTTTAACCCACTGATATTCCCACACTTATGCTTCTGCGCTCTGACCCCTGCAAACACAGCAGCGCTGCCCCCACCGCAGCACCCAGACCTCCAGAGTCCTTGAAACGGGCTCCAAGCTGTCACCGGCAGTGGTGGAGGAGCTCCTGAGGAAGCTTGGCTGTCTGGCTGATGGGAAAACAGCCGACAGCCTGTCAACTGTCCCATCCCTGCTCTTAAATCTGCTGGGATTAAACCCCTCCGGCATTAGCCCTGCAAGGAATTAGGTGCATATTCAGTTATAGATGCTGAGCAGCTCCCTGTATTGAATCGATGGGACTGCTCCCAGCGCACCAGGCAAAAGCTGCATCCATCTCCAAAGAACAAAGGTGTAAAGGAGCAGTGCAGCCTCACAATTCTCAATTGATGTTCTTGATTTATTAACCTCCCTGGTTGTCACTCAGGACACTGTACTGACATCGTTCTGTTTGTCCATGAAGGACATGAGGGCTCTGAGCACTGCTCAGGATCGTGACCGTGGTGCTCAGAGGACTGACTTCATCAGGAATTCACTGAAATACATCAATTGGACTTCACTGAATTCAATGGGATTTGAGAGCATTTGGCATCCCTTAGGAGGCAATTAGCACCTTCCAGAAAACAGGCGTTAGACAATCCCGTCTAGGAGGCTCAGACAGGTTTTCCTCTGGGTTTTCGGGCAGTTAATATTTATATACAATAAATAGCTGGCTTAATTTTTTTGCTTTCATTTCAAAATGTAATTTTGAGCAGAGCTTGAGCTGTCAGTTTACATTTGGCTTCACACTGGATGCAGCAACAAGTCTCAGATACTGACCAGTAACTGCTGGTGCCTTGCCAGAACAGAGCGGCTGAACTGATCCAATATAGAAATGCGTTATAATGTGACCCGAATAAAACATCTCTCCCTTTTACCAGGATGTTTCTATTTGCATCACGTGGCTGAATCGAGCGATGTTTGAGATCCCCACACAACTTCAGTAGTTGCTCATCCCTGATTCCGTGCAGCCACAAGGAGCGAGCCAGGAGTCCGCTGCCTTTAGACGGCTTCCAGGCTCTGCCATGACTTGTTTGTGCACGGCCGTATGTGATTAATATCCCAGTTTCACCACTGACTTCATGGGAACAAGCAGGGTCACACAATCCAGCTGGGGATGCATATTTGTGAGGAGGAGGGGAAGCTATCGGCACCCGCTGCCCGCTGCCTTACATCAAACACTCTTCCAACTTACTGTAAACGAGGCTGGGAACCGGTGCTGTAAGAAAAGCCTTTCCTTATTTTGGTATTTTCCTTTGCACTAAATAAACTGAGCCCTCAGACTTCACTCCGATTGCCACAGGCATTCCTGTAAGTGACTGTGTTTCATATCTGTGTCTGTTATCACAGTGCTGAGAAAACACTGCAGCTGGAGAGCACCAGGGAGACTTTGCTACACAAAATGCTGGATAGGCTCCCGGGAGCCGACTCGTTGCACCTGAAGTCAGTTATTCGGGACATCCTGGCGATCTGCTTGAGAGAAAAGACCTCGGAAGATTCTCTACAGACAAGACGGTCAGGGAAATGACCAATGGAAAATGCCTGTGACAGCCACAGAGGGTGTAGAGACAATGACCTCTAAGCGCATCCAGAGACCTTTCAGCAGAGCCTGCGCTCACAGTAGCTCCGACTGCACTTGGATAAAAGAGACTTCCTTCCTCGAGGCATGATCCAAAGACCACTGGAGTCCACAGGAGTTTTAAATCAAATCAGGTTTGGGTAGCCCCTTCACTAAATGCTATTTTGCAGGAAAATGAAGCAATTCTAGTTAGTGCATTTTGACAACTGTTCCTTCTTTGCTTTGCTCTCTATAGGATTGTGACTACATTTCCTATTCAGAGCAACTCATAATATAAATGTCCAGTGTCCAGAACAATCAGAGCTGAAGGAAGCATGTCCCAAATGCTCCTCTAATCCCTCCTACACTCCTAACAGCTCCTCCAGCCTCGCACGGGAACCCTCAGGCTTTGGAAATACTTCTTATTTATCCCTGCAGTTGGCAGCTCAAGGCAACAGAAAGAAATCCACATTAGAAAGGAGAGCATAATGCTTTTATAGCATCCTACATCAGCCTTCACACCAGCACGATGCAAACCCCCAAACGTCAAAAGAGCGTATTATCCAGGATAAACCGAGCGCTGCTGCCCCGTCAGCTCCTTTAACATCTTCCCACGTGAAGCACCAACAGCAATCGCTGTCCCCCCCCGTTTACATCAGTTTAAGAAATACGCATCCACTTGTTGTTCCTTCCCGGATAATGCTGCGAAGTTCTACCAAGAGGTTACACAAAACAACTGCAAAGAAAGTGTGTGTCCATAAATAACTTTGTCTGACTTTTTGTTTAATGTCCAAGACGATTGGAACAGATTGTATCATGAACCACTTTCCCTTTGGCTAATTAAATAGCCGTCCCACTTCCCATAAAGCATATTCTTATTAAAACAAGTATCTATATTCACTCTGTTGGATAAATTACTTCCAACTAAGTGCCATAAAGCCCATTACATCCCTGCTTTAGAAGTGGATCAAGTCCAAACAGACAATCAAAGGATTTCACTGGGATTATTTTAGATTAGAAAAACTATGGAAGACAGGAGGCACTGACAAGATCGTAAAGACAAAAGATAAATTAGCAGTTACAGACCTACTGAAGTACTCCAGCGGTTCCTACTGCAGTCAAAAAGAAGGAAAAGCCAACAGTAAACCCCCTATTGTACTAACTAACCCAAAGTGGCAACCTGTTTATGCAGAAATACGATGTCATGACTAGGTGTTATCTTCCATACAAATGAAAGAGCTATCGCAAACCAAGGATACGCAAAACGAACCACGTTTACCAACCGGCTGAGCAGGAACTTATTTCTTTCCACAAGTTCCTTTTTCAATTGAACACAAAAGCCCCAGTTCTGATTTCCCATATTAATGAGCCATCATTGTATAACTGTATTTTTATTGCAGATATATTACCTGCTAAATGATGCTGGTTTTCCAGACAAAGTTTGCAGTACAGATTCGATGGGAATGTTTCCTGCTGACAGTTCCTAAATCTTTCAGAAGCTGTCAGCAACCTCAGAAATCAAGTTTGCAAGCAGAGGCACACGTATAGGCTTTCTATTTTTAAACTGCAATCCAAACCATTAAAGAAACGCCTTAAACATAAAAGATGATTGAAAATAAGCTGATCCCATCTCTCTTGCCAATCCAAAGGACACCGGCAATTACACGTAAGCTAAGCTGCGATTCCTATAAACTTAACTTGACATTTAAAACCTACTTTTTATTTTCCCCCCACTAACTTCTGCCCAAACTGATTATCCTCAGAACCCCATTAACAAACCCTTGATACCAAAATGAGTTACGTTAAGTAAAATAAACACCTCCATAGAGAACACTGATCCATGGGGAACATCCTGGCTTCTCCGTTTGCTTGTGCCCAGCCCGCCTATCACACATTCTTCACCCCTGAAGCTCATGAGGGGATGGCAAGTCAGCCAGGAGCTTACAAGAAATTAAGCAAAAAAGGCTCTAAGTGCAATCAGTCGCTAAAGATGATCTGCCAGAACATCGCCATGGCCCCGTGCTTTGCTCCACTGTCACGCTCTTCAGGATTGCCGAGCACTGGAAGGGGCTGCCCAGGGAGGTGGTTGAGTCCCCATCCCTGGAGGGGTGTGAAGCGTGAGATGCTCTACTTGGGGACACGGGCTGGTGGCAGAATTAGCAGGGCTGGATCGGTGGTTGGACTCAATGATCGTAGAGGCTTTTTCCAACCGAAAGCACTGTGTGATTCCTTTGACTGTAGACACAGAGGAACCAGCTCCAGCTGCGTGGAACTGTGCTCCAAACAGGACCATCCCAAACCACAATGTCCTATCACCCACTGAACGTGAGCCCAAACATTCCTTACCTTGTTAGAAAACGGGGTGAGCGATACTCCATCCAAGCTGACTGCTCCCCTTTTATTACAGTGGCCATGCTCAAAGTGGTGCTCAAGAGCAGACAGGTAAAAACTCCATTACTGGTAAATTGGATTTTAATGACTAATTGCCCTATTTGCTACTTGTTACGAAGATTTGTGCATAATGTCATGGCTGGATTTTAGAATATCCATTTGGTTTGGATTTCAGCTAGAAGATAACTTTCTCAAGAGCATAATGTACTCAAATTATACAATATTCCACGCTGCTTTTCAGCTGGCTGGAGCAACACCGAGTAGCTAGAGAACTGCCACAGCGGGAATGGGAAATTTCCTCACCACGGCCAAGAGCTTGAAGGTTTTATTACCTCTAAACTGACCTCTCTTACATTCTTCATGGCTGCGAATCGGGGCAAGGGTTATACTCCAGAAATCCCTGGCTGGCAGAACATTTTCTGGGAAGACCTTTTTACCTGCTGATCTTAGCTTAATTATTAATGATTCAAACAGATGTGGATCAACTTTAAGACATGTCAGAAAAGGCAATTTAGAGACATCATTTCCACTGATCTTGCGGACGCTGCCTCGTGACCTAGTTTACTCAGCCCATTGCCTATAGCTATCAGTGTGAGAGCTACAGGCTGCTCACAAATCAGACTAAACGAACTCCTAACTCTGGGATGGGGTCTCACCAGAGCAAACTGGGACTGGTTTGATTCATAGAATGGTTTGGGTTGGAAGGGACCTCAAAGCAAATCTGGTTCCACCCTCTGCCATGGGCAGGGACACCTCCCATTGGATCAGGGGCTCCAAGCCCCATCCAACCTGGCCTGGAACCCCTCCAGGGATGGGGCAGCCACCACTGCTCTGGGCACCCTGGGCCAGGGCCTCCCCACCCGCACAGCAAAACATTTCTTCTCATCTCAATCTCCTCGCATTCAGCTTCAAACCCTTCCTTCTCATCCTGTCCCAGCACTCCGTGAGTAAGAGCCCCTCCCCAGCTTTCCTGGAGCACCTTTCCATACTGGAAGCTGCTCTAAACATCTTCACACGAGAAATGGGAGTTTGCTTTCCATCCCTAACTTCAACTATGAAAAATCCAACTGAACCTCAGCAACATAACATCAACCCAGCCACCACTTCACGGAGCTGTTCCCATGTAAGTAGGAGGTTCTGGGATAAGGGCACCCTTTTAACCTAGGGTTGGAGAGCCCAGAGCACACACGTTCAGCAGATATGGTTTGTTGTATACTCTCTAAAGCTGTTCAGAAAATCACCACTCAATGTTGAGAACTACTTTTAGGTCTTCAACAAAGCTACAAAGCCCTCCTTAGTTTCATTTCCCCACCTGCAATGTAGAGACAATGACCACACCTACCTACCTTCAGAAAAACCTACTATATGACCACACCTCGCAAGAAACTCGCACCTATAGAGTTGATTTCATACATATTTCTAAGTGAACCACACCTGTTGGTACAGACGCAGGTACAGAGCAACTGGCAGGTCACGTTCCTACAAAAACAGAACTAGAAAACCATCATAATGTTTACAGTCAAACTTCGTACATCGTACGGAGCCTCAGGCCAAGCCTGAACCCTGGGTATTTTGAATGGATGGGATTTCTAAAGAACTACCTACTTCATGTTTCTTAACCCATAGATTCGTCTTTGGTCTTGAGAACACTCAAAGGGGCCTTGTGGAGAAAAACTACCAGCAGTGTCAGAGTTTCTCACGTGCACCATATGTCACTCACGTAATTACACAGTTATGATTGGAATGGGTTGAATTTATAGTTTTTAAAGTACTTCAGCTCTTCCAAACCATTGTCATTTGCCCATATGGAAACACAACTCCTTTTCATCCAAGCTCTGGTCATTTTTTTCCAATGAATGCACTAAAGGACCTCTCAAACCCACTGCTCAGATATTTGTAAAAACACACACTGAGTTTCAACAAAGAAAGGTAGCGTTTTGCTTTGAGTGTGTTAAGTCTTCTGAGGAGGACTGACTGGATACGATACACATGAGCTCCCTTACGAGAACCGTTCATTTGAGGTGAACGCTCACCGTACACCTGAGGGCACAACTATTGGCCAGGACCCCTTTTTGAGGTACGATATTTTGGGGTGTGTGTGGCAGTCACACGTATACACACACAGGAATAGGAGGAGAAGCAGCAAGATGAATGCTAATATTCACGACGTTAAAGGGTTTCACAGGGTTAGAAATAGAATCATTTTGTTTATCCAGGGCTCAGCTACAATTTTGAGGGTGCCAAGGCAAACATCTTGCAACCATGCAAATACTGACACAAATCAGTACAAACCAGCTCAGTTTAAAGTCTGCCTGTGATTAAAAACACAGGCATTAAAATATGCCATCACATAGCACGTCTTAAATACGCCTTTCATCTGATTTTCCCCATAACTTTATCTCCATAGGCATCTACCACCAGCTGTGCTGACTGACCATGTCCTCCAGCCAGCCCTCGTGGCATCAAGCCTGGCCTTCAGACTTCCACCTTCCTGGAGCACCTGGTTCAAAGCTCCACAGGCCATCTCTTTTTGTCTCTCCACGGTCCTTCTCAACCAAAACCTGTTCTCTGTAAAGCCCTCGGGATTCTCTCCTCCCAGGAGCTCCAATTCCCATCTCCCACTTGTTTCTTCCAGCTGGCAATATGCTGTGCTAGAGGCCAACCGGTCTTTTTTTTTTTGGCAAGTTCTAACAAGCCCTATAAAAGGCATCACCTCACGTCGCCCCACCTTATTCACAAAGTGAATGCAACTGATACCAAACATTCGGGGAATAGCTAAAATAGAAGGGGTTACCTTCTGCTGTAGCTTCTACATCACATTTAGTGGTGTATTTTGGGGTTTTGGGCCTTTCCCAGCAGCAGGTCCTTCTCCCTCTCCTCTACAGCCTGAGTCACAGCCATTTGCCGGTTCCCTATGAGTTCTTCGCTCTATCTGTCCTCCCCTGGGCCCACCAACACGAGCTCCTTTTTTACATAAAAATCACAAGACAAGGATTAATAAAGCAAGTAAGAAACACCTGATAAGCAAACAACATAACACAAACTGAAGAAAAACCTCAAACAACCCAGGAAGAGTGTCTGCTGTGGGGGTTGTGCTAACATTTTCAGTCTGTGACAGGCAGGTAGGCGCTGTTAAACATGCTCAGGCATAGGACATTCAGGGACGGGGATGTCCAGCTGTTCTCATTGCCAGCACTCCCCGTCAGGCTCCTTCACAGCTGTTACCAGGAGCCACTGGTGCCTGCTGCCTTCAGAAGCACACCGCACAAAAGCAAGGAATGGCATACCCTACAAAACAGGCCCAACTGTCTCAGGTAAGTTTTCTATCGTGTTTCTGTGCAAGGCCGCACATGGAGCAGCTCCTACCGTCACGGTAATTCCTTTGGAAGCCTTTACCAACCCACACGTGGCCTGGTAGAGCGCTGAAGACAAGAGCTTTCAAGAGATTCTAGAAGCCAAAGTACAAGCCTGGCCAAGCGTCTTGTAAAGGTAAGCACCCCCTCTACTGACCCGAGGATGGTATCTTCCCAACAAACTGGAATTCTAGTCCATACGTGTGTGTGATCCCACACCCCGATCTATTCACAGCAATGCCAAAGGCAAATGCCAACCACTAACGGGGTGATATTCTGGGGTTGTTTAGAGTGGAGAAGAGGAGGCCAAGGGGAGACCTCATCACTCTTTGCAACTCCCTGAAAGGAGGCTGCAGAGATGTGGCTGTTGGTCACTTTTCCCAAGTGATCGGTGATAGGACAAGAGGGAACGGCCTCAAGCTCCGTCAGGGGAAGTTTAGATTGGACATTGTCCTCACAGAAGGCATTCTCAAGCACTGGGACGGCTGCCTGGGGAGGTGGTGGAGTCCCCATCCTGGGGAGCCTTTAAAAAGCAGGTAGATGAGGTGCTCGGGAATCATGATTTAGTAACGGACAAGCACAGTTGGAGTTGATGATCTCTAAAGTCTTTTCCAACCTAACGATTCTGGGAGTTTTTTTTCTCAAGCTGTATCAATATTGGTTTATTTCTACCATCAATAGCCAATTTCTACTCTGGGCCACATAAGCGTCATCTAACAGCACACCCATTCATCAAATCCATCACACTACATCACCCAGAAGCGTTGAGTGGCTTTCCACAGCAGCTCCTTTTGCCAAGAGCGTTTTGGGCAATGCCACCTGCCTAAGGAATTATTTCTGCTGAGCTGTGTCTGAGAGCCCTGTTTGGCCGCGGGGCTGCTGCCACTCGGCAGTAAAATCAATGGACACCCTTGACTCCAGCGACACCAGGGTAAAGTTTCATGCTATAAAAATATAATGTCCACAATATTTGTCAAAGCGCCTTCATTCCGAGATGCTCTGTCACTGCGAGGAAACCCTAATTACAGATTCACTTTAAAACTGAGTTGTGGTTTAAACCCAAGTGCTAAATCAAATGCAGTCATACACAGCCGAGGATTTAAATACACAGCTTAAAGGGACAGAGAATGAGCAGTTTGGTACCGTGTCCACCAGCCAATTCACATCTTGGGCACATCTGATGCAATCTGAACTGTGTAGTATGTTTGTACTTCAGAACGCAGTGTTTGTTGGGATGTCTGAGGCAGCAGTGTCAAAAATACCTAACCCACGCTTGAAATTGGAAGGAGGAAGACTTAGACCAGACATGAGGAAGAACCTCTTCATGCTGAGGGTGGGGAGGCCCTGGCCCAGGTTGCCCAGAGCAGTGGTGGCTGCCCCATCCCTGGAGGGGTTCCAGGTTGGATGGGGCTTGGAGCCCCTGATCCAGTGGGAGGTGTCCCTGCCCATGGCAGGG
Source organism: Cuculus canorus (assembly GCF_017976375.1). Taxonomy (NCBI): domain Eukaryota; kingdom Metazoa; phylum Chordata; class Aves; order Cuculiformes; family Cuculidae; genus Cuculus; species Cuculus canorus. The sequence continues at coordinate 33,160,201 of NC_071408.1, forward strand.
GTGGGACTGGATGGGCTTTGAGGTCCTTTCCGACCCAAACCATTCTGTGATTCTACTGAGGTCAGCCCTTCAACACTGAAATGTACAACCAGCAGATAAGATTAATCTCAAGCTCTCCTGGAGTTCTCTTAACTCCTAGAGCAAACGCTTCATTCCCACCAGCAGCACCTCTGGACACGAGTTCAGTAAGTGTTAAGCCTCATGAACAGTGAAATCTTGAGATAACAGTGGCTGTACATCAAGGTCCATCAGGTGGTGGATATCAAACTGCTGTTCTCAGTGCTATGGGCTCCATATATTAGCACTCGGAATAGTTGAATCAGCACACCAGTCCATTTCTTGAAAGGTATTAATCTTTTTAAAGGTGAAGAATTAATAACAGAGAGAGAGAGAGAAAGGGTGAGAGCAATGCAATCTGTTATAGGACTGGGAGAGTGCAAATGAAGATTAGAGCTGTGGTTTGCTGTCGCAGGAGATTGCAGCCCCTGGTGAACAAACCCTCTCAGCTCACTGGCATTTGTCACTCTCCAGCATTCCAGCTAAACTACATTTAAAATAATTTTGAGACAGTGGAATTGTTCATAACCCGTGGATAAGAGAACAGGAGGATGGGGGTAAGGAAAAGGGTGAGATAGAGGCGTTATTGATGAACATGGATTCCTTGCAGAAGAATTAGGCAGAGGGGAGCAAACCAGTATGGATTTTCTAGCTTGTATTAAACTACAAGACGGAAATAACTGCAAGGGCAGAACCATCTGCAGAACCTCAGAGACTCGGTACGGCTTTTCAAAGAATTTTTGTTTCTCTAATCCTGGTCTCGCACTTGATGTGTTGCAGGAAAGGGAAATGAGGATCAGGAATACATCTAGAGATGCAAGCAGGTCAGACGCGTCCTTGTGCGGACAGCGATGTCCTCGTGCCGTCAGCGGCTGCGTTAACCCCTCCTGAGGCTGAAAGGACAGTAACCAGACCCTCCACTTTAGAAGGCACCTCACGGTGTTTCCCTCGGCCTTTAAAACCAGCCCATAACGCAAGACGGAGCCATCTGGGGTTTGGGATTGTGCCACGCTGCACAGCCTGGACTTGAGGCTCATGCCAGCACCAACGCATCCACTGACACGGGGACGGTGGTGGTGGAACCCAGGGACGGGTTCTCCACACCCAGTGCCACACAGGGCAGCAGCACATTGCGCGAAGGCTTCTGCTGCAGCAGAACGACGCGCAGAGCTTCCTTTACACGGCAAGTACGGAGCCACAGTGAAACGACTTGAAAGAAGCAGCCTTCAGCCAGGCTACTTCACGTTAATTCCCATAAGGATCACTCTGGGGAGCGATTTTGCTACGCTGTGAGGACTCTCAGTCATTATATGGTGGTAGTTTTACTAATACACTACTGACATGGATACATTCATGTAGATATTGACCCTTCCGGTTAATTTATTTTATCTAAACCAGCTTACAACTTCAATGAGAACCTGTGGTAAGAGGCCATGTGTCTATTCAGCAATGAGAAAAAACCATTGCTACAATTACATCCCGGCTTTTATCGTACTTTTGTATCCCTCTACTCTCGCCACAGGCACAAAGCCTCAATGGCGCAGATCTGCTTGAAACCCCTGCTCGCATTTGCCTACGCTCCCGAAGCCAGGCCTAAATCCTTGCCATCTCCCTCCAGCTCAGGGGGAGAGCTCACATGGAAGAGTTTGCAAGATTGAAGTCTAAATATTTTATTTTAGTCTTGCAAATTAATTTATGAGCAATGACATAACAGAGTTTAATTGAAGATTTTTTGTTACTGTTTCAGAGAAAAACCATGCAAAAGTGGTCAGAACGCAGCGCGGTCACTACGCTGTACGGCATCCTTCAGACAAACCGCATCCCAAACCACTGTACTCAGTCATACCAAATAATGGTTTAAATTACATAACGCAGTTACAAAGACATTGTATGAAGAGTAAATTAAAGTACTTGATCATAAATCCAACAAGAGAGAGAAGTCAACAAGCATAAGCGAGGCTGAAAGACCCATTTTTAAGATGGATGTGAGAGGAGACGGAGAATCAGTGGAGGAGACACAAAAGAAGGTGGGTCCACGCTGGCAAAGCGCAGAAGAGTCTTGTGATGAGGAGCTGTAGCGAAGGACAGAGGCTCGGGAGAAGGAGGGTGGGAGCGGTGACAAAGGAGCTGGTGCTCCACTGCATTGCTGCTCCTCCTGGGAATTCACCCTTAGGAAATGGGATGAAGTACAGCCAGGACAGACCGGTGGCACTTACAGCAGTCCATGTTGCTCAGATAACAAAAGAGCTGGAAGCCACGGAGAAAGCAGCCAAGGCAGCGGACTGGATCCGAAAGGGGCCGTGCGACCGGAGCTGCAGGAGGGGAAGGGGCAAACGAAGGCAGGAGGACGTAGTGAGACAGCACAGAGGACAGAGTTGTTTAGCACCTGGCACGTTTATGTTGAGAAGAAACCAACCCAGAGTTCCATGTGCTGGAGAGGTGACCCTGAGGGGCAACACGACCAGGGATACAAACCAGGGCTTCCACATCAAGGTCAGCCGGCTGCAGTCAATCGCTCGCCTCAGACTAAGCACGGCCTAATAACCACAGCACGAGTCCTGAACTGGGGACTCTGAATCGGTTTCGCAAAGAACTGAGAGACAAGTGAAAGTGAACTGCAACCACCACCTCAAACAGCTACGCCCGTGAACCCAAACGTGTTCTTCTACCACTTTCCAAGTTAGGGTATTTCTGAGAGGCAAATCCAGCAGGACTTCAGAGAAAGTCCGAAGGATAAACAAAGTCATCTCCAAACGGGGTGCTTCACAAAGTCTACTAGCAAGCTCCAGCCTCCTCCATAACAAAAGCTCCCACTGAGCTCCAGCTGCCTGACGCTGGCACCCTCTGGAAGCCTGGCGTAGTCTGGGCACTGCCAGGCACTGGCTGCACCGACACAGAGGCTGCTGCGACACTGATGCCAAAAGGGCTTTAAAGACTTAAATGCACGTCTCTGCAATTTTGTGACCCGTAACTTTGGCCTGGAGGCAGCACTGGCGGGATCAGCACCATCCTCCCACGCTCCAGCAACAAGTACACCACCTAACAGTAAAGGCCTCCTTCCCTCCGTAACTGCCCAGGAGGAACACCGTCTCTCGCCCTCCTCGGCCTGACCTAGCCCAAGGCCTGGGCCAGCTGCCGCCAATCTGTGGCAACCAACACACAGTGTATTTCCATTGGGACGCGGATCCCCCATGGTTTAACACACCAGAGCACTGAATATGGAGTCACAGTAGGAGACGTAGCCTGAAAGACAACGTGTGACCGTGCTGCACAGCTCCTCGCCACGAGCTACCCCCGTTAGCGCCCCGTGGCAAGCTGCGCTCCCCTCCGTGTAACAAAGAACATCTGCCACCGAGGTATCAGACCAGCCCTTGCCCCACCTTCCCTTGTTCAACATGATACGCTGAGAACATTTTCCAGACAGAGCACCTTGTCTTTAAAGCTAGGTTAAAACCAGAAAGAGAAAAATGAGAGGCAGAAAGATAGGACTTGAAGCCCATTTGGTCTAATTCTTAAATGGAATGGGTGTTTTTTCACTCCAGATGCCTGCTTACTTATTCAACTCAAGTTCATTCTTAGGGGGATCTTGTCAATAAAGTCAAATCAGGCTCTCCGTGAGCAGTGAGGGTTTTGAGGGTCTTTTTTGAGGGCTTCATTAAAAGCAGACAGTTTCTCTAACCTTTTAGCAGAACCTGTTATCTGATGACGTGAATTAAAGTCTCTCAAATGACTAATAATCATATCAAGGCTGCCATGTCAGCTTGTAGATTTGAATAAGAGGGTCTGAAAACATTTGCATGCCTCGATGTGCCAGTGCTAAGAAGCTAATGTGATAGCGCTGTCATAAAGCACTGGAAAGACATGACTTAATGTAATCTGTCATGTCATATGCTAATCTTCAGCCATTACTTGAGTGCTGTAAGTAAGTAGAAAGCATTTGGGAGAAATCCTTTTCAATTTCTCTGAGTACCACTTCTGCTGCTGGTCAGCTCAAATGGGTTTTGTGCATTTAATGCAGAGCTCAAGTCAAGTTGGTTTAGGTCACACTTAATTAACCAGCACATTGATGGGCTGGGCTGGTACAGCACTATGGAAAATGGGTATCCCTGATACTGCCTAACGAGTAAATATTTCATACGCTGAAGCGGAGGAAGACTTTCTCGGTCCTCTGTAAGAACGTGTCCTTTCACAAAAACACCATCTTTTTAGCAAGAAGCTGTTTTCTGTGCCTCGCTTACCTTGCTTCTACATCTGAAGACAATTTAAACAAAGACGATTATAAATAGTTAAAGACACTTCCATTTGTAACCACAAACTTTTAAAGCACTTGCTCTGGACTTGTCAGTTAAACAACAATAGGCACGAGGCAGCCTCGGATGCAAGGTACTTTTTAATAAGAACAGAGAAAACGATCAAAGGGAAAATTTCACTTCACTTATTTGTTTTAGGAAAATGACACCAACGTTTTCTTACCAGAGAGAAGGTAGAGGAGGGGGAGAATCTTCACAATGCTAAGTACAGCGCGTGGGATGGAAAACGAACCATATTAGCGAGAGTGACAGAAATTTCAGGACAATTTTAGCAAAGTGTGAAGGGATTTTGAGTCAACACTTGAAGGTTATTTTAATAATAGCTACAGCCTCTTCAAATCAAAGCTTAAGAACCCCGTGCCTTTTGCAGCTCGGAGGGCGTTCAGCAGGGCTCCGTGGGTCAGAGCCCGCCACACCTAAACCTGAAGGCTTTCAGATCATTTAGGTGGGGCTGCCATAAGGAAATGTGGGAACACTGCATCCACACCGAGAACACTTTGCTCATTTCTGTTTGCTTGGAAATCACATTGGAATCGAATCCTGCAGGATTCAGACATTCCACGGACCTACAGGAAACGGATAGTGTCTGCAGCCCTATGCCACTCTGTTCATTCTCTCGCCAGCGCTGGACTGTTCCCCCCTAGTGAATTCCAAATTGAGGCGCTTCATTCAGTCTACGTTTACAATGACTCATTTTAATAGGGCTTCCACCATTCCCAAAGGGAAAGGGTAAAGCATTCCTACCCTTCAGCATCACGTGGCTGCTTCCCCTTCAGGTCTAAGCCCCTGCCTTGCTATAGCACAGGGAAACCGGTGTTACAGCTTCAAGCTTCAATTTCCCTTGCTACTAAAAATACTTATGAGTTTCTAACCCAGAGAGTCTTCTGGAGGAATAAAAAGACACAAAACATGCTGTCAGCTCTGTATGGGATCAGTAATCCTTCAGTCCTTCTACAGTGGCCTGTTCAGTAGTGGTTGAGCTGCAGATCTCCTCCCTTCCCATTTCACGTGTTTAATTCCACAAACATCAGCCTTGGAGATTTTTTTTCCTGAGGTTTCCCACCTGTTGATGACACTACTACAATGAAATAAAGTCCTCCGCCTTTCTCTGCACCACAGAGGTATGGCAGCGGGTCTTCCCCACCGTTCTCACTAGAAGCACCAACTGGAAAGGCGAGAACCCAGGGCAGATGCAACCTCAGGACCTCAAGCCATCACCCGTTCCTCAGTGTTGTAGATGTAGGCTCAGCTCCTGCCGAGGCCTGGCTTGAATTCACTTGAATCCAATTGCTGTGGAGTAACCTAGGACCGGAGCTAGTCCAACCAATGGACAATAGTTTTAAAGAGACAGCTTTAAAGTCATGCCCATAGTCCAGCAGACGTCACTGCCGTGAAGCTCCCTCAGCCACAGGACATCAGGTAGCCAAGTTATTTTTCATTTGTTCCTCCTACAGAACATTAGTGTTCTCGTAACTCCTTCCAAGTTGTTACCTCTGTGTGTAATGGTGTCCAGAACTACTGGCTAACGAGCAGCTCCTCGGAGCTGCGAAAGGGACCGCACGGCTAACACACGAGGCTGATGCCTTTCATTGCCCGGTACGGGGTTTAAGGAGAAGTGTGCTATTTTATTCCCCAGCTGACAGAAAGCGGCTGTTGTCACAGGTGCACAGACACGCAAGCTGGACTGCGGCAGTACTGACTCAGTTGTCTAGCGATTGCCTTTTACTACAGACAAACATCTACCTGTCAAGCTCACACTGAGCTTTGTCTTTGTTGTATCAGCTTGACCTGTAACTCCAGTTTCACATATCATCTGAATTCCAGCTCCACACAGTAGGAAAGTTACGGTGGAGGGCCTAACACATAGTCATTCAGAGTAATCCTTGCAGAGAGATGACTTGGCAGATATTTTAAAACATAGGTGATGCTCCTGGTCTCTTTCCAAACCATCGCTGCCTTCTGAAAGCCATTCCAAAGACTATGGAGGGGGTCAATGTTTGGTTCTCCTGCCGAGGATATCATGAAGGCCCCCGGTTAACATCATCTGTGAAGGCACCTGCCGGCCAGGAAGATGCGTTAGACCAACCTACCTCCTGGTTTCACTTGGGGCAAGATACGGCCAGTCATCAGGAATAAGCATTTCCAATTAACATCATCCCAGATGGCAGGAAACGACTCAATGTGGTACCCAAAAGGCTAAGCTAGCTCAAAGTTACTATTTATTGGTCTACAGCACTATACTTATCATCAAGTGTTGCACAACTACGGAGCATCAAAAGAACACAGAGGCACCTGTTGTTGTAAAACCCACTTACAATTGGTTCCCAACACTTGTAATAAGCTTTCAAAGGAAAAGCATACTGTATTTTTCATGGTTTATGTTCAATAAGCTATAGGAAATCAGCTCAAAATGACACTATTAAACTATGAATGTTTGTGTGTGCCACAGCAGATAACTACCTGAAAGATGTAAATCAATAACATAACAGATGAGGAAAAAGAGAGATTATTTTTGTATGCAAATGGAATGACTTAAACTAACACAAATCAGAGCTCAAGACTGTTTGGCAAAAGGTTTTCTGAAGGTTAGCAAATTTATATTTATTAGTGATTCCTTCCTGTCATTGGGGGGAACATTAAGACTGGAAAAACACAAAACTGAGATCCTTCACATTGCTTCCTCTTGGACCAATATGATCTTATTCTTCAGAATCACGATGCAACAACACCATAAGGAGACAAAGTCCACAGATCGGCAAAGGAAACTAAGATTCAGGAATAATAAACAAGCAGATTAACAGACTGACTGCACAAAGCAGCCAATAAAAGCAGAGAGAAGAATGCAACTATTTAAAGCCTGCTTAACCCACGTTAAACTGATTTCCTCAGCCTGACTTTTCCCAAGCAATTTATGGCTCGCTCTGTCTGTATGAGTGACCACAGCAGAAGACGCTTTACAGGCCAGCTTCGTAGGACTGAACCAGAAGAGGAAGACAGGGTGGAGGATCCCTTTGCATCTGTTTGCCAGTTGTAAACTCATTGGCTGATGAGATTCCGTACACTCTCTATATCAAACTAATGGAAGAAGAGCGTTTCACATTCTCACTGAAAAATGGTCAGATTTGTTGATATAACACAAGAAATCCATCCTCAATATTCTCCAGAACTCACAGCATAAAAATCTTTCCAACGAGGACTGAAGCAAGCTCTTTCCTCCGTTTGGAAACTCACCATTTACCACATCAGATTAACCAGAAACACTTGCACACAAAGCGCGCGCTCCCACCAGTACCGCAGCTCTCCAGCAGACAGGGTGGGTATTTGCAGGACTCCACCGACGCAGCTTTCTGCTCTCCAGCCACATCTGCCAATGTCGTTAGGCGCAGACACTGGGGTGGGCCCCCCATTTTCTTTGGCCCACATTTTGACCTCCCCTGAAAAGATGTATTAAAAGCCAGCGGGCACCGCTTTAGTTCCTTGCTTTTCCATAAGCACCGCGGCCAATGGCAAACAGTCAAAACGTTCCCTTAGAAGCTTGAAGTGGCATTAATACGAGCTTGGGACTTTCCCAGGCCTTTGAGCACAGAATGCGGCCGTTTCTCCCGTAACACGACACACATGCACGCTCCGAAGCTTCCATTACCTGCAGGCTTCTTTTAAAAACAGAAGACTGTTTGATTTGGAAGGTTGCAGTAAATTAGGGGATATTAATGGATTATACCCACAGCCTCAAAAGTAATTGCCAGTTGTCTACAAGTGACTACTTCTATATGAAGGCCAAAATTATCAAAGCAAACCACAAACAGTAATTCACAAGCACCAAACATGTGCTCCCTGTTTATCTTTCTAGGTCAGTGCCTCTGGTCCAGGCAGAGACTTCATTGCTTCTCAAATACAATAGACAGCAATTATACTTCAGAAACTCAGCTTTATTTATGAATGAATGCCCTGTTTTGGGGCAATTATTGCAGCACGGCCACCCTAGAGACGTATACAGACTTGTACCCAGACCTAAACTGAGCGTGACTGGAAGGGAGCGAGCAAAGGACACTGCAAGTTCCTTAGTAGTCCTTTAGCACAGGGAAAGGGAGGGCTTCAGCTGTCCTTTAGAGCAGACTCTTCCACAAGTCCATCATCCCAAACCCAACTGAGTATACAGAATTACACAGATACACACACGTATAAATCCCTGTATTGTTTTTACTGTACAACACTACAAAAACAGACAGAGAGAGTTGGGGTTGTTCAGCCTGGAGAAGAGAAAGCTCTAAGCAGACCTCAGAGCATCTTCCAGTATTGAAAGGGGCTCCAGGAAAGCTGGGGAGGGGCTTTTTACAAGGGATTGGAGTGAGGAAGAGGGGAATGGCTTTAAGTTGGAAGGGAGAAGAGCTAGATTAGACAGAAGAAATTCTTCACACTGAGGGTGGGGAGGCCCTGGCCCAGGGTGCCCAGAGCAGTGGGGGGCTGCCCCATCCCTGGAGGGGCTCCAGGCCAGGTTGGATGGGGCTCGGAGCCCCTGATCCAGTGGGAGGTGTCCCTGCCCATAGCAGGGGGTGGAACGGGATGGGCTCTGAGGTCCCTTTTGACCCAAAGAATTCTGTGGCTCTATGCAAAGGAAGAGAGAAACATTAAAACTCAGAATTTGAGTTTAAGAAAAAGGCCCACGTGAACCTCTCATGGTCTGAAGCTTCATAACACAGATCGCCGTTCAGCAGTGCCAACCTAATAACCAACAACATGATAGGTAACCAACAAGATAAACCAGCAAGACACCCCAGAAATGCATCCGAGTAGAACACATGTTCCAAAGCCTGAAGAAACACTAAATATCCAAAGAGCACTCTTATTCATGCAAAGAGCTTCAAGTGAGATTAAAGCACCTTAGAACTTCCGCAAAGAGCTCACAGAGCCCATCTGCCCTGGCAGGAGTGTTTGTGCCCGAGCACTGTAAGGAAGAATGGAGCCTGCTTGGACATCCATAACACCACACTGACTCCTATTTGCTGTGACTAAACCCACGTATTCGGGTCTGACGGCTCACGCTAGACACTCCTGGTTGTCTGGGTCTGCCAGAACACCCATCCCGAGCGTTCGCACACAGCCTACAGACCGCTCCAATGCCTTTAACGCAAAGTTATAAACCTGAAGCTGGAAATAAAACCTATGCCGCAGCCCTCCCTCGCTGCCTGTCCGTTTATGCACACTATTAAACAGCCCTGTGAAGCCAGTGCTTAATTTCTATTCAGTACAATTTAAGAAAAACAACTATTTCCCATTCCCCCACCCCCTTCCCCATTTTGAGTCCTTTTCATTCTGCATTTTGCAATAGATGTGCATAATATATATGAGAAAATACTTGTATCAACACAGTCCTTCTGGACATGGCTATTCAAATGCTAATGCACAGCAGTGTTCTTATTGACAGAGTGGTGGTAGCAGGAGCGCTCTGAGCATCTTCAAACACCAACAGTTACATCTCTAGGGTGAAGCCTTGCACACCAGGGTAAAATTTCAGAGAGAGCTCAGAACAAGAATATGAGCAGCACCTCTTATTGTTTGCACCACTGTCGCTTCCATAACTCTGCAAAGCTACCCAGTTCTCTCTGGGAAGATGACCCTTTGCAAAAAGCAGTGGAAGTGAGTTGTGTTCTTTACTTTGATGCTTTGAGTCCCGACGTGGGCACTGCCCTCTGATAAAGAGGCAGGAGAGCCAAAGAAGTGGAATTCAGATGTGTTAATGCATCTGTACTAGTCCAACTAGTCGAAAAAAACAACCCATCATATCACAGAATCACTGAGGTTGGAAAAGGCCTCTCAGCTCATCCAGTCCAACCATCAGCCCAATCCCAAATGCCACAACTACATGCTTTTTGAACCTCTCCAGGGCTGGAAACTCCACCATCATCAAAGCAGTCCTGACACCAGAGACAGACGCCCAAAGAAACAACAGGCAGCTGAGGTACCTGGAAAGAATTACCCGAAGAGCAGAAACACAATAGAAAAGCTTCCTCCAAGAAGAAGGGGGCATTAGAGTTGTTCCTGGGAAGTTCATGATGTCATAACACAGGGCCCTCAGCAGGATCCTGTTTTGTAGATAAGGCAACAGAACAGAAATTGAATTCTATGTACGCAGTGGTCCTGAATTGGAAGAAATAACAAATTATGAAAAGCATCCTAATGAGATAGGGAAACCATTTGATCTTTTAAAAATCCAAGTTAATAGATGTTAAATGCAATTTGGTGGAAGCGTTCACCCACAGAGGAAACAAACCCTACAAAATTAAAATACTGGAGTCTGCTGATCAAGGAAAGATTACTTTGAAAATCTATTACATTGAAGTGATTGCTATTAGAAAGAGAGGGGTTTGTCAGAAGGAAAGCAGACAGGCAGTCTCCAACCACATGGCTATGGTTAGGGCAGAACATTCTAAATCCCATTTTAGGTATGAAATGGGATCTCCGCATTTGAGATGTAGGGTCTCTACTAACTGAGCCAAAGTCAACTTCTCGATGGTGAAACAGTTTCTAAAGGATTTTAGACTTCAAAATAGCTGTTACTAAAGGGCTGTTCAGAATGATGAGCTTAGAGTCAAATTTTATGTGTACAGAACCAGACACATAGATGTCTATTGATCACACAGTTAGGACTTTCTCCACCCCTAAAGGTATCACTGGAATCCACAGCCATTACCATCATAACAGCAACCTTCCACAGCACGATCTTCTGGTTGAGTGCTGCAGGATCAGCTGCGGACTAAGCAGGGGGGGGCTACTCTACCCAAAAATCTGAGTGAGGTCTAATTGGATAAATACGGACCAAAACCATCTACAAAAATGCCCCAACAACTAGAATACAGAACTCAACTCTGGAAGTTAATACAGAGGAGAGAAAAAGAGCAAGTATTCAACCAAAACATTAAACAGGTTAGGCCAAAATGAGTCACTAGCAACATCTTCAGATGTGTCATAACAGCACTGAGCCATAACAGAGAGGTATAATAGGCTTTATCCTGTCTTTCCATACTTCTCCATGCTGATGTCCACGGACAAGAACTGAACCTCTTGTAAACAGAAGGGTCCCAAAAGGGAGGCAAATACCTTCCAACGCACTGGTGCACTCCCAGGAGGGAAAGCAATGCCTCAAGGAGGCAGATTCTCTCCTCATCTCCTCTGAGACTTGAAGGTGAGCTGAGGGAAAAGGAGCGCTACAGCCGAGGTGTGATGGGATTGAGGACTGGATCCCTAGTGTCTCAGACGAGATCCGTACCTGCCCGCTGCTGAACCAGATCCCTCAGCACCCGCCTACCTGTAAGGATGAGTAACATAAGGATGAGTAACATTTTTTTCCTGTAGCTCAGTAATTTTTCCTCCTTTTTTTCTGTTTCTACATCTTTGTTATCAACCTTGCCTTCTCTGTTAAGCCAAAGGCAGTACAAAGAATGGACTGGATTTCTTTAAAATGTTTTATTGTCAATTGTAATTCAGCTTTAAATGGACTATTGTCAGTTAGGGAATTGGGCTCAATTATGCCTTCTCTGAATGTGAGAACACAAATTGTGAGCTACAAAATATGACTTTACCAGCATTGTATGAGCTGCCCTATGGGATCTCTCTTTCCTCTCCCATCCCACCCTCCTTGGAGCGCTTTTGTCATGGTCCATACCTCAGGACTGCTGTTTATCTCAAGACTCTTCTAGAGGCAAGAATGGGAACAAAAGGGAGGAAAGAAAAATCCCAGGTTCAGGGCTTTGTGCGTTTATGTCCATATGCTTTTTACCCCCTTCCTGCTGCCTTCCACCAACCAAACTTTAAAATAAATATATATTCAGTGCCTACTATCGTATTGAAATGTCTCAGCAGCTCATCAGTCTACCACAGCTAATACCAATTTGAGTCCTTAAATAAAAAGAACCTTTTCTCTGGCTCATTCTATATATACACACATCACTCCTAAAAATGCCTCGAAACTCACTTGCAGGTCCTGTGACTGACAAACATCTCCAGAGAACTCCGTTCCTGTAGCATATCTGCACACGCAGGTGCTCCCAGCCTCCTCTTGAAAAGGAAAGGTTGTTTATATCAAGTGTCACTCACTCACTTTCATCTTCACCCACACAGAAGAAAGTGCTAAGATCAGGGATCAGACCTTTGACCACACCAATTCTCCCAGAGGCCGAGGAAGGTTCAACGGAGCAGCGGAGGCAGCCTGACCCAGCCTTCTGCTGAGAAACAGCCTGGAAACCTGAACTGTCAAGAAGCTTGGCTTCAATACTCAGCACACAAAAGACAAGATTAAAGAAAGAAATTAAGTGTTTCTCAGACCCTCCACTCTTAAAGATGATCCACTGCTTTGATAGAAATTCTAATATGACACCAGGCATAAGTGACCACATTAAATTGGTAAAGAAACAGAAATCTTAATTAAAGGTGGAGTCGAACACTGGCTGATTGGACTAGCAATATCATTATTAGTACTATAGCGACTATGATAATGCTAAAAGAAAGGTAAAGAACAGGTCTGAAGTATTAAAGCCAGACAGAAAACACTAAATACAATGGAGATGACCACACATTATGTACAGATTTCTAATGATTAAATAACATAAGTAAGAAACAAAAGGATTAAACACTGGAAATAGTCCACTAGACTTTTTGGCCCCTAAATAGCTTTGAAAATCCTACCTATCGACACTTGATAATTCTATTGCAAAGCTTTCTACCAAAATATCTCACTACAAAGAATGCAGATGATGCATCTCCAGCCCAACGCTGGCCGTTCTGCAGCTGGACCGCTTCCCCCCCGCCCCAGGGCCTGCAAGGCAGCACATCACCACAGCTTACAGACTTATGTTTAACAAAGGTATGGGTTTGGGGTGCAAGTACTCAAGATACAAAATGTAAAACCATGCAGTGGGCCAAAGAAATAACCTAATAGTAATGAAAAGAAAACTAATGTCCTAGATTTGAGGTTGGAAATGTGTGGACTGCAGATGCTGGAAGCGAGGCAGCCGAGACTGGGAAAAAGCCAATGAGAGGAGTGCAACCAGAGTATTGAATGACAACCACTCATTTCCTTGCGTTTTGTTTGTGTTGGCATACAGGGAGTCTTGCAATCTTAAGCAAAAGCTGATAAAACCTGAGTGTGTCTAGGCAGACAAGAAGTGGACAAATACAAGTGAAATACTGATTATCAAAAGGGCATAAATAACATTGGCTAAGAAACTACAACAACTTTGGTTCACACATCCTAAAGTAGAGACAGAAGTACTATGTACATAATACAGCACAGAGCAGAATGGAAGTGACAAAATAAATGCAAGACGCACGTGATTTCAGCTCAAGAGGAGGCAGGAGCACTTGCAGACCTGTCTAAAGCAGTCCAAGGTGCCTGCTATACCTCTGTGAATTAATTATTCTGTTAATAAGGAAAGGCATACTTAGTAAAAGTTTGGGGCAAGGGGACTGACCCTCCCCAGCCGAAAGAGTCTGGAGACACTCCCTGCAGAAGGACAGAGGAATATGCTGTAGGAGTGACAGCCATCAGGTTCCTTGAGCTTTAGAGGAACTCAAGGAAAGACGGCACCTTCAAAAGGGTAGATGACAACATGGAAAGCAGCGAGGTGGACAACAGTATGGAACACGATCTATAACAAACCAGCCGAGCACACGGGAAGTGCAACAGGGAACAGGAAGATTCAGAAAGGCTCCAAAAGCACCTACTGTCCTTTTTAAGCAAAAAGGTACCTGCATGACAATTCCTCTGCCAAAACATCCTAAGCCAACACAAGATAAACGCTTTGTGATCTTCATCTAAAAGTGCAAAGGATACTCCAACAAATCACGTACAGCATCCTGCACGGTTAAAGCACTACTGAAAAGAAGCATTAGCAATGCTTTGTGGCACTCTGTGCTGTTGAGGCTGGTTTCCAGTGTCATCTCTTTGGCTTTCCTGATCAGTTCGGGTCCTGTTCTTGTTATGCTCAGAACACAGATTGCTCTGAATGCTCTAATTTGATTTTCTTCTTTGCTGGTCGGAAGCGATCAACATCTCTGCATTGTTTGTTCAATTGTCTGACAAGGAAAAAAAAAGCAGCTTCTTTCCCGACCCCGCCAATAAAAATGAAAGCTCATGACTGCTAGGAAAGGCAGGCACGGCAATGGAAAAGTGTCCGAGTGGAGATGCCCGCGAAAGCCAGGGGAAGAGAGCAGAGGACAATCACAGCCCTGACATAACCCAGGGGATAACCACCACAGCAGAGCTTCCTCGCAGAGAGCACGCCTTTGGAAAAGCTGCATTTCTAAAGACAATTACGAACTGTCCTATCACATTAAACCCTGAAATATTACAATTTTTAAAGCCTTTATTACATTCTATCAGGACGCAATTTACCATTAGAAAAGCAAAACATCAAGAGTTTAACAGATAAGTGCCGGGGTAAGAGTTTTGTTGAAGACTATTCCAACAGGTACATTTTAAAGTTATAATGCAATTAAATCGACTTTGCATAGCTGAACGCAGTTTAGAAACTGTGTCCACCTACTACAGCAGCTTATTCCAGACTTCCCTATCTGTGTGGTATTGTGTGCATGAATCACACAACATTAACCAAAATTTAAAGTATAATAGCAAAAAACTCCTCTAAACAAGTTGAGAGCTGCCTTTCAGCCAGTACGCACAATTGTCTACATAAATTAATTCAGTGAACAGCATACAAAATACCATTAACATTTTTTCTTCATCTATCTTCATTTTCTAACCAGCTCAGTGAAAAAAAATAGTGCTGTTTCTTATTCATTGTCGTGAGTTTCATACATTAAACAAAGACAGACCAACCTTAAGCCTCCTGATAAATATGATGCTGTGGTAACTGCAGCATTCACTTCGTATCCCATTTCTCCAAGTTCCTGTCAGCCAGATGTCACTTGCGATGCAAACACTAGAAAAATATGAAATAATAATTTCATACATCATCTCTGCGCACACGAGCCAGTCAAACATTCAATACAAATCCAAACTGCTACCACACATCCAGCAAATAACATCCAAATAATATTTAGAATGATTGAAAGGCTTTTGATTTGGAAGTGTATTCTCTTAAGCTAAGTGGTCCCCAAGACCATCTAGAAAATTCAATTGTTTCATTTTAAAATGTTTTCTGCCCAAAATTATATCAAATCCTAATGTCTCGGTGGAAACACATGGGATTGGAGTGCTGACTGGGCGCCTGATGGCAAAGAGAAATCTAATTTTCTGATGGCATTTCCTCATACTGTCTCACCAAAACACAACGTTGATACAATTCTAATGGCTCATTTTCAGAGCAGGACATCAGCCACCGCGCTGGGAAAAAGCATCAGAGAACCCCCTGTAGCACCAGGAAGGCAGCGTTAAGAGGACGGGCTGAACAACCGTCCCTAAAGAGCACTCCGCGTTCTCCTCCTGCACACAGAGCCACCATTCAGAAGGCAAGTCCTGCACCAACGGGCACACCTCCGCCTCTCCTTTCCCAGGGCATTTTAACAAGTGACCTCTTAAAAATCTAGGTGCAATATGTTACTTAAAAGGGCACAGTGTTCATCTTTTACTGAGGTGACACAGTCACAGTCAACACAGCCCTCTTCTGATTGAAGTCAATTGTGAAAGTCATACCGACTTCACCGTCTACACCGCTAAACGCTTCAGATAATTAAATGGTTTTGTTCACTTTCCAGCAAAGATTGCCCTGATGGAATAAATGAAACATCACCTCTGTGGTCTCCTGATGGGGTGAGGTACTCTGAGCATCAAACATTACACCAGAAGGCGTGACATGACCCAAGATGGGAAGGCCTTAGCTCTCCTCCTGATGACAAAGGAGTCACCCTAGGGAGAAAGGCGCTCGCTAGCTGGACAATACTCAATAATTATGAGGCAAAACGTGTCTATGGTAACTTGCTATTTGAAATGTGCTCTTTGAAGAACTTCCCTTCTGATTAAGTTGGGTCATTAATCATGTAAAATTTGAGACTTATTTAGAAAATGCAAGTGGACAAGTGAAAAAAGTGAAATAGGATTTTGCTGATCTTTGTAATTTGCAAAAAAAACATAACATAGCAGAATAGACAAATCGGATTGACCCACAACCATTTCGTGTTATTGATTACTAGTGGGGCTGTGACATTCGAACATACAGATTCGGGCGATTGCTTATCCCCATAGAGAGAGGAAGAGCAGCATTTATGGTCAGGAGACCTATGACTGCATTCATCACAACTTGAGCATTAAAAAGTTTAATAAATATCTAAGGAAAACTTGCAGAACATTAAAAAGACCACAACAAAGAAAATAACAGTGATCAAATGGAGAGGATTAATCTTCCGGGGAAAAAAAGGCGTGGGCACCCCACATGCCAAGTCTGCCACAGGTTAGGCTTTTTCTTTCATAGCGATCTGAAAAACATCACTGAAGTCCTCACCCTGGTTAAAGACCAGGCCCAGCTGTGTGCGCTGCTTCTTTCAGAAACAGTTTTATTCCAGACCTCAGAGCCCTTCTGCAGAAATACCTATACTGAAGTTCTTTGTTTTCATCACATGCTCTCTCCCAGTTCCCCTGTGTGGGACATTTCCCTTGCTTTAACCACTCTAGAATCGCAAGAACACACTTCTAACCACTACAGTCTGGGTTTTTTCTAAGTATTCTTTTTAAAAACCCTTTTCTGATATATTAAAGGCAAACCTTACCGTCAGAGAAGCCTCTCTTTGTAGAAATCCATTCCACTCACTGGTAAAGTCTCCTCATAATCCCAGCCAGGACTGACTGCTCTTCCTCCCATCCTGGAAACAGACTCTCTGGCTTGCAGAAACAGTCCCCGACGGGAGGCTTCGCACCCTCCCGTTATCCACAGGCTCCTTCCCCACAGGTGCTCCTGTTTGGGGTTTAAGGGTGGGGCTGATCCCCGCTGAGCAGAGTTAGCACCTGAGATGCAGAACACCTGCAGCATGTGGGGCTCCTACTAACAGCTGCTGCTCCAGAAGCTTCCAGAACATTCCTTCACTTATCTCTGCAGGTCTCAAGAAGTAAATTTGGTGCCTGGGTCGTCTTCAGTTCTGAGTAACTTCAAGATGTGGCACTTGCAGAAAGTAATTCTTTAGTGTTTCCAGTTGCTCTTCAGTTCGGGAAGCTTCTCACGGCTTCTTGTCAGGGCACGCTGGTCTTTTATGATTTTCAGCCTGCAATGCTGTTCCTTTCTATTTCATCTCGACTTAATGTCATTAGTCTTCTTTCACAGAAACCTGAGCATTCTTTTCTTAATTTATCTCGATGGTGCCCTGACAGCAGCTCCCTTGATCAAGACTTTGCCATTTACGTCTCTTCTCCCGTTAATCATTTGCTGAAATGAGATTTGTAGTAAAAAAGAATTAAATCAAGTCTGACTGCCCTCAAATTTCTTGACTTTCTGGGATTCCGGATGCTCCCTCAGGCCAGACCCTTTGGAGACACCGTGCTTTCTCCGGTTTACTAAACAGGCTGTCAGGGCTGGTTTCCTGCACTGGAGGTCACAGCAGGTTTTACCACCGGTGGAACCAAGGCGAGGTTTATAGGACGCAGCTATGACACCGACACTTTGCTGTTTGACAGTTCTCCCCGAAAGAATCCATCTTCTTCTATTTCTGGTTATACATTTAAAAAATTGAATGTGGAAGCAAAGTGGCCACATGATAATTTTTCTTGTCTTTGCTTCCTGAAAACAAGAATTTTCTCTTACACAAAATGTCTACACTGAACTCCACTTACCAGCTGTCCTCTTTCATTTAGCTATTGATTTTCTATCACTTCATACGCGGGGAGAAGGTGGTAAAAGACTAATGATGCGTTGGAAAGGGATATTAAAAACTTTTTTTATAAATGTGGTCTACACCTTATGTTTATCTGCCCCGTACTTCACGGTGTCGGAGCCTGAATGAAAATCTCCAGATTGCACAATGCTGCTCAGCTACAGCAGAGAATCATCAGATGGTTGGGGTTGGAAGAGACCTTTGCAGGTCATGCAGTCCCACCCCCTGCCATGGGCAGGGACACCTCCCACGGGATCAGGGGCTCCAAGCCTGGAACCCCTCCAGGGATGGGGCAACCTGGGCCAGGGCCTCCCCACCCTCATCATGAAGCTATAAACAGGGATATAAGATGAGCCCAAATTTATTTAAACAAGAAGAGCTATTGGCCACCTTCTCTCAGCTTGGGGAAAAGGAGAAAGAGAAAATGACATGATAGATGATTTTTTGATAGGCGGCCAGACGGTGCTGAGGCTCTCCTGTGCTCAGGTTGTTAGAGGAATGCGTGTCTGTGTGTACAGCAGAGTTTCAAGCCTCCATACAGACCTACACGTGCGTAGAACAGGGCAAAATAAACCAACCAACCAACCAACCTTCCTTCTCTGGGACTCCAGTGATACCTCATAGGACAGACCTGCATTTGTGGTTAAGCCAGAAACGATCATCCAGCTTTGGCAAACACCACTGATTTTTACAAGAAACAGGTTTACAGCCCGCTAAATTCAAGGCAAATCATCACCCGGTTTCATGTAGTACAAACGGCTGCATTTAAAGTATGCCCTCGCAATTAGGGCTGAAGCATTACAAGACCAAAATGTTCTGTATCTCATCTCAAATTTTCAAACAATCCAATATCCAGGCTATATATAGATATATTCTTGCTGCTCAATCTCTTAAAAATCAATCAATATTAATGTGTCTGCCTTAAACTTTTAAGGTCATTGTCTCCCTTCTGACATCTTTAACTACATCAACATCACATTATATCATTATAGACCCATGAAGCAATGTACTTTTACATTTTTGCAAGATAATGTCTCTTTTGTGTTTCATTTTTTATCATAATATAAATCTTGAAATGCAATTTGCATATCTTTTGTTTAGTGGAGGAGACCCCCATTTAAGACTTTGTCATTTTAATACGGAGACTTGAAAGCCGATGACTTTTTAAAGGAAATGCACCAAAATATTCCAATTTATTCCTCTTGCTGAAGTGGCTGCTGCATCAGTAAAGCAGTAAATTCCCTTAACAATACACATGTGAACAATTATGGTTTGCCTGTCTTGGGCTCACTTGACAGTAGGGCTGCCATCCGTTGAGAAGTCCATTCATGGATTTTGAAGGGTTATTTACAGGGTTTTATTTTAAACATTGGAAAAGACCTCTGTGCTCCTCACTCTGCCCTCGACTTACGCTCTCTTTCCTATCCTCTATTCACCTCTCTTCCCACCCTGCTGAAGAGTGCTGGTGGACTTCCAACACTGAACCCTTCCTGCACCAGCAGCCACAGCCCAGCAAAAGGCTTTTGGGTGCGGCCAGTTCGGAGGCAAGTTTGGCCCTTTTCTAACAGCTGAGGGGCTCGAGCCGAGAGGAGGGAGGACGCTTACGGAGAAAAATGGGCAAAAATCAACAAGATCAACCCAGAAATTCAAAAGCAGCCACGAAGGAAACAAAATCAAGACGACGAATGGGAAAAGGATGCGAGGAGCCCCAGCTCTGGATAGATGGATATTTCATGAATTCCTTCAATAAATAGGGAACCTCCAGGGAAATTCAGCACCTGGCAATCTTAGTGGATCGTGGGGCTGCAAAGAAAGCATAATGTTCACCCCTCTGCTAAATTCAAGCAATTAAACCCCCCTTAAAAAAAAAAAAAGGCCCTCTTAGGCTTTCTGCCCAGTAAACTCCCAGCGAAAAGCAACTTTAATAAACGTTATAAATCTCACCTCTGAGCCAACAGGAAATTCAAATGTTTGCATGTGCAGAAGCCAGGGAGCTGCTGAAGCAAAGGGTAAATGTGTGTATTAGAGTAGGTTCGGCACACACTCCGGTGACACAAGAGGCCCGGCGACACGGACAGGCTTTTGAAAGCATCCCTTCAGGTGCCACCTCTGAGCATTTCTGCTGGTGTTACACCAGAGTTCTGCTTTCTCTGGGAGTGGACAAATCTGTTCAGTGAGGAGTTGGCTGGCTCAGTGGACTCAGGATTACTCCTTATCATGCAGCGTTATTGGAAAGCAGGTTTGGGTTTCAATGTTGTGGACATAAAACTAAATAATGAAATGGCAACAAATATCTGTGGTTTGTAAAATGAAAAGATCAAAGAAAAGAGACTGCAGAGAATTTTTGATCAACATTCTGACAAGGGGTGTTCGTTTTAATAAACAGTAAGAATTTTAGGCCATTATGAAGTATGAGATGCAGTCTCAGCTGTGTTTCTAATTTCCTTTCTTGCCTTTATTGCTGTTATATAAAGCTCTGTAGTGACGAAAAACATTTATTGGAAAAATCTGAGCGCACGGTCCGGGATTATATTACCTCATCTGCCAATGGGCAATCGTCCCCTCTGTGCCCTTCGTGGTGCCAGGAGCTGCCGGCACGGTCTGCGTACGGGAGACGGACCACTGGGCAGAGACGCACCTGCACAAGTGAGGAAGGATTTTGGTACTGGGTCTGAAAACTGAGCGATCGTGGAATGCTGTTCATTTAGACTGTTGTTCTTTTAAAGCCGTAGATAAACACAGACGGAGCTTTGTCCAAAAGTGAATTTAAGAATATAAAAACAATACATATTTGGCAACACAGCCTGTGAGAAAGAGGTTTGCTGAAACATTCGTGGCAACTTGTTGTCTACCAAGCTATGAGAGCGATACCTTTTGTCCGCCACACACTCCACAGGCTTATGAAACACAAAGATGAAGAAAAGTGAAGGACAGACAAGGCTGGATGGAAAGAAGTTACACTTACTGCTGGAATTATGCCCCGGAACTGTGGCAGAAGCCTCTTCATTCTTCCACTCTCAGTTTCTGAAGCCTCTCCTTTGGCCAGAGAGGGTCGGTAGGAGAGCAGTCTCTCAGGAATCTTCTCATCACCCTCAAAAAAGCTGGGAATTAAATATTTTATTACAAGATGGGCGCAAGGAACGAGTCTCGCTTTGCTATAACGACTCCATCTGTGGCGTTCCACCTACAGTACTTTTCCTTAGGGGATTATCAAGATTATTAGTAATTATTACTAATAATTATATCACTATGGATAATGGTAATTACAGTATCCTTTAAGGACCCTAGTCATAATCACTGTGGAAAACTTAGGAGCTCAGCGGAGACCCAGGCTTTGCCACGGCTCATCCAGCTCTCCTAAGAGAAAAGGCCCGAGCTCAGTTGTAGTCCAGCGAGCGCTCAGAGCCAAACGACTCACACACCTGAGCAACGAGCTTCAAAAGGAAATAAAAATAAAATAGCTGGTTTTCTCCTTAAATATTAGGATGTGAGAGGACTGGTAGAACCATAGAATTCGGTGTCTAGCCCCCATAAGTTCTGGTTATGTGACATCTCTGATCACAGTAAATATTGTATATGAAAAGCACTGCAGATGCAGACACCAATCGGATCACGGATGTACAGAGAACATTGAGCCATGACGGACAGTCCACAGAAAGGCAACACGTTCTTTCCAGTGCAGCTGGCTCGATCTGCGTCCCTTATTCAACACAGCTGCAGGGTTTCATTTACCAGACAGCAAAGCCCTACCTGCAGCAAGTTCCTGTCAAACACACTCACAGTGGACACACCTTTATTTTCCCACTTTTTACGTTTGGTTTTAAGGTTTTCTCTCTCTGTGCCTCTCCATGTACGCTCTCAATCCCTGTCTATCTTGCTTTCCATCTTCAGAGCTGTGACAGAACTCTTCTAAGAAAAGTACTGCTGACAATTTCTGATCTGCTTTTCCACTAAGATAAGCAGAACTGCATTTATAACCTTTTAACTTCACATATAGAACTTTATAACTTTAGTTTACAACCACATAAAGTTTTGTAAGGTTTCTTTTTAAAGAATGGCCTTTTCTTATCTTACCATGAGATATGAAGTCACGTGCTTGTTTATACATATATATATCTCAAATCTACGCTATGTATGCATATGTACCTGCTATACATGTGTAGCGCTACAATCGGAGAGGTGCTTCTGATGAACATAAAGCGAGGACCTTTCATGCCACAGAAAATGGTATTTGCTATTGCAGTCCAGAATGTACCAGAAAGCGTGGGGAGTTCTGTTTCAAAGAGAGTAATTTTGTGAGGTAACTGTGTTTGTCAGACCCTGTGCCCTTGCTTCCCTCATCTGAAAAGCATCCACAGAAGACAGGGAACGCTGCTGCCATCGGTACCTCTTCCACCTTTGTCTCGGGCTCCATTTTAACTCCTGCAGGCTCGCGGTGCAAGAGCAGCGACTCCATCTAGTTTACACGGCACGGGAGGTATGGCAGGAGAAGAGAGAGGTTTTTAAATCCGGAGAATTCAGCCAAAAAGTTATTATTTGCTTTTTACTGACAATTCATCTCCCTGAGATGAACTAACGGTTAATGGGGGATCTCAAACAGGCAGCTGGCAGTGAGGAACAGAGCAAGATTCAACCCGGAGCAAGTGCGCACCATAAACCAGGCGCCACTTGATTAAAAAGTAACCTTAAACTGTTTAGTGTACACAAAGGCAGCCTCGTCAAAACACTTCAGCAGTGATTTCCAATCTCCACTTAGAGACCGGCCGCAGCCTTCAGGGAAGCCTTCTCTATTCATAAGGAGCTTAACTAATCATAACTGCCCCTGAGTTATCAGGCCCGGGTGCAGTGTGTCGCCGCGTGATAACTGAGCGCTGCAAACGTAACAAAAGATGCCTTCTTTATAGAAATAACGGTGAGACTAAACCCCGAATTGTAATCTTTTAACTTGGTGGGGGGAAAACATCCCGTTACTCATTAAAAGTTTCCATTCGAAAGGCTGGGAGCCTTCGCCAGGCAGCTCCTGCTCCTGACCCTGAGCAATGCGGAGGGCAGCACACGGACCAGAGTCCTGAATCCAGTCCGGGGATGCTCCATGAGGGGCATCGCTGGGAAACAGGAGAGCAGACATCAGACACGGCACTGCTTTAGGAAACAGGCAAGTCAGCCTGAAACATCTATCACAGAATCATGGAATGCTTTGGGTTGGAAGGGACGTCAAAGCCCATCCAGTCCCACCTCCTGCCATGGGCAGGGACACCTCCCACTGGCTCAGGGGCTCCAAGCCCCATCCAACCTGGCCTGGAACCCCTCCAGGGATGGGGCACCACCACTGCTCTGGGCAACCTGGGCCAGGGCCTCCCCACCCTCATCTTTCTAACATCTAATCTAAATCTTCCCCCTTCCAATTCAAAGCCATTTCCCCTCGTCCTGTCACTCCAGGCCCTTGGAAAAAGCCCCTCCTCAGCTTTCCTGGAGCCCCTTTCAGCACTGGAAGCTGCTCTATGGTCTCCTCGGAGCCTTCTCTTCTCCAGGCTGCACAACCCCAACTCTCTCAGCCTGTCCTCAGAGCAGAGGTGCTCCAGCCCTCGGATCACCTCCGTGGCCTCCTCTGGAACCGTTCCAACAGTTCCACACCCTCCTTTTGTTGGGGGTTCAACACCACCTTCCGCTGATCCAATTGTTCAGCATTAAAAACCTGGTGTTTACGAAAAGATGTGGTATTTATTTTCCAATACAATAAACACTCCAGACTCCACCTGTAAGGAAGCTTCAGCGTGAGGATCAAATGGAGCCCCAAAAGGACCAGATTTCTGCCTCTTCTCTTCAGTGCAGTTCCAGATGCAGTAAGACTTCAGCAGAGACCTGCAAGTATTACGTATGGCTTTCTTTTATCTTCTGGGAAAAAAGGAAGCGGGGGGAGAAGTCTCAAAGACTCAAGTAGTGCCAAACGCTACAAGAAAGGCTTAATAAATAGAGCCCAGGGTCACAATGTTGCTCTTATTTGCCCTGAAATATATCACTGAACTTCTGTATATTCATATTTGTTTACATTATAAATGTACTAAATGAGCTAATTATAGTGATCATAATTTACAATTAAAAACAAACAGCTAGAAATTTCAAAGGCTTTCAATATCTTTTCTTTAATCATTCACCCAGGCTCAAAATATGCATTTTTTAGATTAAAGCATTAAAGTTGCTAATTATATTCTCAGAACTAACAATTATTTCTTTACCCTTTTACTACCTTCTTCTGGCAACAAAAAAATGTCAGCACTGATTTAATTTTTTGTTATTACAGGATTAAAAGAAGTTTCTAAAATGCAATTAAATGTGCCCTATAGCTATAGGAACTTTCCTATCAGCATCCAAAGCCTCTTCACTAAAACAACAGCATAAAAAAATTATTCAGACTTTCCAGACGTACTTTTTTTCCTCGTTTTATAACACATTCCTTTGGTGATTATCTCCAATGACAACTCAACCATCTTAATGAGACTCTGCGCGCATCCAGATCGCGGTGAAAGAAGATTAATAGGAGAAAATGGCAGTTAAAGAGGCCGTTAAGAGCGCAAAACCCTGCACGTGTCAAGCACCGGTCCCTCACCTTTGGGAGTTTGGTTCAAGTTCACCCTGAGGCCCTAAGTGAAAAGTTCAATAGTCTCAACTATGTCCCTCCTTGATATATCACAAAATCAATTATTTTATGGTGGTACATTTGGTAACCTATGCTCAGACAGAATCAAGTTTTTTCCCATTGGGAATTCACCAATTATCTACTCAGTGAATTATTCTCAGCTAAAAGAGAAGGACCTGCTGTCAGCAGGAGTTTCTCACTACACTGCCGATCGGTTCAGCAGTTGATCTGCTTCAGAACAGCGATGCTGCACTCAGACCACACGCCGTTAGCCGCCACGTGATCCCAGTGATGGGGCACCACTCAGTGCTCGGATTTGTACTGTTTGGGAAAAGAAAAATGGTGGTTGAAAGACACCAAAACTAGGCCAGAGAAAAACCGTAGCAAGGCACATCATTGAAAAGTCTACCGCTGCTCAAGAACTTCACTGCCTGTGGGTAACCACGAGCGCTAAGGCCCAGAGTTGAATTCTCACAATCATAGAATGGTTTGGGTTGGAAGGGACCTCAAAGCCCATGCAGTCCCACCCCTGCCATGGGCAGGGACACCTCCCACTGGATCAGGGGCTCCAAGCCCCATCCAACCTGGCCTGGAACCCCTCCAGGGATGGGGCAGCCACCGCTGCTCTGAGCAACCTCTCACCACCCTCACAGGAAAACGTTGCTTCCTAATTTCTCATCCTCATCTCCCCTCTTTCAGCTTCAAACCATCCTTCAACGCAGGCAGAATCTGGACCCTTCAATAGTATCATCCAGACTTTCTCTCAGAATAAACCAAAACGTTTTCAAACTACACCTGGCAAACTTCCCTGCATCATATGTTATTCTATTGTTATTCTACGTGTTATTCATAGAATCATGAGTCATAGAATCATTAGGTTGAAAAAGGCCTTTGAGATCATCAATTTTCTTCAGAAAATAAAATCCACTTCGTCCAACTGCAGACAAAAAGCAACAAAATGGATCAAGGGTGTGAAGGTATCTGGAGAAGCGACTAGGAAGGCAATACCATGAAGAATTCCCAGGTCCCCTGTCCACAGTGGCATGTAGTGGTGGCTTTAGCCAGGGCTCAAAAGGTAAAGATCCATTACAAAGTCCACAGCGTAATTAGAAAACAATCAACATTTTTTCTAATGCTGATTTTTTAATTCTCTTTAAACTGCTTCATTGACTTTGATTAAACTTGCTCCAGGTTACGAACCTAGTAAGCTGCAGAAACATCTAAAAATGAAATAAAATAAACCCATCTTTCCTGTCAGGAGGGGTTTTCCCGGCCTGCTTACCGGTAGCGCACTTCTGATTTCGAGGGGTTTTAAATTATTAGAAATGCTGTGTGTGATACTGCGAGACTCTGTTGGTTTTGCTCTTGAATTAAAATGACCTCCCACTGCCACGGTAAGAATTGCACAATTAAATTGTTGAGACTCTCTCCGCTGCTCTGGCTTCGCTGCAAAATCCCTTTGCTGCTTTCTGAGGGATGGGATGAAGCTGTCATCACTGGCTGTTGCACCAGCCCTGCTCCTGGTTTTGTCTAAAGCCAAAGAAAGGGCATGCTGTATATCTCGGATACGGGCGATTTCCACGCCAAGGTTAAAAGTCCACGACACAGACTTGGGAGGAATAAGGAGACGGCCCGTGTCCTGCCTGGCCCGGCGCTTGGCTCCTGAGAACATTGATCAAATCCAGTCCCCACCCCTGGAGGGGCTTAGAATGAGGTGCTCAGGGATGGTTTAGTAGTGGACAGGTACGGTTGGACTCGATGATGGTTTTTTTCCAACCAAATGATTCTAAGATTCAATGAGAATCGCATACACACTTAGGCACATACACAAATGGAAATGGATGGGTTTCCTTCTTTTGTGGACAGGCCTAGGGGACAATGGCTAGAAATCAGTGTCTTTGTAAATACTAATACTTATCATTTCTGTATTTATCGATGCAGAGGAGGACACCAAGAAGCACCGAAAAAAAGAAATGGATTCTCTCGCAAATGCCCTGAATTGTAAAATAACAAAAACTTCCAAATCTTGTAATAGAAGTGCATTACATTCTAGCAAAGTGGATCCATTTCTGAGATGGAACATGACAGCTTTTTAACTTTCTACAACAATATGTGACAGAAGAATACCATATTCAGTTGATACCGTAGGGCGATTTATGGAGGCAGAATGTAATAATATAAATTGAGTTTCAGAAAAGACACTGTGACTAATCTGACAAAAAATGCTATGGGATGTTTAATAATCCTGGTGGGTCAGAAGTCGTTCTTCAAGAAATTCTCTTTAGACTGATTGTTATTAAAGTACGAACTGCATTTGGTTCATTTTTCATCTAACTATGTAGTCTAAAACTGCTGTCAAGAGCAAATATTTGAGTTGTAATTGGATACCCGTACAAATGGAACAAGGCCACCGATCCTAAACTAAAACTGCAGAATCACAGAATATTTAAGGTAGTTTATGTCCTTTGAAGACTCACAAGACAAGCATCTGTCCACATCTCTTGAGCTGTCCCTAGCAGTTCTCACCGGTGTTTATCAAACTAATCAAAAACAAAGCAGGAGGAATCGGGTAGAAGGCTGGAATCCCTCCCTTGCACGCACTCCCTAACTCTTCTCCATTGCCTCCAATCAGCATTTAAGGCTGCAGCGCTACTTCGTTTAGCTCTGAGTGGTAATTTTGAGGAGACTGAAGGAAGCGGAGGGAGGAGGGGAGAGCCTAATGCGTATAGTTCAGAAATCAGCAGTAGTCTCTGTCTTGCCCGCACTGCCTCTCTATTAGCGGAGAAGCAGCGTGGTTTGCGCAGTGCTTCCCTCCTCCCGCGCAGGACGGCCATGCCGGCACACGGGCACCTTCTGCTCTGATGCTCTATGGATTTACAGATCCCGTGGGTTTGAGGTGTTCTGTGACCCACAATACGCAGCCCTCCCGCCTCACCGGGTAAGAGGCCGCGGCACCCGTGGGGACGGCAGGGCAGGACCTGGCAGCCAGGAGGGGTCACCCACGGCATGGCCAGGGCCGGGCTGCGGGCAGCGTGAGCGGCACCGACGGCGCTGACCTGCACCACAACGCCCTCGTTCCCCCGACACGTTACAAATGAAATATCAATGAAACAAACACAGCTTACACTTCAAACTTCCCTTCTTTCCATTTTGTACTTTCCCTTGCATTTTCCTGCATTCTCTTTGTAATTAGAATTATAGAATGGTTTGGGTTGAAAGGGACCTCAAAGCCCATCCAGTGCCACCCCTGCCATGGGCAGGGACACCTCCCACTGGATCCGGGGCTCCAAGCCCCATCCAACCTGGCCTGGAACCCCTCCAGGGATGGGGCAGCCACCGCTGCTCTGGGCAGCCTGGGCCAGGGCCTCCTCACCCTCAGCATGAAAAAATTCTTCCTTACATCTAGTTCAAATCCTACTTAGCTGTGTCTCCCAGCGCTGCGTTCAGCTCCCTTCAGCTCACCATTGTCAACGAGCACAAACATCAAAGTGATGTCTGTGCTTTTCCAAAGGCCATCTGAATGGGCTGAGATCCATTGTTACGGTAGTCGCTCCTTGGCTTCATGAAAAACGAGTATTTTTGTAACTCTGGATAATCTGCTCCACCTCAAGGTTTGGCTAACACGAGCGTTTTCATTCCAGATTTTAGGCTTCCGATAATGCCATAAAGTTTCAGTTAGCAAACCCAGGAGTTCTTTACAGAACTCTTCTCAGAAGGTAAATAGTTGAGATGTTTAATATATACACTGCACCGAGTTTGGTCCCAAGATCTTCCTCGTGGCTCTCAGCCTTTCCCACCACACGGTACAGCAAGCGGCAGAGACCACCCAGCAATTCTTTTCTTCACTCTATTTCACATTACTTCTTTGTTAAGTTTAGTTGTAGACTTCAGCTCCGTAATGTAAAAAACTCCTAGATGCTTAATACCTTGTGGTTTTCCATCTATATTTAAATCCTGCCTCATCCACTGATCGCACAATACGTTCAGGAACATAAACTCCAACTTACCTCAGTTGATTCACCAGTCAGATATGCTTGCAGAACTCTCAGCTTCCACAGATTGTTTTATGTTCTAGGAGCTGAAAAAAAAACCAAAAAACATTTGAACTGTGTGACACTTATTAGAGCTGAATAAAAAATACACAGCAAAGAACTTTGAAAAGTAGTGTTTACTAAATATCCATGAGCTGATCATGATTTCTTTGAATTTATTCAACATTCTCCCATTGTTACAGACTCTACTCATTGCTTTTGAGCCGATGTATTCCAAACATTCCCCCAGCCCATCCTCGCAGCACAGCTCTCGCGAATGGGCCCGAGGAGTGATGTTAAAAATTGCCACCAGTACAATCTGAGCATGTAACTGGGGATATTGGTCTTGGCTTTGACAAACAGCTCTGTGGTGTTTTCTGCACTACTTGCAACTACACTTGGAGGTAGCAGTGCAGCAGAACTGGAAGAACCGTAACCTCCCAGGATGCCGCTCCACTCAGAGTCTCGCCCCTCGGAAATTAGCTGGGTGGTGTCTGTGCTGTGCTGCAGGACGCAGCACTGCGCTAAGGGCATCGGCTTCTCTGGCTGCCAGCGGAACCTTCCAAGGCAGCTCTTTCGGGGCTTTTCTCTTTCACAGACATAAATACAGAAAGTTGATACCAACACGAACTGTCCTACTGCTCTGGAACAAAGTTTAAATACATCTAACTTAGAGGACAGTCCGGGGATGGAATTAATCAGAAGTTACATATGGGGAAAAGCTCTCTTTTCTTAGAATCATCCTTTCTAAGCTGGAGCTATCATTGACCAACATAAACAGAAACAGGTTTGGCACCAATAAATTCCATTTAAACAAGAAAAACTTTGTGTATCATAATCCCGCATGCACAGTGCTATCAGTACTAATGCAAATGAAAGTGAGAACCAGGAGAAAGTTATTAGCTGATCCGTTACTGCACACGTGCGTTACCAGGTGTGATCAGCTGGGAAGAGGCAAGTGGTACCAACGCATCGGTGCTGTCACGGAAGAAGGATGCCCTGCCGAAGCCTTAAATGTAAAGTTAAAATTGAAAAGCTGTTGAAAGCCTCTATCAGTCACCACCTTGCAAGCATCCCATGTCTGATTTAAGGCAGGAAATGTGCCAGAAAAAAAAAACTCTAGTACTTAAATATGTGGGTACTAAAATACTTGAACTTAACTCTGACATCTGCACGTTTAAATTTTTATGTTCCATAAAGATGTTGTCTCCAAGGGAGGCATCCAACCCCATTTCTGTCCCCTGTAGATATTAATCTGTAGTTCCAGCTACACTCAGCGCCATCAGATAGCTGTCCGGCTAAAATACTGCATTCGTATCTCCACGACAGCATTTTTAGCAACAGAGGTTCGAGCTCATCTAAAAAATTAAGATCAAAGTTCTTCATTTTGAGACCATATAACTTAATGAGAAAAAATACAATGTGCAGTCTTAAATAGAGAAAAACACATATTTAAAACTGGCACAACCAAAAGTCTGTAAGAGAGTGCTATTTTTGTCCTAAGATTTTTAAGCCAGTTAGTTTTTTGTTGATGCTACACATAAAATCTAAAAATAATCTTTTTCTTTACTTGTTTCTGAACCTACTTCACTGCTCGTGCAAGTGGTGGATTAACAGTGTTTGCGATGGGACAGCACAGCATGGATGGGCACAGGGCGAATTTTTCCATCGTGCAAGGCTGGTCCACCATACGGGGCCGCTTTCCTACACTCGATGAGCTCTGATCTACAAATGCCTTCTTTGACAGCCCCCAGAGAAGTTAGAGATCAAAAAGATTGATGATATTTCTTATTCCAGATCACTGACATCAAGATCCGTTCAGTCCGTGTGGTTCTCGCACTCTTTCTCGCCCACTGTCTCCTCCGCACTGAGTTATCAGCCCGTGGCGCGGCGAGGAGCTCTCAGCAGGGTCTGTTCCACAGCCAACAGAGCCTCTCCCGAAAGAACTGTGTCTCACAGTTCCAGAAGTCCATCACTTCATTACTGCCACCTACGTATTCTTTTAGCAGCCCGGTGCGGTGGTGGCCACTTGGAGGGAACCGTCCCAAATGAAGAGGGAGTTTCATAAAACAAATTGTACAGATTTACACAGGTGACCTTTTCCAAATCCCAAACAGAGCCTGCGAAGGAGAAGAGCTATTGCGTTGAGTGCCTGTGCCCGGGGATGGAGAGCCCAGGATGGCGTTCACCAGAGAAAGCAGTGTGCCAAAACCCAATGTGCCAAAGGACAGGCCGAGAGAGTCGGGGTTGTTCAGCCTGGAGAAGAGAAGGCTCCGAGGAGACCTTAGAACAGCTTCCAGTGCTGAAAGGGGCTCCAGGAGAGCTGGGGAGGGGCTGCTCATAAAAGCTTGTTGGGACAGGATGAGGGGCAGTGAGGGTAAACTGTAGAGGGGCAGATCTACACTGGACTTTAGGAAGAATTTCTTCACTATGAGAGTGGTGAGGCCCTGGCCCAGGGTGCCCAGAGCAGTGGTGGTGCTCCATCCCTGGAGGGGTTCCAGGCCAGGTTGGATGGGGCTTGGAGCCCCTGATCCAGTGGGAGGTGTCCCTGCCCATGGCAGGGGTGGGACTGCATGATCTTTAAGGTCCCTTCCAACCTGAACTATTCTATGATTCTATGAAAGTCACTGTAGATCCGTGATGGGCTAATCCCACACAACCCCTGGTTTAGGGCTCATGTCTTCTAACTGGATACAAGTTCGTCATTCTGTACCTGACACATTTCACTCAAAACGTCTATAAAAGCAGAATGACCTCCTCTGGAACTGTGGAATGGTTTGGGTTGGAAGGGACCTCAAAGCCCATCCAGTCCCACCCCTGCCATGGGCAGGGACACCTCCCACTGGCTCAGGGGCTCCAAACCCCATCCAACCTGGCCTGGAACCCCTCCAGGGATGGGGCAGCCACCACTGCTCTGGGCACCCTGGGCCAGGGCCTCTCCACCCTCAACATGAAGAACTTCTTCCTAATGTCTGACCTAAATCTTCCCTGTTCCAATCCCAAGCCTGTGCACGCTGGGAATCCCCCGGCGCAGCATTCCCGGCCTCTCCGGGAATGACTCCCAGTCTGCAGCTCGGGCTGCCCGAGGGCGAGGAGCCGGGAACCGTGGTGAGCCAGAGGGTTCCACACAGACTGCCAAGTCAGGAGGGGAGATGGAGAGGAAAGCAGAGCTTTCTTGGATGTTCACTGAAATTGAATCATCTCTGCTAAATTTTTTTCAAGCTTTGCATTGCAGAATCATTTTTTTAATCCTCTTTTCTTGCCTGCGTAAGAGGCAGCACCCAGGTGATGGTCATAGAAAGGAGAAAGCACCACAGCGTAAGTGATACCAGACATGCTTTCAATAAACCATTTTACTCTTGGAAGTGGAAGTATACTACGGAGACTGAAGCTACTCGGGAACAAACCCCTTGGTTTCTGATTTGTCTCACATTCTGGTCTGAAGCAGTTAAAATAAGGATGCTCGCAGAAGAAAGACTTTGCAGATGCAAAGATGGTGCATTTGAGGCAGCGAAATTGGGCCATGCCAGGAAGAATTAGAATAACCCGGACTGTGTGCTGCAGCCTAAGATCGTGCCGGGCCCGACGCAGAACCCTGTGCCGCCGGTGAGGGCGGGTTTTCCGCCAGTCTCTCTGCCCGCAGAAGATCCACGTCAGAACATCATTAAGCCGTACCTGACCGTGAAAGCTCAGTCGTTCCCAACACAGACTCCAAAGGCCCCACAGGACAGCGGCCCAGGAAGGGACTGAAATGTGTAAGAATGCACTTTAGTGAACGAGTCCCAGCCCGGCTGCCATGCTGACGGCAGTGCAGCAAAAAGGGTCGGGCAGAACAGAAGGGTTTGTGCTACAGAACAGATAAGTGACATGGATTGAAATTATGGTAAATTTAAATTGATGGCCTAATTAGTATTATCTCTTTTTGTATTCTCTGTAAGAAATATTATCCAGGAGGAACTCATTTTGCACTAATGTTGATATAAAGTGTAATTCTGTAGCATTTCCATTGTAATCTAGCATTAATTAATGCATCATTATTCCAAAGTGTTAATTAAATTGTTACAGAAAGGGACATCTGCCCCAGTTCAGAACAAAAAAGCAAAGTATGGTGCGTGAGAATTAGACGTGCAAAGGTCCAGAAGGGCGTGCAAGTTTAACACCAGTAGGATAACCAAACTGAGCAGCAACACAGGCCTGGCGAGCGCGTGGCTCATAAAGCACAATATGACATCGATGTTTGCTCACTCAGGACGGAGTCTGACGACAGCGTCAGCGCCACAAAACCAGGCACCCCTCAGAAATCTGAAACGGAAAATTTCTAGTGCAGCAAATGAAATACAGCGTTCACGGACTATGAGAGACTGCAAGGGAATCGGGGAATGAAACAGGGCTATGAAAACAGAGCTTCCGCACGCTCCACTAAAGACTCTGCCCGGGCAAGGATAGCCGCCGGCCGCCCCTGGGAGGGCCCATCCTGCGCTCCCGGGTGCCTCGCCCTCCTGCCTGCCCTCCTAAGCGGCTTCCCTGGAATCTGAAATCAGCAGTTCAGTCCTTGTTCTTGTGCCCATCAGCTGGGTGGAAGTTCTTTCCAAATGCAGAGGAGAAAACTCACTCCTCCACCAAGGACCATAGATCCAAAGCTCAGTGAAATCCATGGAAACCGAACCCCGCCATCAGAGCGAATCGGCATCGGAGCCCGTGGCCGAGAACTGCCCAGGCCGAGGGGACGCAATCGGCAGCGAGCAGGGCTCTCTGAGGGGCCACACAAACCCTCTGCAATTGGGGTCTCTCTGTGTTATTAAACCTGATTAATTATTCAAGAAAACATTAGTGTGGAGCACGAAACACATTCCCTGCGAAGTGACCTGCCTGAGCTGCACAAGATGCTTCCCAGATGTGGCTTCCAGAAGATTCAGTGTCTCCAATATTCGACAGCTCTGCCTGTTTCCACAATTATCACTTTCTTTTGTTACATTTGGGCTTGCATTGAAAGATTTTAAAATGTAAAAGTTAAATGAGGCTCTTATACAGAAGTGGTTTGGGTGCAGCGTATTAAAGGAAAACTTCAAAGGAGCTCAAGATACCTTTCAAGCTAAGGTACAAAAATTTAAACAAGAACAAAAGCCTCTCTTGTATTTTGAAGCATTAATTGTTCCACTTCTGTTGATGTAAAGTGAAAGGAGAAGCTTTTAGTTAAAAGCACGTAGTATCAACCAACATGGAGCGTTCCGAAGTCTCACGGAATAATTTTAGCTTTGATATAATGGCACAGGTGAATCCCAAATTACAACGCTTTCTGTAGCAGATGCAGTAATTCTTGGTAGCTGAATCCATTAGATAAACATTAGTGCTTGAAGAGATTATTGGCATAAATCCGACTTTCACCTTTTATATTTATAAGATACTTCATATTTATAAGGTATTCCATAACTGTGAGTGGTGTTTGTCACATCGTCAGTGTTTGATACTTCAAAACTTTGTGAGTGAAGCTTCAGACCCCACCACCCCTGCTTCTCCAAGGATGAAGCACCGAGCGCTGCGCTGTTTGCTCTTCCGCTCACCCGACCGTTCCCCTCCTTTAAGGAGGAGGCAAACCCGCGGGAGCTGTAAGGCTGGAACGCCTGCCAGAAGTGTCACACAGAGCGGCACCCGGATCAGCGCTCCCACGGAAGAACGGCTCCAAGTGGGGACTGAACGGTTCCGTGGGCCCACAGCCTCTCGGCAGGCAGCGCGGCACCAACCACGGTGTGTTAGCTCGGCCACCGGCAACCAGGGAGGGGATCATGGGACACACAGAATAAATGTACGTTCCATGTGCAAATACATCATGGAATACGCTCAGAGAGGAACAACGAGTTGTTCTGGAGCAGAGGCACTGGAAGATGGGATATAACCTGCAAAACCACAACATTTATTGGTACTCCTGTCCACAACCAACCTGTTGTGGTATGATTTGAGCACACACACAGACCTGCTCAGGACAGAC
The DNA here is from genome assembly GCF_017976375.1 of Cuculus canorus. Lineage (NCBI taxonomy): Eukaryota > Metazoa > Chordata > Aves > Cuculiformes > Cuculidae > Cuculus > Cuculus canorus. The sequence continues at coordinate 33,195,037 of NC_071408.1, forward strand.
CACCACACGACACGTACCGGTATGCCTGACACCGCCTAAACAATGAAATACATAAAACGGTAATTTTAATCTGGAACATCTCTAACTCTGGTCCATGTAAGGTGACTGTGACAGAAAAAAGAACTCTTTCTTGTCAGTTCTCGTTTGTATTGTGGCAAGGGTATTCCTGCTCCCGACAGTAGGTACGCAAGCTGAGACACAGAACGATTAACTTATGGCTCCTCTTAGAAGCAGGTGCTGGTTGCTCACACTGGGAAAAATGGCCCAGTTTTCAGAAACAAGATTTTTTTCAGCTGTGATAAGCTTCTATTTAATTTCATAGAATTACAGAATCGTTAAGGTTGGAAAAGACCTCTAAGCTCATCCAGTCCAACCATCAGACCAACTCTACTGTACCTGCTAAACCGTGTCCCCAGTTGCCATGACCACACGCTTTCTAAACCCCTCAGGGATGGAGGGTCCCCCATGTACTGAGCAGCCTCTGCCAGGGCTTCACCACCCTGTCAGCAAAATTTTTCCCAATATCCAATCTAAACGTCCTCGGCACAACTTGAGGCCATTCCCTCTCATCCCATCACTTGTTACTTGGGAGAAGAGACCAACCCCACTTTGCCACACGCTCCTTACAGGTGGTTGCAGAGAGCAATGAGGTCTCCCCGGAGCCTCCTCTTCTCCAGGCTGAACAGCCCCAGCGCCCATTTGTACACACTAAGAACGTCTGAAAATAAGGTCCAGTGTCTTTTGCTCAAGATTTGTAGCTGATGGTACCACACACAGGAACCCGCACCTTACAGACACTCAGGTCTGTGTTTCAGCGCTCTCTCTCTTCCACACCGTAGGGGATGCCAGCGCGTGGAAGCGACAAGAAAATGCACCTAACAAATGCAGGAGAATCAGTTGTAACTTTAAAAAAGGAAGGATTAAAATATATAGATATATAAAAATAAATGATTATAACTAAATCCCCAACCTATCCTCTTTACAGCTAGAAAGTACCGACGTTCTGGTTCCCAGAGTGGAGCTGCACAATTTTTGTTCTCTAGATTGAGCTGATTATGCCACAGAAATGCCTGATTAGTATGGCAACATCCAAGGTTTTGTTACTGTGCTCAAGATCATGGAATGGTTTGAGTCAGAAGGGACCTCAAAGCACACCCAGTTCCAACCCCTGCCATGGGCAGGGACACCTTCCACCGGATCAGGTTGCTCAATCATTAATTTACAGCATTATCATAAACCCTGCTGGCCTGCATGCTGTTTATTTTTACAGTGAACACTGCTAAAATGCAGTCTTTAAATGAAATATATATATATACACATATATATATATGTGAATTATTTTGTTACTCAGCTTGTCCTGCCAGATGTTCGAGTGGCCAGCCAGAGCTCCAGGGACAGACGAGCTTGATCTACATGTATGAAAAAAACAATTAAGAAAGTAACCTACCAGTGTCTCTTTTGTTCATTTTTGAACAAAACGACAGGGTATTTTTGTTATTTGCTGAGTACTTATGGCTAATAACAAATTAAGTGTTGATCAATCAATATAATGATCCATTTGACCCAGAAATAATAACAAGAGAAGATACGCAGATTTCTAATAAAATTACAATCCCAACAGAATTTGCATTCATTAATTTTGAAATACAAGGCAGACAGATCCCTCCGTTAACATGAATTTGAACTTGCAAAGGGTAAATTATCCGAGAGGCCCTTGTTGCTTGCATGGCGCAATACAATTTTATTAAGAATTACAGGGAAAAATTAATAAGAACTCCAGTGCTCCAAGTGCTGAGGTACAGCATGAGTTGGATCTTGGCACAGACTTGGGAACATGCCCTGCTTGGAGTACGTATCCTTCCAATTTAAAGATTATTAATGTTGTGGGCAAGGTTAAAACCTCAGCCCGTGTCACAACGCCAACCTGCAAAAAGCCTCAGGCACTGCCAAATGGGCTGAGTTTGTCAGTGTGCAGTGAGCATGTTCCTCCTCAGGATGCTCAGGGCTAATGAATGAGTTACTGGAAGTGCACTTCCCAGTGCCACACTCCCAGAATCCTAATCCAGAGCCCCCCACGCTGCACTCCGGGTGAGTGTGTGAATAATCCTCCTTTAAGACCAAACTCAGTGCACTGAGTTCACTTCCCGAGTCCTCACAGGTGCAGCTCCGAGATGAAGCTCCCCTAGGTCTGCAATCCTCAACTATGGAGATGGAGCTGTTGGAACAGGTCCAGAGGAGGCTACAGAGATGATCCGAGGGCTGGAGCACCTCTGCTATGAGGACAGGCTGAGAGAGTTGGGGTTGTTCAGACTGGAGAAGAGAAGGCTCCAAGGAGACCTTAGAGCAGCTTCCAATGCTGAAAGGGGCTCCAGGAAAGCTGGGGAGGGACTGTTCATAAAGGCTTGTGGGGATGGGATGAGGCGGAATGGGTACAAACTGGAGAGGGGCAGATTTAGACTGGACATTAGGAAGAACTTCTTCATGATAAGAGTGGTGAGGCCCTGGCCCAGGTTGCCCAGAGCAGTGGTGGCTGCCCCATCCCTGGAGGTGTTCCAGGCCAGGTTGGATGGGCCTTGGGCAGCCTGATCCAGTGGGATGTCGCTGCCCATGGCAGGGGGTTGGAACTGGGTGATCTTTAAGGTTCCTTCCAATGCAAACTATTCTATGATTCTATTTTTTTCCTGCCAGTCTCTCCTCTCTCCAGCTTGAACTCACAAATCCTCTAGTCCCTACAATGGAACTTGAGCTGCTGCTGTTACAGAAATGCCCAATTATTGACCATGTTGATTCCCAGCAGGACAGCAAGCACAGATCCTGGAGCCAAATTCCAATGAGCTCTCTCCCATTCTGGAGAGCCCCAGGCCTGGAAGCACCAGCTCCGCGGTGCTGTAGCCACATCGCTTTCTGCAGCCCAGCGCAGCACAGATGTGTCCGTCTGTTCCCTCTGTGACCATCAGGATGGCACCACGGTCAAGGAGAGAAAGGGAATTAGCTATCACAGCATTAAAAAAGATGACTAAAAATACATCTACGCTTCATTTCAGGAGAGTAAACAGCTCAAATGATGTTTTCTTGTTTTGGTGTCTTCTCTCTCCCCCACTCTGTTCTGCAGAGGAGCAGATGCTCAGCAGGGGATTATCTTCCAACTCCTTTCAAATTCTTAATTTGAAAGTGTGTCCCTGCAATCCTGGCCAAACTCGCATCTCATGATCAAGCAGTTCCCTGGTTCAGATTAGAGAAAGTAAATATTTAAAGACTAAGAGCTGTTGCCTGTTACTGAGAGCGTCAAAACCCGCTGCCTGCTGCTGTTCTTCAGATCTAAGGCCAGAGCAGCTGATCTAACTCTGAAGTGGCCCTTTAGAAGCCGTACACCAACCACAGAGATACACATGCCACAGCTATAAACAGAACATGGGCAACATCCAGACTCCTAAGAAAACATCAAAAAGATCAGTCAGCAGATCTGGCAAATTCAGGTGAATTTGCTAAAGCAGCCAATCAAAAGATGGCTCAGGAGGATCCCCATTGCAAAGGCTTTTTTCTCCGTCTAAGCAAGAGAACTGGAATCCTTCACCCAGGCAGAACTGGAACAGAGCTGCAAACAAGCCATTATCTAAACCCAGGGTTGTTTATTCTGCTCATCTGAAAGCTGAGGATGAGTGTGCAGGATTGAGGGTTCTTCCCCAACGGTAAATCCACCTCTGTTTTCTCCCTCCCCATTCAGTACCTGTGCAAACACTCAAGGGTACAAAACCTGCCTTTTCCTCTAGGTTTCTTCTTTTATGTTCTATTTCGGTACAAAAACCTAGCAACCTTTTTCTTTTGGCCACTGTGAATGACACGCCCAGGTGAGGAGATGGGACTACAAAGACAAGCTGAGGAGTTCATGGGTATTCCCAGCGGGAGCGTGGGCAGGAGTGGCCAAGGTGCCCCAGAAGAGCAGCTGCTGGGGGGTAGCGGACAAAATTGGGCTCCTCCACCGAGGAATGAGAACTGCAGAGGCGCTGATGGAAAGCCCGACAAGTACATTTTGTTGCTGCTCAAAGAATTTATTTCTGCTGAAACCTATAACTCCTGGGTTAATAAAGTGAACTTTGATGGGACTAGAGGGAAATATGGGCTTCCCAGGAAAGTTAGGACAAACTTAGCTGCATTTCTAGAACACAGATTTATGGAAGTGATTGAAGCTGATAAGATCAAAACCCGAGTTTAACACTTTCCTTTGCTTTCTGATCACACACCGAACAGCCCCTGCCACAGCTGGCTGCTCCCAGGGGAATTCATGATGCCTGTAAACAAGACATGGCACGGAATCATCAAGCTCACACAATTAGTATCCACACATGCTGGTTTGCCTCGAATTTGGAGGGGTTTTACAGACCTTGGGACTACATTAGAGACACCTATGGAAAGAGCCAATGGCTTGTCAGGATTCACCGCTATATCACAAGGCTCAAGGAAAAGACATCCAGAATCAGAGTTACTCTGATTGGGTTTGTACATCAGAGCAGGTACCTGGGGAAGAGTCTACAGAACCAGTAACCATGAAGGATCTCAAAGAGACTGACGCCTCTACCAGTTCTAAAACACATACCCACTGCACACTATTAAAACGCTGAAAAAAGCGGATTCTTTATTCCTTCCTGCTTATTAGCGCACAATCTAAAGATGTGCAGAAGAACAAGCATGCGTCACACAGCCACGGAACGATCAAATGGTCTGGGTCGGAAGGGACCTCAAAGGCCCCCAGTTCCACCCCTGCCATGGGCACATCAGAGGGACAGCCATGGCACTGCAGAGCCTGGCAGAGCTGATGGGCACCTTAAAAAGGAATGATCTTTTTCTGATGGACAGAGCAAGCTTTCTAGAAGCATCTAATGCCACATCCTCTCTGCAGGCACTGGAGGCCTTTCTCCAGCTCGTGGAAGCTATTGGAAAGGCAAGCAGCCGGTAGGCAGGGCTGCGGCAGGCACAAGCCGGGCTGTTCCACAGGCCCCGTCTGCATCCTGGCCGTGCGACGGGCGTTTGTCCTTACGTTCCTCAGGGAGGGCAAGAAGAGCCCCAAGGAAAGGAGAGGGCACGGGCTAATGGATTGCTCTGATGAGACAGAGTCCATGCGGGGGCCGAGGTCCAGCTGGGAAAGACAGGGCTAGGGCTAACGTCATCTCTGCTTCTCTTCAACCCAGAGCACAGGTTAGTTCAGGAAATTCAGGCAGGAAGCCAGGTTCCCACTGCCTCTGTTTCTAGTTTTAATATTGCAGTTCTCACCTCTAACTCTTTTTCCTTTGATGGGCCTTACAGCTTCCGTGATTTAGACTAGATACGAGGAAGAGTCTCTTCACGCTGAGGGTGGGGAGGCCCTGGCCCAGGGTGCCCAGAGCAGCGGTGGCTGCCCCATCCCTGGAGGGGTTCCAGGCCAGGTTGGATGGGGCTTGGAGCCCCTGATCCAGTGGGAGGTGTCCCTGCCCGTGGCAGGGGGTGGAACTGGATGATCATTAAGGTCCCTTCCAACCCAAACTATTCTATGATTCTATGATATTTTTTCTGCTTTATTTTATATAGGAAGTGTTGGATCCAGATCCAATTTTCACCTTTTCTTTTTCTACCGTGGGCTACTCCAGGCTTCCTTTTCTGTCTCTTATTTTAAACATCTTTTCTTACTGAAGTCGATGCCACCTACAGGTGGAATATTCAGCTACTTGAAAGCTAGGCTATGTTATAGATGGCTCCGAAACCATAAAAGATACCTAAAATTGCTCCTCTAGCTGTTTACAATACACGTATTTAATGAGCATGTGTGTGTGTGCAAGTGTGTGCGCTGACACACGAACTCACGAACTCCCTGGTTTCAGATACATTAACCTCTCCAAAATATCCATTGGAAGACAAGTTTTTCATCTTGGTAGTTCACCCATTCAACATAAATCAAACATCAGTGACATAATTAGACAGTGATCTTTGAAACGTTTCAAAATTAATTGTGCCTGAAAATGAACATTACAACTGAATGCTACACGTTGCTGTATTTCCTGAGGAATTCCTTTCCAAGGCCTTCACCAGAAATTGGAACAATTTGCAGAATTAATACAGTGTTTCAGATATTATGGAATTACTACATTTTAGGTTGCAGCTAGTACTAAACTCTTCAGTTTGGGATAACCTCCAAAGCCTTTTGAAGGAAGTACCTACACTTATCAATTCAATTATCATTAAGGAATGAATCTTAGTAGCTTGGGATGACCTCGGTCCATGAAAATGTCACGCTTCCAAAACAAAGAGTCAATTCCTCTAGAAATTCAGATTGCCTCTCTGCAATTCAAAATTTACTGAGTTCTTAATAAAGCATCTAGACTTATTTTTGTTTTGCAATACGTGCGTTACAGCCCTCTCTGGCTCTATTAATAGCTTTGTATTCTTAGTTCTGAGCTGAAACAGGCCCTGACACTTTATTATACGTGAGCATTGGCTTTCACAAAGCCCTACTTGCTTTACAAATTTTACTGGGACAGGCTTTAAAAAACAAGAAACCTGGGAGATATAATCTCTGAAAATGAAATTGCCACACCTACTTCTTTCTAAGATACTCACTAGGAGCAGTACGGAAAGGCATGCGTGCTTCTATCCTGAAGGAAACGTGCCAGGCCCAAAAAACTTAGTTAAGTTTTCAATAACCCCTAATTACAGATTTCCTTCTCTCCCAACAACATGGTTACAGAGCAAATTGAAAGAACCTTTAAACAGAGAAGTGCACGAAACCCGATTCCTATTGTTAGGAGGGAAACTTTAAGAATACTCTTAAAATGATAACCATATAGGTTTGTCAAAATACCTATTTGGAAAACACTTGATCTATGAAACCCTTGCTCCAGCCTTAGTTTGACTGTGCACGACTGAAGGCTCACAAGATACGCAGAGCAAACCCCCGTCTTTTTCTGGGATCCCTTAGTTCTGAATTTCACAGAAACAGGAGAGGAGGATCTGAATTTCATCAATTGATTAAAATGTATTCACTTGAAGCACTTTTTAACAAACTTCACTGCAAATTCCACTAAATCAAGCAAATTGTGCCTTAAGCCAAGGATAGATGCAATAATTCATTTTGTAAACCGCTGGTTTAAGTCGATGCCAACTGCACCTTTCCCAATTCCAGGTCTGAGCTAAATCTTATATATTTAGAACCACAATATGCGAGCGAGACAGTCGGATCTTGTTTATTGAGATACACAGTAGAACCCAAGGAGCGGATATTACAGTGGAAAGTAATCTAAATTGCTTCCACAGAATTCCTACTACTTTCAAGTAATAAAAATGTTACACTCTACACTCTAAATAAAACCTTAGTTGCTATCGACAGTCAGTATGAGATTCAGTCAGAACTATCAAGCTGTGAAAATAAGGTCCAGCTTCTGTTGTTTCTGTTGATGCATTTGGCATCCAATCATGAAAAACAATGTCCATGTCACTAAAATGGCCTCGAGGCGTTCTGTATATCTACATCGAGGTTAAACATCTATGTGAAGATGTGACAGCACACCTTATAAAAGATATTATTGAGTAATATAGACTTTCTGTAATAACCAAACAGTAAAGAATATAGCTTTTTAAAGGTCTCCCCATGGCTGATCTCATGACTCAAAGATGAGAGACTGTGCTGCAAGCTAAGTAATAAAATCTGGTGGATACTGTGGGCTAGCTTGTGACAAATCATATCAAAGTATTATTAAAGAAGGAACTTGAGACCCAAGACTATTATTGATTCTTGACAGAATTCCTTATAAATAAATGTTGCAATCTGATCCCGGGCTCCCAAGGCCCTGGTAGAATCCCGGCTGTTATAGGGCAGGTTGCAAAACAGTACCATTATATTAGCGAGAGCCGAAAGAAGCATATTCAGTGCCAAAGTACAGGGAGCAAGGTCTGAAAAGCCCAGGAAGAACCCGTTTTTCACAGGCCTCGTACGCCTACAGCTGCGGATTACTGTTTAAAATGGCAAAACAATTTCTGAGCTTCTAAGAGGGCTGTGAACGTGTTAGCGGAATGAATCCGTGACCCTTCAGAGCTCTAAGGACACACCTCCATTAGTGTCCATATTCCTGTGCCGAGGCAGCTGATACAGTCAACCGAAATGACAGGGTGATAAATATAAAACCACTATCATCAATAAGACTGGAATGTAAAAGCACTTAGTTTCAGCCTAAGTAACTCACAGAAAGTTTGGTTTCAAGAACCAACGTATCATCCATCACTACTCTACCTTCTGTTGACAAAGTAATTGTAAGATATCTAGAATGGAGGCTCAATATGAACTGACATTTTTGAAAGGAGGAATTGTGTGCTGCACTTACTCATTAAATGTATTTTCCTCCACTAAAGATGTTTCCTTTTTTAGTTTATGTATGAATAACTTGAGTTAAAGTTCCCTTGACACGCTGACTTTGCTTTGAATAGCACCTATGTTCATTAACATAAAACCTGAAAGAAAATAATTTTAATGCAGCTTTTTTAACACTTCAAAAGCCTTTAACAAATTGATCGAGCACAATTATGTATTCTAAAGGGAACTGTAAAGAGATCACACAAGGTTGAAAAGTTCTGGTTAATAAAAAGAAAAAAAACCTCCTAAGTAAAACCAGGCACTCGGTGTGGAACTTTGACGCAGAGTGGGAGAAAGTCGTAAAACTCTATTAAAACCCCTGTTTTAATCCAGATACACAATTACTGTCTGTGTTATTTAGTGCATACAAAATGCCACGCTAGCTCGACAATGCAAAAAGAGAGTGTAGAGGTCAAGATGGACAGAAACGAGAGTGGAGTTCAACTACCCATCCACTTCCTTACTACAGCGACTAGCGAGTCAAGGCAAAGCCGAACAACTGCTCAGCACGGTGATCACGCCAGTTTATAAGCACGACTGTGCACCGGTGGGCAGGAACCGATCCCGTAATCACGGCATTCCTCTCCGTGCTAATGGTATGGCATTAGCGGTGTTATTTTAAAGCGCTGTATGATAACAGCGTTCTTTCAAACCCCTCACAAACTAAAACAACAACCCATCGCATCCGAAGGGCTCGGCTGATGCCGAATGAGCCATTACCGAACAGGAAATAGATTCTAATCCACACAGAGCAGTGGTTTCTCCCTTATATTTATGGGCCTAAACTTATATCTGATTATTTATAAGAATACTTTAGGAGGCGGTTTTGTCATTACGGATTACTGAAAAGCAGCCACACTGGTTCAATTCAACATAAAGAAGCAGAATAAACCCAGCAGTAGATGGAAAGTACAGGCCCTGGGGCTTCGAGCTGGGGAGGACCCATTTTGCTCATTATTGAACAGCGATAAGTGACCAAAGATCTTTGTTTGTGTGAAGTATCTTCCCAGAACGGCAGAAGCTATCTGCGGGGAGAAGACCTCCACGTGCACACCCTTTCTGCCCAGCGCCCTGCCAGCAACGCTGACAGCAGACATAAAACTGCACAGACTCAGAACCGGCTGGATGGAGAAACGGACTGTAAGGAGAGGGAAAAAAATACTACCAGTTGCAGGAATCTAAACCCCATTCCCTCCAGTGACCAATCTTTGTGCTACTAAGAAGACTTTGCAGATGGATCTGTCATGCATTGTGGGATCTGTAGTGGTACAAGACAGAGATGCCTTTTGATGGGGAGTGGGGAACGTCCTTACAGCCATCCCAGAGGATCGCAGAAGAGTTCAGTGAACTCCGCTGAGGACATCTATTCCTCTTAGCAGACCTGAAAGCACAGCAGCAGGAACGCGGAGAAAACAAGGAGCAGAAGTAGGCAGTACTGAAGGGAGTGAGAAACAGGCCACGCGGCCCGGGCTGCCTGCGGAGCAGCACTCCCCGGCAGGAGGCAGTGAGGGTGCACCCGGGGATCATCCTGCTGGTCCTGGAACGGCATGGAATAGCTACTAGGAAAGTCACTGTTAGGAAGAGATTCACGTTGGTGGATATGTTGTTCCTAAAATTGCTTTTTGGACAAATTCTCTATCCTCTCTCAAATTGAATGAGAGTACCTAAATGAGGAAATGTCAGCTTACCTTCAAAATGACGTTTACTGAACTCAGGCTTTCAATGTTAGGCTTGACCTAACGCCTTAGTTTGAAGAGAGCTGCTTTGACCTGCTGATTCTTTGCATCTGGTGACAACCCCCGGCACCAGGACACATGACTGATGGTTTCCAACAAAATAGCTATTACTGGCGTGAGATCGCTATCGTCATTGGAACAGGATTTGCATTTTGCTGCCGATAAGGGGGAGTCTGGGAGGAGGAAGGTGGCAGTGTCAACACCAGGAGTGGGAGAACACGACCGAGCACCATCTCCTAAAGGCTGAAGGAGTAGAAATGTGGAACTCGCAGCCCCACAGCCTCAGCACTCACCCTCCCTTCCCAAACACCATCTTTAGAAAGGACAGGCAAAAGAGAAACTCCCAGTCCATTTCAAACACCTCCTCCCCCATCTAGAGGATCAGATACAGTCAGACAGGACTACAGACCGAATCAAGAAACGCTGCTACATTTATTTTTTCAATATTTCAGAGCTGCTGACTCAACACTAAAAACAGCTTTACAATATTTTGCTTAGAGAAAAAAGCAACTTCCACTATGCATGGCTAATATAAAATAAGTAGGATTAGGATTATTCCATACCTAAAAAACCTTAAAAGTCTATGAAGTTATATTGACTAAAGAGGCAATAAAAAGAGGGGGGGAAAGCCCCAATATTGGCAGCGACAAACCAACAGCACTGTGGGTCAAATTCTTTTACATATATGCACAGCACAGAGACTCAGGCGCTCTCCCAGTTCTGTCAGGACGTACAGGATGACTGCAGGAATGAAAGAGCATTCAGTAAAATGAGGATGGTACAGTCTGGCAAAGGATCGATGTTAGAAGTAAAGCTAAGTTCCAGCAAAGTATGGGCTGAGTACAGGTTTTGTTTACCCACCCACTGACCCCACAAGATGGAGTTTATTCCGTTCGGCTCCAATGTGTTTCCGGATAGGCTGGAAGGGATGTTTATTTTTGTGAAACTCAATGATCTCTGTCGAAGCTTCGTTAAAACAAAAACCCAACTCAAAGCAAACCTCAATTAGTGCCAAGCAATCTTCAGAGATGATAAAACGAGGATGATTGAAGTTGAGATTTGAAAAAACAAATCTGTGTGTCGATAAATATAGTGATCAGGATGAGCGAGAGGTGTCAGACAGAAAAACCTGCTGCGATGCTCGCTGCTGCCAGCGCGCAGACAGAAAGCCTAGGGGAGCTTGTTGGAAAACTCTTAGGGAAATCTGCAGAGCACTCTGGATTGATGTCGTTGTCTTCAGGGAGGTAACGTATGGGTGGGCAACGACCAACAACACAAGAACCTACATAAAACATTCCTACAGCAAGAGAAGCCGCCTGGACCTCCAGACACGCGAGATCACAAATGCAGCATTTTTCTCTACCATCTATTATCCTCTCACGGCATCAGTTTTGCCAGTAATTCAGCCAGTTTTGGAGGTTCCTGGCCCTCCCTGAACACATTCCTCCTGCCTCTCACCAATCCTGTATGCACACACCCTCATGTCTAGACTTGCGGTGGTTTAGAAGGGAAAGGGATGGTCTATGAAAGGGATTAAAACCCTCTCTCCCACCCACTACCTTCTCCTCCCCAGGGCTTACAGGTTCCTTGCAGACGAGGTTTGGCCACAACCAACAAGGCAAAATGAAGCAAACAGCACAGGCAACGAGCTCCACGTGCAAACCGCACTCCTGAGGAGAACAACCTGCAGGTACAGTCTCATCTGGTTCGTACAGACCTCAGTAGTGCATCAGGAAGCATCATCAGACTTTGAATTACTGTTTACTTTAATTAAGCACAAGGTAGTGATGTATTCAGGTACAGAACGCCGGGCTCCCCAGCAGAGTGCCCAGCGATGGCAGTCAGGCTGCCTCTGGTATGGAAAACGCACCGCGGCCTTTGTTCTGCTTTCCTTACTCCTGCGGAAAGGGACAGCCACAGCCCACGCGGAATTCTGCTCCAGTGAAGGCTACTAAGAAGGAAGAAAAGACAACACCTAAGAAGCCAAAGCACAGATAAGCATCAGCCACGTTGCCAGCTTAGGTTGGAAAAAGTTACTGGATTATCAAGAATGAGGAAATAAGGAAGATTTTGTGACATTTGTCAGATGAAATGTGGGAAAAGCCTGAGCAAAGAAAGGGAACGGGAAAGGACTGAACATTGGATGTGCTGTCAGGAAGTGAGGAGGAAGAACTAGAGAGCAAATTTACAGGTCCTTTGAGCTCCTGAATGAAGAATCCGGAGAAGGTAAAATGTCACCGCCATCAGTCTCGGCTGACTTGCTATTCTACTGCCAGATGGGACCATTATCATCTGACTGAATTACAATCGTGTCAAAACTCCACTTCGAATGAGCTTTTGGGAAAACCCTGAGTCAAGGCAGAGCTTTCCTGCCCTGGAGATCTGCAGGACACAGCACCTGCGATGGGATCAAAATGTCTGTCTGGGATCCGCTGAAACACACTTCCGTGAACATTTGTTACTCTTGGTAACTCCTGGGTGCCTTATCTCTGTATTTTTCTTGTCTTTGTTTCTTTCTAATAGATAAGATGGTTATCTAAAGCTAAAATAAGTATTTGACTCGCTTGCAATTCCAGGAAAGGAGGGATGCGAGGGGATTAATTTTGGAATGACCTGAAAACAAATAAAAAGTAAAATGCTCAGCAAACCAAAAAGCGAAATATTTGGTTTAGACCACATGCAAATTCTAGGCAGTATTTCAGCACTTCGTTTTGTCTCAATCAACTGATTGTCTCAAAATGAGAAGTGACCTCAAACAGCAAGGAAAGCACTGGATTCAGAAAATGTCGAAACATCATTTTGAAAATATTTGAAATACAGTTAAATATCCTGACTTTGGAAAACAAGCAGTTCTGGACAAAGTACAAACAAAAAAGCCCATGGAATATCTTGTTAACATCAAACAGGATCTTCCGATGGCAGAAAATGCTGAAGTATCCCTTCTGGGGTCCCTCACTCAGGAATGACCAGGGTTCCAGGAGTGAGGCAGCAGCCACAGAAACTGCCTTTATTCCAAGAAAAAACTTTGCAGCAATGATTGTGGTGGCAGTTTCCAGCGGGACAAAAGATATTGTATTACTGCTGGCATGTCCTTCTCCTCGAAGGAATAAGAAGGCGGACCCCTGACTTACAAAGCCACCAAATCACTCAGGAAGAAATATTCCTGCTTCATCTTTGAAACGTTCGCCGAACCAGCACATTCCAATGGATGGCTCAGAACCTGGCAGAGGGCTCCACCGCCTTCTGCATCTGCTCCTACCGGAACCAGCGCAGCATCAAGAAGCCGCGAGTTATCACTCTGTGTCACACCTATATTCCCTACTATCGGATCATTCTCCCCTTTTTTTCCTTTTGTCAGTAATTCCCAAGCACGTTTTTACAAGCCAGGCATCGCTCCGCTATGCCTTTCCCAGAACGGGTGCCTGGAGCGGATCATGAACTGCCCAGACACCCTCCTGCTTCCAGAGGTGTCTGGGATTGACCGATCTGGATCTGTGCTGTAAGACAGCCTGATACAGCTTTCTGTCTGAAAAACACCTCCTTGGCATCTCAGTTTGCCATTAGTCTGCACCTTATTATCATTTATTGTGAATACAAATATTTCCGTGCTTTCAAGCCACACGCACGTACATCTCCAGAGCACAAATCACAGGCGGTGCAGAAAACCGAGCGTATTCTCGTTAATGGCAAGCTCAGCTTCAAATAAGTTATCCCAGCGAAACCACTTTTATCTTCTAATGCCATATAATCACAAGGAATAAGGAAATAATTCGCTTCAGATGGGGTTGCCAAGCTGAGGGTTAGACGCGGGCGCCCAACTCGCTCAGACACCCCGGCCTGCGACAGCACAGAGCGGCTCACCAGCGCGCCTTTCATTTGCAGATGAAAGCACGAGAGCCTGGATGGAGTTTTCATTTCCAGCAGAGCTTTGTTGTGGTTGCTCCGCTGACTGCAAACTGCGATTCCCTGAACCGTTTAGCCCTTGAGAAAGAGAAGCAGGAGACAAATCACATGAGGAGGGGTACGGAATAGCAAAAGATTGAACGCTCTTCGAGCTCAAACATGTTTCCCTGAATTCCCGTCTCTGTTTGGCCAGGTGTAGCTGGAACACACTAACCCAAAAGCTGTGTGGGAGGGTAACGCCGTGCTGCAGCTGCACGGTGTGCATGCGCTTCTTATCTTTCTAGGAACCTATTCCAGATGTTTCAGTAGGGGAAAATAAAACAATTATCTTGGTCATGTTTTAAGATAAGCTCTCAGCAGGTCTGGGAAATGTTTTAATCTGGCCTTCCAGCTCCTTCAGCAAATTCCCTATCACAGTACTTCTCTAAAACTGTTTATGCCCCTCTTTATTTTCTCTGCTACTTGATGTGTGTAGGAAATTTGGCAAACGTGATAATAAAAAAGGAATAAAAGTGCATCAATATTTAGTGGCAAACACTTTTTAGTGGTAAAACGCGGCAGCAGAGCACTGGAACCCTGTACAGAATTAAGGAAAAGCTTGTGATTCTAATTTACCGCTGTCTCCCGACGTACACATTGCAAATCAAACTTTTATATAAAGAATATTTATTTCAGATCCTCATGGAAAAAGATAATGCCGCCATCATTGGTACAACATCAACATTTATCAGCCAGCAGGCAGCATTCTGCTTGGAATGGTGCGAATAGAGGAAAACGTCAGGTCTCGTTTTCCTGTAGAAACCAAGAGAATCCACAGAGCGTGGGTGAAGAGCCCACTAGGGAATCTCCAGGACCACAGAGATCCTCTGCTCCCCAGAGGGAGGCACAGAAGGAAAACGCGCTCTTTATAACGTAACGCAGGGCAGGGGAAGTGGAGTGAAAATGTGTGCAGGATTCGCTGCTCAAAGGTTCTGCTTGTACCTCTTTGACCTCCTGCAGGTCCCTTCACCCCAGAGGCTGCTCGCCACAGCGGCCAGCGCCCCCGCACCGGGAACCCGGCCAACTCCTCCTCCTTCCTGCTTCGCTTGTGCTTAGTCCGTTGCACCGACAGACACACAATTCCAGCGCTAAACACCTGCAATGAGCTCAGTATTGCCCCGTGATAGATGATGCCACAAATCTTGCTGAATTGTCTTTCTTTTCTCCAGCCTAGGCCCTTTCCAGAGATTTTTCCAAGCCGCACTGATTTCATTACAGCAAATGTCATATCTCCTTTAGCTTACAAATTCCCGCCCTCCGAACCCAGGCAGCCACGTTAATGCAATGTTAAATTTTTAAAAACACTTCCACGTTATCCATCCACTCGCTTCTTAAGAGTGATTTCAAAATACTGTTATGTCCTGACCAATTTTATTAGCCCTTCTCTCCCTTCCCTATGATCAAAATTAACATCTGTACAAAGAAGACACCCTCTCTTTTAAAGGATTACTTTTCATCTGGAATCATGCACAGAATGTGCCTTCTAACTCCATCCAGTGTAAATAACGTGTAAAATAATCAAAGCATCATCATGACCTGACAGCAGAAGCCTTTTGATGAATAGGGGTTTAGGTAGGATTATCATATGACATTTCCAAACTACATTATATTTGAGTTCTATATTATTGCATTAAATTCTTCCGTCGGGCTGGATTTGTACATTTAGCGAGTTATCAGCGCTCTCCTTTGTGGTCAGATTTATACAGCAATTGCAATCGAAAGCACCAGAAGTAGGAAAGTAAAGCAGAGCAGAGGAAGGATATTCTACAAATGAAGATTCAGGTCCTGTTCTTGCTACGCTGTGTTATTTATCGCTCTGTTTACCCCTGACAATGTCATTGGCTTTGTTCAGGGCACCGGGTACCAACACTGTCCCTAAAAAGGTTCTAATTTAGAGTATTTGATGTGCTGGACAAACAAGCAGAGTAACGACATCGCAGGGAGGTTTGGGGAAACACCGTCTTCCCCACCACCACCGCACCCTGATCACGGCACTCGGAGCCTCTTTATCCTACAGTTTCCCTGCGAGTGAGACCCACAACTGCACCATCTGCCCCACGACCAACAAGTCCTGAGCACGGTGCCTTCAGAGTGTGACATGCTCAGCTGGGAGACGGCCGTGCTTTCCTTCCAAAGGCAATCACGTTCCTTAAAAAGTGTCTACTTTAGCAAGAAGTGGCTTTTGTGACAGGGCAAACATGAAGACTCAGCTGGTCTTTGGCACACAGAAAATGTTCAGCTGATTGGGTTCTTTAGTTTCCATCAAGGATGAAGCTGAACCATCCCTACCGAGAATGCCGCTACAAGATCTAGGATAGGTTAGGGAGAAGCAGTCCTTGTCCTTACCAGCCAACCGACTGTCCCAGCTTTATGGATGATCTCAGAATCCATCCATCAAGCACAGTAAGCAACGGTAACCCGCAGTTGCAAAAATAAAAAGGCCTATTTGTAACAGAAAAGTCTGCACAGAACAGACATAAAACACCCTCAAAGACTCATGCGCCCTCAGAGAAGTGCTTCAACACACCCTGCATTAAAGGTGTCAGTGGCTCAAGAAGAGCAGCCCAAGAGTAAAGTAGCAAAATGAGAAACAGAAATACAAAGAGAAACTGAGAAAAGCCAAAAGAAGGAATAATAGGACTGAAAGGAAGAAAATGCAAAACAATGTGGACCTAATAAATCTATGCAACAAAGAAGATGAGGAGAAAGGAGAGTGTTAGAACACTAGGAGGGGGAGGAAGCAAATAAGAAGAGAAACCACCTTTGCCAGCCCATTTCCCTTCCTGGACTCAGCTCTGCCATCCCATCACAGGCTGGCTTCTAGCCTAGCTCACAAAAAACGCATATTTCACCACTGGAATGCCCCAGGTTGCACCGAAAGGCAGGTTTTTAACAAACAGATTTCCCAGAGGAAGAAACCATCACAGAAGTTTATTTTGTTCGCAGAAGTTCCTCAGTTTAAACTGCAGAGTGGCGGAGTAGGAGGACGATGAGGAAGAACAGAAGGGAGAGGAGCGAGGACAGAGTCCTCGTGGTGACAAAAAGCTCAGCAGTGTCCCCAGGGCTGGTGGTTGGCCCCCACCCAGAAGTCAGCAAATGCCACTGCTACCACCCAACCCACAGCGTTTACCACGACGCGGAGGTGCAGGGACAGAGCATTTCCCAGCCAACGAACTCCCCATGAGAATGACAATCTCAGCAACTTAAATAGTTCAGAACCCTCCCCTCCACTACAGCTCAAAACCCATTGCTCTTCCACCCCAAATGTCATGCCAATGCCGAATTAAAGAAACAGGCTTGACCTCCTCAGCTCTGAATGAGCACTGACGACTCTGCATACAGAAAGAGGACATTTCCAAAGTAAAATCAAATCAAATAAATAAGAATCAATAGCTCTAAATGGAACTATCTCCAGTTACCCTTTCTCTATCAAGCCCCAAGTCTCCAGAGGTCCCTTCCAACCTCTCGCATTCTACGAACAGACTCAGAAAATCACAGCCACTGATGGAGCTTAATTGCTTAGCACGGTCTGAGACATAATGCAAATAGCCAAGTGTTATAAAATAACACGCTTCAAGTGGTGTCAGAAAGAAATACATTGCTTAAGAACTCAAAACTCTTCAGCTGCTAA
This sequence comes from Cuculus canorus, assembly GCF_017976375.1. Taxonomy (NCBI): domain Eukaryota; kingdom Metazoa; phylum Chordata; class Aves; order Cuculiformes; family Cuculidae; genus Cuculus; species Cuculus canorus. The sequence continues at coordinate 33,212,720 of NC_071408.1, forward strand.
AAACACCTGTATATTCTAAATTCTATCAGCTGTAACTGGTGCTAACTGACAATTTACCACGTGCTGAATTCCACCTGAATTAATCCGGAATACTGACGTTCATTTTTCAGCATCCTGATCCAGCAGCTATCTTCTGTAGTCAGGTTTTCAATGAGAAAAAGCAGTACTGGGTTTCTTACTTTTCGCAATAAATACAACCCATATAACATTATAAATCATGGATTAGCAAAAAGAATGCCTCCCTCCTCAATAAAAGTGAGTTGATGGGAGTGCTTCCTGTTCAAATGAGTATAAACACGTCTCAGTTTGGAATACTTCAGTATCACAAGCGATAACAGAAATATTTGGATGAATAAAGTAATGAAGAGGTTAAACCTGATTGTAATTGGATTTCAGTATGCATGGTCATGTGGCTAATAGTAAATTTTCCTTGATTAACTGATCCTGTTTGTTAAGAGCTCCTATTAACATTAGCACACTCCACGTCGGCTGTAGAGACACACCACGGGCCGGTGCAAGATTAATGAAAGCAGGTACGCACGCTGATTAGAATGTGGCAGTTTAATAAACTCCTCTAACATTAAATTATTTAATGCATTCATGCTCATGTAGGCTATTCGATGGTCAGCTTGACCACCTAGGTGTTAATATTGGGAATTGAAATGCAGAGGATGGAAGAAATATAGCAGTGGATGAGGTAATTAGCTCTCGTGTCTGATAAATGGGGCAATACCTATGTGTATACATGTTTTAGCGCATCACAAATGGTGCTTTCATTAACCGGAATCTCTGGCTGAAAATTTTCTGGACGTTTGGCTTGATTTGGACCCCATAAACAATTCTGCTAACTACTATAGCCAGGCTCTGTTTAATATTTGCAGCAAATTTAAAGCAAGCTATAGCGATAAAATACATTGTTAAAATAGAACACAAAAATTATCCTTGAAGCTTCAAAGTCATTTGGATGTTCTTCCAGTGTCCTGCTTTGAAACAAAGATCATGTTTACTAAACACGACCTGAAAAGTTACACGCTGGAGGATGACATATGTTTTACAGAATCAAGGAATGGTTTGGGTTGGAAGGGACCTCAAAGCCCATCCACCCCCTGCCACAGGCAGGGACACCCCCCACTGGCTCAGGGACTCCAAGGCCCATCCAACCTGGCCTGGAACTCCTCCAGGGATGGGGCAGCCACCACTGCTCTGGGCACCCTGGGCCAGGGCCTCCCCACCCTCGGCGTCGAGAATTTCTTCCTAATGTCTAATCTAAACCTACCCCTTCCAAAGCAAAGGCCTCCCACCTCATCCTGTCACTTCAGGCTCTTGTCAAAATTCCCTCCCCAGCTTTCCTGGAGCCCCTCTCAGCACTGGAAGCTGCTCTAAGGTCTCCCTGGAGCTGTCTCTTCTCCAGGCTGAACAACCCCAACTCTCTCAGCCTGTCCTCACAGCACAGGTGCTCCAGCCCTCACATCTCCAGGGCCTCCTCCTGAGCTGTTCCAACAGTTCATCTCCTTCTTACGTTGGGGATTCCAGAACCGGACACAGGACTCCAGATGGGGTCTCAGGAGAGCGGAGCAGACACCCAGTGTCCTGTGTATTCCTTTCTCCTGTGTCCCAAGCCAGCGGTTGTTAGCTTTGCAGGAAGACCAGTGATACTAAGCCAAACAGTGGTTGTCCAAAGCAGCCCCAGCGTCATCCATGGCTACACTTGAGTTACACCCTGAGCTGCATTCCATCCTGGCACGGGAAAACACACGCCCCGTGTTGTTTACTGAACCAACTGACAGTGAAAGCACCCTGAACCAAAGGCAAGGCGTGGGTGTAACTGGTGGTTCACACAGTCCGATGCACCACATTTTGTCTTCAGTGGCATCCAAGACACAGCAGTGGAGAGCTGGTAGTCCTTTCTGCTGGCATTTGAACGTCTTTGCAGATCATTTAGCAAGTCTAAATAAACGATGGGAATGGCTGACGGGCTCCGATTCAACACCGTGTCCAGCTTCACAATCCTTAACAAAATACAACCCCACTAAAGCACTTTGGTGAATGAGCACTTTACTTATTGACTGTGGTCTCTGTCCGTTCCTTTACAGTAAGGCACTCATTTCAAATAGCTTTTGTAACATTTTAAAGATTAAAATGATATAAAATGAATAGCCTTAATACTGATCAGCCGTGTAAGTGCATATTACTAGAATTTAATTAGCTGAGCGATTACGTCATTGCCAATAGTACAAAGTGACAATATTGATGGAAACAGCCATCACTCCAGACCCAGGAATCTTACCTAAACATCGGGCTATTTGACAGCACTGGGGTGGAAGCTGTGCCTCTTCTGACAAACTTTGGCTGCTGTCGCCCCAAGAGATTAAAAAAATGAAGTAAATTCAGGTGTTTTGAAGGCATACGTGGGACAGAACAACATCCATACAATGTGGGTAGCATTTAGAGGCAAAAAAAGTAGGACGTTGTCAAGAAAAAGGGGATGCCTGGTGCTGGGCTGCTCATGGTCACTCAGGACACTGAAAAGATCCATCGCGCAGAAAAAGAAAAGAAGGCAAAGATGAGTCTAGAGAAGACACTGATCTAAAACGATGGGTTTGCTGGACCTTGATGGAAAGCACGATGGAGGGGTGGAAGCAATGAGAAGAAAGTGAGCCTCAGTTCGCCTGATCTACGAGAACCTAGAGAGTGTCCTGGGGTTTGGTGGTATGGACAGGGGGTTGTTTCTGACTGGCTGATGCCTCTATGTGCGAGCACAACAGGATCTGATCATCAAACAAGATTACTTCACAGAATGACCTGTCTCAATATCTTCCTCATTTGGAGTGAGGAGAAGACCTTAACTATCTATCTGCCTTCTTGGATCAACTAGAGTGATATCATTGTTCATCTGCAATTGCTCCTTAAATTTATAAGTAAAATAAGAAAAAGACATACAGAATCATTTAGGTTGGAAGAGGTTAGAGTTGGAAAAATACGTCCCACGCTTTGCTCTGAGGGACACAGATGTCATTATTGCCTTTCTCCACCTTGCAGTATGACTTGCAATTTAAAAATCTACCTTTTCTGACATGGGTTTCAAGTGGTCCCAGTGGATTTCACCCGTTTTCCTTGAATTTCTCCTGCTGTTCCCCTAGGCAGTGGCTGCTCCTGAAGACCAGTGCCCTGCGGCACGCCCAATCCTACTCAGGCTATGGTTAGCAGAGACCGCTTTCGTCAGGGAGAGGCAAAGGCTGCTGGCAGCGAGAGATCCGCATACCGACCCATTCCCAACCAGAGACAGGAAAGAAATGCTTTGGAGGGACAGAATCCAGGGGAAAGGCACCAGGGAAAGGCAAAGGCAAATGGAAGGGAAAGGCAAGGCAAGGCAAGAACTGGGAAGAGACAAAGACAATATCCAAGCAACCATAGGAAAGGAAGATGGAGGCAAAGCCATGAAGTAGCTCTGAGCACTTGGTGGATAAGTGGTTGTACGATGCAGCAATGAAGAATTCCCAGGCAGTGGAAGATGCCACGTCATGAAAGGGAATCTTTCCCTAAAAAGCCTTTCAAAGAGACCATCAGAAAGTGAAGCAAGCTCTGTGGGTGCAGGCAGACCCTGGACCCTCACGCTGTGACACCACGTCCCACGTGATGTGGGGAAGTGCCTCCCGACATTTGGTCACTTGTCCTGTTTCGGCAGATGTGAAGATAAGGAGAGACTATTTAATGGACGGCAGGATTAACAGGAGGCACCGTCAGCCGAGCTGCCTCCCTCCTCCTAAGCAGCTTCCTTCTGCGAGTGAAGCTTTGGCAGCTGATGTTCTCCGATGCAGATTTCTCTCACAGTGCTGAGGGGTGCGCAGTACTGCGCTGTCTGACAAGCGTAGGATCCCGGATATCATAAAGACACAAGGACTGCACTGCATTAGGTAATTTCCCGAAGATGCTGTACTTATTCCTCTGCTTGTCTAATCCTCTCTTCTCTCTCTTTTCTGTAATCTCTCCGAGTCCCCCTCCAATGCCCTTCCAATTACAGTTCCATGCTGCCCATCACGCCGTCGGGTGGAAGATACGAGGTCTGGATTAGCACTAAATTCCCTTAAGTCTTTCAAAGTCTCCACCTGGGTATGAAGTAAGCCTGAAACTTTAATTATATCTGCCCAGCTGATACAAGTTGTTCTTTCCAGTGAGGTACTTGCGTTTCAGGAGACCAGACCAGCGAGGAGTTTATATTTTCTGAGCGTGGGCTAGCCACGATTTTGAACAGAAAGCTCCCTAAACGAACTGGCTAGCGCTCGATGGCATTTACAGTCTTGAACCGTGGCAGTTCTCTTAAGCAGATGACATTTTTCACAAGTATCTGCTACACAAAAAGCTCTCAACATGAATGATGTTGGGAGTCTGCTTGCTTTAAACGACCGGTGAAATCAAACAGATTGTGTTTTCGGTGGAGTTGCCAAAATACTTGCATCTGCAAATAATAACCAGATTAGCTGAGCCCTGCTGAGAAGGACTCGGGGCCGATGAGTGAGTTCAAGCCTTGCCGTGCTCCAGACGCTTGGACTCAGCACAGACATTGGAGGGGGAAGACTCTTTTACTATTTCAGAAATTCAATCTCATTGATTGAGTTGGGGTTGTTCAGCCTGGAGAAGAGACAGCTCCAGGGAGACCTTAGAGCAGATTCCAGTGCTGAAAGGAGCTCCAGGAAAGCTCGGGAGGGAGTTTTTCCAAGGGCCTGGAGTGACAGGACGAGGCAGAAAGCCTTTGAATTGGAAGGGGGAAGGTTTAGATTAGACATTAGGAAGAAATTCTTGATGATGAGGGTGGGGAGGCCCTGGCCCAGGTTGCCCAGAGCAGCGGTGGCTGCCCCATCCCTGGAGGGGTTCCAGGCCAGGTTGGATGGGGCTTGGAGCCCCTGATCCAGCGGGAGGTGTCCGTGCCCGTGGCAGGGGGTGGATGGGCTTTGAGGTCCCTTCCAACCCAAACCACTCCATGGTTCTCTGATTCTATGATTTTCTGTCCTATTATCTAAAATATCAAGAGATTTTCATTATGTGCCAAAAGAGTTTATAGCCTGATTGGCCCTCATTAGCTGTCTAAGGAGGATATTTCTAATAACACTACACAGCACCAGTCAGTAAAGTCACACACTAAACCCAAAACGTAATCGCATTGCAGTGCCTCAACACAACTAAACCTGAGAAATACAGGTCGATACATTTCTTCCCCAATTGCCTTTAAAACCTGCACAGGGACACCGGGATATAAATGAAATTTGGATTTGTTTTGTTTAATGCTGCCTCTCATGTCTATTTAAGTGCAACTACCTGGCTCAGATGGATAGATAATTTGCCTCCTAACAGCTCATGCCCTTGCTTTATTAATCTGGTTATCTTTAAGAGCAGGTTTTCCAGGTCGAGACCCTGAGGGGAGCCACTTAAAAGGAATACTCTTTGTTGGCATACAAATGACTATGATGTGCCAGTCGCTTTCCCTCACCGATCCAGGGAGAACACAAGACTTGGTTAGGAAGCCCCAGTTGTGCCGCTCCCTGAAGAGGACTTCCGCCTTCCACCCCACGGCTGCTGCCAGCAAAGGACGGAGGTTCCTGAGCAGAGGATGGCTCTTGGATCCAACTTGCTTCTCCAGAGTATTTAGCTACAAAGCTTGTGCCCACAGAAGCACTTTTTGATGCAAAGAGAACACCTAAGATCCCACTACGGACTAAGAGCAGTTAGGAAAGTCCACGGCTGTTTCGATACCCAGAACTGCTGCAGGGACTCCTCGTGGGGTTAACTTCAGCGGGTACCTTGACTTTGAAAAATACACATCTATATATAGATAAACAAACCAATACTATTAAATATTATATCACCATCCCAGATTAGAAAGAGAGCTGCTCTTGCAAATTCGAACAAAATTAAGGAGTGTAAGAAGTAAGGTGGCAGCAACTAAGGTAGTATTAACACTCATATAATCTTAATTCTTCCCCTTTAAATTCATGATTTACAATATGGTTTAAAATGCGATGCTTGCACTAGGAATTTTCCCACAGGGAACACTCACCTCAGCCAGTGTCCGGGGTGGACGGTGATGAACAAAGAGCAGCGCAGGTACTCGGTGTTCTTGTTATCCTCACTGTTCAGGGTGGTCCCCAACCTTCCTCTGTGCGCGCTCTCTTCACCCTGCATTTCACAGAACAAAGAGCTTTCACTGCCTCGTGGGACAGTCCATTACCCTCACGGTTCAGTATCCGGATATCTCTCAAACACAAATGAATTTATTTTCAGAACTTCTCTTTGGTCCATTTAATTGAAAACCATTTTACAAGCGGGAAGCTGAGGCACAGAGCTAATAAGGTTAAAAATATCTGTTTGTCTGGGGTTCTTCTGAGGTGCCTCATGCTGTTTCTCCTTGCTACGGAGCATTATGCAACATGGCATTTGTTGGGGTGCGCTTCCTCTGGAGCTGCTGGAGGTACCAAGCGCTCCCCTAAACCAGAGCACACCTCCCCGGGCCGATGGCAACGGCTCTGTCTGGGTCAGCTGCCACAGGCGCGATGCGCTGCCGTGGGCGGCAGCAAGGCCTGGGGTGAAATTCATGGCAATGACCAAAAAATCAAGCATCGTAATGAACCTAGAGACGATTACACTAAGTTTTCTAGTGCTGAAACCAGCAGCCTAATTTCCCTACGTGCAAAGCAGCAGGTTAACTCCCCGGATTTGCATTAAGAGTAGAGCAGAGTACTAGGTCCGTGTGGATGAGAAGAGAATGACTAACGTACAGAACTGCAGCTTTACCCCTTCCAGCCTTTTCCTGGAGGACTCCAGGTGGGGCGAGGGGGCTGCTTTCCCCTCCGGCTCATGGTGTGAACCGGCCCTCTCTGCTGGGCCTCCATGCCCAGTTCAGGCTGGCTCAAGGCAGCCGTGTGGAGTTTCCACCCTCCGCTCCGGCAGCACCAACCTCTGTGCCGGCTCTCTCCCAGCCACAGCCAGGCTGGATGGCACCTGGAGCCCCTGATCCAGTGGGAGGTGTCCCTGCCTGTGGCGGGGGGGGACTGGATGGGCTTTGAGGTCCTTTCTAACGCAAACTACTCTACGATTCTGTGAAGCAACCCAGGAAGGAGAGGGTGAACCTTGCCACAGAAAAATGTACATATAGATGTATTTGAAGTATTTAACTGCTGAACTCTAACCACTGCCTGCAGCAAACAAGCAAACACTGACTGGATTTGTTGATAGCGGCTGATGAGTTAGCCAAAAGTTCCCACTTCTTTCTTGATGGCAGTGAAAGCCACTCCATGCCGTGCTTCCCACCGCTGCCACGCGGCAAATCCTTGCTCCTGCCCCGGGAGTACCAGAGCTTCTTAGTATGACTTAAAGAACTTAAAGCATGAACAAAGGAACATACCTCCCCTCATTTTATTCTCTGAAATAGCAGAATCCTTTCAGCAAAAATCTGAAACACAATGGGATTGTTCAATCCAGGCGTTTCAATCGGCCGCTGGAAGGGCTCTTGCGATGGGTCCCTGCTGCCCGGGTCGCAGCTAACCCAGCCAGGGCGACGGCTGAGGGGTCTTTGCAAGCAGAAGGATGGCCCAGCAGTGACAGGTATCTTTACACCTTTGTGGCTGGAGAAGAAATATTTAAACTCAAATTTTGTCTCTTATTACAAGCATTCATGTGTCACCAGTGCACTAAGGGGTTGATGCTGTGGGAGAACACCTGTCTACACCAACCTCTTGTCCTCTTCAATCTATAATTGCATGTCCCTGAGAAAAAGGTGCTAAACTTGGTACCAGGGGCACCTCCAAGTAATTATTTCACTGTAAAATTACATTACAAGTATTCTCTAGAGGGCCTTCTAATGCTGTGATTCGAAGGAGGCAATATATTTCGATAATCTTGTGTTGAAATTTTTTATTAAACCCTCCACCAATTAAAGAAAACGTTTTAAAAGTGGGGTTTTTATAATACTGAACCCCCTTCTTTAACAGGAACGCTCAGTCTCAGACATTTTTGGGAGCATCCACATCTGTACTGAGAGACGTATCAACACAGCGAACTTATCATAGACAGAAAAATTTAAGCATTAAAGAGGTTAATTCACTAAATTAGTGAAATTAAAGAGATACTCTTCTGAATTTTTGCTTAATCTCTTGCCTGTGAACTGGAGGATTGAGGCCAATAGCGATTCGATATCGGTGCACTTTTAGAAACACTGAGCACTCTGTCCTGGGGTCGCTGTGTCCTCAGAACGCCTCACAGATAGACCTCCACCAGGTTCTGTCCCTGCAGGAAATGTCAAGCACGTTCTCATTTGACCTTCTCATGTAAACTAAAAGGGAGACAAAAAAAATGGAAAAAACCATTCTGATTAAAAGGGAACTGTGCATCGTCTCTTGCTTTCTGTGAACCGTTGATGTGGAGGGAACACAACCAATCAAAGAACCACCCAAAGTTCTGCTCCATTCCTTGCTGGAAGAATGGCCGTGTGTTTAAGCGGAAGGAGGGCAACTGGCACCACAGGTTTTTTTGCAATAGCTGTGGTAGACAATAAGCGTTCGTCCAGATGTCGTGCGCAGAAAGCAGCACACATCCATCTCCTGTATTTGTCTCTGGGACAGGTGGCAATAAATTCCTACTTCTCTGCTTTTATTTTGATGGTCGACAGGCAGACAGGCATTTATTTCACAGTGCATTCCTTTTTGTCGGCACCTCGGAATATTAGCTCTTCCAGAGTCTTCCTCGAACTGAGTCTTAGCTCGCATTTCGTGAACACCCGCAGCTGGTGCACATCAAGGACAGTCTCCTCCGTCTCACCACACGCCCTTACACTGGTTCCCGTTAGGCCATACAGAGTGGAGCTGAGCTTCCTTCTGCTTCACCTCAAAATCTTTTCTATGTTTTATAGTGGGAAAATGGAACAAATCCGAGCTGATTAGTTTGTGAAACCATGTTAAGGTAAGCTATGTGGAAAATTGGACTGAAGCTGTGTTTACAGCTAAAATCCACGAAAGTACAAGAAAATCAATAACATTCCAACTAGACGCGCACTCCTACTACTGATGATGAACCAGGGTGAGGGATTTCAGTTAGGAATCACCTCACCGTGGCTCTTCGCAAGTCCCAGGCTCTCCCTGCATTAATGCTGATTCAACAGTCAGAATAACATAACACCTTTCGTGTTTAAAAGGGTTAACGTTCACGGAGAAAAGTTACATGAAGGCACAATGAAAGTTGCTTTTCCAGTATTCAATACTGGGCTCCGGTACTGCTAATGTCACCAAAAGTGTCATTTTTAAACCACCTGAGGAAGCCTTTCCAACCAGTCTCAATACATTCAGGATGTGCTTACAGGTCTAACCAGGAGCCAGGCACAACTTTTATTAACAGAGATGTTGTCCGAGTGCTTAAAGCTCAGCTGCGCTGAAGCCAACGTGAAGGATCCAACTCTGTAACGGGGAGTTAGTTAACTTGCACCACATTATATCACAATCTCCCCCGTAGATATCTCTGATGTGTTAATTACCAGAGCAGCAGCCAACGTAATCACTCATCGCTGGTGGCCCAGTGCCAAAACCTTCCGCTATGGCTTTTGAATTTCTGCTCACTAAGTCGCCGAGGAGAATCCTTGCTACGACCTCTCTGTGCACAGGGAAAACTTTCTCTCAGGAAAAAACGTGTCTCCTATAAAACTTCAGGACACAGCTGGGTGCTGAGGGAACACTGAAAGGGACTTGTTAGAAGAAACCAAAAACATAATCAACAACAATAAAAAGGGTCACAAAAATGCAGGTGGATGCTTTAACGGAAAGAAGGAGAGGAAACATAAAGTAACACGAGGAAGCGCGTGCAGAAAAGAACGTGATGCCAGCAGAAGAGCATAAAATGGGCACGGAGATAGGTTGGTGAAAACCAACTGGGTTTTGGGCTGCACTCCCCGCCTGCATGCAGTGTCACAGCAACGTGGAACTTCAGTCTGTTGTCTCCCAGCTTTAATGAATGGGTGACATTTATTGGTTAAAACTGAACCTAAAAGCAATCTCTTTCCAAACTAAAAAGCCTGATTCTCATTCAATGCAGCGCATTAGCAATCGTTAAAAAGTATAGACTTAAAGCGGCATTACTATCAAATATAGTATAATGCATTAGAAATAAATTCCGTATTAAAACAGGGACTTTTACTACAGAATCATACTTTTAACTTTTTTCCCCCCAAATAAATTACCAAAACTTTTGCACTATGAAAGCTCTCAGGCAAAATTAATGGTTTTGTTTTGCAAATTAATTTAGATATTAAAAAATTATATTTTCAACCAAGATCTCAGTTACTCAGATTAAATATTAACCAAAAGCTGTCTTCTGCTTAAATAGAATTTAGCCTTTGAAGTGTTTTTATTAATCTCTTCTGATGTAGGTGCTTGAAATTCTATGAAAGTGCTGCTGCGACCAGTTCTGTGCATCACTTACTGTAATTTATTTTCAGAACATAATTCTATTTATAAATGAAAATCCTATTAAAAGAAGACAAGAAAAATTAGTCCTAGACTTTGCATTGGTAGAGTAGAAACAAAATGAGCGGCCTAACCTGAAGTGACATTTACAAATTACCTGTTAATTTAAACCGGGTTGAAGGATGACAGAGTTGAGTCAGACTGACAGGAAGTACCGAAGGAATGACAGTTGGGTCTGCAGTGGCCATAAAGCTCCCACCGCACGCGTATTCATCTGCCTGCGCCACGGAAAGCTTCCCCTGCAGTAAATAATGTATTTGTAAAAATATTGACTTTGGAGCAGCCCAGCGAGCGAGCGTTTGACGGAGCTGAACACCCAGCCCCATGGCAACTTCCCTCAAATTCCTGTTTCTACCAGGGAGAAGAGCTGCTTGGAGATGGCACCTGCCTCCGGTCACCCGGGGGAGTCACCACCACCCCCTAAAGCCAAACCACATGATTTTCTTAATGGAAATAAGACAAGAAGTGACAAGGCTCGCATCCTTTACTTGCTGCAGGATAAGGTCCATGCCCTGAGACCAGGTCCTTTGTTCATCAGACATTCTTTGAGCGGACAGGACCGCATACCAAAGCCACGCAGTGCCAAATATTCATAAAGATAATAATAGCCGCTCGCACTCCACTTAAAAAATAGGAGTGAGAATGGTCAAAAGCGACTGCCAAGAGTCTTGTTATTTGTTCACCTTGGAATATCAAAATGGTTCTTGAAGGAGGAAGCTCAAGTGTCTTAAGCTTTAACATTAAACACCTTCCAAGTATGCAAACTTCTATACAATATTTGAGCTACCAAGTGAATCACTAAAATCATAATCACAGAATGGTTTGGGACGGAAGGGACCTCAAAGCCCATCCAGTTCCAACACCTCCCACTGCATCAGGTTTAAATACTCTGTTTTTCTCTCCCTTTGCATAGAATCATAGAATTGTCTGAGTCAGAAGGGACGTCAAAGCCCATCCAGTTCCACCCCTGCCATGGGCAGGGACACCTCCCACTGGCTCAGGGGCTCCAAGCCCCATCCAACCTGGCCTGGAACCCCTCCAGGGATGGGGCAGCCACTGCTGCTCTGGGCACCCTGGGCCAGGGGCTCCCCACCTGCAGAGCAAAACGTTTCGCAGCAAAATACTGAGTATTTGGGAGTCTGAAACTAATGGGATGACAATGATTATGGGGTCCCTCTTAGGACAGCCAGCAGAGGAGTGGATCTTTCTTGCAGGGGAGCCCCACAGGCTCCAGGGAGCTCACACAGCCCACACACAAGATGTCCTCATGCACGCTTAACAAAAACCACTGATATTTTGAAGCGGCAAGCTGTACGTTAGATACACATAGAAATTACTGAACATAAATGTAAGGTGTTCTCCCTCGGTTTAGAGATGCCACAAAGCACCAGCTCGTTTGCCTCCCCAGGCCCCCACTGCCCAGGTCTCCCTCTCATCCCACCCACACTGACTCCCAGGTGACGTTGCAACAAAGGCATTGGTACAAATCACGTGCATTCTGCTTGCTCTTGGGGTGCACAACCCCCGCTGATCTAACGCACCCGGGAATGATTATAAACGGATCTATTAACTCTCAAAAATAATGTTGTATCAGTTCCTCTGCCCCTGTGAGCACAAGTCTATTGCTAAATACAAACAAATGGCGCTTGGAGATGGTGCTTATGTTCCTGAACAAAGGGATGAGACCTCAACTGGAATACTGTGTCCAGTTCTGGAATCCTCAATGTAAGAAGGAGATGGAGCGGTTGGAACGGGTCCAGAGGAGGCTACAAAGATGATCCGAGGGCTGGAGCAGCTTCCATATGAGGACAGGCTGAGAGAGTTGGGGTGGTTCAGCCTGGAGAAGAGAAGGCTGCGAGGAGATCTTACAGCGACGTTCCAGTACCTGAAGGGACTCCAGGAAAGCTGGGGAGGGGCTGTTCATAAAGGCTTGTGGGGATAGGATGAGAGGCAATGGCTATAAACTGGAGAGGGGCAGACTTAGACCAGACAGTAGGAAGAATTTCTTCACGATGAGAGTGGTGAGACACTGGAAGGGGAGTTGTGGCTGCCCCATCCCTGGAGGTGTTCCAGGCCAGGTTGGATGGGCCTTGGGCAGCCTGATTCAGTGGTATGTCCCTGCCCATGGCAGGGGGTTGGAGCTAGATGATCTTTAAGGTCCCTTCCAACCGAAACTATTCCATGATTCTACGATTCTATGACTGCCCATAACCTGTTCCAACGTAACTCAGGAGTCCCCATTTCAAAGCCATTTCCAGAACTCTTGCTTTTGAGACTGGCATTCAAAACACACAAATGTCACCCCGCGCCAAGTCTGCGACACCAAACAGAGTCAGGGTTTCTGCAGTCTGGGCGGAAGGCTTGCCGGTGGGTACCATCGCTTTTCAGTAGACCTTTTGCATTTGAGTATTTTCTGATTTTTAATCTTAGCACAGGACCCTTGACTTTTTTCTTTTTTAAGTAATGGCTTGGCAGTGATGGAATTTTACACCTACTGTACAAAAGCTTTTCTTTATTTAATAGCACAGTATAAATTCTGGAAGCAGAAAAGAATCTTATTATCTCGGAAGAATAGTAAAATAAAATCTGCAATACCATTATTTTTGAAATTAGACATTGTACCTTAGTCAAAAGATCCAAATATAGAACATGCTCTGGTCTGTAGTGTGTCATTGATGAAAAATGGGCCTCGAGTTCAACTTAAAGAGTCCAAGAGGACACAATTAATATTTTGATTTCTCTCGGGGAAAAAAGAAGCTCCTGCAATAGATAAAAGTTCTGGGGCTCTGCTTACAGTGAAGGGGACTAACAGAAAAGAGTAGAAGAATAACAAGAAAACTGAGTTCTGAGAGCTACATGTCACCCACAGACCGAAACTGGTAAGGGCTCCCCCTCCTCACAGCAAGGAGAACTCCGTGGGAGTATGCAGCTGCTGAGCAAGAAGAGCTTTTCTTTGGAGATGTCCAGTACCAGGAGCAGGAACATAACCTGTCTCCAGCATGACTGTGATACAGAGAGCTTCCACACGTCTGTATACCCTCTGTATATCTTTGGGGAGATCACCTTCTATTTGGATTTGGAGACAGAACTCATATACAACATGTTATCAATTCCCTCCCACGCACCTCTGCGCAGAAATCCGTGGGTGCTTCTTTGCCTAAGCGCAGTTATTTATCCAAGCTGCTGAAGCGCTCCTGTACGGTAAGAGCGATCCCCTTGCCCTTATACGGTACGTCAAGGGCATATGATAATGATAACGATCAATGTGATTGTAACACTGCACAAAGGCCAAGATGTCAAGGCCATTTCTTCATTAGAAAAGAGCACTATTGATTATTAACTAGAGACTGGTTAGAAATGAAGAAATTAATAGGCAGATTACCCACCAACCAATTACCCGCAAAGACTTAGTCAGGTATTTGGGATGCAAATTAATTACCTGTGGTGCTGGAAGTGGACTTGGTATTCATTCAGCTCTATTATTTCAATGGGATGTATTACAGGAAAGGGAATTTTGGGCTGTACTTGCACCAAATCAAAAGAAAGAGATTATTTTTTAGTTTAGTAATGTCACATCCACCCAGGCAGACGTTCAAGCCATCACACGAGAAGTTCTGCAGTCTCTTTGAACTAATCTGCTGAACTGCAGCAAACTGAGCTAATATTCATTGTGCCTCGGGAGTCTCTATGTGTTAGCCCATGACTGAGAAGCATAAAACGCTCTGCTAGAAGGGTTTGGCTCTTCCAAGTACCAAAATGCTGCTCTGGCGCACCTGACGCTCCAAACACAGGGTTCACACCACAGGCATCTCACACCATCTCTGCCCAGAGAACCTCCTTCAGGTTTCTATAATCAAAAGCTCTAATTGCCTTCTACTCATTCAGAAAAGGTAAAATTCACTGCTACCTGTTGGGGTTTAGTCTCTCAGCTGCAGAAATTCATACCTTTCCCTTGGTTATTTTTGTTTCTTTTTCTTTTTTTTTTTTTTCATTACCTGCTTGTTATTGAATTTTAGAGGAGTTAATGCTGATGCTCAGGCAGAGAAAAACAAAATAGGAGCTCCAACACACTTTGCTGCTGCTTCGGGAGGTCATGTCACTAGATATGAAGTAATCTATGTAGGACTCAGCCTTCTGTATCCCCTGATTCCTGTTGCCCCAGGGAAAAGGGATGCCAGCAATGAGTCAGGGGCCTGAGCAATGGCACCAGACCTTCCTGTTCTGTTTGTTAAGTAGTCAATTCCCTTGGGAAAACACTCCCAGATGGTTTTTTATCCCACATCCTAAACACATCACGGCAAACCTAATGTAGGTAGTTGTATTTTCATTAAAATCTTATAGATGAACTGCACCAGGAATGCACAAAAGGGAAGGGCAAGATGTGCACAAGCAGGATATCAACAAGCATTTGTCCATCATTTGCCACCTTCTGTCTCCAGAGGCAGCCCTCAAAAAAGTGCAACAGACCAAAGAACGCACTTCTTGGACTGTGCGGTAGGTTCTTACCCTACTATTCGTACAAACTAAGGCTGTGACTGACAAAACGAAAATCTCTTTCTCTCAAAGATCCTTTCACAAGACAGTGTCCCCTCCATCCTGTGCCTGCAGGACTGTGACGATGGCCCCGGACAGGCAAGCAGCAAGAGGATTTTATTTTAACTCATGTACTTGGAGGAGGCTCAGACTGACGAGTTTCCTAATTTCCAGAGGAATCTTTGGGGTTCCGACCCAGATGCTTGCTGCTGCTGATAACACACGCCAGAACAACTCCAAACACTTTACTCCCCTGGAATATGTGAAACATTTGAGGAATGTTTCCCGCTTTGGCAACAGCTCCACGCTGAGATGGCACCAACCTCCATCAGCACGGCCAGTTCCATTTGGTTCTTTCCAGCCTGCAGGGTCAGGAAGGACAGGACAGGGGCCTGGAAGCAGCAGTGCCAAACAGAACCGGGGCTACATACGGGTAACCTCATCAGATCTTTCTTTCCAAACTGTGAGTCATTCACAGTCAGGCTCACGAAGCCCTTTACCCAAATCCATACACAGACGGCCGAGGCGAGGCCAAGGCATCCACGCCCAGGATCTTTGGAGCTTTCTTTTATAATAAAATTTATCTGTAACCCCATTGAGTTTAAATTCCACGATGCCCGAGTGACCCAGGTGGTCTGCGACAAGCAACTCCTTACTTGCCCACTGCTCTCCCTCTCCTCGTGCTCATTAATCACTTTTGGATGCTGCTGTAACAGAAAGCAGACAGGCTGCAAGCAGAGCGCAGCGCGAGGAGAAGGCCCCAGTCCCCTTTCCTACGGGAACGGGATAAAATAAACAGCTATTACTGATACTGTCTGTATTCTTTTTCTGACTAAAATTTAAGATGCAAATCCTGGCATCTCCTATGAATATTGGCAAGGCTAACCTGGGAGAATTGGTTAATGTAAGAGGGGCTTGGGTACTTATTAAAAACCCAAGGGCCCTCAGTGTACAGACTCGGGCCAAGATACGCAGTCTGAGGAGCTCTTCTGGCTTTGCTTTGATTAAGATAGTATCTAAGTCAATAAATACTCTCACCACCGGGGGCTTTAGGGGATGAATAACTGGTCTTACAGCCACAGTAAAGGCTCTCAGGACCGTGCACTGGCCAAACACCGTAATTACAGCCAGATTCGTGTCCCTTTCCAGGAGAGCCTGAAGGATTTCCAAGAGCTTGGGTCCAAATGCTGAGGAAGCAGCTGTTTGTGTTTTCTATAGGTTTTGAAAGACAGGCATAAAAGACTTTGATCTTTAAATGAAAATGGATAGTATCCCAAACTCGCCCAGGGACCACAGCGACAGAACCTCAGGAGGGTTTCTGCAAGAGTTAGACCCTCCTCAGCTCACGGCTTCTGCTCTCTGACTCAGTTAATCCGCTGACGGTGAACGCTGACTGGCACACAAGACACACTGGGTACACCAGATAGAAATAAATACATAAAATTTCAGCTCCCTTAATTTTACTAGACAGATTTAATAAATGCACATAACTAATGGGTATATAATGACTTCCCTAAACTCCTACTTGTAGATCATGCATTCTATTTCCCAGTACATCTTTTTCCCCATGAAAAATTAAATTGGAAAGTCAACAAGAGAGAAATCATACTGGGGACATTTTCAACCCATTCATTTACATTTTCACTCTGTGCAGAGCGTGGATGCTGTATTTTTATGGCATGTTTGGTTGCTATTCAAAATACTTTTTTTTTTTTTATTGAATAGCAAAATTATTAGATGAGTAGAGTCCTGTATGCATAATAAGAGCACAATTTAAAGCTGTCCCCAGGCTAATTTATGAAGCACTAAATCAATTGGAAAAGTTTTCCCTTGTACTTAAAGAGGCACCAGGTTGCTTTTTCAGCTGGTTTTGTCTGTTTTCCTGGTCTGCACATTGATCACAGCCCGGCACAGGCAGCCAAATGCATATAGGAAAAGAGATATGGGAGGGAGGGAACTCACAACATACAGAGTCTTTGTTGGTCTGTCTCCCTTCCTTTTCTAAAGGAATCCCCTGTTAACGAGTGCACAAGCCACTGCTGCACAAGGCCCGCAGGCACTGCCCACGAGAATACAATTACCTGTGGTGGTTTTGCAAGCACACAGCTGTGATTGCACCAAGACAAAGCTCGTAAGCCAACCCAGCAACACGTGATGTCAAACACCTTTCTTCTCATCCCAGCAGGCATGTGGATGCACTTTTAAGTTTCCAATAAAATATGGAAAAATGTGCGTTCCAGAGTAGGCATCGCTGCTTCTTAACATCAGCACGTGAAAATACTGATAGTTAGGGCCTACAGGCAGATCTCAAAGCAAGCAGGTGTCACTCCCATGGATATCGGTAGAGACTGGAGCCACACAGACCACTCAAAGTCCCTCCATCATCCAGCCAAAACCATCCGGCAACAAAAACCAAGCCCAAGGCTCTCGCCTAGATGGGCCCAGCTCAGGACTGCATTGCCAACTCTCATCTGGCATTCGTGATAAAACTTTAGCCTTGCGTTTCTAGTCTACTTCCAGAAACATGTTCTGAAGCGATACTTCATCCACAGACAATTGCTCCTGATGGCAGTTGCTGCACTTTCCCAGTCGGAAAGTTCTCTGAGGGGAAATGGTTTGCAGTTTATACACTGCCCTACAGACAGCCCTACAAAGGGATTTTTTTGTCCTCGTTTCACACATAATAAGTTATACAGAGAAATCCCTGTATTAGTGGGACCTTCCTGACAGCTTGGAAGTGACTAAGATGTACACTCACCTCTGACAAGGAAGACGCTCTCCTTGGGGAAGAAGCGCAAAAGACAGCAGAAAGTCCATCTCTCTGGGGGCTCTCCTGGCAGCCGAGGCACTGCCTGCCAAAGCAGGAGACATTTACGGCTATATTTCAGCTGTTCCCATGTCTGATTTAAAGTGTAATCTGGTGGTTTATCACGCAGTGTCATCCTGGCACTTCTAATGAGACACATTTGGGAAACTCAAAGTTTAACCACGTGCTCTGTTAAAGAGGGAACAGCTACATCCTGGACTGGTGGAACGGACCTCATTTTATCCAGCAGAATTGCACTACGGACTCATAGCTAGTCTCCAATTCTGTGGACAAGTTTAATGCCTCTTCTGAGCTGAAGACAACCTAAGGGTTTGCATATATGTATTTTTGACCTTCAGAAGGATAGATTATCTTCCCTGCTCATGTGAGTGGCGTGAGTGCTGCATCCCCCTACACGACCCAGTGTAAAGGGTATAATTAGCAAAGCACAGTCCTTACTTGTCTGCCACCATCTGAGACTGAGAGGAAGAATATTCTGTTCCTATATTAGTGTTGACAACAACCAGAATAGCTCGAACTTCCTCAGATGTCCTGTCCCAAGGAGCTGCCTTCCTCATACAGGATTTTCCACACTTTCTATCTATAGGGAAGAATGCAAAATGCATCTCAGAAACAGCACTTTTAACCCACTTCGCAGCATTTTAGGTCCATAAAACTGAGACAACCACACGATATTTCCACCTGGCATAGTTAACACTACTCCACTGTTATTTTCCATTTGACAGAAAGCTGTATTTATTTGGTTACTCAGCTCACTCTGACACTCTCCTCTCCACAATACCCTCCTCTTCACAGCTACACCATATCCACACCAAATGCCGCTAAACCAGATCTTTCAGACTCACTCAGAACAATGTTCCAATTGCTCTGAAAAACTTCTTCCAAAACGCCTTGCCCCCAACCCTCCGTAATCAGAACAAACATAGAGAACTATGACAGCAAAGTGCTTAGCAGTGCGCTATGCGCTCCAGCATCTCCGCACTGTGGATCTCGATGGCTACACTCGTGTTTTTTAAAGGAGGTATTGAAATCCCCGGTGTAGTTGGACTGGGTAAGCAGTGAGGGTCACTGCAAGACTCTACTGAAAACTTATGTCTGGTTTCATCACAGAAGAGAAATAAGACAGGTAGAACTTATCAAAGGATTTAATGCCTTCAGCGTGCCATTCAGGTGACACGAGGAGGCGTGACATCTCTTCCACAGGCTGGAGCTGCAATGGGCACGGAGAGAAAGGTTCCCTTAATTCAACAGACACAGAGTTTATTTTCCCAGCTGGCAATAGCCGGGCTCTGTGAAGGTACAAAAGGACCAACATACACGCAATACCCGAAGGCCTGCTAAACCCCTCTCTGAGGGCATCAGCGTTGCATCTAGGTGAACGATCTCCTCAGCTGGTTAAAGATGTCTCTGCTCCTGCAGGGGGGTTGGACTGGATGACCTGTGAAGGCCCCTTCCAACCCAAACCATTCTCTGATTCTATGACTGATTCTACACTCTGCCTCATGCTGGCCTCACCGTGTGGCTGAAGCTCACCCCAAACGCCCCACACGAAACACTGCAGGATTCGGTGCCTGCAAGAGTTAACAAAGGCCTGTGGTCTCGTACCTCTGACCTAGCGTGATGCTGTGCTGAAAGCGTTAGCAATGCCCTGAGGAATGCCTGTGACGAGGGCCACCACCAGAAAATACAAAGTGGACCTGGGCACGATGGGGTATTTCAGATTTAGACCTGCATTTGCCACATTTCAAAATGTACTTCACAGATATATTTTTAAAACACATATTTTTTAAAAAAAACAAGTCAATCCAATGCCTTATATTTTGAGTTTTAATTCCAATCAAGCTAATTTCTACTCATCACAAACACATACCTGCCAGTAATGAAGGCTGTTTAATTAGGTCCAGATAAAATAGCTCCAATTCTGTTTCTGATCCACCTGTCAAAGCAAATCAGTCTTTTGCGTGACTTTAAAAAAAACAAATTAGACTAGCTGATGATTTTGTGAATATTCAAGTAGACACACTGAAGATAAATCCAAACAGAACTTGCGACTGAACAAAGCCTGGAATGTGACCCCAAAGATGCAGAGATCTCGTTCTGCCAGAAGCAGATTTCCAAGCTTGGTATTTGAGGATTATGAAGTCAAGGACAGGGTGCTGAAAACTGGTGACTGGAAAGGATGGCAGTGTCTTCCACGGCTTAGGGCAAGGTAACATTTCAATGCTATGCAAAATTAAACACAAATAACAATGTTAAAGGTCCTACTTACAGCCCCAAAGCCAGGTGATTTCAGAACAGACATGTCCAGCTCGTGCCATTAGAGCTCTGTGGTAAAAAAACACCTGTCTGTGTTGCAGGAACAAAGAGAGAATCTAGAAGCATTTACTAGTTGCAGACAGCGACACAAATTAACCATCACAAATGGCATTCTTTGACAACTGAGATGTTAATTAAAACAACTCAGTACAGCTCTGAGAGAACACTAATAATTGTGTGATACTATAGGAGCTTGACCAACACCTTCCAAAGGGTAGGATGAGGCACTGGACTGCTAAACACTGGTTAGAAAGCCCCACTCAGCTACAAACCGTGAACAGCCAGAACACACAAAGCAAAACTCCAACTCTAAAATAGAAATTATCCACCAGGTTCTGCTAAGGAAATCAGCCCACATGTCCTTGCTGCTCCTGTGCTTCATGTGTGCACCATCCATTAACCAAAAACTCATCAAAACCACCAGGGTTTCACATCTTTTTGACATTACAGCCCACCACTTATCATGGAATGGTTTCATCTGGATTGGAATGGATCTCAAAGCCCATCCAGTCCCACCCCCTGCCATGGGCAGAGACACCTCCCACTGGATCAGGAACTCCAAGCCCCATCCAACCTCATCCCCAGGGACAGGGCAGCCACCACTGCTCTGGGCAGCCTGGGCCAGGGCCTCACTGCCCTCAGAGCTAAAAATTTCTTCTGAAGAGCTCATCTCAATTGCCCCTCTTTCAGCTGAAAACCATTCCCCCTCATCCTCTCCCTGCACTCCTTGATCCAGAGCCCCTCCCCAGCTTTCCTGGAGCCCCTTTCTGTACTGGAAGCTGCTCTAAGGTCTCCCTGGAGCCTTCTCCTCTCCAGGCTGCATAACCCCAACTCTCTCAGCCTGTCCTCATAACAGAGGGGCTCCAGTCCTCAGTTCATCTCCGTGGCCTCCTCTGGACTCGCTCCAACAGCTCCATGTCCTCCCTGTGCTGAGGATTCCAGAACTGGACACAGGACTGCTGGTACTCCCAGAAAGCCTGCCTGTGGCAGGTTGTTTGCATCAGCTGTTGGTGTTAGGATGATGCTTATCCCATCAGCACCAGCTTCTCCACCTCTTTGTGATGTTGTGTGCTCCAACCAATTACTACATGTCTCACCCAGCCTTGGGATTTCTGGCACAACACTTTGCCAATTATACAACCCCATCAGCGCAAATCTCACTCAGCTCAACAGTGCTCATCTGTGTTGTAAAAGGCAAGAAAACCTCAGGACTGTCTCACATCGCAGGCCTACCTCTCCAGCACGATTAAAACCATGCCCTCAAACCATGCTTTTATCGAGGCCATAAGCATTGTCCCGCTTCCCAAGCCCAGCGAGCAGGGAGGTGCGGCACCTCGCTGCATAAAATGGCACACACATTCTGTAGATCTCATGTTCTAATGCTATTAGCTCAAAAGATTGAATTAAATAGAGAAAGGTTAATGAAAGGTTTCAGTCACGATTGTAGTGGCCATGATGAAGCAAAGGGGCAAGAGAAATGGTAGCTTTAACAATTAAACTCCCTCAACACATTCCTTTAATACGGCTGCCATAACACAGGGAAATGCCACAGTTAATCAGATCACGCTTACTGCGAGCACTCGCTACCGAGAAGCTGTTGTGACTCCCCTGTTGGGATGTTCTACAAGATGATCATGTTCTTCATTAATGCTAAATAAAAGCAGGGTATTTTAGATGCCACACAAATTAGTATCCTTAATTGTTTACAAACATAGGAGTTATTTCTGCATTTTTTTCATTCTGATAGTCTAAAATGTCAGTATAAATACAGAAAGTACAATCAAACACCAGTTCTCCCACGCGATTGCAGGCTACCAGCACCTATGCTGCACTGCACGGCAGTTCCCAAGAGATGCTGAAGCGCTGTAGTTCCCTCACCTCACTAAAAGCCAGCGGTCAGCCTGGCACCACGGCAGAGTTAAGTCACACTTTCGTGCTTCAAGTATTTATTTCTCTGACTCTATTAAGCTGTAAGCAAACAGATGAGCAGTTGAACCTCCTGCAGGGTCTCATCACATTTTAGGATTTACCCTTTCTGCATATCAATAAAATTCAATTGCAAAATATTTATAGTGTTAGCACATGCCAGAGGAATAAATTATCCTCTGAAGAGCCCACTTTTTGCTGTCGTGTGCTCTGCTGTCCTTACTGAGGATAAAAGAGAACACAGCAGCCCAGGCCTGCAGAGGGAGAAAGACAACATGGGCAGCGGTAACAGCATCACATCGGGATGTTTCAGACTCTACTTCGAGTCCCCACTCTCTCTGTGCCTCAGGCAAAGGAGTGAGACTATACAACAGGCTTAAGAGCTCTTACAACTCCAGCTCCAGGGGATTTCAGGGTTAAACTATTCAAATATTCTGGCACATTTAGATATTTTACTAAAACAGACACCCCCGGAGCACACCGGAACTTCCCCACGTTAAACCGGAGCTAGAAAAAAAGACATGAAATAAAAATCATCTTCCGCAGTTTGATCCACCGCTCATCTCATATCAACATTCCAAAAACTCAGACAGAAGCACAGTGTGTCAGGGAGGAGAAAGCGTGCGCTCTCTCCGGAGCAGGCGGGCGAGGCACGGTTTGGGTGGGGAGCGGTGGACTCCAGTAAGGCTCCGGCAGATGTAGGCGCAAAGTTAAGATACTACTGCTGCCACTCATGCGAGGTTACCTTCTCACAGCAGAGACACGGTGCCACAAGAGGACTTGTAAGAAGCCCCTCTGCAGCTTTCCTGGAGCCCCTTTCAGTCCTGGAAGCTGCCCTAAGGTCTCCCCGGAGCCTTCTCTTCTCCAGGCTGAACAACCCCAACTGTCTCTGCCTGTCAGTAAACTCATTATTAATTGTTTAATATTTAAAACAAAGGCAACTGAAATCCACCAGAATACATTTATCAGAGCCCTACAAGAGTAGAAGTGGGAATAGGAATAGGATAAAAAGAACTAGGAATAACTTTTATCACTTCTAGGAATCACGCCTGATAGTTTTGCCAGTCTGTCCTTCGTATCATGGATTTTTTGTGGCTTTTACAGTTTTACAGATATTAACTTGAGGAAACAGATTACAGAAAGGCTAATGAAAGGTTTTAGTCATAATTGTGATAACCATGACCTGACAGAAGGCCAAGGAACCTTGTAATTAAAAAAGAATACCAAACTTTTATTTATCCATTGCCAGAGCACAAAGCAATGCCATCATTAATTACACACCACATTGATTACTACAAAAGTTGTCACTATCCCTTTGACAATGCAAGATGGTTGTTACGGCAATGAGATGTTACTAAAGATTCTTTGTAAGACTTAATAGACTTAATTAGGTCATCTCTTTCATCTCGCGGGGTTTGCTTTCCCCAGTCTTGTTTCTTTTCTTCCTGCGTCTCACCACTTGCTGCGCTCAGCTGTTTGCTTTCAAAAAGTTGAAACCACTTTTGTTTTGAAGCACTTGAGGACTTCCACTGTTTATGTAATGATAGAATCATGGAATCATTAAGGTTGGGAAAGACCTCTGAGGTCATCCAGTCCAACTAAAACTGCCATGCCTACTAAACCGTGTCCCAAAGCATCACACCTACATGGTTTTTGAACGCCTCCAGGGATGGAGACTCCACCACTTCCTCTGCTTTGGGTGTCAAATACAATAACTGCTTGAACAGCGCCAACCCGATCTCTCTACCACCTTCTGAGTGGTTTCTCTTCTATTGTGTGGTTCAACACACTGATTGGGTGCTGTGGGTAGGCTCGAAGCAGAACATTCCCACTGAAACCTGTGCTTTGGACTTTTCTTTCCCCAGAGCAGAATCCTCCTCTTTGTTTCTAACGTGCCCCTAGAAAACAGCGTATGCACTGGCTGCTGAATATTCTCTGCTATTCATGAAGTTAAAATTAACTTCTGGTTTTAATTGCTTATCAGTTCCATAAGCATAATTCCCATGATTTAACCTGCTTTCTTGGGGCTCTGCTACCTTTCCCTATAGAACTTCACATTTTTATGAATTTTTACTGTTTAAAATGTATATGTATGTAAATTATTATGCATCCAAGCCTTTCACATCAGAGATACAGTATAAATACTAAATCAATGTGGAAAACATCGTGTCTGCTTTAACTT
Source organism: Cuculus canorus (assembly GCF_017976375.1). Classification (NCBI taxonomy): domain Eukaryota; kingdom Metazoa; phylum Chordata; class Aves; order Cuculiformes; family Cuculidae; genus Cuculus; species Cuculus canorus. The sequence goes on from NC_071408.1 coordinate 33,237,006, forward strand.
GACTTGATTATACCTAAATATAAAAAAATAAATTAGCATTTTACTCTATTTTTAGTTGTCTTCATTGTATTATACCGTATATTTGTTTAAAGTGTGTGGATTAACACCCCTCCTCACTATTTCCTACAGTTTTATGCTAATAAAGTGAAACTCAAAACAGCTCGTAAGCGTAGGAGGAGAAAGTCAGATGTTGGCCTCAGACAGTCCTCAACCGAAGGACAAATACGCTGGAATACTGGGCTTTACCTCTTCGGAGCCCGGACCCACCCGCTGCGGTCAGTCCGCTCAGCACAACTTTTGCTAAAAAAGGCTAAGACGCTAAAAAGCTTTCGTTTAATTTAGACGATATTTTTGCCCATGTTTTCTGTAATTTATTATTGATTACTCCTAGATTTATTACCTATATTTTCACTAACAATTTAATATTCAAGAGAGTTTAAAACTAAAGCAGCTTCAAAATGCTGCAATTCAGCAGCAGTGCCAAAGACTGTTTTTCTTGTCCCTGGACGTGATTGACATAGGAATGGGACTGGGGAGAAAACGCTATTAACACGAAGGAAAGTTATGACTTTGGAATTCTGCTGGCTTGCCTGGTGAGCGATTCCCTGCGCTGCCTCCGCAAGTGCACGGACAGATTCTCTTTACACGTTTTAGCTTCTTTAATAATTTTGTTAAATGCAGAAGAGGGGAAAATAAAGACATATTATTAATAAACAAGCAATTAAACAGGTTAGGGCAACAATGCAATGCTGGTCATTCAGGAACCCTGTGCTAATTTTAATTAGCTGCTTTCCCTTGCTTTCAAATGTAATTAAAGCAGCTTAGTTGTGCTCAGTGATGCAAACCACCTTATTTAATCACTAACATTATTTCCCTGAACTATTAACGATTTTCAAAACGCTTGTTTATGCAGAATTAGAACAGTAATTATCTTACCAGTTAATTTTGTACCTTCACATTTCACACCTCGCTCAAACGTCATTCATTTACCGCAGCCTTTCTGTCAAAACAAAGAAATGCTTGTTCTAAATGTGCTGCTGACTGCCAAAGCGCGAGCCAAGTTCTGTACCACTAATAAAGTTGCTCCCAAGTGAAACAGGTGTAGTAATTTAGACCCTTCCTGTCTCGGGCTTGCACGTACACGCTATGTCTTTTCTTTATTAGCTTTAAAATGAGAGCTTGGTGTGCAAAATAAGCTATTTAATTCAGACTTGTGGAGCAGAATATAATCTTTAATTTAAACCAGAGCAGTAAAAAAAGGCCTTTAATTTTAACTGGCATGTGCGTGTGAATTTGAATTAATAATCCAGAAAATTGAAACTGTTTTGCTGCTGTTGCTGGATAGGGACTGTTCTTCACATGCCCTTAGTTTCGCTCACTCTGTTTCCCTCTCTCCCAAGCTTTCCCGGTGCCTGTTTCATGACGTCGTTGTCTTCCACAGAGGGAATTCTTCTGAAAAATTCTCAGTTGATTGGATTCGTGTAAAAATATACTGGGTTGAAATAAACTCTGATGTCTGCGCCAATTTAGTTCACAAAAAATGTATATAATTGGTGAATTCAGGAGATGTGCTTAAGGCAGAGTTAACGGCACTGTGCATTGGTACGACATGAATCATGGCGGTTTTTCCTGTCATTTCTTTCAGTGTAAGCTAAAACCTACTTGTGTACTTAGAGTCACCAAGTACAACAGCCGAACCGTTGGCAAACCCTTCCTTCTGTTGTAAGGACGGGAAGCCTTCCCTACTGCCAGGGAAACGAAGCAACTGCCCAATGTCCTACAAAAGAAAAGCTGTGGTGGAACTAGAAACCCAGCCAAGCAAGCTCCATCTTCCAGGCTCCTGCCCTCACCTGAGCTGTGCAGGAAGTGCTAGAGAGGAGAGCACGTGGCTTCTTTGGCAGGAGACACCGAGGACCTGGAGCGTGTCCAAAGAAGGGAACGGAGCCGGGGAAAGGGCTGGAGAACAGGGCTTCCGGGAGCAGCTTACGGACCTGGAGCTGTTTAGCCTGGAGAAGAGGGGGCTGAGGGGAGACATCGCTCTCTACAAAACACCTCACTTGTGGTGCCTCACAAGTGTCAGTCTCTTCCACCAAGGAACAAGGGAGGAAACGGCCTCAGGCTGCTCCAGGAGAAGTTTAGATTGGATATTAGGAAAAATGTCCTTCCTCAAAACAGCCCTGGCAGAAGCTGCCCAGGCAGCGGTGGTCTCCAACCCTGGGGGGCTTCAAAAAGCGTGTGGCCGTGGCACCTGTGGAGATGGTTTAGTGGGCATGGTGGGGTTGGGCTGAAGGTTGGACTGGATGAGCTGAGAGGCCTTGTCAACTTCTATGATTCTATGACTATAAGACGGCTTGTGAGCCAGCTGAGCAGCCTACCAGGAGTCCTTCGGACTCTTCTGGAAAAATTTCTTCACTGAAAGGGTTCTCAGGCCCTGGCAGAGGCTGCGCAGTACAGTGGGGGAGTCCCCATCCCCGGAGCGGGTTAAAAGATGGATGGATGAGGTGCTCAGGGATCTGCTTTAGTAGTGGAGAGGTATGGCTCGACTCGATGATTTCAAAGGTCTTTTCCAACGAGCAATTCTATGATTCTATGATTCCTTCCTCTCTAGGGCCACACATAAGACAAAAAACCCTCTCTATTTAATTCAGTTCAATTAGGTTCAACATTTCATCAACAAAATCAGAACACAGCCGAAAAATCCCCCTGTAAACCAGGCCCACCACTTACCCGGCGCATCCGTGGGTAGCGCTGATACACTCATCTGGCACAATTTCTCCTGAAAAAAGGGGACAAAAGAGACTGCTGTGATGCAATGCCTCAAAGACCGATATAATCTAACTTTTGGGTTTTGCAGGAAAGGTAATAGCAAAGAGTATCGGATCTCTACTTTTAAAGGCTCGTTAATGTGATTAAATTTAAACACAGGAGCAGTGCACTGACCTCTGCCAGACTGCGTTAAAGCACAAACTTGCCCGTGTGAGTACAGGGAGGGCAGGATGGACACCAGCGAGTGCAGCAACACTTGTGCGGGTGGAGGCACTGAATTACTGCACTCAGGATTTTAAATACTACATCCCATTTTACAAATATTCTCTCTAAATACATTATAAATCATGGAAAAGAAAGCAGATCAATGTGCCAAAGAAACCGTTTTAGTTAAAAAGCTATATTTTGTCTAAAAGCTCTCCATGCATTCTGACAAAGTAGCTGTATGTTAATAAATTTAAATGTACTAGATTTTTCCCACCGATTCTATAAATTTGAGACAGCTAAAATTATTCCAGTATTTCCAGGATGCCCAGGATCCATGGTCTCCTGGCAACTGGCAATCACATGGCAGTAGAGGTTTTGGCCTACTGCTACAATGCTGTGATAGGTTTGGTTGATGATTTATTCAAAGCCAGTTCCCAACCTGCTGTTCGTTCCCTCGTTGCTTTAATGCAGCTCGTCTACCATTCATAACTGTCAAGAACCAATTCATCGGGACTTGGGCTTATTAAGCACCCAAACTGTGCAGTGAGCACGCTTGGGTTTGTGCCTGGCAATGTGAACAAACACCCTACTTTCCATCCACTTAAATTGATCTCTGATGTTTTTAACACCACACAGTATTTTTATCTTGTTATCCAGACACCCAACCATGAACCCCGAAGAAGACGTTGGGGACAGCTCAGCGCCAGGAGCGGCAGCGAGCTCCACCGCTCCTTCCTACCAGAGGCACAGAGACAGAGAATCACAGAATGGTTTGGGTTGGAAGGGACCTCAAAGCCCATCCAGTCCCACCTCCTGCCATGGGCAGGAACACCTCCCACGGGATTAGGGGCTCCAAGCCCCATCCAACCTGGCCTGGAACCCCTCCAGGGATGGGGCAGCCACCACTGCTCTGGGCAACCTGGGCCAGGGCCTCACCACCCTCACAGGGAAATAAACTCAGTCTGACCTCCTCTCCTTCAGTTAAAAGAGTTCTTGCAGTAAGTTACCCAGAAAGAGGAAAGGAAGGCTCATCTTCTGGATACAACCCTGTGCTTGGAGAAACAGCAATGGATTTCTTCCCTTAAATAGTGACTTACAGCTTTCTTTGAAAGGAGAAAGATTGCTGTAGCAATTAAAGAAGTAATCACAGTGGATATTTACCCTATTGAGGACAATATATCAATTCTCTTGGTCAAACACACCAACTGTATAAATAATATAAAGAGAAAATGGGTTTCAAAAATAAAATATTACTTAACAAGTGCATTTATATTTTAATCTACCTCTGTTAATTCAATAGTTTCAAAAAGGCTTATTTGAATTGGAGGTTTTAATAGTTTTTCATGTTGAATAATGTGGTAATATGATTTTTCTCCATTCTGTACACATAGGGAACACTCTGAAATGCGTCGCCGCAATTACACAGCAGCAGCACATGTGCCATTTAATGTGAGCCTGGAAAAAAAACGCTGCTTCAAACCATTTGCTTTAAAACAACCATAAATAGCCATTTTAGCATAAAGATTGCAGTATAGTATGCTTTGCTTGAATTTCGAGTGTTATAGTGGGGAAAACATAACACTCTGAGCACTAATACAATTTAAATTAGGACTACTGTAAAAGGCAGGTTCTGCCCAAATGGCCTCGGGTGTCACGAAGGCCGAAAGCCCTGCAGGGGCTGCGCGTGCCCCTCTTGTAAGCTCTCCGCCCCGCGTCCCCTGCGTCCCCTACGCCACACAGCCCTGGCCTTTCGCTCCACCTCCTCGGCTCTTGCTCAAACAATCTCACCTTTCAGCTATTCATGGAAGGGGGAGTTTTCATGTATAACCTCAAGGCCCACAGAAGCAGTGTGGCAGATTGCAGGTAGTGTTTCCACACCCGTCCCTGTGGAAGAACAGACAGACGTACTGACAAGAAGTTTCTTGATGGTAGTATTGTGCCTGTCCCAAAAGCCAAGGCCTTACATCCTTACATCCATCTTTACATCCTTAAAACATCTCCCTTGTGCTTCCCACCTGTATCTCCACAGCCCTTGCAAACTCACCCCTGACACCCAGTCAGGCACAGGAGAACGCCAGGGGAGCACAGCAGAGTCAACACCGACTTTAAATGTGAAGAGATGAGTCCACCTCTGTTTCACCAAACAGAGAATGACATTCTGTCGCACTCACACTGGCAGAGGGAAGATTGACAATTCCAGGCCAATTCAGAGGCAGAAGTAAGAGGAATTTATTCCACCTTGTGTATGAAAAGCCCAAAGAGAGCAAAGTCACCCCTGGGGATGCAGAAGGGTATATCTACTGCCCGTGAGTACCAAGGCAGTCGCTTCCTCACTCACGTAATGAACAACGAGACTGCAATTGTCACACACCTCCAGCTCAAAACCAGATGAGCTGGTCAGGCTGTTCCCTCACAGCACGCGACATCCAGCAGCCCTGTCCACAGCCCAGGCCTCACGGCAACAGGGCGGATAAACGCTCCAGAGCTCTCGTGGGGATCTCTCGCTGCCAGCCTCCACACTCGGAATCTCTGCCAGCCCAGAGGAAACCCATAATGTTTTGGTAACTACTGTGTTTTGACAGCACCAGAGGTGACTGATGTACTAGGCAGGAAGCGGAGAGCCTGATAAATCCTATTAAAAGTTCCAGCCTCAGCCCAGCAGCCAAAGGTGCACGAGGCACCGCGTTTCAGACGCAGCCTCCTTCCTCACGGCCCGTTTCAAGCAGCCTCATCTCACGCAGCAGGGTCTGTGCTGCCGGCACAGCGCCCGCCAGGGCCTCTCTGCCCTCCCTGCCCGTTCGCCTGCTGGCGGAGGAGCCTGAGGGAGGGGTGGATGGAATTGGAAAATATAAATAACAAATCAAAAATAAAAATGGATTGGATAAACAATTTCCCTTAGACTGTTTCTTAATAAGTGATTGATTTTTTAATCAATATTCATTATTTCTCAGAACATACCAAACTGTTTATTGAATAAATGAACGGCTGCAACTACAATGACATGAAATCAAATAGGTGAGCCCATTTCTTTAATAACGTGGGCTGAACAGGCCACCTCATCTTACCTGGTTGAAACTAAAAGTCAGAAATTGGAGGCCGTTGAGTAAGTGATCCAAAAACAGATGCAGTCTGCTTTCAGGAGCGTGTGTCTGCCTGGTGACACGCACAGCGGCAGAGCCACGTGCTGATTTGTGTGATAGTTCTGCACTGCACTTGAAAGTTTGACACGTCAACTTTTGTGCTCCTTCCCACAGTTCTTCCTGAGTCAGCCTGTTGCAAAGCTCGGGAAGTAAAATTCAGATCTGAAAAATGAGATCTGTAAAACCATTCACCATAAAGTCTTCAGGCACGGAAAATGGATTTCTTTAATCCGTTTGTATTCATCGGTGTCAGAGTCAGCAGTACAAAGAAACCATACGCTGCACTGGCATGGACTTCAGACTATGCCCGATTACTTGGGACAGTGTAAAAAATAATCCCCTTTGGAGGCAGAGAGGTTCCAGAATTCTTTTTTGCAGCTGAAGAAAAAACACTATGGGATGAGGTCTCCTAGAAAAGTTTGCATGTTTGTTTAAAACACAAGCAACCATTTTATAGCAGTCTGGTTCTGCACAACACAGACCACATCACTCACATGATCTTCACCTCACAAAGCTTCTTCGATGAGGGTGGGGAGGCCCTGGCCCAGGGTGCCCAGAGCAGTGGTGGCTGCCCCATCCCTGGAGGGGTTCAAGCCCAGGTTGGATGGGGCTTGGAGCCCCTGATCCAGTGGGAGGTGTCCCTGCCCATGGCAGGGGTGGGACTGGATGGGCTTTGAGGACCCTTCCAATCCAAACCATTCTGTGATTCTATATGGAGATAGTCAACCCTCACTTGTACTTATAGTATTAATGCTTCTACTTCCTTTAAAAAGTATAAAGTGTACTAATCAACAGTTAATTAATTTGTAGGAACGCTCACTTTAACATCTATTTGAACCTGTCACAATTAATTTCACATATGACCAAACTGCGATAGGATTCTATAGCACTGCCGAGAGAAAGGTATGAAACACCCTGAGCCACAAAAAGAGTCAGAAGGAGGGAAATTTCTGTTTGTACACATTTAGTGAATGGATTCCATGTGTTCACTGTGTTCACAAGTAATTACAAAAGAGTTAAATATCAAACTATCATGCTATGTTGTCATCTACAATAACAACAACTATTATAATAAGAACTTTCATTCAACTCTCTTCCGTAGATGACAATTTCTGCGGTCGGTAAAGGCCCACAGTAAAACCAGGAATCAGATCTGAAGTCGGAATCTTCAAATCTAACGTCTCTGAATTTCAGTGTCGTCCCCTGCCTTACCACACCGCTTCCTGACATCAAAGCTGTAAGTTGGGTACACAGCCTCCAAACGCTTCATGAGTGCAATAAACAACTAAATGGAAGGATGGCAAAAGCAAGACCACGCTGCCTAAGGGAGCAGTGAGGCTTCGCTCCCCAGGCCGGCAGAGCCCAAGCAGCCCCCGACATGTGTATTCCCCAACTGCCGCCACGCTGATGCGAGGCCGTTAACAGTGTGAGCTGCTGAGGTGCCGCCACAACACAGAGAGACTCCGCAGGAATCCCAGCCCAGTCACAACCCCGCGTCACGCGCGTCTCCGGAGCACTCGGGACTATCTGACCATGACAGTCCTCGTCACTGACCAAAACAACCGTTCCCCTAACTCCACTCCTAAAATCACAGGCACTGATGCTCCGGATTCACTGACAGAGCTCTCTGCTCCCTCCGCCCAGTGTTTCGCACCGCCCGCTTCAATACCCCCTGCAGGGGCTGGCTGGGATGCAGCTGCTCTCTGGGAATTGCCAAGGATCCATCATTTTCGCAGCCCGAGCTTGCGGCAAGCGGCTGCGCTGCTCCTGGGGCGCCCCAGCAGCCGTGGCGAGGGGCTTTGTGTCCCAAGGACTGGCCAGGAGATGGTGGCAGAGAGCAGAGCTCCCTTCCTTGGGCCTCACTGGGTTCATCAGGGTAACTGTCATCCTCAGAGACCCCCGGTCCTCCGGACACCTTCGCTCTGCCACCCGGCAAGTGACTTTTCCGTCGTTAATCCGCCGTGGCGAGCCCAAGGCGCGGGCACAGGTGTCAACAGGGGCTCTCTGCTCTCCCACAGCCGCTCCAGAACCACAGACCATGACATCAGTTGCGGTAGCGATAAAAATCAAGCATTTTCTGGAGCCATTATTGCCTAAAATGTTAATGTCGTTTACTTTTTTCAAAGGTGATCAATAGCTGCGGGGGAAAGTGCCCATAAATTACCGGAGGCAAATACCATTCTGCTGGCGCTCGGGAGGTTCTGCAGCATTTGCCAGTCTCTCTTTTATCAGGAAAAAAATTAATTTGCTGAAAGCTTAGGTTTTTACCTGTCCCTGTCCTTCTCCGTAAAAGAGGGATATTTTTATCACGAGTCATTTAGGAGATGTAATTCTAATGTACTGGAGCTATAGGGTTCAATTAACGTCCTGCCTCTCTGTCAGCTTTACATCCCGCGCTTTATGAAATCATTAACTATTGTCATGTTTCTATTATGATACTATTAGGAAATAAAGAGACGTATGGAAATGGAGATGTAAAATAAATGTGCGACAGTTCCCGGGAGCGACATCTGTGCACTATCACACGTGTTTACACTAATTTCCCAAAGATTGTTCCATTCATTACGGAGCATTGTTACTTGCTGTGGCACTACCCTTATTTCCATGCATTTAGGGGCTGGAGCAAAGAGAGGGTAAATGCGAGCCTAATCAATACCACTTTTCATTTTGCTCCTAATGTGCTGCCTTTCCCTTTCTTTTCTTCACGAACAAATCCAAAAAAGATCCTGACGTTACAGTCATAAAATGTAATTCTTCTGCAGAAACACAGACAATAATGCTCTCTGTGTTCAGGCGTATTGCATATTCTAATGGCATTTGGCTAAATTGAGTATGGATTTAACATCAAAGGCTTCATGAATTTTTCAAATGAGATATTAAAGTCAATATTTCAAGTGAAAGATATTTCAATTTAGTTGCATACACAACAATAAAAAACTTCTACAAGGCAGAGGTACCAGTGGCTGCGGCAGTATTAGTTCATTCAGGAAATTATTAGTTTATAAGAAAATCAAACAGAAGGTTGTGATACGGCAATGACACTGAATAAATTAGACTCACCGATACACACTAACGTACTTTATCTCTGGGAGTCTGAAGCAGAACTTGCCACTGGCATGTTCCGTGCTTCAAGCAGGGCTTTGTTTGGGGGTGTTTTATGTATTTATTTGGTAAATTCAAAAGGTTAGGATCAAGATTTGCATTCAGAACCTCAGAGACCTGTTTATGTTCCTCTCGGAAAGGGCCGGGCCTACTGCATGCCAGAAAGCCTCCCGATCTTGTTTATTTTGTAATCACAGTGCATTTTGCTCCCTGCTGTCAACGCTTATGCAGTGCGGCTTCTGCTTTCACCCCAACTTACTGAGCGTTCAGCGCCCCCAAAAAGCCCACAGAGCTCCGAGAACCGCTGTGTCCTGGCAGAGACCACAATCTGCAAACCGTACAGACACAGTCTGGTGGCTCTTTTCCTCTTCTGGTTTAGGTGCACAGAACATGGCAAAATGCCCGTTAAATCAGTAAGATGTATTACCAGATCTTGGCATTTCGCTGAAGAACATGTGCGTTTCTCTGCCGCACGGCCCGCGGGGAGCTCGATGCACCACGCGCAGCTCTCCCTTAGGCCTCTGCGAGCACGGGGACTCGTGCTGCGCTAACACCAAACACATCACCTGTTCCCACAGCACGGGTGCCACCAAAGGTGTAAGAATCACTGATTTTACTAATAATTCTTAATATTACTAAAAACTAATGAATAATAATAATATTACTACTACTAAGAAGAAATGCTGTACTTGCAATCACCCCTCGTTGCTGTCGCTACGAGTACAAAAAGATTTGGATGCAACGCTCCCGCAGGAGCTCAGCCAACGCTCGCAAGTGCCCCGACACGCAGGAGGAGGGCAGAGCTCTCTGGGTACCAGTTTTTAAAACTTTGATTATCAGGTAGTTTGGCTCCCGACATGGACATAAATACAAGAAAATCTGATCCCAAAAGCATTTCCTTAAAGAGGCGCGTGTTTGACTCCACGGGATTCACCTGCAGGGTCTGCGCTGACTGCCAGAGCACTCTGGGGGCTCACGAGACCCAGAAGAATGCTGTAACTAAATGCCAACTGCCAGGCCGGTTTCTGGCACCCGCGGTGGCTGTGGCACCTACAGCAAACGCGGACCTGTGCCACGGAACCAAACAAAGCCTCGTGGGCACCGCTGCAGAGGCCGAGGCACAGCATCCTTCCTCCTTCAAGATCGTTTGCAGCACAGTTTAATTTGTCCGGTGTGCATCCTGCGGGTCCCGGGCTCCTCTCTTTGGTCACCCCTGAGCCCTGCTGGAGCTCCGTGTGCACAGCTTTAGAGTATTGCCATAAAATCAAAGAGCAGCCATCTCGAGGGCAATCAGGCACGGATAAATATCATCCTCAGGAACAGTACTTGCAGAAAAAGCATTTCTGGTGCTAACAAAGGTGAGGCAGAAGTTTTGTACAGTTAATAAGATTCACTAATAACTAGAATTCTATTTTCAAAATTGCCTCTGGGGCTGGGGAATATGGTTTCCTTTTCTTCTGTTGTGATTTCTGGACATCCTGGAGATGGGTTTGGAAAGCACCGTTCACCCTTGGTGAGTTGGCAGCGCATCCACAAACTGCCAGTTTCAATGACAGAATTTTGATCTTTTTTATGACACAACTCTAAATGACACTGCTAAGATGAAAGATTCTCCCATGATCTCCTCTCACTCTGAGCACCAGCGTTTAAGGAACGATCCTCTGACTTCAATAATTTAATATTTTCTCTCTTGATTATAGGCATGTACATACAGCTACAAGCAACCCTCTTGTGAGATTGATGTCAAAACGAGAGCTCAAATTATTCTTTCGAGCACTGATCAGTAAAGAGGAATATTTGGCACAAAGATCAGCAGAGAAGCCCAAGCTGTAGGATTTGATCTCAGGCGAGTAGATGCTATGCCAGCAATAAAGTCCTCCCAGACCATGCTGCGCATCACCTTCGCATTTAAGGGGAGTTTGTATTGCAAATACACGTGTAGATGACAGACCCATACAGAGGTGTTCAGGGCCAGGTTGGACGGGCCTTGGGCAGCCTGATCCGGTGGGACGTCCCTGGGAACTAGATGATCTCTAAGGTCCCTTCCAACCCAAACTATTCTATGATTCCATGACGTGGTTAGACTGAAACCCATGGCACGGGAAAGGCTGGTGACATTTTTCCAGATCTACATCCTTACAGGCAGAGCAGGCACAGCCGCTTTCAGACTGGTTCACATGCTCTGTAGGGACTGAAAGGCTGGAAAAGGACGGCGTTTCCCTCATTCCCTCCCTCCGCACAGGAATTGGAGCTGGTAGCCCACCAAAGCCCCGCACACACACTCCTGCACTGTGCAGAGGAAGGTGCAGCACTTGATGAAGGGGGAAATAAAGCCTTCGGCAGGCCAAACGAGGCCATCCTCGTTACAGAGGAAGAACCATAAAGGATGAAGGAGGCAGTCAAAACTCTGGGACAGAAAGCTGGGAAGTGAATGTGTGCCCAGGTGAAGAATGATCCCAGGGTCATACTGTGATTCTTTCATTTTCTTTCCATATTTTCCAGGTTATGTCCACAGCATTAGCTCTCCATCTATGGAGAAGTAAGATACACCAAGCTCCCGGCGAGGAAATGGCCTCAAGTTGTGCCAGGGGAGGGTTAGATTGGGTATTAGGAAAAAAATCTTTACTGACAGAGTGGTGTAGCCTTGGCAGAGGCTGCCCGGGGCAGTGGGGGAGTCTCCATCCCTGGAGGGGTTTAAAAAGTGCACAGACATGGCACTTCCGGACATGGTTTAGTCAGCACAGAGGTGTTGGGCTGATGGTTGGACTGGATGAGCTTAGAGGTCTTTTCGAACCTCTGTGACTCTATGAAATTCATTTATTCTGAAGTCCTGGGAGGCTCAGAGCACCTGTGAGGGCTCTCCAAGCTAGGCTGAATTCTGTATGCTTTTTTTTTACAGAGTGACAAAGCAGGAAATAACTTAAGAAAACACCTTGGTCAGCAGAAATCAAAATTAAAAGCTCCATGTAGGTCACCTGAAACGCCTGAAATGCAATCCGCAATCGAACCGTTTACCAGGCACACTACGCACAAGAACAGGAACAACCTCAGTGCAACGTACAATAAAGACATGAGCTACAGACACTTTCTCCATCAACTCCTTACTGATTCTGGAAGCCACACTGACCATTGTGAGAACTTACCCCGTGTCAGTAGCTCAGCAGTAAGCTCCACGCGCTCGTCCACCCTCCCCCCTGAAGAAAAGAAACGCTCTACATCAGGAACGAGTCCCATAATTATCTTCTGACCCAGCAGCAGTGTCAGCAGCGTTCTGGGAATGGCAGCACTAACGCTGAAAGTTTACCTCTTCAAAAGGGAAAACAGTTGCAGACACAACCGGGATATTTTAACTGCCAGAGGCCTCAGCGATCTGCTGCTGCTCAGCCCCGTGGCCAAGGTGTTGAGCCAACGGTATCTACGTGCCACCAGAACAGATCTGCTCGGTGTGGCTCTAATAAGCTCACTTATTATCCACCAGAATTTAAAGAAGAAAAGCAAGGGCCAGGTCATTATTAACAAGTAAGAAACAAGGAAAAATTTACTTATTTTGCTAAAAATAGATCCTGAAAATACTCCATGATATGAGCTGGAAAAGGCACAAAGCTGTAAAGGTCTGCAGTAATACACATTCATTGTACTCATTATCAGGCCCAAAAAGCAGAAAATAACTTTAACCGGCTGCTTGGTCAATTATTTCTCCTACCTGACAAAACAAAGCAAAGAAAAAAAGGGGCACCGAGCTCACTTCCCTAGTGAAGCCCACAGAGGCAAGACAAAGCATCGACTGTACGGCTGTAATCAAATGCAGGGTTGGACCAGAAACAGAAATAGTCCGGGTTGGAAAACAGTTCAACAGTAAAGTACTCCATGCAATTCCAAGGAAAATGAGATGAACTATTGAATAGCAGACAAGGGCGCACAATTCATTATGTGGAATAGGGCAAGGCTTGGCTGAAATGACTGTGGAGTTCTTACTTTAATGAGCACAGCCTTCACCCACAAATTAAAAATAAACAAATAAAAAAGATATGAGTCTGACCTCACTACTGGCAGCCCAACAAACTGCGGTCTGTCCCAGGAGCTGCGAAGCCACTGCCTCACAACACGTCGAGAACTCTCGCCTATCAAACTGAGCTGAAGAGTCAGATTTTTTCTTTTCGCTGGCTACAGCAATTGCTTTTTCCTATCAAAACATTTGGCTTCCTGTAAATGACAATGTAAAGGTTAATTGGAAACACAGGGTGATGTTTAAAGTGAAATCTCGCTTACTTGACTTCTCCGTATCAAGGCACTATCACCGAACAGAAGGGAGTTTCTTTAAGCTGAGGATGGACAACGCAGCGAGTAGCCCGGCATTAGCGCACGCTGCTGATGTTAACAGCAAACTCCAACAGCAACAAAGAGTAGTCGGAATCTTTAACATACACAGACTTACCATAATGTTAAAAGCAGCAGTTTCCATTAATCACCCAATGGCATGCTACTTCCTTTGCAGCCAGCTGATTAAATACAGATATATTGTCCTGAACACCGCTGAAATCGCAGGCACTCAGCCATCCCTGCAAAATAGTGTTTCCTAGGCTTTGTTTCATCACTCAGCTACGTATTCGTATCTCAGATAACAAGTATTACTAAAGATTCCAGCACAGAAATGGGCAAAAAGGATCCTGAATAACAGAAGGAATAAAAAAGAAGAATAAAGCTTCAGGTAGGAAACAGCTGATTCCAGGCCCTCTATCCTGGGACCGCGGCATTCCAAATCCAATCAAAAGAAACTCACTGGAATTTTTGATAAAGAAAGCCTGAAAAGTAGCTTGATAAACTACAGATCGACATCTGTAGCTTTACCTTTTTATACATCTAAAAATCTTTGAAACACAGGGAAATTTCTGCTGAAAGCAAAGTTGTTTCTTAGAGTGTGGGTCAACAGTCAAGAGACCTTCAGGAACTGGAGATCTTAAGGAACTCACTGTCCAAATCTGAATGAATCCCACACAAGTTAGATACCCGAAAAAGAATAGTTACGATACAAAACACAGTTTTATTTCTGACCTAGGTCCTTTAAACATGTCATTTACTCAGAGGTTGTAGCTCAGTCTAAAGGCATAGTTTTTGAAGGTCGGCAATGCAATGGGTGCATCATTAAGCTCTTAATCATTGAACTGGGCAGAACCTGGCAGTCATGACAGCTTTGGAAGGTGCTTGAGGCGGGCTGAGATTTCCAGCTTGGAGAGGAATGATTGTTTCTTTGCCCACATTTCTGAAATGGGCATGAAGGATAACAAAGGAGCTGTTGTAGATGGTTACCATCAGCTTGGGAGCGGCTGAAGAATGGAAAGAGCCCTGAGCACAGAGCCCACGCTTGATGTGTACAAAGAAGTCTGGAGATCTGAACGAACAGGGCAACAGTTTGATATTTAGAGATGGGGAAAAGACATTGTGACTGCACCAAATGAGTTTTGGGCAAAAAGTAAACACCAACAGCCATTTCTCTTCTAATTTGCTGCTGTCGCTACGTGTTACAAAGACCGAGCATGAGGGGCTCTTTTCTCTTTACATTACCTCACCAGGTACTGAATTGAAACATTTGACAGAGCACTGCCAACTGAAATCAGATTAAAAGGTATTCTGATTGGGAGAGCACCAATAAATGGAAAAATAATCTCAAGGGTTTATTAATCTGAGGCAGTTTGATAGGTGATGTACCCACAAGAAAGTTTTCCTGGCCATTTTAACATGCTGCTTGTATTCTTCAGACAAATTACAAGAAAATGACTCTGAGATTGTTGTTAAATAATATATAGAGCACTCCTTGTGTTAAACAGTCTGTGTTCTTCAAGATAAGTCAAATCTTTCTGTCCAAAAAGAAGTAAAAAAGTGTCACAAACACCAGTTAAAGACTTATTCTCTCAAAGATAACCCAGTTAAAATAATGATGACTGATAACAGAGCTGTGATACAGGATAGGCTCAGCAGCAGGAGTCTCCAGAAATGGAACTACGCTCTCCTTGCACCACTGACAGATCGCAGGTCAGAACAGGCCAATTATCTAAAGTCTCTCTCTTCTCTCCCAGTCTCACTCCTCAACTGAACCAATGTGAGCCTAACTCCGGGTGTGTCATCGCTGAAGCACCATAACCAGTGTGTTAATCTAGGGTGGGTCCTCCCCACTCCCTCTCCATCCCTGACCACAGAGTTACCACCACCAGCCACCTGTCCTTTAGAGCTCTACTTTCTTGCAAGTGCCGTGACACCACATCCCCTGTGGAAGGGTACAGGACACAGGAATAAAACAGACTTCTGGGGAGAGACACAGTGAGAACAAACACTGTCTAGCGTGCTCCAAGCAGGAGGTGACACCGAGCGCACCACCTGGCAGCAGAGGGACATAAACAGCAGTCAGAGATCCCTCTGCACGTAGTTCAGCCTCTCTTACAAACACTTCCCATGCAGTTCTGGATCCAAGTCATTCCAACATTGCCTAAGAACACCGGATCCTTAATGGAAAAACTGCTGGTAGCGATGTGTTCATTAGAATTGGAAATGGAGAGGCGCTCCTCTAGCCCCGAGCCAGAAGGTGGGCTATCTCGGAGGCAGGGCTGATAGCTTTTGAATACCAGATGAAGTCTAGAGATACAAGCCTGGTGTCAAATGACAAGAGCCTTAAGCAGATGGATGACAGAGTGTGTGCACTATAGGCTGTTGTTAATTTACTAGCTAGAGATAATGCTTCTTTAAAATTAAAAATGAGTCATTGGAAAACAGCCCAAGAGGCCACAGCCTGCAGATTTCAGACCTCCTGGCAGGCCTGCAGACTGGGGGATAGGGTTTTTCAGAGTTATGAAAATTAAAATTGCATGTTAGAGAGAAAAAAAAAAAAAGCAATTGTTTCTCTTAGCAGCTATTTAAGCTGTTCATAGTCTGTATTTGTAACGCACAAGCACATTTTCAGTAAATGGAATAAGCCAGTCACAGTAACTCCTGGACAAGATATAGATGAGCAAAGACGTGTAACGTTAATGAACTGTCAAGCCATAGGGTTTACGTTTGTAGCTACGCTCTTGTTACTGCAGCGTGACCATGCACCAAGTCCTTCCTTTTCACTCCTGCTCTCTGCATCCCCACTGGGTTATGTTGGAAACCACACTTTTCCTATGCTTTGACTTTGGGATGAAAATCTGCCACACCTCTTGGATACATCAGTTAATGGCAAAGTCAGAAGAACCCAGTCCTTGTGACACCCAGTCCCGTATCCCAGCAGCTGGAACACACAGTTCACAGAGTTTTGAAACCCGTAATGCCACTGGGGTGGGGTAGAAAGCCTGTTGCTCCACCCCAACACCCTCTCCAGTGACCCAGTATCACCGAGCTCAGCAGTGTTGGCCGTGGTTTGCACACATGCAAATGAGGGCACAATTAAATATAGGACATTCGAAGAGATATTCTTCAAACAGTACAAAGAAATGAGAGGAAAGGAGGGGAAGGATATGCATTCGGTGATTGAGTTATTCTGCATAATATGCTACAATCAAGGTCACATATAAATATTTATGCAGGGCACACTGCCCGTGCAATATGGTACCAATTCCTCTCAGACAGGGGCAGCGACAGAGACCTCTGGGCACCAGCGGGCATTTTTCAGCTTCAGAAATCCCTAAGACACAAGTCTCACCTATAGAGACTGCGGTCACAAGTCCGCAGTCCCAACATCTGAGAGCAGCAGCAGCCGCGCACAAGCTCTGCTCATCTCCCCACGAAGAGGAAAGGCTGACTCTACAGAAAAGTTCCAGCCTTTCTGCAGCCCTACCCACGACCACCTGTCTCAGCAGCAGGACCACGCGAAAGGGATGGGCCTCCAGGCACCCCAGTCCCACGATTCTCCATGCCTCATCCTTCATCCACGCTGCTAGTAATGTACCATCACTGGCACAGTTACACCTGAACACTCCAGTGCTGCCAAACACCTGGCTTGATTTTCCACTGTCCAAATGAAAAATAAGCATAATCTGCTTTTTGAGGATACAGCAAATGAGGGAGTTCATGACAAATTGTGTTGGTTTATGCAGAATAGTGATAATAAGATACAAATGAGAATTTTTTTCTTAATGAATAATACTAATCACGTTTCAACAAATGCTGTGCCCTTCTAATTAGAGAGAATGCATAAAATCAGCTTAATTTATTTGTGACTAGTTATACATAGTTTAAATATTTACTAGAGATTTACTCTAACATTTGGAATTATTTTAAATGGTTCTCGCAGTAAAAGCAGACCTGATAACGTAAAGGAGGTTACAGCTCTCCCTCCTGCCCTCCGCTTCGTTCTGCAGCCCGTGATGTATACCCTCAGTTTCCAAGACGCAAGAGGAAAGGATATTATTGATTTACATGCTAATTCTCCAACTGTTACTAATTTTCTTGATTCCTGCTTCCAAAGTTGCACTTCCACCATCCATCACTGCGGCACACTAGAGGGGCTGAGCATCTTTTCCAATAAATTACAGGAACTATGACTAATTATAGTGATATTAACTATGCAAAGTAATGTGTAACTTAAAATGGATACGTTTATCATTTCAAATTATGCTTTTGACTCTTGATGGCCTAATACATGGATGCTTTTCTGGTTTTTTTTTTTAATACAGATTATAAACTGTGCTAGATTTTTTTAAAACTCTGTTTCACGGCTATAGACATGCCTCGAGAAGGTGATGGATGGAAATATATCATTTACATCCCATAAAATCCTTAGCAGGTAGAGGACAAGTTTAGCACCAAGGGCAAGCAGGGCCAAATCCCGATGGTTTTAGCAAAGCGGTGGCATTAGCATGCCTTAGCCCACAGGATTATCACAGAATCACAGACTGGTTTGGGTTGGAAGGGACCTCAAAGCCCATCCAGGTTCACCCCCTGCCACGGGTGCCATTGATGGAGCCCTGCTAAGCCCACCACTAGTCCATGTCCCCAAGTACAACATCTACTCGTCTTTTAAACCCCTCCAGGGATGGGGACTCCATCACCTCCCTGGGCAGCCTCTGCCGATGGCTGACAGCCCTTTCAGTAAAAGAATTCCTCCTGATATCCAACCTAAATCTCCCCTGGCGCATCTTGAGGCCACTTCCCCTTGCACTGCACTGGCCACCAGGGAGAAGAGACCAACCCCCACCTCGCTATAACCTCTTTCAGGTGGTTGTAGAGAAAGTTGGGGTCTCCCCTCAGCCTCCTTTTCTTTTTCCTGAGCTTTCCCAATCACTGCATTGCTGGGAATGAACTAAGATTCTGGATTTGGGGAGTTGGGCGGTGGATATCAATGGTTTGGAGTCCTGCTTCTCTTTCTCCTCATGGTCAATTCCTGTCAACTGTCCATTCGACATAACTGATTACTCCCAAAAAGCACTGAATTATTTCAAGGGCAGTGATGCACAGCCCTCATCAGTGCTTTTATTTTAAGGCTCAAAGATACACAAACTGATATTTAAAGAGTGCTTCCTAGAGAATTTACAACATCCAAATCTCCCACATGGAGAACAGTGAGGTTTCTTGAAAGGAATGAAGAAATATAGTAATTTAAATTGTTCAACATAATTAAAATACTCCTAACCAGCTACTCCTGAAAAAGAAAAATACTACAGTTTCACAGATGAAATATCAGTTCCCCCTCAGATAGTTTTTAAATAAGGATTAAGTGGGATATCAGTGACGGACTGAAACGCTCTCATGTTTCCTTAGCTTCTCCAGAGAGGATTCCCTCTGATGCTGAACAGGAACAGTCTAATGGTTTTCACTCAGCTGTGCTGCAGAACCGAAAGAGAGCAGGCTCTCTTCCCTGCTGCATTCGTCTGATCTGATATTAACACTCAATTGCCTGTAAACTCTTTCATTAGCCACTACCTATCAAGCTTTCAGAGGTCCCACTACCAGAACTCTGGATTCAGAGGGAGGGGAGTAAGCTGCAAGATCACACTATGTAGGGTCCAACACTTTCACCACTGACATATTGCACTGGGAGGCAACAAATACCTCAGCATCACGCGTCCTCCACGTGTGAAAATCACCAGGCCCAGCTTACAAAGGTGGCAGTGCTAAAGCACACGAAGAAGTAAACTTCTTTGCTCTAAACTGTTGGACTCAAAGAGCAGCGCTGATGCCAAAAGCCCATGGGCAGAGCTGCGCAGACAGTGCGGAACGACCATGGCGCCCTGGAGTTCAAAGCGGGAGGGGACTGGTTCTGTGCTGCACATGTGAGTAACAGCAGCCACAGCATGACTTTATCAGGAGATAAAGACAGCCATTTCCTAGGTACAGCACAGAAGCTTCTGGAGTGAAAAAAAAAAAAAAAAAAGCCCATGCAAGTTCCCGTGAAGTTCCTTTCGCGAAGAAATGCTTCTGATATTCCAGGGAGTAAACTGCTCAAAGCAAATATTAGCTCAATGCTGGGAAAAATCCTGCTGAAATTCAACTTTAAACATATATCGACCCTCTTCATTGCAATAGCCTGGGCAAACTTCTGCCTTCTTGCACCTCTCTTAGCAGCAGGAGTGGCAGAGAACATCATAACCATCAAGCCCTGGGTATGCACGAGCAGGTTTGCAGGCGAGCACAGACTGAAGGCTCTCGATCAAACTGCTCTTCACTCCGGCCCAGGTCGAGTGCAGACTAATTCCCCTGGCTAACACGAGTCATCCCACAGGCCGTTCCAGGCTGCCACGAGCAGATCGCTTCCAGTGCCTCCCCTGGTCTGTTTGGTCGGCCTGTGCTCTCCCTCATGCTCCAATGCGGATGTCCAACAGAGTCCTCCTACAGCACTTCTTCTCCGCTTGCTGCCCACTGTTTAAAACCTCCTTGTCCCTTCTGAAGACAGAATTCCTGCAGTACCCTTCAAACCACACTTCTTAACACGGACAATACAGCTGATAAATCTGAACAAATAGGAAATGTCTTTTACTTTCTCAATGTGCGCACAACATCTTTTAAATGACAGCGACTGTTCCCAAGCGTTAGCACCAGGTCCTGCCCTGGTATCTGAATTCCACCTCCTACCGAGCACCTAAAAGCACTTGGTAATGGCTGTAAATGCCCTGAGCGGCCAGAGCTGCCCCGGCTCAGCCGAGCTGGTAATCTAGCTCAGGATTCTACCCAGCATCACTTACAGCTTCAGCTGAAAACAGGTTAATACTCAGGAGTAAACAGTACCTCAGTTACAAGAGGGATCCCACTACCAGTGAGCACCTCAGCATGGACTGCGGGACACTCCGATACCTTACCACTGCAGATCCCGTTTAGCATTCCAGCTCCTACTAAACCGGCAGGAAGACACGACCCTAACTCGTTACAATTCATTTCTGTATCACTGAGGCCATTTCAGCTCACAGAAATGTTCATTCAGAAGAGTTTTCATCACTCTCTGGTTAATGTGGCAGTTAATGTCCGTGAGCTCTATGTTCCTGTGTCCATTTTTAAACATGGAAAACCTGAGTTGTCCTTATTTAGGATCCAATCTCCGAGTCAATCATTTGAGAAATCTTCATTCGCAGTTGCTGGGGTGGAGAGTGAAGCGTTTTCCCAAAGAACACCACTCGCTTCTCAGACTCCTCTCGACGTTAGAGAAGCTGTGTTAATTCTGGTTCGCGTTCTTTAATAAAACAGCACAGCGGTAAACACCAAAAATAAGAGTTTAGTGCCTAAGGTACCACATATTAGAGGAGTGTAATGTTCTGTCAGGGTTCCTTGCTGTTTTATAGTGACCTGATAAATGTTGGGCTTCCAATCCCTCCTATGTCCTGAGCATTCATTACCTTCGCACGTTTTACAATTCTCTAGTATTTTCGCAATACATTTTCCTGAATCAGCTGATGACATTTAATGGAATGTTTAAGACACAATATAAACCCATAAATGCTTTTGCTTATTCTGGGGAAAAAAACTGTGCACGTAGATTGGTTTTCAAATTAAAAACTACGTCGGTGCACCCAGCATTTCTGCTTCTGCCGTACATATTAAAATACAACTAAAGGCCTCTTATGCAATCCTGCAGCATGAGTACAAATAACAAGCGGTCGTACTTTACAAGCGAGCTCTATGATTAAGGAGCTATTAATGAAGTGAAACAAAACCTCGGTGCTGGAATGTAATAGCCCATGAAATTCTTCTGGGGAGAAAGGGAATCTGCAGTGAATAAATATTAACCTAAATGCTATAGGAAACATAGAGCAAACAAAAAGAATGCGTTTTGAAAGCCAAAATTTGGGTAAAACCTGCTGACTCCTTGAGGAAAGCGCATTTGCATACCGCAGGGCTCCATCTGCTGTGGGAAAGCTGGGCTGCAAGAGGGATTTAATAGTTAATAGAAGTAGTGGCCGTTGTTAATTAGAATTTGCACATTTACAAATCAGCACTGATAGCAATACAAATTATGAAATATAAGGGTGTTATGCCGGATACTGGGAAAAATAAGATGACAGACAAAGTTAATGGAGTATCCCTAACAACAGCTCTGTCAGAACACATCAGAGAACTAATCCAGTTACAAAGAGCCTGCAATGGAAAATCTATTTAAAATATTAAAATGCTGTTTGGTAAAAGCTTTTTCATAGTGCATTTTACTTAAACAGTTGCTTATCACTCGCGGGTCATTAGCTGCACACCCAGCTGCACTCTGCAAACCATCGCTTGCAAGAATAGTAGGGATTAAATAAGAAACGCTTTTCTGCAACAGCTTTTCTGAAATCTCGAATCGGCTTCGTTCTGATTAAAGACAGAAAAATAATAGCAGTACTTCCAAGATAGGTGCTTTTGCTGGTACAATAACTATATATATCCTTCCCTACAATAACATGCCACGGAGAACTGGACGCTTCTGAAACACGTTCCAGCCCTGGAAGGTGCTCCAAGACAACTGGGAGACCATTCCCGTATCACAGGCCTGGCTCCTGATGAAACATGACTTTGATTTAAAGACCAAAGCAGAAGAATCTATCATAGGATCATGGAATGGTTTGGGTTGGAAAGGACCTTAAAGCCCACCCAGTTCCACCCCCTGCCACAGGCAGGCACACCTCCCACTAGAAATTCACAATAAATTGCCTGTTATTTAGTAAAAAACACAGAAATGGCTATTGATTGTTTTCATTAATCTTCTGTTTCACCTCGCTCTCCACATCACTGTGTCATATGGATTACAGATAGAAACCACGACTGCACAAACACTTTAACAGCACCTTTGCTCACCGAGTCGGACGCGCTGTGTTTTCACATGGGGTAGGTGGTCTGTAACACAAACCACAAGGCAACGCTAACTTAATTTAATTCAACAGAGAGCTTAGCATTTATGTCATCTACTGGATCTGAGGCAAAAGTAGATACAAGACAAAAGCCCGTCACGTTCCGCACACAGTTCCCTATAACGTATATAAGCCTGCTGTGCTCCTGTAGTACAGAAAAATCAGTCAGTCCATGGAAGAGTCACAATAGCTGTCTCCTTCAAGCCCAACAGCTTAAAAATTCCATATTAACCTGAAATGCTGCCCATGGGCCACTCCAGACTGACTGAGCAGCGGTTCACTCACCCGCTCTGCTGGAGAAAGTCAAGAGCACCACATTTGGGCTGCAGTGTCTTTTGTCCCCGCTTTTGGGGGTCTTTGTTCCTGCTTTTTTGGATCTGCTTTTTATTGTGCGTCCACAAAAGGAGGCTGTGGAACCAGGCAAGGTGTCTCTTGCTAGACACATTGATGGGAATGGTCTGGGGAGCCAAAACTGCTGTTAGAGGGCACAATGCTCCAGCAATGACACAGCCATGAGCCTGCAACAACCTTTCTGCCCCTTCTGCTGTCAGTGAGTATGGTTTGTTCTCCGAGCAGAAGAGCTGCATTTCATCTCCACTCCATTACTGACCCCATTGGCTGGAGAGGTACAAACAGGGAGTTGATGTTTGTTCTACCGCAGAGTGATTTTGGACGCTCTCAGAGGCACTGACAGGATCAGTACCCCTCCAAATAAAAGGGAATTCTTGAGCATCAAATGAAAAGCAGTGTTTCAATGGTAAAACCAGAACCCGCTGGTGCTGAACCAGCCCCCATCCCTTTTCACCTTGTCGCTTCCTTCCCTTGGTCGGGGGATTCTATAAAGAAACCATTCCCACAAACCCGTGCCTGCAGGTGGAGGAAAGACAGGGTTTGCCTTTTCTGATTCTACTTATTGTGGTGTTGCCAGAAAGGTGATTGTGGTATTATCAGAATTAACACCCAACAACTGTGTCATGCACTCATCTTGGTTT
This sequence comes from Cuculus canorus, assembly GCF_017976375.1. NCBI lineage: Eukaryota > Metazoa > Chordata > Aves > Cuculiformes > Cuculidae > Cuculus > Cuculus canorus. The sequence goes on from NC_071408.1 coordinate 33,260,493, forward strand.
TTTTACCAACCTATTTCCTGGTGCTCCTGGGGATCTGTAGGGGTCAGCAGCTCTTTCACAAGATGCGAGGTGGCCCAGAACTGCCCACACTCTGCTCAACAGACACTGAGGGCAATCTCTGCTCTTTGTTAGGCAATAATTTTCCTTCACTGAGAAAAAAGATGTTGCAAGACACAACACTGATTGCTGTGAATTTCTCTCTTTTGCACAACACAAAAATCCCTGATTAGCAGAAGAACTAAGAAATAAAAAATAAAAATGAACTGGTTCAAGCAAAGAATGTCATTCTGTTGTGTGAAAACCAGACCAAAATAACATCACTTTCAAATAAGTATTTTTTCTTTCCTGTTGTGCAATGCCAGCAGTGCAAAGGGGACATAAAGACCATCTCAATACACGTCTGGCAACGTCCTCGTCATCAGCGGCTCCTCCGACCTCTACAAACCCAGATCGCCACATCTCAGTGCAGGACTACCATGCAGAACAGAAACACAGCAAGAACATGAAATATCTCTTCAGCATGGTCAGTGGAGCAGCTCTTTGGCAGCTGTTACTCAATTTGGCACCGTTACCTCTATTAATACCAGAGATTGTTCTTTCCTTCCACAATCTCTAGGGTCAACGCATCACAAAAACGCAGACCATCACCAATGTACCTATTGTTTCTCCTCTGTGTCAGCGAGAAAGATCACTAATGGTCAGAAAGACCATTAATGGTTTATTAAACCATCATTACCTCGTAGAGGCTGAGGAACAGCACAGTGTACAATATTCTGGGTGGGGTGGAGAAATGAGACAATCAAACCTCCTGCAGGTAACAAGCACCGGCACAGTCCCTCTGGAATCCTCCTGGCCTGCCACGCCTGTGTCATTTCAACATCCACCTGCTCATTTATTGTGCCACTGGTCAGGTCAAATAGCCAAACAAATTGTGATTTCCACAGACTAAACGACATCTAACTCCCCGTCACTCCTCAGGAATCTCTTTTGTAGTAAACCTTTTCATTCTGAGTCAAATACGCACTTTGCAAAACAAACCTCACCAGTTGATGGGGGTTCCCCTCATGTCAGCCAAGCGTTTTCACACGCCGGTCCATCCCAAGCACGAAGAACCTGCACCAGGCATTGTAATTTCTTGCTCAGAACACATGACAACAGAAACACGCAGTTGATTTCCTTCCCTGCCTGGTCTCTGGGTAGCAGCGCTAATGGAATAAATGATTGTCGGGAATGGTGAGGATGTTCCCTTCTGCATAATTATCCCGTACTTGCTCAGGATAATGAACAGTTCTGCGATACAGACAGCGCTATTCCCTAGTCCTGTAAGTCAGACTTCCCTGAAAGGCACCTAAACCCCTAGTTCCAGTGACTATTATTACATTTGATTGGAAAGAATGAGCAAAGGAGCCAGAATGGCCCTTTCTGAGGATCGGCACTGTTCTGTGGGATGACAGGCACTCAGCTTCATGGAAACCCATAGCAAAGCGGCCATTTGTTGACACAAATAGCAATTAATATCATCCTTGAGACTCATTACATTGGAGATGACTCCAAATCCTGGAATGTCCCATGGCTGGAAAGTGGAAGGGGTGGCCAATAATAAGAAGCTAATGTAGAAATTGGGCTCAAACAGCAGCAGAAAATGGACTTGACTGTTAGAGTTGCATGCTCGCTGCAGGGCAGTTAGTCAGGCTCATGAGGTTTAGCCTATGGCCACTTCCGATCAGATCTGAATGGTGAACTAAAGGTAAAACAATTCATCAGTTGTTTTAAACTTGCAATATGCGCACGAATGACTGCCCTGGGCTCTTTATTTCCCTGCATCTTACTAAGGACTGAGACACAAGACATGGAAAAGTCTTCCAGTCAGGACCTACAAATTCAAACCCAGGCCCTTCAGGCTGTCCTGTACTATGACATACTCAAACCAAACGACACATTATCCACCACACCCTACATCCCAAATGCCTTTGCTCTAAGAATATTTTCAAATACTCTCATTTATTGAGACATAAAGTTCTGAATAACAGGGGAATTGCCAAAAAAAAAACCAGTGAGCCATCATGTAGGAGCTCAGAGATGCCACAGAACTCATCAAATAATCAGTTTGATTGTCTTTCTGCAATCTGAGATGAAAGCCATCAGCGTTCGTTTTATACAGTAACAGTAGTAGATGGCAACAGTACTGAGTAACTGTTAATTGAAAGCGAATCTGTAACTGAAATGAACTCCACATGCACACTGACCCCTGGGTGAGGAAAGAAAGAAATTGTTGAAGCCTACCACCCAAAGTGTAACCCAAAATCCAAACTCCTCCAATTTTCACTAAAATGAGCCAAACTTCATTTTCAGTATTTAAGTATGGAGCTTCCTCTTTCAGCTTTCACCTCTTTCCTCTTCCAGTTATTTATGGATTTGGTTATGTTCTGCTAAAATCAACAAAATTGGGTGTGTGCACTGAAGCACACTCTTAAGCACTTTGGTTAGAAGACCACCATTGGCTCCCACGCAGAGCGGACCTGGCCATGCTGTTCATGTCCCCTGAGGTACCGCTGCCCCATTAGCAATTGTTATGCCTGTTCTTGGGCATGTCATCAGGTCACCTACCTGATGCTACGTGATCACCCCAGCAAGGTTCCCATCCTGATGTCCCGGCCAGAGCCCTAAGACAAACTGCTGTGATGACCACAGATGTGATCGGCCATAGGAGGAGCCCAAGAGAAACACAGAACCTCCAGAGAAATTTGTCTACAGCTCAACAGAACACCTCTAGATTGATGGCCCGTGTGACCAAGGCCAAGACCAGACACTGCAACCCTGATCTCAGCTGATCCACTGACTAACCATGAAGGCTTTTCTAGAATTGTCTTTTTCTTCCTGTGGTTTATTTTTTTTAGCACAGGACTTGTACGTGTTCCACAACACAACTCGGGGAAGTGTTCTACTCTACCCAGAGAAAAAGTGCCCACTTACCTGATTCTATGTTGGATGGGGTTTTCAGGCCCCTGATCCAGCGGAGGTGTCCCTGCCCACGGCAGCAGATTGGAACTGCATAGGCTTTATGGTCCCTTGCATCCCAAACCATTTCACGATTCTATGATTCTACTTTTGGACATCTAATCAAACACTTCCACAACTCTCTTTTGCTCGTGCCATGTTTTAGCCAGCACCGCATCTATTTACAGACTCAGCAGGGAGCAGTTTGATTCAAAATCATTGTTTTGTCCTCTCCTAACTTGCAAAAATTATATAAAGTTACCTGGCAGATAACGTCTTTTAGCTCGGCACAGATGCATGCGGGAGAGGAAAACACTGCAAAAATGAAGTTATTCAACTGGGAAAAAAAAATCAGAATAGACAACATCATAAAAATAAAAGCATGGCTCCAAAAGCGTGCCTTTTTCTTGTTGTCAGTGAGCTTCCCTGTGCTCCTCGGCACCTCCACCTCTCACACTTACGCTCCCGCCACGCAACTCCAGCCATGACATCCACGCGTGCTGTTTACTTGTGGCATCCTTCACTGCCTAATGGGTCCTTTCTCTCGATTTAGATCCAACATAAAAGCATCCTTTCAAGTCTCTTTTTAAAGAGGAAAACAATTTCCCCCAACTGAATCAATTAAACCTCTAATACAGGTGCCTAGACTAGTGCTTCAGGCTTTTCATGCAGACAGGGAGTGTTTGGAGGCACAAAAAGCTCCAAATAATCCCCTTGAAGTCCCCCTACAATGTCACTATACCTACACGTCAGTTCCTTCCACCGCACACCTACAGCTCAATGCTTAAACATGTTCTGAAAGGACAGGGCGAGGTTTTTAACATCTCTCACCTAACTTTACCGCAGTTGAAGTCACAGGCGTTTACCACGAACCTGAAAGCAACCACTGAAGGCAGCACTAAGTGCTTCCGCAAACCTCGTCTGTAACCTTCTTCTGAACTGATCGCTCGGAAAACTGGACAAAAAAAGAGCAGCTTTACACTCCCTGCTTCTTTGAAACTCTCTACATCAGCAACATGTGAACACGACACAGTCTGTGCACACGTGAGAGCAAATGCACGCGTACATACAAATGAAGCGAATCTCTGGGCTGATGGATTATTTGCCAAGTGAAAGCCAAATGTGATTTGAAATTACCATGATATTACACTGAATAAAGAGGATTTATAATGGAAATACTAAAAGAACCTCTGTAATAGGGATCCTCCTCGGCACTGCTCGAACAACATCTATTTCACTCTTTTCAGTGAGTGCTGTTTTCCTCTGAGCGTTGGAGAACAGTAAGTGAAATGTTAATTTTTTAAGTCAGAACCATCTAGCTAAACCACCCAAATCGGTTTTGTATACAGAGATTTGATTTCTAATCTTTCTCTGCAAGCTGCTTTGTTAAATCCTAATGACAACTTCTATGCATAATGCATAAAATAAACTTTACCAATATTTAACACACTTTTCCAAACACGCAAACCCGGCTCCGAGCGTGATGGCGCACTGCAGGGCACGCCGCACAGTATGCCGGGACCTGGCGCTTCCAAGACGGCTGAGGGCGGCTGCTCCGTGCCATTAGCTTCTCAGCAGCCAACACATGTAGTTATCCCAGAATAGCAGTGCATGGCATTATCTTTTTTTATTAATAGCCATGCATGTTTTATCGCATGTATAATATGTTTGCTGCTCCAATCTATGGCCTTTTTTCTCTTATTCCAGGAATGTTTGTTTTCTAAAGGAACGGAGAGAGGAGAAGATAGCTTCTGACTTTATCAAAACACTTTATATTAGCAAAGAAATACCTATAAAAATATACGATAACAAGGAATCAGTCAAAAATGGGTGTTATAAATCTTCCCTACACAAGAGGCAAAGAAATCGGAATAATAACACTGTATCGCTAGCCTATGTCACTGAAATGATTTGTTTTACTCCTTTAATCTTTACCATATCTAAACTGACTATAATAAATGAATAATTACTCTGAATACAGTGCAGTTAATTGAAAATCTAATTGAAGTATAAAACCAAGAAATCATAACAACAAATACAAGGTTTAGCCAGTGTTTAGGAACTTGTCTTTGTCAATAATTTTTAAGGTTCAGTGTAAATGATACTGTTTACCATCGTACATCATCTAACATTACTCCAGCAAGTCATGAATTATTTCAGACTCCCTATGAATATTAATGGCCTTTCGAGTCATGATATTTCATCAGTATACACCCAAGTATTAAAGTCTTACGGGGTTTGACTTTGCAAAATGAAACCAATTTAATTTGAGTTTGTTTTATCCCCAGACCCTGATTTCTAAGCCCAGAGAGGGTTTGTGCTGCCACACAGGCGAAGCTCAGGCTCCCCTTGGATGTGAAGGTGGCGCCCAGCACAGGGACCCACCTGGACCCACGCCTCTACGGAGTGGCCAAAACCATGGGAATCCGAGAGGAGCACACATTCGCATTGAGAGACGCAAAACGTTATTGCTTTCTGCTTTGGAAAATGACAGGATCTGTTTTCTCTTGGAGAATTACGCTTGTGGAGTAAGCCAGAGGCCGGGAAAAAAAAAACATTGTCTGCATGAAGGCCACCGCTAAAAGGATAAACCGTTCATTCCTTTGGCCAAGAGAAAATTCCTGTCCCATCATCTGCTACAAACTGTACGCCCAGACTCTGCAATGAAGCTGTCCGCATGGATTTCTCTTTCTGGAAGATAAACATTTAGTGATAAAGGCTTACAAGCAAGTAAGTGCCCTTCCCCAGTCCCATCTCCATCGAATCCGACCTCCAGATTGCTCACTTCTCCCCACAAGTGTCGTCACCAATTTGACTAGGGCTGAGGTTATAAAGAAGCACAACGCTTACAGCAGCTCCCCCACAGAACACACGACGAGGGAAAGCCTCTCCTCTCCCGTACACGCTCTCGTGCAGCTTTGCTGCGTTACTTTATCCCCAACACTAAGCAGAAGCCCCAGGTCAGCACAGCAGAGGGCAATACTGCTCGCGGGCAATCGCACATCTCCGTAGCAAAGAGCAGCACGCGTACAATCGCCGCTCAGGAGAGCCACTGTGCCGGCTGTAAAACAGCTTCTCTGTAATCAATAACTCCACTCATGTAAAAGGAAAGCTCATACTTTAAGTGTTGCTATTATACCACTGTCGTCTCCCACAGTCAACTCACTATTTACGTTGTGCTGCAAACAATATAAATAGGTATTTACTGGGTAGGTTACAGCCGGCTTGCACTGAAGGCATAGGAAACATCCCATTATTTAGCTCTCAGTTCAAATAACAGGCTACAAGACACAGCAGTGCCCAAAGTTGCTGCTGACAGTCACTGCATGCAGATGCTGTTGCTCCCTTGTGACGGCTCTCCCTTCTTCCGCCCATGCTGTTGCCATCCCTCTCACGGCAGCCTCACCATTCTGAGAGGAACAATTCCTGCTCCTGAGTACATTCATGCACAGGAACTAGCTGTTACTGTACGGCAGGTGCTGCCAAATCCACAGGAAGGCTCTTCGGGAAATACAAATGTTAAGATATTTTGGATAGGCAGAATGTGTATCCTGGGAAAAGAACCAAGGCGGTGGGTGGGAACTTTGCCTCAGCTGACCAAACCGAAGAAAACCCCACCTGCTGCAAAGACCATCAGTCCTGTCCCCGACCTGCACTGGGAACGGAGCCAGCTGAGGTAGCGAGGTCACCTTATTCCATGAGCCACGGAAAGCTCTTCCTTTCCTTCAGGCCGAATCCAGCAGCTGGTGCGGTCCTCTCTGCACTAACTCGCATTCAGATACCACCGTGAAAGAGAAACTCACTCTGCCAAACGCTTGTGTTTGACAGAAGTAGGAAGAAATTCAAGACTTGTGGGTTCAAATCCAGATTTCTGGATGAAGCCCTAGCTTCTTCACCTTTTGCTCTTCTGCCTCCAACGACGTTCTCTTCCCTGTTGCTCTGACACACCTCTGCCACTCCTTCATTCCCATTCTTAACACCCACCTGCTGCTCCTGCTCTCCCTTTCTCAACACCCCTCCACTTCAATCTCCTTTCCTCTACATCACCTTTCTTTTTCATTCCCTCCCCTAATTTTCATGCTTCTGATTCCAACAGATTTTTCTGCTTTTCTCTGCGTCCCGCTACATTGTCCCAGTGGAAAGCTCCCTCACCCAGCACCCCAGCTGCGCCTGGAGGTGCAGAGGCAATCCTGTCCAGCATCCCCACAGGCCCGGAGCTCAGCACGTTCAGTGCAGATGAATTCTCCAAGGAGTGTAAACAGCCCAAACCAGAAAGCCCTGAGAAGCAGCAGGTTTTGTGATGTGTGTAACAGGAATATACCTAGGGCAAATTTTCATACCAGTGTAATCCTGCCAAATTCCAACACCCATGGCAGAAAAAGAGCTTTTTGAGGAGCAAGAACATTCTTCAGGCAGGCAGAGAAACTGTCTCCTCCTAATCTGGTGCTTGAAAACTACTGAAATGTCAGAGCTTAATCATCAAACACACCGTGCTTGGGACAGATGCCTGTCACGGAAAATGCCAGCTGAGAGGGTGAAGTTTGGTAGAGTTATAAACCACTCATTTAGCAACAGCACGAACAGACCACGATAAGAAGCTCAGTTCTGAACTCTGATCATTAAGACAAGAAATACGACGAGAGCCACACATGAACGCTGGGCTTCAGCTGGCAACGAGGGACTTGGTGCTTCTACCCAGAAAAGGCTGAAGACCACAGGATTTAAAGAGAAAGAAGAATGTGTCTGCATGGCATTGCATCGGGGACCCACAGGCTGTCCGAGAGGGAGCTGAAGAGCTCTGTGGGGCCGGAGCTGCAGTGAGCAGCGAGTCTGGGGCAGAGATAGATGCAGAAAACTCCCGCTTGGTCATCCATTAGAAACTGCTGTTTCCACAGGAAATCTTGGGCATACTGAACTCTAGGCAGGCTGCCTCTTACCTGACAACCACCTCCTGCCTGGTCAACATCTGAAAAGGGGAAGATTTTTACTTCAGGGCTGCTTTCTAATATCAGATTTGACTGAAAATGTCTTTAAAGAGAAGCATTGAAGACGTCTGTTTGACATTCAGAGAAAAGTGAAACTAGACATTAAAAGCAATACAAATTTCCTTTATATATATGTGTGTGTGTACATATATATAAAAGAACAGAAAGTTTAAACCCCTACCTCATCATCTCTCAGGAGAATACATGCGGTGCTACTGTTCTGGTGTAAAAAAAGGTGTAAACAGACATAAAAATGGAGTTAGTTTCCCTAACAAGGTGCATCATGCCATCGCATTCTATCACAAGAACTGGCAGGGCCTGTTGGCAGTCTGTGGAAATGATGCCTAACAAAAAGTCTTCATAAACCCAGGGATTCTCTTGCTACTGTTGTTATTGCCCGAGTGGACATAGAGTACAAGTTCACCTCCTCGTACAAGAGAAGATCATACAGAGGACAAGATCCGCCTTTCAGAAATCGCACCTTAAATCAGTGTAATAGAAAAAGATCCTTCCATCTGCAATAACGCTACTGGTTCAGAAGGCAGCAGAAACAGCTCTGTCAGAAGAAGGATTGCAACAAAGCAGCTGGAACACTGGAACCCCTGTAATACACTGCACATGTTAATCATGTTTGATACCACACTCTTTCTCAGGATATCAATTACACTAATGACTCTTACATAACACCCGCGGGGGGCTCAGGGATGTGCGTTGTCACCTCCCCTTTGTCATATAGAGCGGGTCTATATACTCACCAAAGCAGTTCCTTTCATTTCTATATAATGAATGAGTAACACTGTAAAAAAGAAGACATTTTCTCCCATATTAGTTTAGCAAACAGAGGAGATTTCACATCTGACAGTGCTAAATATACTCCTAAGCTGCTAATAAAGGCAAAGCCTGAGGGGGAAAATCCTAATGATGAGCAATGCCACAAGTTTTTATTTCTAGATCTGAAGTAAAAATGTTTCACTTAGGTGTAGTTTCAGAGGCATCAAAGAAGAAACCAGGATTTCCAATAATTTTTATCTCTAATAAAATCACTTGAATTAATTTGAGCATCGTTATAGCACTGAAAAACTGAGTATAAAGGTATTGTTATTTGCGTAACTTGTCTGTGTGTGTTTTATTGAGTAATGAAAACTGAGAGGTTTCATCTGTAAATGATCTACGCTTTTGAAAGCATCTGCCTAGGACACCCGGCAGACCCGGTGGGGCCTGCAGAGAGCCAGCAGGACACAGCACTTTGCTTGCCCTTACTCCCACGAAAAGGATCAGAGAAGCAGACAAAAGGGAAAACCTGTTTCATCAAGGATTTGATCAATTTAAAAACAAGCACTTGAGCATTTTACCCCTCTGAACCGGTGCTGCCTTAAACATCTGCACAAATAAAGTCTCCCTCGCCTACCAAGTTTTCCTGATGCTTCCATGGGAAGAGCAGTGGGCGATGACAAAGGTGCTGTTGAGGTACAGCCAGTGTCCACCACATTGACCAACTCAGTCCCGGTATTCTCCCATCCTGGCATCAGCCTGTGCCTGCCGGGGATGCCGTGGCTCACATCTAGGACTGCAAACCCTTCAGGCCAGGACTGCCCTCTGTAGCGTACATAAAACAGAAGAACTGGTACCTGCGATAGGCCTTCTAAGCACTGGTGCTATATAATTAGGACTAATAAAGACCAGAAGCATCCAGTGTGATTAATATTCCCATTTCCTTTGTCCTCAATTAGAATCAGAGAATCATCAAAGTTGGAAAAGCCCCCTCAGCTCATCCAGTCCAACTGTCAGCCTCACCATGCCCAATAAACCACATCCCAAAGTGCCATGGCCACATGCTTTTTGAACCCCTCCAGGGATGGAGACTCCCCCACTGCCGTGGGCAGCCTCTACCAGGGCTTCACCACTCTTTTGGTACAGAAATTTTCCCTACTACCCAATCTGAACCTCCCCGGCACAACTTGAGGCCATTCCCTCTCATCCCATCACTTGTTATCTGGGTCAAGAGACCAACACCCACCTTGCTCCGACCTGCTTTCCATGAGCTGCAGAGCGCAATGAGGTCTCCTCTCCTCAGCCTCCTCTTCTCCAGACTGAAGAACCCCAGAGCCCTCAGCCGCTCCCAGAACCCAGGGCTCCAAATCCTTTTGTGGTGACACTCCCGCCCCTCACTGCCATTCTTGTACCAAGGGGCCCAAAATTGAACCCAGGATTCGAGGTACAGTCTCACCAGTGCCAAGGCCGGGGGGACGATCCCTCCCCTGTAATCCCCAGGGCAGAGTTACGCACCAATGCAGACAGAGCGGCGCGGCCTCACGGATGCAGTGGGCTCTGCTCTGCCTAATTTATTCCAATGCATTTTCCTCATCAGATCTTTGGCTTCTTTGCTAACCTAAATAATAACACGGCAATTACATTTATCCCAACTTTTTCGCTAAGTTCAGCTGCTTACGAGATTTTCATATATTTTCCTCTCTTCAAGAGTTCAAAGCTTTTTAATGTATTTCTCAGTGCTAATTAAACGCTGATAATTTTGTGAGCTGGCAGGAATTCCACGGCATCCGCACGAAGGGAAGCCTGGTAGGAAGACAACTCTCCAGATCCTGCCTTGCCGTGTGGTGCCCCAGAACTCGCTCTCCTCCTGCAGCCCTACCGCTTGTTTTTTAACCATCTATAAAGACTAAAGGAACCCACAGGAGCCTGAACAGGGCAAAGCCATTTGCATTCCTGCGTGTTTTCTCTCTTAGTTCTGACCTTCTGAGATAATGCACAAAACACATGTCGGGTAGCTTCCCATCATTTTTCACTTGTAATTATTTAACACTGATTTGGATTCAGTCACGGAAGCTGATGAGCCTTTCCCATTTTGAACAAAAAAAAGTAAAACTTTCAGGATATTTAAACATTAAAAAGAGGCGATTGCATATGCGCAGCGAGTAACCACCTCGCCCAGATACTTCAGAAAATTGTATTTAGTAGAGTACTTGTGATAAATTATGTATTTATTGTAACAGGGTCAGACGCTGTTACGATTTACTGTACTTGGTCAAAAATTCACTTTTATCAAAGTACTCCAGTGTCTCCCCGTCCATTTCAATGAGAACCTGCATGCACCAACCAGCACCAACCACACTGATTTTCATGGGAGGCGAGTTAAACACCTGAGGTCCGATTTTGCAGTGACTTACAGGGGCATGAAAACCCAAAGCACAGTAACTCTACCAGTTTTGGTGTATTTAGTCTTGCCTTACATATAAAAAATATTTAAAATCATTTGGAAGGTGTCACATATTTTTGCCAAGCAGGCTGCGCACCGTGGACCCTGTGCTGCTGTCGTGCTCCGGAGTCAGGCAGGAGAACAGCTTCTAGCACGGATGAAAGCGAACGGCAATCAGTGAAATACTGGTCTGGAATCCTAATACAGAGCTGAATTTTAAAAATTCTGCAGTTCAAGTGCCTGTACATATATTATGTGAATAGAAAATCAGTTCTCAAAGTTAATTCTTTAACTATTATAGAGCTGCTACTTTTTCAGTTCGCCCCCACTGTCACCAGTAACAGCACCTGGAATTCTTTACATTGAGGTTTTCCAGAGGCATCCACAATAAACTCTAGTAATGTCACTATTGAACCATGGAATCATGGAATGGCTTGAGTTGTAAGGGACCTCAAAGATCATCCAGTTCCAACCTCCTACCACAGGCAGGGACATTATAGGAATAATTATATTACAATAATTATAATTACAAAATATATAGAGAACAGAATACAGTATAAGTAATTCTAATTCTATATTATATTACAGGAATAATAATTATTAGTATATTAATAATACTATTATAGGAAGCTTTAGAAGTGGGACATAGAGGAAGGTCTCAATCCACAGAACTCTTCTTTCTTTGTCACTGTGTATTCTGCCTCAGTCATGCACTGTTAGAAGCGTCTGCAGAAAGGCTCTTCGAAGGAAGGAAGGAAGGAAGGAAGGAAGGAAGGAAGGAAGGAAGGAAGGAAGGAAGGAAGGAAGGAAGGAAGGAAGGAAGGAAGGAAGGAAGGAAGGAAGGAAGGAAGGAAGGAAGGAAGGAAGGAAGGAAGGAAGGAAGGAAGGAAGGAAGGAAGGAAGGAAGGAAGGAAGGAAGGAAGGAAGGAAGGAAGGAAGGAAGGAAGGAAGGAAGGAAGGAAGGAAGGAAGGAAGGAAGGAAGGAAGGAAGGAAGGAAGGAAGGAAGGAAGGAAGGAAGGAAGGAAGGAAGGAAGGAAGGAAGGAAGGAAGGAAGGAAGGAAGGAAGGAAGGAAGGAAGGAAGGAAGGAAGGAAGGAAGGAAGGAAGGAAGGAAGGAAGGAAGGAAGGAAGGAAGGAAGGAAGGAAGGAAGGAAGGAAGGAAGGAAGGAAGGAAGGAAGGAAGGAAGGAAGGAAGGAAGGAAGGAAGGAAGGAAGGAAGGAAGGAAGGAAGGAAGGAAGGAAGGAAGGAAGGAAGGAAGGAACTGACCTAGCCCATCGTGCCTGGAAAGCAGGCTTTTCTAGCTGCACATTCATCTAGGCCTACATTTCATCCCATTCCAAGAACACAAGCTCAGGTTTCAAGTCCTCGGCAGGGCCCAGGGCAGTAGTGTTTGAGGCCCACCTCACTGTAGAACTGTGCTTCTCTTTTCTCATTAAGACCATATTAAAAAGTTGCTGCTGTCTGCGATCGCTACCGATACACTGCACTGAATGAGAGAGAAGTCAGCACACACACACAGGTGATCCCGTAACTAAAGGCTGTTGCCGTAGTTAATATGAACACAGACGAAGTGGAAGCATCACACAGAGCCACCGTTCCCGTGGGCACTGCAGGGCGACCGCGCTGCTCCCACACTGCGGAGTTTCCCCAGCCCTGAGAGCAGCGACTGTGGATGCTCCTCAGAGCTTAAATGAGCCGGCTCCAATCTCGGAGCTGTCTCGCCAGAGCACTCGGGAAGTGACTGCCTGCTGCAAAACCTTCCTGACAGGTAGGGTTAATTGGCCCACATTAAGCCTCACGCTGCTATGGCAAGAAAGCAACCGCTCCTGGTTTAAAGTTAGCTTCCACCTATTGATCTCGTACTGCTGCCAGTGCCCTGTTGACCGGCGCTCATTGTGCACCAGTAACCCAGAAATACTCATTTTCATATGGCTCTTTCTCATGAAAATTAATTTACAAAGCACTTTAATCTCACTTAAGTACATAACACGTCCAAGTTTCCTCATCATCACCTTCTCTCACAGACAACGTGGATTAGTTACGCATCAAAAAACACCTTCTATGCACCTATAAAGTAACATTTAAATACAGAAAAATATTGCAATTCCTTCCCTAGGGGAATTTATCTGATTCCTGCTTCAGAAGTATCCATCACAGCAAGACTTCATCCACCTCTCAACAGCTGAACAGAACAGGGAAGAAAAATAAATGGCCTCTGTGTTCAATCCATGAGCTCAAGAGAAAGCTCTTCTTATTTTTCTTTATTTCATGATCCGATTCTCTCCAGCTACGCTGTCTGGTGTGTCAGCCAGTGCCTTCTGGAGGGGATTTACAGCTGATGTACATGAATTAAAACGGGATGTCCGAAACTCCAAGTATCCAGGCAGTAACACGCTGGAGCACACACAGGATACAACAGAGCAGCCTTTTCCACACTGTTCAATAGTTGTGCACACACACACCTGCACTGAAGTGTGTTTCCCACAAAGAAGGACAGAGAGACTCGACGGTGCCAACCTCCAGTTTTGCACTATACAGATGGAGATCGAGAGCTTGCTCACATGGAAGAGAAATACAAAACATTAAAGCAACTTCTTTTCTAAGTAGATTTTCCTTTCCTATTACTAACCTGGGCCATGTGCCTTCCTGGAGATGCAGCTCTACCTGCTCTTCCTGAGTCAGAGCAAACAGAGCTCGGTTTCTGTAAGGCCATGCAATTCAGGAAAAAACTGAAGCAAGGTCTGAGTTTTCACCAGTCACGATCTTCTTAATCAGAATGTATCGCATAACTGATTTTGGACAGTTCAATCTCACTCCTAGTCTTCTCTTGGTCGGTGAAACCAAGAGGGAATTGGATTATGTTTCCTTAAAGTGTCTGTAGTGAACACCTTTGGCCACATATTCATGTTTGCTGCCACGTCACAGACCCAGGTGGCACCGATACCACAGAAGCGACACCGCCTTTAGAGCATTACTACTCCCTTTGTGTAGGAAACGCAGCACAACTTGCATGCTTCGTGTGTACTTTGGATTCCGTAGTTGTTTGATCACATTGATGAAGGGATATGCAATCAATCTCCCACTAAGACAGTGAGTAGTATTGGCCATAACTCATTACTCCATCAAAGGATTTGGCATTTCAATCGATGGGAAATGATGTGTGATCATTCTAATTTATTATACATCATTTCCCATCAATCGGTGCGCTGAAGGCTTGACATAATAAGTAGTTACAGACACTGTCAATCACTCTTGGTCAGATACCTCTGAATGCCACCATTTGGTGCACCTTCAGCTGTTCAGCCAAACCACAAATACCAACCCGAAACACTCAGGAACCGAGTTGTAATGACTAGTACACGAAAAGACTCACAACAGCGCTTAGGAAGATCTCAAAAGTTTCAAGAACACACGAACTGAAGACAAAAAAACACATTAAAATAGTGAAATCCAATCTCTAGTGGAACAGGGAGCCCAGAGAGGAAAGACTGAAGAAGTGCACACTTCAGATTTCTGTGGGATCATCCACCGTGCTCGCCACCGTACTGTAAGGACCAAAACTCTGTTAACTTGTGTCAGCACAATTCCTTTTGCCTTCGTGCCAAACACTGCCCGGGTACGTAATGCCAGGCCACAGTTAATCTCTACCCTCCCAATGAGATTAAAACTCTTGAAATCAGCCTTGAGCCTTAAACATTCCTTCCCTCTCCAAAATTCCTTTTAAAGTTCCCTCTGCATAATCCTCTCTGAGCTCTCCTATCTACTCCTCAGCAAAAGCTGGCAAAATTACTCCCTCCATGAATCTTTTCCAAAACTAATCACGTGTTACTCAGCACTTCACCGAGTACAGTGGCCTCTTCTACGATTTTGCTCTCTCGCCCTAAATATCAGCCGCATCCAAAGGTTTCAGACTCTTCCAATCCAGAAGTGTGACAGCAACCGCTATCGCTGTTAGATACTAAAGAGAAACAAAACATGCTTTCCGTGACAACCTGGACTTATTTGGGGAATCCACTTGACCGCTACACCTGCTTCCTAGAGCCACTTCACCCCTTTTCTACCAGAGCAGCACGACACGTCATAATCAGGAGTTACTCTTTCACAGGACTGTTTTAACCCATGTACTTAAAATCTTTGGATCTCCTTAGGAGATCACTATTCATTTTTAAACCAAGCCTGAGCTTTCTCTTTAGAGTTCACCTGTGTACAGTGCAGTCATTGGGTACACAACACAGATAACAAAGAGAGAATGCACTTGAGGGAATAAAAAACCAATGAAATGCTACCAGAAAACAGCGTAACAACAGCTTTTGAAGTCACAGAATTAAGTAAAAGCTGGGTAACTCCTATTGAAAGCCACCCGACACCTTCTTTGAGACAGCAGGCACTCTTGCCATTGATTTCAGATGTCAGACTAGACAAGCCAGAGGGTCAGCTCCAGTTCCACTTCTTGCATTGTTCCCTCTCATCCTGAGCTGTTCCTGAATGCTTCTCTATTTCGCTCCCTACAAGAAAGTCCACGCTGTCTCTCCAATACTCCTCGTCATTTTCTCCATCTCTCTTTCTTCAAGGTATCGCCTTGCCTTCCTGTGTGGCCCCTGTAAAAGCTGCTGCCGGGAGTTCCTCGCAGCAAGATCTGGTTATTGGGAAGCTGCTTACAGAGACTCTGAATGAAACAGCTACACAAAACAATACGGTGAATCACCTCTCTGCCCATTCATCCTTCCTGTATTTCTCATTAGATCTGTCAGCCTAAAATAATGCAACACTGGACAGTTTAATGTGGCTCCTAAATGGACAGGTTTATTTATTCTGTGACTATGAAATATTCTGCTTCCCCTTCCAAGTCTTGTTCCCCAATTCCTTTGCGCTGCTCTTCCCAGCCTCCAGCCTGATCTGCCCTGATGATGGCAGCTCCCGAAGAAAGGCAACCTGTCCCCTCTACTGCATCTAAAACATCAAAAATATTCATCAAATATGGTCTAAATAATGCAATACTGTTCTAAATATCTGCACTTTTTTGCATATAAAGATATGTGGTGATTTGCTGTTCCTGAGAGAAGCAACGGACTTAGACTTTTGTCAAGCAAGTTTATGCTCCAAAAGCAGTTGCAGCCCAAGCACTCGGAGACTATGTACTCGCTGATAACTCTGAGCTTGCAAACACCAGGATTCAGCTTGGAAATATCATTTGAAGAGTTCTAGTACCTTCTCTTCCAAATAGGGAACATAAACGTTACTATATCTAATCAACATATACCGAGTGATAGCTGAAATTAGAAATTCAAATCCATGCAACAATCTGCTTGCCAACAATCTCCAGACCAAAAATTATTCAGATAAAGTATTTGGTGAATAATTTTGAACAGCAAATTCATTTGAGATAATCGAAAGCAGCTCACAGACAATTCACAAATGAAGAAAGTTACACATGTTAAATCATTTATTATGAACTATTTTTCCTCTCTGTTCTCTTATTTGTTTTCCCATCCCAGGCAAAGACACATTCAGAAAGAGGGGGATAGCAAAGCAAAAAAAAACCCAACCCAATCCTTTTCTTATTTGGCATTTTCAGGTAATTCTTGAGTAATTACCTATTTATAGAGAAGGTAGAAAGTAAAATGTTGATCCACTCAAGGAGAAAAAAAGCCCACCCTCATGAAATAAGACTGCATACAAAGTTCTAGCCTGATAAGACTGGCAATGAGACATCCAAGCCGTCCAAACACAGGCTTCATAATTAACAGACTTTTAACTATAGCAGCATCACCAGGTGCAAATTTAATAAAAGACTGTAAATGATAAATGAACTGTATTTCCAGCAGCTGTTTGTAATCCCGAGCAAAAAATCTTCATTAAGGCAGCGTTAACGTTGTAAATGGTTGTCTATTAATTGAAAGTATTGTGAAACATCAAACATCATTCGTCTAGAACCCGATGCTGAAAACAATCTAAGAAACCGTGTTGTAAATAAAGTTTTAAATCATGAAGTTTGAAGTTGGATAATCCCAAATTGCAATTAATAACCATCAACCTTTGGGCAGCCGTGACCAGACTGCACAGGGCCCCAGCCGAGCCCCTCGGGAGCACAGCTCAGCGCCACCCGGAATCCAGCCGGGAGGGCAGGGTGCTCCAAGCTGGAATTCAAGCCTGCCCCATTCTATCGGACCCAGGGACACACAATGGAAACAGCAGCTCCGTCACCGGCTCTGCTTCTCATCTGGGGAATCATCCAAGCTCAGCAGGGCAGAGTTCTACCTGCAACCAGCTTTGTTGCTACATTCCACAAATCCATTTCACTGCTTGCATGGTGAGCTGCGAGTTCCTTTGCTTTTCCCCCAGATGCAGCAGTTAAAGCCTCAGCCCACACGGATCTCTGCTTCTCCTTTTTACCCAGCCTTGATGGGATTTCACCCTGGGAGAAAGGAAACTGTGTTTTGTAAACAACTTTGAAAAGCGCTGCCTGTTCTGGAGCACACACAGAAATTGGCTTTGTTCTTTTACCTACAGAAAGATGCATGAAATACTGCAGAAAGACAGACCCAACCACAGGGCAGAGAGCTGGTTTCCAAGCCCCAGACAATCCCTGAGGTGCTCAAAGAGGAGGCTTATTCAGTTGGTTGCAGAAATAAGGGCCAGCCGTGAAAATCAGATCTCCAGTTAGATCTGGAAACACGCTCCCCACTACAGCTGCGTTCGGACACCCGTCTGCTACAAAGCCTACATTAACTTCATGTGTTATAACAAGAA
The DNA here is from genome assembly GCF_017976375.1 of Cuculus canorus. Classification (NCBI taxonomy): domain Eukaryota; kingdom Metazoa; phylum Chordata; class Aves; order Cuculiformes; family Cuculidae; genus Cuculus; species Cuculus canorus. The sequence continues at coordinate 33,278,440 of NC_071408.1, forward strand.
AAAGTCATTCTTGCCACAGACATTAAAAAAATAAAAGTCAAAGACAAACCGCTCTTCAAAGGAAACAAGGGCCCCATCTGCTGCTGTCTGGATGTACTACATCAGCACTGCACCACAGCGCTGCCCCGCGTCACACAGGTACCGAGACCAACCGCAGACAAATCTCCACGCTAACCCTGCTGCATCCTTCTGCTGTCTTTTTTCTAGGTAAAAAGAGGTTTCATGCCCTTGGGTCAATCCATTTGCACTGATGCTGAGACCTTTGCCTATGATAAAATTAGGAGGCTAGGAAGGAAATTCAGGGAGGAACCTGGACTTGCCCAGGATGAAAAAAAGGAACGCAGCCAGTCCTGCGTGCAGCAACACAGAATGATCTCTGCACAAGGAACAGACATAGAAAATAACAAATTATTACTGTTTAAATCACAGAATCGTAGAATCATAGAATGCCAGGTTGGAAGGGACTTCAGGGATCATCTGGCCGAACGTTTTAGATGGTGGATAGTTTAACTGAGATGGCCCAGCACCCTGTCGAGCTGAGTGTCCAGTGCAGAGGAATCCACCACTCACCCAAAATCACCCAAATCTCATCCAAAATAATAAAACTACGAATGACCAAAATGTCCAAAACTACAACAGAGCCATGAAAGCAGAACTTTGAGAGCAACAATGAAAGCAGGTGTGTGGGAAGTGTATAAGTCAAACTTCCCTAAAGTTTGAAAGATTTTGTTCAGTCATCTAACGGTTGTTTATTGAGAGTTCTTAAAGCCAAGCTTGGCTGTGTTTACAGAAACCCCATCCAGAGCAGATTTTACATTAGCTTATGGCAAAAAATGGCAGGAAGCTTAACGAAGCCAAACCAACTGTCCTTATCGTGGACAAGAGTGTTTCAAACACTGCACGGACAAAGAGCCGGCAGCTGCACCGCTAACCTCACAGGACTGTAATCCGCAATAAGCAAGTACCTCATTTTGGAAGCAGTAAACCATCGTTGTTTATTGGGGTCCGACACAGAGCAGGTTTGTTCTGACACAGCTGGGCGACACACGCGCCTGGCCGCTCTCCCTCAGCCCAGCAGCGTGGCCAAGGAGCCTCTGAGCAGCGCTGAAGGAACGCTGCAGACCCCGCTGCTCTCCTCTCCTGGGACAGCCACAAGAGCGAGCCCGGCGCTTCTTTGGATGAGCTCGCCGCACCCCGGGACCAAAACTGTGCGCGGGGAACTCTGGAGTGGGCTCTATCTGGCCCAAGTGAGTTTCTGCACCACAGGTCCTGTTTCCCTCTGTGATGCTGAAGGTCACCCCTGGGCCAGAGACCTGATGCTCCAGGACAAAACCCCGCGAACCACTGACTGCATCAGGAAATAGGAAATGCAGAATCTCGTTCCAGTAAATACTCTGACAGAGCAGTAAGAGCGATGCGATGTGCTCAACATGCAGGCTCCTCACACGAGTTTTAGTCTGCACTACCAAACCCTATAAACTCACAACGCTTTCCAGCTGGGCAGTGGTCAGAAGGCAGCAGGGAAAACATCTCACTGCATGAATAAAACCAGTAATTAGAAGCTCAGTGCTAGTGAATTCTTCAGTAAGCATGAATGTAATCCACACAATAAACAGCGCTGGCCTGGCTTTTAACTGAATAAATTAAAATTCAAAGTAGTCTGAATACGGTTCCAGGATATGCCACCAAAGTTCAGGGCACAAGACAAAACCATAAATAAAACGGCTTCTACACAGCATAATAGTCTGGCGCGTCTTCCTGGCATTTCCTTAGAAGGGTATCTTTATCACAGCTCCTCTACTGGTTTTTGTGCTACAAACCTGTTTATGGAGATGTCCATGTTCTGATTACTGACGAGGATTTCAACTGCTAAACGAGGGATGTGTCCAGCGGAGCGACTGGATATCCCTGCCCACCTCCGAGCACCACAGCACAAGAGTTAGGACCAGTTCCCTACAGTATCTCCTCAAAAGGAAATTAGCGTTTCCTTTAAGCATTCAGGTGGGTTTTTATAACACGTGCCTTTTGGGGCAGGTTGTTATTTGGTTAATAATTATCCCTCACGAAGAGGAAACCAAAAGCTGCCAGAAATCAGCTTGTTCAAAAAAGGGCCTGGGAAAAATATAAGCATCCTCATTCTTGATCACAGAGAACACCAGGCAACTTCTCTATCCTCCATCATTAAAGCTGGCATCCATCTCCAATGGGACAATGTATGTCAAGAAAAGTAATTATAGCTCTATATTTTGGCCTCAGTCTTCACTGACAATGTCTCTTCCCACATCTCTGAATGGGTGGACCACACGACAGGGACGGGGGAGCAAAGTCTCTCCTCTTGTAAGAGAAGATCAGGTTTGTGATCAACTGAGGAACCTGAACATACATCAGTCTATAGGACCTGACGAGATGCAAGTCTGATGGAGCAACCCCAACTCGCTCAGCCTGTCCTCAGAGCACAGGGGCTCCAGCCCATCTCCGTGGCCTCCTCTGAACCTGTTCCAACAGTTCCCTGTCCTTCTTATGTTAGGGATTCCCCAACTGGACACAGGGGCTCCAGGTGAGGTCTCACTGAGGCAAAGCAGAGGGGCAGAATCCCCTCCCTGGCTCTGCTTGCCTCCACAGAAGTTTCAGTCAAACACTACTGAGTCCAAAACCAGCTCCATGCTCAAGTTAATACACATTTCGGTCTCACTGACTTCTATGGTGCAAACCATCTAACAAAGAGCCATTTGAAGTGGAGAGCGTCAGGACCTCCTTATGTCCCAAGTACCGCAGATGAACTGACAGCTCAAGCGGCTCGTTCTTTCAATGCTTTTCTTGAGCAAACAGCAATATATATCACATTACACACATACAGCTGCTGGTAAATCTCAGCTGCATCCAGTGGGATCACGCATTTCCAAAGGCAAGCAAACGCCCACTTTTGATTGTCTCAGAAGACATCTTTTGATAATGAATGCAATGACTTGCTTATAATTCCTTAACGTTTTAAGCTGACATCGATTTCATCACGGTTTTCCCCTTTTCCTCAGACAAACACACTGTTTTCTGTGACATTTCTTACCACTGCCCCCTTCTATTCCACTTTGCCTTTTGAAAAGCCAGTCAGCATTCTCTGAGGGCGAGGTCATGTTCAATAAAAAGGAACACCTGCTTTGGATGAACAGGAAATACAGGAGCTGAGCTGTGGCTCAGCAGGACTGCGAAGACGGAATTTGGAGAATTTGGTGAAATACTTCACGAACGCTTTTTAACAATTCCTGATTTACATTTTCATCAGTTCAATAATTTTTCCAGCATTTCTCAACCCATCACCCACACTGTAGCTTTATAAGGGAAAACACAGTGCTCCAGAGAGCTGATGGCAGGCATAAAGGCTGGCAAGCACAGAGGGTGCCTTTTTGATTTAATAACGATGGCTTATATTGCTCTTTTGAAAGACCCATGAAACAGAGTGGAACTCTCCTTTCAAACCTTCTCTTTCTACAGCACTGCTTATGTTTGGAAGAAGCAGCTCTATTTTGGCTGCTTTTGGTCTCTTGCGGAGGCATCTATTGATGCTTACTAACATGCTAATGAACAGCATTGCAGTGGTGAAAGTACATGGTACGAGGCTTTTGTGCAGCTTATTAATGCTCCTCTTTCATCAGCCCGCGGAGACGCTGGCGTGCGACACCTGGGCGCGTGCTGGCTCTGAAGTGCTCCCCGTCACCGCTGGACCACAGAGCAACACGCGGGGCTGAAACGAACATCAGCACAATGAGACCTACACAGACTCTGCAAACACATGAAAAGGAAAAGCTGAGACGGAAGGAACAGGATAAAAGGAGCATTCCCCTTCCTTTTGTCTTTACTTAGGGTCGTACCCAGAGCCCTCGTGTTTTTAAGCACAGAGTGCTATTTGCCATATGCCTGGACTTCGTTAAGCAGGAAAGTTATCTGTTATTTATCAACACTTGTACAACTCCACGTAATGGAACACGCAGAGCTTTCCTTCCAGTGCAGAGAACATCGCGCACAGAGCACTGTGGAGCTGCTAAAGTCTAAACAAAACACAGCGGCAATAACTCTGCATCAAATAAGGAAAGGTTTAGACATCAACCCCCCAAATAAGGAAAGCCTAACTTCCTTTTGATAGGAATACTGGGATTCCAGGTGGGCATGGGGATGTCTCAAAGCCTCCCTCATCTTCTAAGAACTTCAGGTTCACAAAAGAAACGCTTAAAAAAGTATTTTGTCCCTGTATCAGCAATTTGGTCCACGTGTTTCCCTTTGCAGGGAACCGTAACCATTGTTTAGGTGACGGCTGGGTGGGAGCTTTCCACCACTCCGCAGACATCTCATCTCTTACTAGGAAATGACCCTTAAAATGGTTATTGCATGAGATTATAATTGTAGTGTATTTAGCTGTGAAATTGCATGGACATTTTTGTGCCTCTAAATTTCTACTTGTTAAGCCCAACAGCATTTTGTTGTCAGCGTTGGTGCCGCCGATCCGTGGCGACAGAGGCAGGCGCGCTCATGCACACGGGCTCCGCTCCCTCACCAAGAATTTACGTCGGCGGCACCCTGGCCGCTGCTCTCTCTCAGAGCAAGGCTCCCTGCTCTCCTCACACAGAGGAAACCTGGCGATAACAAATAACTGTGTCCAATAACCAAACTATCACGCAAGCTGGCTCGGAGGAAATTGATAGTGTTGCCAGCTCTCATTATTTTCCTATGAATCCTGTGATATTTGTTATGTTTCTTAAAGCCCTGACTGCAGAATCATATGAATAAATGGGAGCCTGAGCTTCCATTACAAGGGTCTAGATTTCTCAAACATGAAGTGAAATGTGAAAATACGAGACGAATGTACTCAAAGAGCTAAAACAACCAAAGGGAAATAATAAAAAAAAAAAGAAGAGTGTTAAATTACATCATAATTTTAATATAATTTCTTAATTTGAACTCAATTCTGAACCCTTGGGTTTGACAAGTAGTGCAAATCAGCTAAAAGGCTCAGGTAAACGCTGGGTGCTACAAAGCAAGGGCGGAGAGTGAGAAGAGGGAGGAATTCTCCCACTGGGACATGAACCAGCTCCCCTGGAGCGTGCTTCTGGCCCAGAGCTGGAGTAGCAGCACCAAACAGAGCTTCCCTGCAAGACCCTCTCGCATGCCTTGCTCTGCCGCTCCCCGACGGCGCGTTGTGCTTCACAGTCTGGAGCTTTGAACGGGTCAGAAAGCATTTACTACTTTGTGCATCCAGACATTGCTTCTTGTCTATGGATCCTGCAAGTACAGGATGTCATCACTTCAGAGGGACCAGAACTTTCTCTCTGTGCAAGTCATCACAGTTAGGTTTCATTTTTAACAGCTGTAACAAACCCGCCCATCACGCTGAGCCAGTTTGTAACGGAGACTCCCCCAGCAACAGAGAACTGCTTGCAAGGGCTATCACCAACGCAGGATCTGGCACTCGGAGAGGATATTGCTTTTTCCCATATCAAACTACTTTTGAAAAGCAATTAATAATATACTTAACATAAACCAAGTAAAAAAAAAAGAAAAACAGTAAAGCACCAAGCTTGCAGTTTAAGCCACAAAAAGGCCATGGATGTGAAAGGCCAGATGCTGGAACAATTGATACTTAGGGAAAGAAAGAAGAAAGTTCTTAGAGTTCATTTTTAATTGATTTTGTATCCTGAGAAGAATGGAATAATGTGCTTAGAGCAGAGTGACCCACAAGCCTGTGGTGACAGTCGCAGCCCCCGTGCCAGCATCCCAGCGCTCTGCCCCTCCACTGGTGCTGCATGAAGGCCTGGTTCTTCTCAATAATATTAACACAACAGAATTTACCCTGTTTCACACAACCTGAGGTTTCACGGGAGACAAGTCATGCTTCCTCCACTCTCTTCCAGGAAATATTAGTCTAGATTGCAGAGTCCTTCATGTAAATTCAATAACTACAAAGAGGGAACAGAGCTAACAGGAAATATCTGAGCAGATGGAGCAAAGGCAAACACTAGCCTCGTTCCTTCGCCAGCACGGATCCATCCTGACAAGTTGGAAGCAATTAATGGGGAGGCATGGAGGGAGAGATGGGGAGAATGAAACATTCTTACACGCGCAGAGAATTATTAATTGCTGCACAGTACTCAAACCTTTGCATTGTTTTTGCAAGGCTCACACCCGCAGCAGGGTCTGCGTGAGCCAAACGAGCCTCGAGTGCCTGATGCACGTTAGAAAACGCTCTCTACCCGGCGCAGACGACGTCGCGGTGCAGAAATGACACCACAGGGCAACTCAAAGGCTGCACTCAAGGAAACAGATTACCTTGGAATATATGAATAGGTAAATACTAGAGTGTGTCCAAGATTAATACTAATCATTACTAGTTTAATATATAAACCGTTACGGATATCGGTACCCAGCAGCGATCAGGCAGAGATCTAGTCTTCATAAATAAAAAGCAGATATTTTTCTGTATCTAATTGATTTTTACATTACATTAGGCAGCCAAGGCTGCAACCTTCCATGACAGAGTATCTAAATAAACATTTATTAAAATATTTTAATTAGAATAAGAGGGAAAATATTGTTTCCAATTATGTTTTCAAAAGGAAAAAAAATCAGACCTATTAAGAATTAATGTAAACATAAGTGTAATGTAACATTTAAATGCAATAATTATGCCCTGTGAATCATACAATGTGAGTTATTTCTATTTCTCAAACTTTTGAAAAAGGGCTACTTCTGCTCACGTATTTATTGCCTCTTGCACCTTACAGCTTTGATCTCCATATATAACAGGAAGAGACACTTAATATTGTGAACAGTGATTTCACAAACGGAGGCACAGGTGTGTTGGCCAGGAACTCTCAGAATTTATCTTATAGGTGCACAGGATTTAATGGCCATTAGCACCATTCCTCTGCCGGGGACGAGTGGCTCCTGCTCTCCGGCACTGAGGAGCTTTGTAAGGTCTCACCATAAACATCCCGAGGGATTGGGCTTCTGGCATTTACCTTGGAATGGTAACCAGGCCAGAACTCCATCCTGGGGGATTCCATAGGGATTGTTACAGCCTCCAAATGACTTCTAATTTTTAGCTGTACACACACATATACCTGCGTGCACATGTATTTTGGCTCCCCTTCTTTTTTTTCCTTTTTATGGAACAGTGAATTCCAGATCCTGACATGATTTAGCACCGGGAGATGGAGTGAGGTGCCGGGCGCTGGGATAATCTATAGCTTACAGCGCTGATAAGTTGTCCTGCCTTACTGAAGACATGCACTGCTTGATAGCAGAGTTCCACCGCAACAGATATGCACACACGAAGGGGAATTCGTTTACACCTCACAAATCAGACAAAACTCAGTGTGGAAGTGAGAACGGCGTAATTAAACCCTGGCCCAAGGAAAGAACCTTTGCAATGGGCATCTCAGTAAGACACGTCTGCCTGCGTCACACAGCCAGAGATGGAGATTAGCGCTACCAGCTGTCCGTCTTTCCTGGACTTCAGACTGGTCTCAAGCAGATCTCCAAGTCCTGGAATCCGTAAATGAGAGCAGGAGTTTGCCATTTCAGTCTTCTCTGGAAGTCAAACACGCAGCGTGCAAGACCTAACAACCACCTGAAGTTCACTGGCTTCAGGTCATACCCTTTGCCAATACACACACTTCTTTGAAGTAACTGACCACAGACACCTTTACTAGATGAAATTTGGGCAGTTTTACTGAATCGCTTCTTACCTTAATTCCTCTCTCATGAGCTTTGTTGCCTACTAACCAGTGCCTTCCTTTTCCTCTCCAGATATTCCTCTTTTGAAAGACCACAGCCGTTCCCAGGTATCTACAGAAATGCTACTTTTTGTACCTTTCATTGTAAAAGTACTCATGGAGATACATGGAGAAAGAAAAGAAAGGAAAAAAAGAGAAGGAAAATGAACTAATCCTGACCTAGATGTTCCAGGAGTGAACAAGGATGGTGGAAAAGAACTCATTACCAGACAAATATTTTGGAGATGTAAATACTCCTGGATAGAAAGAGTATTCATGAATACAGATGTGTCTTATTCATCTTCTCTCCAGATCCAAGAGGTGTCCCTATCAACCCTCATAATGTTTGTGTCACCGCTGACTTCCATTCCTCTTCCATCAAGTCTTGCATAAAACTCAAACATTAGTAATCTCCCATTCATGTCCTCCCACAGCCTACAAGAGCACCGTCCCATTGGCACCGTTCCATCCCAGCGCCAGTTCCAACCGCCGCGGCACCATCGCAGAGAGCACGGCCATAGATATAACACTCACTTCCAGCCGACACCGTACCACAGTCTGTTAACGCTGGAGCTCTTGGTTCTCACAAATCACTTTGTCTTCTTCCTGGCCAATATTTCCAAAATTAGGAAGCACATTTTAAATATTAAGCGCTCAGCTGTTACAGGGAACATTTAACAACTTAACTTTAGTCACTTGTTTATTAAAACCTTACTTTTGGCTCTCTGTCACGTATTTCATTCAGACAGATACACTAACTCGGCACAGAACCCCTCCAATACCTTCCCAGCACTCTGTAACAGAGCCCCTACGCTGCCTTTGCATCCAACCCCGCAAACACCTTCACAGGAGGACGGGCAGGATCCAGGCACTATCATCCAGCACAGGAAGGAAAAAAGAAAATCTTGGCACTTCCAAAGTGCTTTTTAATTCTAATTTATTTTAATTAACATTTGCTATTTCACTGTAAGCACATATTTTAACTGTTCTGTGCTTAATCTATGACTAAATTCTGTTTGACACGTTTTTTAATGTTCAACATCAGAGGCATCGGATTCAGAGTCCTTGTAGATTTTAAAGATTAAAACTCTGCTGGGGCTCAGCGATGTTAACATCCATTTCTCCAAGCTGGCACTGAACAAACCTTCCTGCAGTACGTAGTATTATTTGCATGTTTATTTTTAAGGCAGTTATAGTAGAAGAGAATTCTGGCAGTCATGATATCTTCATTTTTACCACATTGGTAACAAATGCTCTCCATTTCCAGCAAGGAAACCCCTCCAAGATTTCAGGATTTTTGTTTTCACCCTTTCCACAGCACTTCTAAGCACTGCTGCACCGGATAAAGATTTGTGGGCCATTGTGTTTAGCAGCTCACCTCCAAGTGAATTACACATCTCTTACCAACAGCCACACCGAAGCGAAGCTCAGAAATAATGAAGCCAGTGTGCGGTGGCATTTGTGCCAGCCCTGGGCTGCTCACAACTGTACGATATCCCCAGCGACCGCATTGTCATTATAATAGGTAATCATTAGATTTATCTTTTATATAATTTGTAACATCTTATAGTATTATATGTGCATTTATGTAGCCTCATTACTGCCAGGAGTCCTCTTTAACTGAGATGATAAGTAAATAAAGTAGAAATTACACACCAACAGGAATCTGGAAGATGTTGTTTTACTGGATGCCTGAGAGCTCCCCTCAGCACAGCTAATCTGCGCAGCAGTTCCCATTATTTCTACCTCAGTGAGCACTTCCTAATTGCTGTGTTATTGCTTGTGAAGAAAATATATTATTAAAGTCCACAACTTATGACTTGTTGCACATCTATACATGGAATGAAAAAACCTTCTCGTTTCATCAGCCCTTAATAGGTTTTGGGCAGGCTGATCAGCTGAGGCCGCTTTGCTCTCGTGGCTCCGTTCATTACCGATCTGTCAGCGGCTCCTTCTAACAGGCAGGATGTACTCACCATTTATTCAGAGACCTGAAAACATTGCTAACCCAAATCTACTTAATTCTTGATGAATCAGCTCAGGCCTATTTCGGTAGCAATTTATAACAAATAACAATTATAAGCCCAAAGGAATTAGTATTCCTTTTCAGTTGTTCATGTTTTATACCCAACTATTGGTCCACTGCCAGATAATGATCCACAGAGCATTAGCACTGCATATTAATATTATCTTTACAAATGCAATAATACTCAGAGGAGGATAAAGTTTTGATGGACTCCTCTGTGTGCCAGTTAAAGCCCTGTGTTGTCACGAAGAATCAGCACTAGCTCTTGGTTGTGATGGGGCTGCTAAGGACAAGGTGACCTTCAAGATTTGGCAATATGATCAAAATAGCTGAAATTAGCACAGAAAATCACTTCAGGGTTTTCTCTTGTTTAGAATTACTGAGATGCCACAGACATGCAGAAAGCAGGCCTTGTGAAAGAGTTTTAGGGGACAACCGACTATCCGGCATTCTTCCAGTTCAATGTAACTATGAGGACACACCTCTTCCAGTGAGCAAGCCAATGCTCCGGAACTGCTGGGAAGACGATCTGCTTCCATTCACTCCTGGGCAGATTGCACTGTCTGTCTAGTTTGGATAACGAGCATTACTTACTTTCACAGGATGGCTGGGATAAAACATACAAATCATTTTAAGAATTGCATTCTATAGCTTCTACCTAAGAATAAAACTTGGCACTTATCCCAAGAATAATGATCTTCCAATTCTAAGTTGTCCTAATACCCAGCCAAGACGTGGCTGCAAACGGGAAATAAAGCCAAACCCAACTCCTGTAAGCTAGAGTGGCTTCTGCACAGAACAGAGTTTGGAGAAGGAAGAAGAATGGGCTCTAATAAACATTTCAGACATTCTGAGCGTGTTGATACTGGCAGGTTTCGATACCCTGGGGACAGGTCACATAACTGATGCTCCCTACTAACGCTCTTACCTCCTGGGTTTGGCTTGTGGCTGGGCACCGTCGTTCCCCAGCAGCCCGATGAGCCGAGTGGATGGCTTTAGCTGGGTTCACCACCAACACAACACCCCTGACAACTGTGAAAACTAAAAACCCGTTCGAGAGCTGAGCTACTACTCGAAGCCCTCTTTGTTTTCTTCAAAAATGTCTGCTTGGTTTCTGTTGTCACCCTGAATGAACAAGCAATGGAGAGAGCAGCTCGATGTATTTGTCAGCACTAGAGACTGGCTGTAAATGTCCACAGTCAGAAGCAGCTCTGATGGAAGGGCGGACACTTCCAAAGCACCAAAAGGCCTTGAAGCCCTTCAAAAAGATCTCTCTAAACCACGTGGGCATCCCATTACCACTAACTACAAAGAGAGTCGGGATCCTGGGGCCTTTGAAAAACTCCAGTAGGTGCCTCTGCATCTTCAGGAGCTTAAATACCTTTAAAACTTTCCCATAAGGCCCTCAGCAGGTAGCGTCAGCAGCCTTGGATGTGCTTTGGAAGAGGCAGGGAGATAAATGATGCTATGCTGTGATCAGAGCAGCAGCAAACACCCCGCGTCTTATGTATTCTTTTTCCTTTTACATGGAGAAGTTGATGACAGAGTGAGCTATTTCTTTGATGCAAAGCTGTTTATTTTCAAAGCTCTATATGTCCTGTTCCCCTGAACGCAGCGGGAGAGCAGCACTGCTCAGTACAGTACGTGGCTTTTCTCTACCCTGTGCTAAAGGGCTCCCTTTGGGCTCCCTTTACAGGGTCACATTACAAGTGCCTTCGCTTTCCTGCCCACCCTCCCTCCTGCTGCCTCTGCCACACTGGCTCTGTATGTGCTTTCCTCCATCCACAGCACTCAAACGGCCTCTTCCTCCTCCCCTTAGAAGGAGGAATTTCCCAGTTTCTGGCTTTGCATCTGATCCATGAGGACATTCCTTCCCCCATGTAGCTCAGCTCTCTGGTCTCTCCTTAGCTCAGCCTGTCAAGGGTGTCTCAGCTACGCAGCACTTTGATGGCTTCTTCTCTTTATCCTAAACGAATGGCAGCTCAAACACAGCAGCTTTCACCAACTCCCTGCATAACACACTGAAAAAACACAGAACCTAGACCTCACAAAAAGCTATAAGTCGTGCTGTGTTTTAAAGATCCTATCGTCACCTCAACAGCTTTGAACCTAACACGCTACAGATTTCACTGTTGGATTCACATTTCAAGCTATGTTTCAAAAAAAAAGCATTTCACTAAAAACTCCTACACCGGCATTTTAGACAACTTAGGACTTGCTGGAACAAATTTTACTCTGAATTGCACCCACCAAGTTTCCTGCTCCTTTAGTTCCTAACAATGATTTTCTATCCTAATCTACAGACATTTTGCAGCAGGAAAAGAAACTGCTAGAAAACCATGTGTGAACAAGGAGACTCGAGTGACAGGGTGGAGAGAAAGTGCAGCTCCATGCCCGACTCTCCCTACAAACAGGAGTGTGTAAATGGACAGCACAAACCTGGCCTGGAATGCATTTGAATCTATCAACAGGGGCCCTTGATCTAGGAGTGCAGCGATAGGATGAGGGGAATGGTTATAAGCTTAAAGAGGGGACATTGAGGTGAGATCTTGGGGAAAAATGTCTTCCTGTGCGGGTGAGGAGGCCCTGGCCCAGGCTGCCCAGAGCAGTGGTGGCTGCCCCATCCCTGGAGGGGTTCCAGGCCAGGTTGGATGGAGTTTGGAGCCCCTGATCCAGTGGGAGGTGTCCCTGCCCATGGCAGGGGGTGGCACTGGACGGGCTTTGAGGTCAAAGCCAAAGCTTGCTGTAATACCGAAATGGAAAGAATCAGTCTCTGGCATCTCAAGTGGTAAAAGCAAATAGGGTTTTTTTAAGTGCTATTAAAACGATACTGCATACTGAATTCATGGCTGTTCACATCTGGGAGGATTGTCAGGCTGCAAGCACAAGATCCTAACAAACTCTTGGTGATTACCACTCCTATCTAGTAAATTGTGTCAGAAAAGTTCATCCGATTCCTTCACCTTTAGGAAGAATCTCAACAAGCAGAAAGCACCTTTCCTACGCAGAGACTGCGCTTGTGCCATTACAATATAATATCACAAAGCACCTTACAAACTTTAACAAGTTAAGCTTACTGCATTGGAAAAGACGAACTTTAATTTCCGAGGTATGTGAATGCGAGTGTTTTAAACACAGAAACACCACAAGCACCTCCCACACGTCTGCCTGCTTCAGAGTGTTCTTATCCACAGTGACACAGCCCCCCCAGCATTAATTGTTGTTGTGCTTTTCTAAGGGCTGATCTGAACATCAGAGAGAAGCCTTTAAGTATGAAGCAGCTTTTAGTGTGATGATGGTTGGGCACAGCACGACAGCTACATTTTTCGATGTCCTGCTTTTATTTTGAATGCAAGATAACAATCAACCTGTAGTCAGACCTGGATAACAAGTGAAAAGTGCAGGGAGTCTGAACGCCTTACTTCTCATTAGTGACATTCTGCCTCACCAAACGAGAGGAATATCAAGCTACAGTTCGCTATCACTCTGGTTTAACCCTCCACAAGTTATCAGTGACTTCATAAGGTTATTTTCAAGAGGGAAGTCAAAGCGAAAATGTTATATGATGGAGACACCTACAGCACCGGGAGATAACAAAGTTTGTTCTGGCAGGTAGGCTTCTTTTCCAATCCTTTCTGCAATCTGTGAGCAATTAGAACACGCATTAGCAAACTGGTGACAAGACACTTTAGCTTGATTTAATTATGGATCGCTTTGGTTCTGAACCAGGGCCAACAATGTCTATATAGAGGTTCACACTGCCTTTTCTGTTGTGCTTCCAGAGGGTTTCCTCATCCACGTGAGTGGTGGGAACAGAAAAGAAAATAAAGCTGACAGAGAAAGAGTGGCCTTGAACGGGAAAAAATTAGTCTGCAACATCTGAAAAAGCTGAAGATAAGAAAGTAACTTAAAAAATAATAATCTCATGGACAGAACTAAAATAAGCAGAGATCTTGGAGACCAAACATGGAAAGAAAGGGAAAAGAACAAGGAACAAGGAAAAAGATTAAACTAAAGGGGATGGAGCAGCACATCGAGACCAATCAGGGCTGCAGCACACTTTACATGGAATTCTCAAAGAAAATAAAAATACAATGCTGCATTAAATAATAAATAAATAGCAATAAAATAAAAAAACAAAAGCAAATAAAAATATAATAAATAAAAGCAAATAAAAATACAATGCTGCATTAAGGCACGGAAAATAATTGGAGATATGTAATATGAGGACACCCTTCCCATCCTTAATTTCTCATTCCAGTTTAGCAATCAGAGCTCAGAAATAGCAGAGTAAAAGTGGAAAAATAAAAAAAAGAAAAAGAAAAAAAAGGAAAAAAGGTGTTATCCAAAGCCAGGAAAGACTTCCATCTACAGAAGAACTGGAATTTTCAAAATGCCTAATGACTAGATTTGGGCAGAAAGCAAGTTTTCATTTCTGAAGGAACTCAGACCTTGCCTACACTTCATATGCAAAGACACCCAATGGTTTGGAGCCTTTGAAATGAGGCAGACCCAGACCTCGACGCAAACACTGCACGGCAGCACCAGCTCCGTTACCGTGTCCTTCCGCCTGAGTGTTCAATCCCAGGCCAGCACACCGGCACCACACGGCAGAGCAGCCCTGGAAACCAGCACCACATCCACTGCTGCACCCAGACATCCCACAGGTCCGTAACAGCCCCGTGGTTACACGTTGGCTCCCGTGTGCCTGACGAAAACATCTACAAAAGAGTGTCGGGATATGTACAGACTCCTAGAAAAAGTCTCGTGAAATGTTCAAGTGACTTGGTCACAGCTTTTAGTGATTTCTACGGATAGAAATCTCAGAGGCAGAGTTCCAAACCAAACACAAGAGTCTCTCCCCAAAATGATGGGTGACAGCAGTTCAGCTGTCGCTGACCGAAAACGCAGCACGGCGTTTTCCAACCACACGGATGCAGCTGGGTACAGAGGAGCTACAGGAAAAAAGGAGGGGGCAAAGGTTGTATTTACAACAGACCCACAGGAACGGTCACTGGGTCAAGGGGTTAATGCAGGCACCTTGCAGCACACACACGTGCATCAGTTCCAAAGGAGATTAGTTTAAATGAGAATTATAATTGGGAGGGGAGGAACCCTCTTATTCTACCATAAATATCTCCCTGTTTCACTGAGGCGTAAAAACAGAATAAAGAAGGGGGTTCCAGTGAAAGGATCGTTATTCATCAGCCCTGTGGACAGTGCAGTATGTACAGCCCCCGAGAACCACATGGGCACCTGCCTCCAGACCGGCTGTGTGAGGGACAATCCATCACAACCGAGCACGTAGGAGCGTGGAGGACACGGTGGTCACTGCCTGCACCGGAATTTATGATGGAAAAGAAAGTTAATTAAGTTCTGTGGTGGGTGCTTAAGGGAAAAAAATAGAAGAGTTCCCAAATGCAATTCCTGGCTGGAACAGACATTTTGGCAGAACTTGCTAATTACTATATTAAACTGTTAATTTGGCAAGAGAGAATTAATTTTCTTATGCTAAGTTTTCGGGGAAAAATGCATAGAAACAAAACCATTTTGTCGCCTGGCCTTGTGTTGTCAAGAAGGAAAACACACTCAGCATCCTCTGGAGCTACTGACATCACCACAGCACGGCATGTAACGGAGCGGCTGAGTGGGAGTAGGAGAGGGGAGAGGGCAGCAAGAGGCTGCTGAAATCAGGGGAAAACCAACCAGGCTAAGGAAAGATGCAAGGCGACTCTACGTTTGACTACATTTGGTTCAATGAGTACAACTACAAATGCTAACGTAGGATAATTCAATGGAGAGCATCAAATCAGTAAGAGGGCCCTGTCTACTTTGCATGACATGATCTGGCATTTCTGGGCTTGGCAAGCCCAAGAAACCATTTTTATGCTGCATTCTTATATATTCTTACATATTCTCACATATATTTTTATAATCAGTGATAAACAATACTTATTAAAGGCAGAAATCCTCAGGGCAAGACAGACATCACATACAATAATAGACTCAATATGTGCTCCAGCCACATGACCTGGACCATCTCTGAGATTCCCAGCTGAAAAGCCTTGCGTGTCCCCAGTTCTGAAGCCAACTCTAAGATACTTCAGAAGCCATGGGCATGAAACATCATGTGAAGATCTGCATTCCCATTCTCCAGACACGCTACAGCCCAGAGCTTCCCCTTGTGACAGGACAAGAGGCTGGAAGCAAGAAGCAGGAGTGTTTCTGATTGTTTTTCTACACTATTTACCACTCCATCTTTCATCTGCACTCTCCTGGTGGAGCTGCATTTCCCTTGATGAAGTTGTTGATCGTAACCCCAAACCTCCTGCCATGATTCCAAGGCTAAGCACTGGTATTCGGCAGTGAATTAGCACGAGGTGGGAAACAACATTGCAAAGAAAATACCAGCAAAATTCTGCACATCAACCACTCTAAGAAAAATGCATTTGCCCATTCTGATGTGCTGTGATGAATACATTCAGCCAGATTCACCCCGTGGCCAAACCATCCGAGAACAGAGGATTCCAAGATATGCCAGGCTGTGAAAGAGATACTGGAAATTAAGAGGGAGTTCTGTGAGTTTAGAGCAGACAGGTGAAACTGGGATCCAGAAGAGAGCAGGATGGTCTTTGCTTCAGAAACACGCCCTCGAACGAAACAAAATCCACACCCTGGGCAGCCAGAACATCTTTCAAAGCTACAGCCTGACAGCTTCCTTAAGACAGCTCGTTTAAACATCACAAACTGTGCAGCTTCCCAAGCTGGACATCAGAACAAAAAGAACCATTGTTTTAGAAAAGGAGACCAAATGGAGTTCTTGCTTATATTTGCTCGCTGTGTTCAGGCAAAACATCTTCATTGGAAAATCCTAACAGATTCTTTCAACTTCCCCAAAACACAATTTCAACCATATGATTTTTGCTAACACCATAACAGGTGAATGCACTGATGTAAAAATGCATCCCTTGAGCTGAGGCTGCAAGGGGAAGGGGAGAAGTGACTTCTGTTTCATTTTAACCCGTAAATAAAGTTTACATCTAACAAAAATAAACCCACAAAGTACAAGATAACAAATTGAATTACAACTAAAGCAAATATTCAGTTACAGTGGGTTTAGTAAGGGAGGAACGATTTTTGTTTGTTTACTTTTTAAGCCTTTAATCCTTTTCAAATTAAGGCTTTTTCCATAAACAGCAAAAATTCAGTGGGCGAGAACACTCAGTATCCTCAAGTAGGTAATTTTTTTTACAGTGAAATATGTCATTTAAAAAAAAAAGTTATTTCTACTTACTCAGATTTCAGGACTCATTATAGCAGTGTTAGTATGAAGCTTCACTAAATTACATCATGTAATGTGAATGATGAAGTGCAAAGTACATGGAAAAGCTATTTGCACAATCCGTGGTAGGATCTGGCCCTCTACTTCATTTTCTTATTTGAAGTACAAAAAACAGAATTTGTTTCTTAATTTTAATGCATGTCCATGCCTTAAACTATGTTTTTTACTTGACTTTCAACAACTACTGTATATGAAACCAAAATATATTCCTCTTTATACATATTTTATAATTTGTTTCAAGTTGCATCTTAAAAGGTATTTAACTTTTTCTCCTGGCTCCTGATTTTAGTTAATGGCAGTGGAAAAGTCACTGTCCTTGATCTGGAATTGTTTAGTAGGAAGGAGTCAGGGCTAGAGGCACATGAAAACATGTCAATCAGATGTAATTGCTCTCTAAAAGAAACCCTATCAAACTGAAGAACAAGAGCTAACACTGAACACATGGATTCACCGCAGCACCTAATCTACTAATGAGCTCAGCTTGTTATTTTCAGGCTCAGGATTCAAAAAGTTCAACGTAAGAAACACAACAGTGAAGGACAACAGTACTTAAATAGTTTCAGATAATATCTGTGTATTACAGGTGGAGCCGGGAACGCCCCCTGGAGTGAAGGTTGTCCCCTATTTCCCATGACATTTCCCTCGCCACAACATCCACCTTCCGCTGCTCGGGCTGCAATGTTCTGGACAGTGTGTCTTCCTCTGACTAATATCTTAATTTTTAGTTTCATTAACTTGATGGATTCTGTTATTATTTTATCATCACAGGAGAATGAATGACACTAAGGAAAGAAGGAAAATAAAGGGAAATGTGGTTTTATCGTAACATCACTGCAAGTAAAGAAGAAAACTTAACCCTGGAGGTGACTGGTCACCTCCTTGGAACCAGGTTTGCTCCTTGTCTCAGTAGAGGCTCACCATGGCCAGATGGACAGCAGAAGTCCAGGGAAGTCCGAAAAGCCGTGGTTGCCCCATCCCTGGAGGGATTCAAGGCCAGGCTGGATGGGGCTTTGAGCAACCCGACCCAGTGGGAGGTGTCCCTGCCCATGGCAGAGAGGTTGGAAATGATGGGCTTTGAGGTCTGTTCTAACCCAAACCATTCCATGATTCTGTGATTCCATGGACAACAAACCTTGCCTATCCAGTCCTGTGCCCCAAAGCCCATGCAGGCAGGCACAGGTCAGTCACAGCTGTACACTGAGTCAATCCCTTCCCTTTCCATGAGACATTCACACTAACCTGTTGTCCCCCACAGTTCACAAATCTCAGCATTTCTCTGCTGTCTACAAAACCTCTTCATTAACTCCTGCTCATCCCCATCCCTGACTGCGGGAGTTTATGCAGTCAATTTAAAGAAATGTTCCTGCTGCTGAAATCCGAGCGTACCAATCAGTGTGGCAAAATTAACCTGTGCTGAGATCACCAGGAACGGATCAGTACACGAAATCCATTGGTGCTAACTTTCTACTACTCACATCTGCTTCAGGCTCCAAACGGAGCAGCAGCGCGGGGGAGTATTAAGTATTAATGGTCCTGGTGCACATCTTGTGGTTTATTTCCATTCAGAGAACCGTAATGCCAGAGATCCACAGCAAACAAAGAACAATGGTCTCATACTCAAGACAGACAAAGGGCTGAGAACTTCATTCTGATTCATGTTGTACCAGAGGATCTTGGAAGTTCCTTAGTGGATGTAGATTCAATGAATAAATACATGAATTTGGGAAGCAAGTGTTCTAAAAGGAGATAGGTTATTTAATGTAAAGAGCAGTATTGGCAAGATATCAAATACAGAGTTAGACTTGAAATTAAAAGTAGTCTGGATTCTCAAGAGCTGGGCCCACATCTTAATGTTAAATCGTTCAATCTGTGGATCACAAAGGCATTTTTCCTTATGTCATTTGGCAAAAACATGGGTTATGAAGGAGTGCTTCTCATGAAGCACAGTCCATTTTTTTAGTAATTCATCCACTTCAACCCATGTGAGTCACTAAGGGGAATGAAAATGTCTTTAATCTCACTGCTTTTTTGGGGGGGGAGTTTGTTTTTTGTTTTAAAGGCCCTAAGTTCAAGAGAAGATGATGGAGAGCTTCTGCAACTCACAGTCCATCATCTTGAGTACAACGAGAATGTCCTCTTACCTTGTGGATTCCCTCGCTACAACAAGCTGTAACATCCAATTTGCAATTTCCAGAAGTGCTATCAACTTCTACACCTGAATAAAGTCAAGAGGAACTCTACCAGAGAACACACGCGTTATCACATACTCCACTGAGCATCCTGAACAACCAGGTCCTGAGTGTCTGCACAAAAGACCCAGGTAAGTCTGTAAGAATGCTCCTGTGGCTCAGCTCCTCCCTCTGTCAATGCATGCACAGCTGCCCCCTTCCAAAGGGATCAGAAGAAATAAATATCTAGGAAGCATGTTGCAGTGGTGAGCAGCCTAAAGAAGCCTATGCGGAAGTGAAGATTCCTCTCATTAGAGCAGAACATGAGGATTTCCCAGATAACATTGGAAGGGCCACAAACGAACCAACAGAGCTAAAATTCTGAACTCTGAGAACATAACACATCTGTGCAGTGAACAAGGCAGTGGTCCTGTAGGAAAAAAACAGCATGTGATTCAGTAATTAAAGACTGCTCATGAAACACAGCCACAAAGCAGGCAAACGCTTTTAAGGGAGCAACCTTAACGCTGGCAATTCCTAACTTGAAAGTTTCGTTTTGCAACCGTAACATGTTCAAGATTGTTTTACGACACATAATTGGGGCCCACTTAGCATGAGTGCAGACATGTATTACATTAATATCTCCTACAAATTCCTCAGTATTTACTGGGAGAGGCTGCTCTTTCTCCTTCCACCCATCAAATAAGGTTTTAACAGTTACACAGTTGTAAGGACTGCTTACAGTACTATGCAGTTCAAGCTCCTTGGTTTAAATTTTGTGGTGCAAAGAACAGGCTGGTTTGTGTTTGTAGAAAACAAAGGAAATCAGGAGACAGAAATGAGAAAGCTTTTCCCCTTTCCTGACAACATGACCCGAAGACTCTCTAATATCCATCCCTAATCCCCTGTCATCCTCCTGTAAATGTTAAAAAGTGCTGCAATTTGCATCAGCCTGTGTGCTAGACATTTTTATGCGAATGCTAACTCACCAGGAACGGTAGCTGCTCCGTTTGTAATCCCAGGCACATGTCTAAAGGACAGCTCAACTGCATACGGGAGAAGGGCATGGAGCACAAAGTCGGCCGTCTCCTTGTACCATTGAACTCCTATGTGCAGTTGTTAAACACCCCAGTGCCGGAAGGCTTGTGTGGGGAATCTGTGCAGATGTACAGACGCCAGTGTCTCGAAGGCTGGCCATGCCCCAAGGCACAGACCCCCCCTCAACAGGGGAGCTTGTTCTCCTGCAGCTCCAGTTCGCATGAGGCTCTTTTTCTAGATCTGAAAGATGTGTTTGTCATAGCAGCCATGTCACAAGCCTATGCAAAACTCAGTTTGCTTCTCATTTTCTTCAGCAATCAAGTCCTCTGAACCGTTCCATGTCCTCTGAGACCTAGACGACTGTAACATTTCTCTTCTCAGCCTGTTCCCAAAGAAACTCAATAGTTTCCTTCTACTGCTACACATTTGCCAGCAGTTTGTTTGGAGAATATCCCATCAGCTGAGGGACAGCATGTCTGAGACCCAAACTCGTGCTCATGAAAGCTATTTGTCATTGCATTAGATATCCATACGAACCTGCTCACAGGCTGCTACAAAACCATCCATCAAAACACTTGATCATTTCATCCGTGTCTGTATTATTTTGCAGCGCATGCAACACACAGAAAGCCAGAAGTCGTGTAGATTTCTGACTAGTTTATATCACTCCCAAGGCAAATCATCCCTTTTTAGGGTACCTGGTAATCCACAAAAGTTAGAAAACGAAATGTCCTTCAAGCAGGTTATGTCATACAGTGGACACACTTTCCTCCTCAAACTTTCCTCTTAGGAATACGCCTCTGGCTGGGGTCATAGACAGCATACTTGAAATCACACCGGGTAATACCTTTAACTGCCCCTAAATACCTTTGGAAATGAGAACCTAGGGAACTGGTTCCATAATTCAAACCAGACACCCACTCCAGGGATTAAGGTAAGCAATTGTCCTGAACAGACCAGTCAGAACTCTTTGGAGAATGTTCATAAAATGAGTCTTTTGAGCGTAACACAGAATAAACTGATAAACAAGCCAGGAAGTAGATGGTCCAGCATTCAGACAGAGGTTAGAGATTCCTTTGCTGGGCCAGTGTCGTCCCATCCCATTCGAGTCCGAGGCAAGAAAGCTCGAAGATTAATACTACTGGTTCGGTCAGAGCTATACAGAACAGCCATTCCTATTAGAGGAGAAACACAGCAAGGTAACTGAAGACAGGGTTTATTTCTCAGGTACGCAGAAGGCTGAGGGGTGGAAATCAGCATTGACTTCGTGTCTAACTTACCCCCTTAAGAATCAGACCTGCCAAGTCTCCTGGAGTATAATCACTCATCTCCAGGTTCATGAAGCTGCATGCCAAGCCTAGAGGGCCATCAGATCTCCGGGTGCCCAGGACAGGTGCAGCTGGCACCAACGGTCACGAGGAGGGAGAAATGCTGAAGCACTGGAAATCATCTGCCCTCTACAGGCAGCTTCGTGGGAAAAGGTGCCTCCTTTTCCAGGCTTTCTCGAGCAGCAGCCTAGTACCCATCAGACTGCGATAAAAACCTCCCAGGGCCAATTTGCAGAATGTAAGAACATGATAATTTTTAGAAACCAGCACATCTTTGTGACCCCTCTGCCAAATTCATACACACCCCTATAGCCAATTCACTGCTAAAGAAGCAAATCTATAGGTTTGCTATTTCTATAGGCTCACCAAAAAAATGACACGGGCTTATTACAGTCCTAACACGTGAGCTAATAATGTTGTACAAGCAACAGAAGTCATTTAACAGAAGCCAACTGCCTGCTTTGTCACACAGGAATCAGAGGGGTTGAAAATATTTCCAGAGAAAGAGGAGGCGGAGGGTGGCAACAAATCTCCTGTGGTCTGATTGCTGTAAAATACACTATCATTGAACTACATTTAACCAGTCATCCTGTGCTTGCGGATTCACCACGACCGAGTTCCAGTTCATCACTTGGAGGGCGCCGGTGCCAGTGCCACGGGCTCACGCCCAGCGAGGCGGCCTCACCCGGCCTAGAGGGGCTGCAACAGCAGAAAGGCAATTATACTGCAGCAATAATGCTGTCCACTAATCAGCTGGCAATCAATTACTAAGAAGAGAAGATAACCCTATCCCTACTCAAGCTCCTCAGCATTAATAGTGCCATCATGTAATTACTTTAGGCACGGGCAGGTGCACGAAAGGACAGACTCCATAGTACGCTGCATCCAAGATTAATGAGTTCTGTCAATTTGCCCAGCAGACATCTGATTCTTCAGCTTTCTACAGCCACTAGTTTTACACATGCCTCTGGGTGGATTGTTGGCTGAAAAAAAACAACTACTAATTTAAACACATCCAAAAAGCTTACATCTTAAAAAAATCCCTAACTTTACCAGTAAGACTTCACCAAAAAGATCCCGAATATGAATATTAACATATTATATTTTCCTGTCTCAGTTAGTCAGAGTCACAAGTGAAGCACAAGGTCCTATATGCATATAAAACCTCCACAAAAAAAAAAAAAAGAAAGAAAAAGAAATGTTTCAGAAAATAAGTTATCGCTCAGAAGCCAAGACAACGCAAATTCAGCAGCACTTTGCTGCTAAGTTAGCAAACACCTGAATGAGCAGGGCTGCCCAAAGCAGAATCGCTGTCTGTGACAAGCCCCAGCCTGCAGCATGACGTCAGGGATGCACAGGCCGACGGGGCAAGAAAGAAATGCCTTAAAATAGCATTTCTATATGGAAAGTGGTTTCTTTTCCCTTAAAGTTACACCTACCGCAGTCAGCAGCAAAAGCCAGCTTTAAAAATAAAGAGCTAAATGAAATATGACTAATCTTCAGAACCATCTTCCCCATTTGGAAGACACATGAACTCCTATGCCCTGAAAAACATGACCTGTTCTGGATCTTGAGAGACCTTCCCTCTTACTAAAACCCTGCTGCAAGAAGGTGGTTAAACACTTGCTCGAATCTTTCAAAAATAATCTGAGATATTTAAAGTCATTTGGCTGATTAAACACGCAGGCAGCCTCTGAAAGATCCTCTTAGGCATCTCTCTGGAAGTTCAGGCTCTTAAATACCTCTGAAACTCCAGCCCGAAGTGCCGGGCTGTGCACACACACCACGCAGGAAACAGCGCACTGATCACCCCTTGTGTTCCCAAGCGCAATCCTCCTGTAACAACAATCAAATCAAAGAGGTGCTGGACTCCAAAGGAAAAATTCCGGTGCTTCAGCTAAGGAGGTGACCACTTCTCAGTCTCATTTCATCACCTGAGCGTACACAATGTCCAGTTCCCTCACCTGCCAAGCTTTAAGCTGCTGAAAGCCCCAGGACGGGGATGGAGGTGCTAAGCGTTGGCTTTGCCTTGCTCCCACTGACGAGGGCTGAATTTGCTCCTGAAACACCAGCACAGCTCCTGCGGAATCAACCTCGCTGACCTAGAAACCAGGATTTTTTAAATTATTTTTCAATGTATTTCTTCCAAAAATGTAAACCCCCTAAGCCAAACCCATGAAAAAAAACTGTGCTCAAAGCTCTTCCGTGCCAGGTACAAGAACCGACCTATTTATTTCTCTCCCAAGTCAATGTCATCCTATCAGTTCCTTTTCTGTCACTGCTGTTTCATTACAGAACACAGCTAACAGTATCTATTTTTTTACCTTCCATTTAATGTCACAATTGACCACCCATGAAATCTTTCTTAAGACTACGTTTATTGGATATTAGATTCTGCTAATTAATTCTTTGGATTAATTTCTTCTGAAGTAATGTTATCAATTGTTTCCAGTAAAGAAAAAAACAGGCAGTAACTTGATTTTCACATAAATGGATTAAACCTACACAAATGCATTGGCTGAAGATATCATTGATCCATGTTCATTGGCCGCTGCAGCTGTTCCAGTGGTTATTTGATACGGGAAAGGACAGTGGAGGGGGAGACGGGTTTCATCTGAAGCAACTGATTCTAAGAAGATAGCAGCAACTCTCACACAATGCCGGACTACGATACAGAATTTGCAAAACGTATTCTATGCAGTGAAAAGTATCAGTCCTAAAATGATAACTATTTCTCAAACTCACAGTTGATGGGGTGATCCTGAGAGACGCTCAAGTTCACAGAAGACATTTGAACAGAAGCACTCAGCGTGCAATACAAATGTGTGGGCATTACCAGGGGGAGGAACTCATCCACAGAGTGAAAAGAGGCAAAATCATGAAGTGTCCTTGAAACCATGAACTGGGTATCTTCAGCTAATGATTAACAGAGAAAGGCAAAGACCTTAACGCTGTACCTGTCAACATTAAACGTTTTAAGAAGAGACCTTCAAAGACATAATGAAAACAGAACGATGCCTCTCTGAAAGCTACTGGGAAATAGTGGCGCCGAACTTTTTATTTCCTACATTTCAAAATATTATCTTTTCTCTTTCTTGTCGTGACGCTCTTGGAAATCCTGATTTGGTGTGTTGTATTCATTATGCACTGAGGATTGTCCAGCCGCACACGACCCAGAAATCCACTTAGGAACATTATTTTTCCTTGACTCTGTTTAGTTTTGACCACAAAACAAAGGTGAGTAGTTTAAGGTTTGCTTCAATTCCTTCTTGTCTGCTCACAAGAGTTTCAAAGGGTATCAGAGAGGCTATTCCTTTTAATTCTTCCAACGTGGGGAATGGGCTGGGCAGGAAGAACTGACCTTTCTGTTTAGATCTTGCTCTCGTGCTCTCTCTTTACCAGCACAGCCCATGACCAACAGAGCAGGCAGGGTTCAGCAAAAGGTGCAGGACGTTAACGGTCAAGAAAAGAAGGAATGAAGAGTGGATAGAAAACAAATCTCCCAAGGTTATTGAAGACACTATTGAATCCAGACAGAATGTCACCTCATTGAATTTTATGTTTGATAGTAGGCATTCACGTATCTCCTTCAGTCAGCTACCGTCAGGAGGAGCACTCAATGAGGAGCAGATAACCTGCTATCACTTCCTCCAAAACCTTCTGCCGCACAACCTCACTCCCTCCAACACAGGCTGCCACGAGGTAATTGCACAGATGGAGGTCTCGGGCCCTCCCCCACCTCCCCTGCCCACACCAGCCCTGCCCACACAGCTTCACTCCACATCCCCAGGTCACTGCAGCTGTTGCCAACGCTCCAGAACGTGAGCAGCAGAGAGGAACCTGTAGCCCAGGCAGCTGCACGGCTGGAACACAGTGCCCACATCACCTGCACTACGCACTCTGCAATGCAGGAGTTGGCTTGGACACGCTGAGAAAAACTCTCACTGATTTTGCATGTCTCATTCCCACTGGCTTCCAGAGACAAACTGGATTCCTTACTCGCAATTCCATCCCATCACAAAGCAGCCCTTAATCCAGCTTTAAAAGTTTCACTGGCCATACCCAGCCTGCTCCTGCAAAAATCCTGTGTCTAGCTTGAAACATTTTGCTCTATCTTTGCAGATGGTTCTACCAACAAGTCTAACACTGAAATACATCACCTCTGAGTCTCACACTGACCCTTGGCAATATAAAACAACCTTTCTTGGCTTTTATATTTACAATTTTAGCAGAAATAGATTTTACCACTGCAGAACCTTCTGAAGCAGCACAGGATGGCAACTTCAATATTTTTTTAAACTTGCTATGCATTCAGATATATCCTTGCTGTTCTTATTAATAATCATGTACTAAATACATAAAATATTTCCATACCCACACAGCCAGAGGGGTCTCTACATACAGTATCTTCCATTCTCAGCAACTCATTAAGAAAGTGTTATGATATGAAGAGGAATCTGCCTGGACACTACGCATCCACATTTCTGGTTTATCAGAACTGCTGAAGCTGTCGGTGTTTACGGAAGGGTTATCACCGCAGGACACTCACAATATCAGTTAAAGAGTGCCACAGTGATGATGGTAAAAATAAAAGCCTGAAGAAGTTTCTAACTGTTCCAGTTCCTGCTCAGCAGAATATCACCAACTGGTTAATACACTCAGTTCATTTGATTAATTAGCTTCATAAATTAGTGCAAATTATCCTTTTATCTCTGTGGTATTAGCAGCTTTCTGGTTTGAACATGTACTCTGCCTGTAAAAATAGTGACTGCTTATGCAACAAGCCTGCTCCTCGCATAACAATTCGCATCGTCAGAAACATATCTATCAACTTCAGTGATCAAAAGAAATAAATAACCATCAAGGTACTATTTTTACTCATATTAGTGTTGCAGAGATGGTAGAGAAAGGAAAGCAAGCCAGATTCAGTAGGTGCCTCGTGAAGAATTAGGTACAGAACACAAACACAACCCAAAATTGAATCATTGCAAGAGTTTCCTGTATTATGCTTACCAAAAAACAAGGAGATCACCTGGCTGAGACTGTAAGCAGACTAACACCCAATGAAACTTTGATTAGTGCTAATTACGCTTGAGCAAGAAATCATCTGACTCAGAAATGCAGAGCCCAGTTGAGTTCACTGGAGACACAGTTCAGAAATTCATCTTTGACGCCATCTCTGCACATGTAATAGGGAATCACCAGAGATATAACCAGGGAATCTGGTCCTAGTTTAGCCCCACATTTTTCACAGCACTACTGAGTACACAGCAAAGGCTGAAACATTATGAAAATAGAAACAACCTAGTCTTGCTGTAGGTATCTTCTCACTTATGGCATCAGCAAACTTCCCTCCTGCAAGCCGGAGTGAGTGGAATTCCTGAACAAGCAGGGTGATGTTCCTATGCCTCTCCTCCCGTCTGCCTCACTGCGGCCAAAATACTCCCAGCCCTATTTTACCAGGCCGCACATTTCTCTTTAAAACCTACAAGCACTGCAGCCTCCACAGAGCACGACCTGCCCTTAATGGCCATGAAGGACAAGGATGGAAAACCTCTTGTGATCAGCTTTTCCTAACCTTTCGTGGCCACCAAAACGCCCTAAACACCTTGTCTAACTTGGCGGGCAACAGAACAGCCCTCACTCTCTTTTCACCGTCCGTTTTTACTCAATACAACTGTATCTAAAACAGGAAGACAAACAGATTTCACATTTTGTGGTAAGGGGGGGAGTTATCCTTTCATTTAAATACTATCTTCACTCACACAACAAGGTGAAAGCAGTCAGAGCTTGTGAATCCTTTCAGATCAGAAACAAAAGCATTGGAAAGATGTTTCTTAAGACCATATGTTACAATTTGTGCTTAAAATGACCTTTTTTGTGAAGTTGGCGTGGAACGCAGAACAAGCTCAGTGCATAAGGTAGTTGCTTCAGAAAGAAGAGGGCCTGTTTCAGGTTTCTTTACTGATGGCCAACCTCATACTTACAGAATGCCTGACTTTTTTATGTATGTTGTAGTGTTACAGGACTGATTGTTGGTTTCTTTCTTTTCATTCTCCCTCAACACCTCTCTATTCCCCTCAGTTTCTGTAGATCATGATTCTAATTTCAAAGCAAACCCTTAACACTGATCCCTCTGAGAGATTTGCCGAGGCACCCCTGGGCTCTGATTCCCAAGTCCCGTTGAATTTCAGAGGGAATCTGGAAGCAAACTCCTTCAGGTTCTTTTAAAACATGTCATTCTTAAATTAATATTGTGCAACTGGAAGGATTTGCTCTGTGTATTAAAAAACCTTTCCTGTTCTGCTGATTTAATTTTCTAAACATTTCTTCTCACAGACTGACTCAATAGCCACATCAGGGTAAATCCAAGTGGAGGAAGAATAAGCTTCTCATTCAGGCACACAGCGCACTCCTACTTGATTGGAATGGATATTGTACATAATACGTCCCCGCAGATGTTTGCTCCAGTGGGGAACATTGAATTTCATTTAAATGCCAAGGCTCAAAATCTAAAACAATTTGACTTTAACAAAAAAATCTGATGAGGAATTTGATGAGAAAATGGCAAGAATTCCTGTGGCATTTGGGTAACAATTTCAAGCCTTCGTTTTAATAGAATAAACAGGATCATATTTCATTCAAATCTGGCAATGAGATGAGCTTTGGGTATTACATTGATATAAACCAATAAAGAATTTGCAAATTTGAAGCACTAATTAACAGACACAATATTAAATGAAAAAAGTTTGCTCGAGGGGCAAATATATTTTGAAGACTTTAAACTTTTATTAAAAGACAATTTTTAATAGCTTCTTCTGCATTTGACTATTTTGTTAGTTTCAAAGAGTGGGATCCTTGTGTTTTTAAGCTTGCAGGTTTATTGTTGTTGGAATGGAAATGAATAAAATAACAGTTTCACTTTGTCCTTTCTGAACTAATAACTCAATGTCATGTCACTTCAAGAGAAAAGAAAAATACCTCCTAAGCTGAACTACGCAGCCGAGAGCCGTGTGAGAGGATGTTGGTATTTTATTATCGACATTGAACTCCAATGCTATTTCTATTAAATGATTTCTTTAAGTCTTACAGTGCCGAATCGAAAAGCACTATTTAGAACCCGGCTGCACTATTACAGGAGAGCTAGGAGAAACACATAAACTACAAAAACCCCACCAATTTGGAAATGTTGGGTTAGCAGTCACATATGTACCACAGGGAGAGGATTTTCTCTACCTAATTGCAACACTGCTCATCGTAGCCTTCTTGATACCACAATATCTAAGACTTATGTACCTAAAGATCCATACTTCAGAAAATGGGAATGTCAGCTAGAATATTAAGGAATGAAATCTATGAGACCGACCTTCACATCGCATATTAGAGGCTGCTTTTGAAACAAGTGGTTATTTCATCCTAAGCATAACACCATCAAAAGCTGCCGGGGATAAAGTCACCTGCTGTACTAACTCGGCAGCTGAACTGCACTTAAAAGCTGTTGCCTATTTAATTCCTTAGCAAACCGGCTCTCTTCTTGTTTCCAGAAATTAAGGATTGTTTTTACTTCTCTCTGCAAGGCCCCGTTCCCTCTTTCTCATCCTCTGCGATGACTGCGCACTGTACCTAATCCCACTGCAGCATGCTCCCTTGCACCTTTATCTTAGGAGATGCCTCCGTTTTTTCTAACTACTTTCACTTTTCATGTCTTAATACAGTTGATTGTGGTACTTTCGTTTTTATTTAAAGGACAATTACAAGGTAAGTGTTTAGAAAGGTAATTGATCTGTAGTTTGGAGATAAAAGGCCCGATCGCTCCTTCTGATACCAAACGCACATCAAAGTCAAGCTGAAGCACTTCACAAGCACTGCTTAATGAAAACTCGGAGAAAATTGAATATAAAAAAAAGCCATCAGCCATAAAACTAAATGACAGGGAGTTCTGCAACCTATTCACTGAAGATTTGTGTATCGCTTGGATTCCAAATTCATGCAATTTACACACACACATGCCCTGCTGCCTAAGTTTTATGACACCTGATCCACAACCCCGCCCCGCAGAGTGGGACCTGCGTGTCCCTAACCCTGCACCTGAAGAGTGCCAGAACACGCGCAGCCAAAATGTTTGTCAGGGACCACAAAAGCAACTCAGCTATTCTGCCCTGCTCAGCCAGGAAGAGGGAACAGCACCATAAATACTAGCTCATTATTGTGATCATCCCTTTGTTATCCAAGGAAACAGAGAGGTGAGACAGCCCAGATAATGCAGAATCACAGACATTGTGAAACAGAAAATGAAGTTTTAACGGAGAGAAGTCAGCAATGTTTGAGTACCGAGATCCCAAATAAAGCCCAAACAAACAAAGCAAAACGACACAACACACAACTGTGTAAACTCAGCTATGGTGCATCCAGGCAGCAGTCAGCTTAGGCGGAACGCACATGGTTAACACGAAAACATCAATGACACAACTTAGAGCTTGTTTCAGTAATAGTTTTCCAGTAACACTTCACTGTCGATGATTTATTTCGGTTCCCTGCACTTTGCACAGAACGTGGCGCAGTGAAGCTCAGCCCTGCATCTCCGTGCCGGTGTCCAGGTGCCAACAGACTCTGCCACTAACACTGCAGCGCTCTGAGCAAAGCCTGAAGCCAGCAGAAACACTTCTCAAGTTTCTCCAGGGACGTCACTTGTGTCTCAGAACCTTTTATGTTAAGCACCAGCCATTTCCAGCAAGTATTTAACGTTGATTTTGCTTACACAGGCAATCTCCTGTGAAAGCCAGCAAGAGAAAAGGAAGAGACTCAAAAGACCCTCTCTACACACAGAGCTTTGATTAATCCTGGGTAGTTCTTCAGAGGTTAGAAACTCGGCCAAACCAGGGGCTTTGAAATGAGAATTGTACAACAAGACTGAAAAAAAGGGATGCCATGCTAATAGGAGAAAAGAGAAGATGTTAGAAAAGATACAGTGGGATTTTGTATGGTCTAAAACATCAGTTTCCTTTAGCGTTTCAAAGGTCAATGCACGACAGTATGGTGGATGAGTCCGATGAATTGCTAAGATCAACTGCAGCCTAAAACTCTACATAGACAGTTTTTGGTGCTGGATATCATATTTGAGGAAGGTAAATTACTCATCATACCATGGATAAGTAAACTGAGGCAGAGATTTCACGTTCTTGGCTGAAATCACACAGTATTAAGCAAAGCGCACTTTAAAAAAAAATTCAGTACTTCACTTTGAAATTATTGTTGATGAAAATCAAGTACCTAATTATAATCAAGTAGTAACAAGTTAAGCTGTCACGTGAGAGTGAAAACAAGCAATGCACTGAAACCTGCCAGCTTTTTTTTTTTCCCCCTAGATCGAATATATTTGGGCATGGAGTGCCTTCCAAATGAGAAACTGTCATTACTGCATTGTCTAAAATCAGGAAATACATCTGACAGGACATTGTTTGCCCAGTGCAGTCATCCTATGCTGTGGAATTAGAATACATTAGGATACAGGATATAATGCTTTTTTTGTTTCGAGGTCCCTTCCAACCCAAACCATTCTGTGATTCTACAAAATCCATCAGGACAAGTCATAAATTTATTTAGGATAAATAAGAGCAAAAGGAAAAATGCAAAATCTAACTGAAAATCAGTGTAGCTTCCAAGACATTGGGCACCACCACTCTCTTTCACTGTCCTGATAGAAAATAGCTTAAGAAATACAAAGGAAGGCAATATGAGACTCTCAGTTGAAAGTTCCATACTATACAGTCATTTATTTCCTTCTAAGATTGTTAGACTGACAACAAAATCTCTTAAGTTGGTAAATATTAAGGGAAATAGAGAACGTAATTTTTTTCTTTGACAGTTGTATAATATCCAGGCATAAAGGGAGCAGCGGGCACTGATATTTTTCATGACAAACTGTACGAACAGCAGAGAAGTCACAAGTCTTTAATGTAAAGGAAAAACAAAAGCTAGGAGTGGCAGAAAGGTTTTTGCAAAGGGTGCTCGCACATGCTATGAACACGATTCATCTGACGACAGTACATCACTACACGTGAGAAAACGCAGCAGGAGCAGTTTGGCAAACATGATGTCAGCCCTTTTTCCTGTTTTGGCCCTGAATGTGTCATCATCTCTACAGATGAGAATCATTTGCCATTACTAACAAAGTGTGTTTGTATTCTAATACAACGAAATGGAAGAGAAGTCTCAGAACATTCATACCCTTAAAAAAACAGAGTACAGGTTAATTAATTTTCAAGGCTAAAAGGCATCATTAGATGATTTTACCTGATCTCTTACATAACACAAACCTTCATGCGTCACCTGGTTCTCCTTGCGCTATGTCAAATGACCAAATCCCACCGCCTGCCACAGATTTGCCCCCCTTTCCTCAGAACTGCATTCCTATAGATGGACAAAAAAACATGTGCAGCCACAATGAGACAACAGAAGGTTGGAATCTAAACCAGCAGTGTCTCCTCCTCCTACAGCCAAACACCTTTTGTTTGGTACAAGGAGTTATTTTGCAGCCAGCACTAACTAGACCACTTATTACTGTAGCCTGTCCAATTCCTCATCCCAAACTGCCGGTGGAATCCAGCACGTACTGAGAGCCCAAGGATACAGGAGTTAGAGCTGCAGCGCCCCAGCTCAATGACTCTTGCTCTGCGGTGTTTGGGGGCTGCTCTGTTCCAGAGAAACAGATTTACCGCAGTGTCTGGACATCCATTCCAGCTTCAAGCAGCAGATAAGTCAGCCCAACCAATGATCCATTACGGTGTTTATTATACTAACAGAATGATCTTTTGGCTATTGTTCATGTGGATTTACTGATGAGAGGGAAGTAAAGAAGGAAAAATAGTGACAGGAGAGCAAAGCTGACCAAAGGCCTGAGAGCAAATGTTGCCTTATGTTAATGAGGCCATAAATATGTGAGTATTTTTGGCTGGAGTAACTTTGATTGGTTAGCAAAATGAGGACTTTAGGATTTTTGTTCTTTCTCCGCCCTAAGTTTTGGCCCTGGTTGAGCTTCAGAACTGCCAGACTGGTAAGTGAAGTAGCCAAACCTACCAAAGTGACATCCTACAGACACCAAGCAAACGCCCGCGCTGCTCAGTGCCTGTGAAGCAGGAGAAATCAGATGCCAAAACCCAGCAGGTCAGGTACAGTTCTAAGTACAAAACCCTCCTCCTAACACATCGGCTAATTGAGGAGAAAGGTTTGAGATCTACTTTTCTCAGAAACATAGAAATGGTCTAGAAGGGAGTTTTCCACGTGCATATCCAAGTATCTGGTTTGTATGTAGCATTTGATGTCAACAGTGGACTGTTTTGAAATGCACCTTCATTATATTAATAGTAAATATGGTTGATGAAATAGATTAATAAATCTATAATTAGTTAACTATTACATTACAACTTTTTTAAGCCGTTAAGGACGAAATGCTGATAGAGTTCTATCAGTTCTCCAGGAATAAAGCAGCTATGAAAGCTGCCATCAATCAATTTGAGCATGGCAGCAATGGGGGGGTGGGAGTTCAAGGTTTACACTTCAAACACTTTACACGCCACAGAAATCTGAAGAAACAAAAAAAGAATTAAAAGTTTTTTCCAAAAAAAAAAAAAGCATAACTCGGCTCCTCCAGCACTTCTCCCATACGCGAACCTTTCCTTTTAGTGTGACAGGCACAATTGTCACTCAGACCATCAAGCCATTAAACCAGGTTTTTAAATGTATTTTGTAGATCCTGCAATGCTGGCTTTCTGGATAATTTCCCACTGTCTTTTCAATCAAGAAAATCCAGCTAAAATCACACCACCTGACCTTTCCATTAATGGCCCTGCCTCTTGCCTGTCACACTAACTTGGAGTTTGGGGAACAGTTAGGATTCATTTGGAAGTGATATAATTTCTGCCTTTGTCTTTCTTTTCTGGACGCTAATGGCTTTAAGTCAGTCCTCTTCACTCCACGTGTGACACAGGCAGCCATTCTATTTTAGTTGTCCATTAACTTCAAGCATCATGACAAGAACAAAGTAACTTCTTACAAAAGTTAGTTCAGTTATAAGCATGAAGTTTCTGCAAGTCCTTTGCTTATGAGGTTCTCAATTGTCACTAATGCTTATCTAAGTGCAACAGCAACAATTACTAATTAAAAGAGGCTGCTTAAACAAATCTCAAAGGTCACAAGGTCTGTGGATTCACTTTCTCTAAGAATTTCTGCCCAATGATTTATTTTCTAAAAGTTATCTCCCTTTTTAAGCAAGAACCATGGAGAAAAATAAATAACCAGAAAGCTACGGTTGTTGGTCTGAAGTCTAAGGCCTAAGCATGGCACTCGATACTGCTTCCTCGAGATCATGCAAACTGCAGACTATAGATAGCACTTGTAAGCAGACAATAATACCCACATTTCTGTGGATACCTGCAGTATCAGTGACATAAACCCCAAAGGGAAATACATTCCATTACGAGAAGCGATACCTGTAGTCCTACAAGCCTTTCAAATAACATCTCTGCTCTTTAAATATTTATTGTTGAGCTGTATATAAAACGTGGGTGATATCCTGTGGAAGTAACATGCATTGGATGGCTTTTACAAATACATTGGACTGCGTTAACATTTCAGTCAGTTGTACCAACCTGACATCTGGTCAACGTCTTAGCAAGGCTGCTTTACAAAGCATTTCCATTCCATTTTTATTCCTCACACTGCTTTAAAGGAACAAGAAATGTCCCAGCCCTCACGATAAGGACACCAAAGGGACAGGAAGTCTCTAGGTATTGCCAAAAGGTTTGATAAGCTCAACTATGCATAAAGAGAGGTGACATTTAGGTCCGTGGGGCAGAGGTGTTCCATTCTCACTCAGATATAAGTTTCTGTGCTTGAGCTCTAGTTGAAGTGAACAGCTGTCTGCCTCTTTCCCAGCCACATTTTCCCAGGAGCAGCCGTGCCTGTGAAATACTTGTAGCCAAGTTTTCCTCTGTTCCCCAGTGACAGGATGTTCTATCCTGAGCCACGGGCACACACACAGAGACTAAAAACAAAGTGGGCACATTTATCTTCTACCTGAAGCTGGGGTTTGCGTTGGGTTTGTAGGACACTGGCTTCTACTACCCTGACTCTTCTAGACGTACCCAAGCCACCCTCTTCAGTCACTCACCTCGGGTCAGACCAGGAGCAATGAGGCTGCTCTGCTGTGGTCTCCATGACATCTTTTCATCCATTTCCAACAGCCTAAAACCATCAAAGTCCTCACTTCAGCTGAGCAGATCTGCAAGACAACAGATAAAACAAACTTTGTTCACAATTAATATGAAATTTTGACAAGAAGAAGGTACTTTACCGATCTGACCTATCCAGCCATACTGCAGATCTCAAACAGAAGAGGTACCTTTCATTGGCCACTAAAACTCCATTTCACAGGGTATGCTTATAAACTCGGATCGGTCTCAAACCACAAACCTGTTGCGCTTAAAATGATTCTCCACTACTTCTCTCTCTATCCAATGACAAGATACATTCAAAAGATACCCCGCTGCAGAAGACGACTAAGCCCGTATGTACCAACTTCTGTGTTGTGCTGTATTTTCTCCCTGTGCTTTCTTGCCAGCCCTCCACAGAATCCCTCCCTGCAGAAGGTGGTAGGCAGCACAGCAGCACAACGTTAGCTTTGCCTTTCAGTGAACAATCATCACCTTCGGATGTGAGTCTCTTAGGACACACGCAGCAAAAATTCCGTGAGTGCTGTCCTTCCTTCCTCCATCCTCTCAGGTTTTATGAAAACCCAGTCATAACTGAGATAGAGAAGGAACCATCAGGTGAGTAGCAATAGCAAGAACACGGTCTCTCTGATCCCAAGACTTCTCTGTGAATCCAAATCAAACAGATGAAAGAAAATTGGTGGGTGCATTTCTGGCCAACTGCCCCCGGTTTATTGCTGAGCCTGACAGCATACGGTGTGGAAAATGCTGTTGGCTGGCTGGGCTCAGCTGTCCCGTCTGCGTCCCCCCCAGCTCCCCGTGCACCCCCAGCACGCGCTGTCAGGACAGCAGAGGCTGAAAAGTCCTTGATTTAGCACAAGCCCTGCTCAGCAACAACTGGAACAGCAGTGTGTTATCAACATCATTCTCATTCTAAATCCAACTCACAACCCTGTACCAGCTACTAGGAAGAAAATTAACGCTTTTCCATCTGAAACCAAGACAAAAACATATTTCCAGCTTGAGCCACATAACAAATAGCTATGAGAGAGTTCAGCAATGTGCGAGTTTTCCAAGTCACTGTTTCTTAAATGTGGGACAGAACCAAGCTCCTGTCGACACATCTCTTCCATCTTTACACGGAGTGGCTATGTAGTGCATGACAAGACTTTGTTATGTTCACAGACCAGGCAGGGGTGTAGTAACACTGGCTTTGTCCTCCAGCGCACACCTGACGTGTCTGAGGGCCCATAACACTGAGACACCTGAAAATAGCAATTCATTTGAAAAATTGCATTCAAGCATTAGCACCAAACAAGATTTACCAAAAAAGAGACCTTAGTCCGATCACACAACTCCACTGCTTTGTGCAGCCTATACCACTCTGTTTCCTATAGCTCAGAGTCACTGATGAGGGATTATACTGAAGGCTATTCTTTTTCTGTACATTGCTAGACATATATACGATATAAACTTAAATTTCAGGGTAAAAGGCATTTCACTGTTAAGATTAGTCACATGCTTAAATGCCTTACAAAACTCCAGCCATTAATTATACGAAAAAGAATTGTTAAAGAACCCCACAATAGACTTCTGTGTGTGTCTGCCCATACAGACGTACACATGGAAATTAAGGCAACCTGCCCTCATCCGCTCTGGCGCGGCTCTTTCTGATACCATAATTGAGGTCATGTAATAGAAGGAAATCACACTACCAGAGACAGACGACTCCTGTTCAGATGATTTTGGAACAGAAGGGAGAAATAGAAAGGTGAATTACAGTCTGATGACAGAAATCAGTTTTTATGTGAAAAATCAGATGATGGATTTACATGACACGTGAGTATTACCGCAAATCTGTCTCTACCATTAGAAGGTGGCTACATTACAGGCTGAAGGAGAAGATATTTGCAGTGACAGTCACCGATACTAAATGCAGGGAGGAGAAATAAAACAAGGAAACAGAAAAAACAATCCAAGAGCCAAACATTAGAAAATACAAGCACCAAGCTGATGGCAGAATTAGCTTGGTTATGTTAGTAGGCAGGCTCGAGTAGAAAGTGTTGGACAACATAAGGTGAAAGCAAAATGTGTAGACACGGAGAGCATTCGAAGTACCCACCATCAGCCGGACGGACAGTGAAATCTCTTGTTCGAGTGACGTACAACATCTTACCATAAACATTCCTAACAGGGTAATTTATCAAGAAAAGCTGAGTGGAACGACAATAATGTTGTCTATAACCGAACTGAGACTAAACAAATAGCTGGTAACATTTCCTCCTGATTAGACAGTGTCTGCATAAATTAAAGAATTATAATCATGTCAGGAACTACCCATTAATGAAACTGACTTTAATATACCGTGAAGTCTATGGGCACTATTTACTGTAAATCAATGTACATAAAAACTTTTGCTTACTCTTCTTTTGCTTCTGGCACGCAGTGCACATTAACCTGTCTGCCTGCACACAGCACCCAGTTGTGACCATTACAATCCATACAATTTATCAGAATTTAAAAAAATATTAAATCCAAGCAACACCTTTCCATATGGCCAATTAGTGAAGTCATAAAACGCAGCAAATATATGATGCTGTATTGAACATCTGTGCGGCTTATCCTATGGGAATTCTTAATAAAGGACCAAACAGCATATTGATGTTAATTCTATGTTACCAGGACTTTAAATAAAAAACTAAAATAAATAGCATCCATTAAACTGATCAGACTGTTGTAACTCAAATTGTGTTTATTATGCTAATGGAACATGAAATTAAGAAAAAGACCTTTATGCCAGTGGAATTAATTAATGAGCTTTATGAAGGCATTGGGATGTAATTTATTTCTAGATAAGTAAGTCTAATTTGCAGTTCCATGGGTCTCTGCAATGCTGATTGTAATAGTTATTCCTGCAGATGTGCTGCTCACAGCATGTCTTTCCATTAGAACTGAACACCTCATTATATAAACTGTACCTAATTAAACATAATACAGTGGTGACTTGTTAAACTGGCCTTTTTAAGTCAGCAGCTGCCTAAGCTAATAATACCGTACACAAGATTTATATCATCTACCATATAATACTGATATTAAAATATACTGCCCGAGGGATTGACAACTAATTTACCAGTACGTAACAGGTACGCTTCAGACCCAGCGATGGAGATTAAAGACTACTAGTCTATAAAAGTCAAATGAATAAAAGTCCATTTGGAGTTCTAAATAATTATGGAAGTTTTTTAATAACTTTGTTCTTTTTGCAGGTTATTTTAAAAACCATAATCACGGAATAGCACTTTTCCTCTGTTCTCTAGCCATAGCTCAATTACTACGATCCACAAACACAATTAGGGATGTGCAGACTCACTTTGTTTCAGGCAAAACAAAATGCAAAACCGTCTCGAGAGATACAGCTATATCTTTCCCTTTGCAAGTCTGATTCTGTGACTGCTCTGAACAGGTCCTCCTTTCCCCCAAAATGTAGACATATAGCAGATTCCAAAGATGACAGTCTGTCCCCAAGAAGTCTGACTGTTCTCATCAGAAAATGAGGTCAGAAAACATGCTGAGAACAGACAGATTTTCTCATGGGATGAGATACGAATACTGGAAAACCACACAAGAACATTTTGGACAAATGATGTTTTACCATGAAAACTTCGCGTTCTGTATATACCCTGTGGTTTCAGACTTGTTTTCTGTTTCCCTCTTCTTGAGAGGCTGAATCGCCTGCCACTTTATGTTCTAATGCAAAGTGGTGTTATTTTTGTTCTCCTCTTTTCCAAGTCTCTGTATGAAATAGATCCACTTGGCCTGCAGGTACAGGCGTGGAAAGACACAGCTGTCCCTTTTCCCCACAGAAGCCTGAGATTCTTCCTTCTCTACATGCTCAAGCACCTTCCACTAGGTCCCACGACTTGAACCCCCTGAAACTATGTAAGCAGTCCTGAGTATTGCTGCCACCTCTCTTCTGAGTGAAGAAAATGAGGCTCAAATTCTAAACAGCTTTCTGCATATGCCATTCCAAGCAATAATTTCAAAACATGCATAAACTTAGTCAAAGCCTTGAGTCCATGGATGATGAGCAGCAAGATGTTGATTTCAAGTACCAAGACAGTGATGTGGAGTATCAAGTTCAAAGTTAAACAATGCCAACATGTTTACTCAGTACGCACTTAAAGTTCCTGACAACGTTCACTCTCTTGCACAACTTTTTTTGCACAAAGAACCTGGAGAACACACACACAAAAGGAAACGCGGCCACAGCACTTGGAATCTGTCACTCCGTTTGGATTCTCTTCAAGGTCTGGAGGCAAAGCTTCAGAATCAGACCAAGTTTGCTCTGAGTCACTTTCCCTGTCTGACTGAACACACAACAAAAAGACAGGGTTCTTACATCAACCATCGCTTTATCTTTGTTTTCAGTAAGCTGTGACAATCAAACCACAATCCTCTTCTAAAGACTAATGCTCCGATAGCCACCTCTGTCACTCTCATAAACCTTAATATCTGCAGCGTCATCCTTCACTGTTAAGGTTTCTTAGCAAAGACAGTTTGACAGCCCTTCTCCTCTTCTTGCCACAACCCCTAGATTGTTCTGGACTGTACTGCGAAAAAG
Source organism: Cuculus canorus (assembly GCF_017976375.1). Lineage (NCBI taxonomy): Eukaryota > Metazoa > Chordata > Aves > Cuculiformes > Cuculidae > Cuculus > Cuculus canorus. The sequence continues at coordinate 33,317,934 of NC_071408.1, forward strand.
GAGGATCACTGCAAATTAAGATAAAATTACAGTTTGTACTAGAGTTACAGATTCAGAAGAAAGAGATCTGTACTGTTCTAAAGGAGAAGCAAAACCAGGCAGTTTAACTTTATTGGCAGCAAACAAGAGGACACAACCAGCTCATCCCACTGACAGAACGGGGGCTCCTGGGGTGGAGCCGACAGTGGCCTGGAAGGAGCACAGCATTCCAGAATAAAGCATCAAATGGCTACTGGCACAGGAACCTCTAATTAGAAGAAACCTGTACAGGAATAATTTCATGTGACAAAACTTTTCCATGCTCACACTGAACTCTGTCTCTGCCCAGGCTGCATTTTAACTGCCAGGATGTCACCGTTCACTCCAAAGGGAGTCCTCCAACTGTTACCTTGGCTATTTAATTCCAGGTTGGCCTCTTTATTGGGAAATCTTTTATTATAAAATCCCTGCACTAAAAAAACTCTCTTTAAAATAAAGGATACAGTTTCAACTCACAAACAGAGCTCTTTTTTCATAGAAACCCCACTTAAATTGCTTACCCATCTCTCAGTAATCAAATACAAACGGTAACAGAGCAGCAACATAATTTGCCGTGAGAGTAAAATTTAGCAGAATCAATCAACAATAAGAAAATAGGAGCTATGAGCACCATGGGTCCATTATAATTATTACTTTTAATTAAAGTATTCCAGATACACATTAATTTTCTTTGCTCAGTCCTTTTATTGTTTGACTTGCCTTGAAATCGGAACTTGGAGCATTTTGAAAAATGGGCTGAAAGGCTCTTGTTCCACACCACATCAAGCAGTTACTTCTCCGTCCTCTGCCTAAATGCATTTGAGTACTACATTGCAGCTGGTCTCCTCCACGCCTCACCACAGATACCCTCTGTCTCTTCAAGCAACAGAAAAACAGGAAAATATTTCCCCTGTACTCCCATCAATAAAGCACAGAGATCCCACCAAAGGTTCAAAGCCATCTGCCAAACTGGCCATGTGCTGCATCTTGAATTTGAAAAGCGTTTCCAAAAGTGATGTTATTTAAAATTAACCATCTTTATTAGTGTCTCCAAAAAGAAGAGAAAAATCCTGTCAGCTCACAAACTACCTAGCAAAGAGATAAATATTAAAGATAAACAGAAGTCAGATAAAATAAAACATAAACTTCTTTAGCGAGATCAATAGTAAGTTTATGCATTTAATTTAAATTTCAATTCTTTTATAGAACCGTTTTGCAGTTTCTTACTCTGCCTGGGGCTGGCGAAAAAAAACACTTGTAACTGGAGGAAGGGCAGCTTCACAGCCCACTGGTGGGACCAAGCTTTCCAAAGCCACTTAGAGTTTCAGGGAAACAGTGAAACTGAAAGAAATAGCTGGATAATTTGATGCTTGCATGAGCTGAGCTTCTAAAACTGCTCTGAGAAAGTAGCTCACAACTGGTCTGGTCTTGTAGGTACCTGAGAGCACTTGGATTGGAAGTTACACTGCGTACTTCACTTGCTTCTTTTAAGGATAAGTACCACAATACACACAAGTAGTTATCCTGGAAGCATAAAAAGGACCTTAGACCGTCACTCAGAGCTGATCATCAGCCTCCTTGGGAGATGAAGGAGGGCAAACAACTGGGATCAACCAAACAAAGGCTCTCAGGAACATTCCTGCCTAGAGGGAACTAAAAATATGCAATAACACAATGGGCAGAGAAAAATGTACTCTGTATTAAAGCCCTCACAAACAGACAGTTATTATTTTGGCCAATTGCTGCTACCATAGAGTCAAAAGAAGCTGTTGGATGAAAGAAGATGTTATGAAAGTACTCATATTTTATTTCTGAAACCAAATGCAAAGGCTTATTGCCTGCTGCGTTGCCAAAGACATTATTCATGGATTCTCTAAAACTTTAATCCTCCCCCTAGAATGCTTCAATACTCACAGAAAGACCTTTAAAAATTTGTTAACATACCAACAGCTGAACTGGTATCACAAACTGATAACTGGGACCATTAAAGGAGACAAAATCAGCACCTTCCTCCACATGACTCCACAAAATCTGTATCTGGGTGAAGCAAAACCTCCGAATCCACACTCGAGACAACAGGATAGAAAACAAAAGGAAAGTTCCATCGGCTACTGCCTTGCACTGTTGGTGTAATGATTTGGTGAAACCCCCGGAAAATAATGAACCTTTATTCGCCCTAATGCCTTGGAAGGCAAAGGGAAAGTATATGCATGCTATTCTGAGTTCCTTTTGTTGCCATAACTGGGATGCTGTAACACTGGGAGGTCACGGGCACCTTCACAGGACAGAACCCATAGGGCTGTTAATTGATGACAAAGTTACAGCACTACTTTCTTTTCAATGATAAAAGTATTACCATGATTTGGGGGGGTCAGTCACCCCCATGCATATGGTAAAGAACACTAAGAAAACACTGTCAAGTAGAATTCAGACAGTCGCTTCTGCTCTCACCAAGGACACAAACTTCTGCTGACTTCAACGTAAACAGGATCAGGCCTTTCAAGTCTGCATTAAATACAGCACACACTTCTGTCTCTGTCTTTTCTGAATGCATGCTTTTGATGCCACAAAGCAGATAAGACCATCTGATAACAGTAACAGATGAAAGTATATTGCTATCTATACCATCTCCATTATGAGATATAACAAACTCTGTGGTGCCTGTATGCATTACCATAAGTTACAAGGAAAGCTGACCTGGTTTCTGGAGGACAGTTTTTAAGCATGATGCTGCAGCAATTTCTGATGACATACTTTTGTACAGCATTTCTCATGCCACTGAAGATTAGATAAGTCTGCAAAGCACAATATAAATGCAGCACCAGGATTTTATCTGATCCCTTGGCCACCAGCTAGGAAGGAAACGTTTCAATATTGTGTTCTATATAAATATAAATCACTAAGACTTTTCCTCAGACTTTTCACAGACAGACTTCATTGTTATTGTCGTCGTCACGAGCAACAAGAATTACTGCTTTTTAATCGCACATTCTCTTTCCTCCTTCTCGGGAGGCTCCAACCCTGCTACAATATATTTTAAAAGCATAGGCATTTTGAGTTCGATTTCTCTGGCTCCAGAAGCGAATCCTCACAGCACCAGAGCAAAAACCAGTACAGATCCCAGAGAGGGAAGCACAGCTTCCCCAGTGCAGGAGCACTCCTGCTCAGCAGGTCACAGATCCCCAGGGAGCGATAGACAGAAGGCTCTGCACGCTGAGCTGCCCTTGTGGAGAAGAGACAGCAGCTGTTCTCACTCAGATGGTGCCCAGGAACCACACAGGGTAACCCAGGACGAGCGGGTGACATTGTTTTTGAGGCCCAGAACACACTCTATAGGAACTCAAGTTAACGCATGAGGAACTGCATCAGAGCAGTACAGTAAGACCTCAGCTGGGCATGTGGCATGTGCTCTGGAGAGTTTAAACTCTCCAGAAGGGAAGGGTTTACACAAGGTGGGAAAGAAAGGAATGTTATTGACTCTACAAACAGGGAATCCAGTCAAAAAGGACTTTGGCAGAAAGCTACTGGATGATTACTGTGTGTGAAGGAATCCCAGGCCACTGGATCCCAAAATAACACTTCTCCTTGCCAAACATCTCCCAGTCTCTGGCCTGAATCAATTACTGGAACACATACTTCAAAATCATGAAGCAACGTTATTTTCCCTGAAGCTGAGACCATCACAAATTCAACACATAACTTAAGGGAAAGACAGTCAGTGGGAAAAGGTAGGAGAGAAAAAATGCCTTTGATTCCTCCTCTCTCTGCATACTGAGCCAGCCTGTCAGCTAACGCAGAGCTTCACTTTTCCATTCATAGCTATCGCACTCTGATGTTCTGTACAACCGGTGCGTTCGACAGTAGGGCTGAGAGCAAACCTGTAGGCCGAGCCTTAGTACTTTCTGCACCCGTCCCAGCATGCAATGTGGCGAACGAGCTGCCCACACTTCCATCCTCTGCCCAACCGTCCCTCTTCTCCGTCCACTCACGAGCTGAAGATCTGCTCCAGTCACCGAGTTCATCATCAGTCTCAGTGACTGAGCCTTTGTACAAGAGCTCACCTAAATCTCAAAGTGCACACACCAATTCTGACCTCTGGTGTGAAAATAAAAATGCACAGCTGTGCCCCTTTTAGCTTTTACCGGTTTCCCACCAAATCTCCTAATATTTTTCCTGACTTACTCCAGATTTTCAACTTTGGGATAACTGCCTTTGCAGCTCTGCTAATTTTCCTGCTCTGGGAACACAGCAAAACCTGGCTGCCACGGCTGTTGTTCTTTTGTGTTCAAAACTGCATCGCTTATGCATTTAAAAATACATATGATATTTATAAAACCTACTCAAAACACTACCAAGTTGTCCCGTTTTCATGTTTTCGTGACAATTTCTATGTTTTCCATATGGGTGAGTGCTGACAATATGATACGAGCTTGATGGAACAAATTGTGGTTTCTCTTTATTGTCTTGGCATCAAATATCTACACTTGCATAAAAATAACTCTCTTCACTATTTTCCAGGGATGAATTTTTATTAATGCAATATTAAACGCTCTTAATTCTGTCACTTAAAAATGGGCCAGAAATTGTCACTGTTCACCTCAACACCATACCTGGGAGCACTACACACCTATTGAAAAGAGCTGCTGATGTCCAGAGAGTGCAGAATTACTCAGAGGAGTGTTGTACGACCTGCTGTGAGCTCTATGAAAGAACTCAGGTTTGGGAGGGAGAGGAAAGGTGCCCTACTCTTTCTATCCACAGGCAGACAGGACTCGCCCTCTCTACACTGCTCTCCTCCTGTTTTCTCCCTCCAGCTTTCCAGAAGCAGGAAGAGCTAATGCCGGCGAGCATCAGGAGAAGACTGTGCACTAAGAGACTAAGGCTGAAAAAGCTGACAATAAACAATTTCCTTACAAGTTCTCAAAGCTGTCCAGCGTGGCACTGAAAGCGCCACTCATACTCCACCAGCACGTGTACTTCAGCCGTCTCCAGCCACCCTCTGCTGCCCCCTCTCCCTACTTCACTGCAGAGCTGTCCTCTCCTACTCTTCTCCTCCTCCAATTACTGCAGTCCTGGCATAGAGAAAGCTTCTCCTGACCCGAGGCCGCTCGGCAGGCAGGCGGATGAGCTAGCCTTCTCTTCATTTAATCTAGCTCCTACACACACCTCGCAACATGACAGACACGTCAAAGGAGCCATCCACTGGGCCGCTGACAGCAGCTTCTGGGGCAGAAGAGAGGCACCTGATGGAGAGGAGGTTGTTGAGAGAGTCAGGAAGACAGGAAGCCATAGGTAATATCACGAGTGCCCTGCGGAAAACTGACAGCTTAATGGGGATGATACTGCCAGTTATTTTATGTACCTCAAGTCTTGGGCTTGAATACTCTACTTACTACTGAGAAGTGGAAAACAGATTTTGCCAGAGTTAATAATAAAGGCTAATGGTGATAGGCATCGCCTCAGCGATGGTCTAAAATGTTTTACTTTCTAAGAGCTGAATGTTGATGAAAGTTGCTGTGCTGATGGAACAAAAATGAGTTAATTCATGCACAGAAAAAGCGGCTGGAATCCTATACAAACTTGCCCTGGACAGCTTCTCTCCAGGACAGGCACGGAGTAAGGTGCTTAAGGAGCAGGCTGAAAAGACAGCCGACTCAGACATTCTCTGAATGAGCTCCCTATTACTATCTCGAGGCATTCTGCCACCAATTGGTGTTTCCTCCTGCAAGGAGAAGCAAGCAGCACTTCCATGAACTGTTCTTCTCTTCCGAGGTGACTCACCTCCGGGACACTACTGTCCCCAGACACACATACCCTTCCACTTCTAACTCCCACAGCTGATGGGAAAAAAAACTGCAGTGAGCACTAGAAAAGTGCAGGGATTATCACTTCCTTTTTTAGCAGGAGTTATTTTTTATCAGCTATGTGGGAAACGCACTTCAGGACACCGACTGCCTTCTGTACCCCACACCATCCCATGCTCACAGCAAACTGATGCTGCCATGGATGTACACGAGCGTGCAGATCTGCTTCAGCAGACGTTTCCCCTTATTGCATTTTGTATATTCTGAGTCACGTTTTCTTCACCCACTGCCTTAATTTTCCTCATTCCATTACATTTCCTTTAAAAAGCTTGTGGTTGAGGTCTGGGAAAGTTCAAGAAATAATTACTTTCATCTTTTTCTTCCGCAGATTTTTTAAGGGTGGAGCTGAACACTAACAGCAAACAAAATGAGCTTTGGAGGAACAGAACCTAGTAACGACTTCTCTTGTTTTACTTGTGGACCGTTTTCATGTTGGGCACGGTATACATTTACAGTTTAATTAGGACAAATCCTCTGCCTGCTTATGATCTCATCCTTCGCAGAGGTGCCATGCTAGTAGTGTTGAACAGGCTATAAATCAATCTGATGTTCACGCATAGCGTTGGATCTCTCTCACCAATTAAGCTGAGTTTTGGGAAAGCTCTGGATCCAACAGTTGACATGATGAAACTTCTGGCACCGAGTTGACTATTCTCCGTTAAGGCGCATGCCACAGAGCAGCACGCTATGCTCTGCAGCGGTTCATTTATCACCGAAGCAGAGCCTTGATGAAACACCTGCCTATTGCCCAGCCGTGTCAATAGTTTGGATTTCAAGCAACTGACTGCTCGGTGACAGGGAGAAAGTTTGCAGACAGGAAACTGCTGAGTCCATTCCATGAAACCTAGAAGAATTACTGGCATTAGGGAAACTCCCTAGACACTGTGCAACAGAATCCACCGCAGTCACCGCCTACAGCCTCAAGTCTTAAAACCGAACCAAATGGCTCATCCATTCCAACCGTGAGCTGACACTAAGTTATGGACGATTCTTGTAGCACCAAAATCTGCACAGTTTGATTTTGAGTTTACACTTCAGTTCTTCATGATCAAAGAGATTTGATAGTCACTAAAAATCATGAATCAAATAGTAATTATAAAATCGTGTTGCAATGAGATGACACGGTACAGAATACCGACCACAGCGCAAACTCGCCTTCGGAGTCGTGGTGCCAGGATGGACAAACAGGGTTTTTTTCTTTTTAAGTAAATCAACGAGTATAAGAAATCTGTTCACAAGGAAAATGAAAATAGATATTTTTGCTATTTCTCCAGGTTGCACTGACAGTGCTAACGCTCCCAGAGCAACCTGACCTATGAGTTACAGTGGGTGGATTTCCTCACTTATCACAAACCATTTTAAAATGAATGTTTCCATGTTATTAATCATACCATTTCATCAATTGCAGTTACGGCATAAGCTTCAAATGTTCTTTTTCTTCTGGCCCTTCTCTGTACCCTTAAAACCTGCTTTGCAGTTAGAACACCCAGGTCAAAACCTGGATATACTCAGTCACCGACTTTACGTGCCACTTGCCAAGCATATTATAAAACAGAATCACAGCACATGTATTAAAAAAAGGACAGACAATATGCTTATTTTCAGAAATGATAATAAACTGTGGTCACATCACTCTCATTCTTACCAGAAATCCAACAGTTTTGTCTACTGGGCAGAAGGGTATGACCAGTCCTGGTAATGGAAAAGGAGCCAGAAAAAAACGGCAGGTTTTAAAAAACTCCATACAGAAAGACTCCAAGAGTCAAAGGATGCACGTTGTTTACTACATGATTCTAATTTTAAACCATTCCCTCCCAACTCCATTTTCTCTCAGCAGATGCGTTTGAGGGGCACAAATACTGAAAGTCTAGACTCCTTTTTACATAAATTTGATTTTTCTACCTTAATCATTGTTTATATTGTACATCATTGATGTGTGATTATGTTATATTTAAGTATTCCTAAATTAATTCACATTAATCTAGTTACCTAAATTACAGTTGAAAAATTATTTTAATGTGACATCCTGTTAATTTGTTCCGTTGGTGCTTCAGCTTTGCATCCCTGGGGCAATGCAGCCGCATCCCGCCTAACGCAAGAGTGTCAACGCTCCAACATAGAATACAAACTTGGGATGGTAGGAACTGTCATACGTGACCGCAGTCATGGGCCACATAGTCCAACATCCTGTCGCCCACAGGGAAGATGCTCCAGGAGAAGGTGGAAGAAACCCAGCAGCAAGCAATAACAAACTCTAACTTGCAATGCAGTTATTTGACACAAACGCTGAAAATGGTGATTTTAAGGACAGCCGCCATAAGAAGAGAGAAAAAACAAGAAGTAACTTCTAAAGAACACCAACATGTTTCTCTCACGTAAGTTTTCATTCCAGTGACTCTCGATACACCGCTGATATTCCAGCAAGGGCTACAACTAAAATCCCTTTTCAGGACACAGCTACAGGCAAGAGAGGAGAAGTACATTTATTCTATATGGGGCTGTTCAAAAAGGGCTCTCTGAGTGGCCCCCAAATTCCACTAGGGCTGAACAGCCTGTTTTTTACCCCTCTCTAGACAAGATCTAAATCCACACAACAACTGAGGAAAGAGCCCTTGCTTCCCCTTCACTGAAAACTTTCCTAAGAGCCCTCTTGCGCATCTCCCCTGAGGAGGCCCAATACAAAGAAGGCTCCTTAGCGGAGGGTGGAAATGAGCTCCCACAACAAGCACACACCTTCAATACCACCTGCAGCAAATTTCACAGAACAGGGGAAAAGCCCCTTGAAGCACGTGAAGCCAAGCTTTCCAGCAGTGCTGAAAGAGTGGCTCCACACAACTCTAGTTGTTAATATTTTTTCTTTACATAACAAAAGAAATTCACCCTTGAGATTTCTCAGAAAACTCTGTTAGGAATACCACACGAGTCCCCCAGAAACTCAAACCCCACCCCTTTTGGGTATTCACTACCACAGTCTAATTGCATAATCACTTATTTGTCAAAACTATCTTTTTTTCTCCCACAAACTCAGAGACAGATGTAACATCATACAATATTTTTCATTGCCGTAATGGCCTGGTGTGTCTTTACTGACAGACTTTTATGTGATTAAATTCTCATCTCTCTTCAGCAAATACATTATTATTGTAGTCAGCAGTCATAGACTACAGACTTTTTCTTTAAGCAACGGTGCCTTAAGTTCAACTTTGAGATGAGACTTTACTTTTAAGCTCACTCAGCTGCACGCACAGGTATCTTCCAAATGCAAGCCACATCTCACAATGTCCGCTTGTTGATGCCCCTGACAGGCAGGTAAATGATGCACCAAGAGTGGCCAATCCCTTACCAACAAACAACAGTGGCGTTTAGCTGAAAAAAACATTTCTAGGACCTTTTCCTCAATTCTTGGAAAACAAAAAATGCATCGGAACACAGCTTCCTTCTGTCCTAGAAAGTTAATGAAATGTAACTAGCCAGATCGTCCGCCAGGTTTGAACTACGTCTGATCATACCTGCAATGCCGAACAAACCTGTGCAGTAAACCAGCTGTGAGTTACAGAATCATTCCCCAGGCAGAACTCGGGTGTTGGTGGATCAGAGTCCATGCTCTGCCTCTGACCACAGGAACAAACACAGAGCAATGGAGAGGGACTGCAACAGTCCAGAACGCAGATGTGGCTCACACACCTCAAAAAGCTGAGAGAATTGATTTGCCAGACTCTCTGACACACACAAAGTGTTCAACAGCACAAACTGCAGCATTATCTGTAGCGATACAATAATTGTACTTCAGAAAATGTAGCTGACAATGTAGTCAAGAGTTACCTCTTCAAGGGATTTTATGTGTGACATTCCTTACGTTTTGAATGCTTAAGCTCACTCTGGCTATGTACTTTTACCGTGAGGGCTGAGGAAGTGTGCAGAAAAAGATGGAGTAGAAAAGAGCAGCACCAAAAACAATGATGTCTAGTAAGAAATTAAAGATGCAAGAAATGTATTATTTTGCAATCTCCAGAAATTAAATGCAGAATATACAATAATAAATACAATATTCTCATAAGTGGAGGCAAAGTCTAACAAACCAGAGCTCATCCATATCGTTAAAGGACCATAATTTAAGGAAAGTGATCTTTTTCTCCCCCTTACGTCTTTCTTATAGGAAGAAATAACTGATTTCCCTTTGTGGTATCTCATCTCACCCTTGTTTGAGAAACAGGGAGTCCAAGCTTCCAGTCAGGTCAGATAATTTACTGGTCACTGCTCATATAGCAAAAATTGACTCCAATTTCTCTTGTGAAAGCACTTCATTTTCTGTTTTAAAAGACATGGATACACACACAGTATTTCTCTGGCTCAGCCTCAGCACATATTCACTGGCTGAAGTTCTTCTTATCGCTCCTTTCCTCGCTAAGGAAGTTACTGGTTTGGCTGAATTTTCTTTATGGAGTCATCTCATCAAAAAACACCAAACCTCCTGGGAAAATGTACTCTTAACTTAGAGGCAAAAGAAAAGACGTGTTCACTGAGATCAGATTCAGTTCTGAAACGGGGAAAGCCAGTTTAAGATAAAAACAAAACAAAGCTGTTTTGACATATGGTCTGCCTTTGTACATAAGACAAGTCCCTCTGAGAAACTGTTTCGCAGTACCACGTATAGGGCCCTGTGGGGCTTTTCCAGATGAAAGGAAGAGATAGCAGCGCGATCTGCCCAGGTGTCAACAAGAGTTTAATCAGGCAGCGCCGGGGCTGCAGAAGGGAGGCACCAAACTACAGGACCATTACTGCAAATGATGACAAACAGACGGAAAGAGCTGGGTTTAATGGTCAGACCTTAAAGTGAACTTGTAAGATCTATATGCAATAAAAAACCTTTAATGCTTGTGCGCTGAAGAAGTTGATAAGAGAATCCGTGATATAGAAGGGAATATGGCATACCACAGTGCTATTATAGTATACGTATTTCTACCAGGAACACTATCTTAATGACTTCTTTGTAGATGGTTTATAACATAATCAATGACACCAACAGTGTCATTCCTAAGAAGAGGTTTAATCAGACAGGTAGGCTGTAAAGACTGACGGAGCTTTGACATCTTTCACCTTTTTACAAGGCTGCCTGTGACCATGAGTGCCTCGATGTTTTTATAAATCTGGTCTATGTCTGCTGGAACACACGGGCCGATTCCTGCATGAAGGAACACCACCATGTAAGAGCCACAACTGCTGCTGCTTGTAAAAAACACCGACTCCAGCTCTTTCTAAATAACTGCTGTTCTGAAACACATAATACATGGGCACTTTGGATTAACAAACCTTTCTTTACTGCTTCTAGAAAAACTCTCGTCCCTTTTAATAATGGAAAAGAATATTTACAGAAAATTTCATTCAGAAAGTGGAAACCAAATCTTTGCAGCCCCGTGCACTTCTGAACATGGGTACCCTAAAAGTGAGAAAACCTAATCTCCCAGACTTGTAAAAACAAACATATTGCCTTAAGAAATATTTTCAATGGTGTGCCATGCCAAGAGTCTGTGGGCAGGCACTTGATCCTTGACACCAAGAGAACGTGGCAGGAATCCCTCAAGAAGCAGAAACACACCCGTGCTGGGGTCACAGCGGGAGGTGCTCACAGGTCCAATGCAGGCTGTAAAATGTGGCTAAAGAAAATTGTTCCATTTATTACTTCTTATTTAAAAGGCAGTATATACCTTTGCTCAGTGCCTAGGAACCAAAGAACACCTGTGTGGGTAAGGCAGAGGACTGAATGTTTCTCGGCTGGCAGAGCTTACCCGCTCTCTCCACTGAAATACAAAGGGCAGAATTTGATGTCCTCCAAATTTAAAATTAATCTGACTATAAATTACTTCAATACCTGAGACATAACCGGATAGAGTGTTTGAGCAACAGTTCTGAAGCGCTAGCACTGTGGATGGATTTTCTGTTGATTTTAAACATAAACTGGCTCAAAGCACCCCTCATCTAACACTACTCTTACAGGTTCTACCATAAAGAGCAGGATCTATTTGTCTTTTTCCACTGAGTAGAGGGATAAAGGATCATCAATGACATGAGATGATGAACTCAAGACATCATAAAGAGGCTCAATCACCTTCAAAAAATGAGAGCAGGCACCCAAACCACTCTCCAGTCCTGAAAAAACATCTTGCTCTGAATGGCAAAATAAAGAACTTGATCCTGATGGGTCAGGAATAACAAGGAACTAAGAGGGTATTCAGGTGACTGAGTGCAGTGGAACTGTAACACAGCTCACAGGACACGGTCACTGCTGTCCCTACGCACTGACTTGCTTTGCTTACAGGTTTGAAGAGGGACAGGCACAAAGCATCCCGAGCTGCCGTGATGACAAAAGTCTGCACTCCCCACCACAGAGCCAGGATGTGAGCGGGGCTGTCTGGGGGCATTCGGAGGGGCACAAAAGAGCTCTCCACTGCTCTTACAGCTCCTTGCAATGAGGTTAAAATGTGGCTTCTTATACAAGCCATGTTACAAGATAATTTCCCCTAAAAAATAAACTCATAAAAGATGCTCTTAAAAAAATGCCTGATCTATGTTTTCAGCCCACATAGATATTAAACCTAGTTTCCCAGACCCTGAAAAGCTAATTATGCATTCAATTAGAGTTTCTTAATAAAGATTAAAACTCTGAAGTCTATTACAAGCCCATATTTAATTCAACTGCCATTTTATCCATGCCATGAAAGTGTGAGTGGTAACAATGAATATAAATTATAATACACGCCACAGAGTGAATGCTATTTGTCCAAGTGCGTTACTATAAAGAATTAAATTTTGCTATCGGTTCCATAATCTAGTTAAAATTGGTATTCTTTATTTGGTCTTTCAATGTAGTCCAATTTCCTACTTTGAAAAACAAATTCTAGGGAATAAAGAAAAGAGATTAATTTATCATTAAGACTCTGCTTAATTGAAGTCAATTCTGAACAAACTTGAATTCAATTTCTGCTCATTAAATTGAATGTGCTCTGCGTTTCTCTCTGCATTGCTTTGAGCAAGCAGCTGAGAACAAGGGACTAACATCAAAATTATTAAATTGAGGAGATTTTATTTGGTCTTCACATGCCAGAGCCGCTTTGATGAGGAGATGTTTTGGCACTGAAAGGAAACGAGAGCAGCTGGAGGAAAAATCAAATGAAACTAAGCCTCGGAAAATTGAAGAAAACGCAAGCTTAATAATATTTAATAATTAAATTTCCACAAACAATAGCGGCAAATGAAGTAATCTGCAAAGTCTGTGAACTCATTTGCATAATTGATGCCGGTCCCCTGTAAATGAATAATGAAGATAATAAAAGATGTTGCTAAAAATGGGCACAATAACAGCAAATTTCATCAAGCCGCGCGCTCTGATTAATCTGCTCTTGCAAATCAGCAGTGAGAGGGGGATGCGTGATACCCGCGCTGCGGCCGGCAGCCAAAGCAACCTCATCCCCAAACCCACAGGGTCCCTCGGAGGGTGAGGGGTGTCGCCACGCTGGGTTCCTGCACACCTCCCACCCTCCTGGGGGGCCAGCACAGCACGCTGCATTCCAGCTGTCCAGGGCGAACGACCATCTCCTGCCCAGTGGCCTTCCGAAGAGCCTAGGCCCTCTCCTAAAAGACACGCTGCCTGTCTGCCCGGGTAATGGGACAAGGTGTCTACATGTCATGGCCTGGACGGCCTTCAAAGGTGGAGCAGGTCCAGCTGGGGCCAGTGTCCATCAGGAGCTGCCGCCTGGCCTGGCAGCGGTATTGTCTCTAGGTTATTCCAGCCATGCCACTGACGGAGCACTCCTGGCTCTGCCCAGGCTCACAGAATCATGGAATCACTGAAGTCAGAAAAGATCTCTATGCTCATCTAGTCCAACTGTCAGCCCAACACCACTGTGCCTCCTGAACCACGTTCCCAAGTGCACATCCACATGCTTTCTGAACCCCTTCAGGGATGGAGACTCCATCACACCTCTGGGCAGCTTCTGCCACGGCATCACCGCTCTTTCAGTAAATATCTTTTTGGTTTATGTCTAATCTAAACCTATCCTGGCACAACTTGAAGCCATTTCCTCTTGTCCTGTCACTTGCTACCTGGGCGGAGAGCCCAGCACCCACCTCTCCACAACCTCCTTCCCGTGAGCTGCAGAGAGCGATGTCTCCCCTCAGCCTCCTCTTCCCCAGTGTAAAGAGCCCCAGGTCCCTCAGCTGCTCCCAGAACCCCTGGGCTCCAGCCCCTTCCCCAGCTCCATTCCCTCCTCTGGACACGCTGCAGGCCCTCAATGTCCTTCTTGTTCTGAGAGACCCAAAACTGAACACAAGCTTCAAGGTGTGGCCTCATCAGCACTGAGCCGAGGGGGACGATCCTTTTCCTACTCCTGCTGGCCACATCATTCTTGATCCAAGCCAGGAAGCTGCTGGCCATCTTGGCCACCTGGGTCACTGCTGGCTCACGTTAAACCACTGCCAACCAGCACCCCTAGGGCCTTCTCCACTGAGTCAGGGCAGGACGCATGGCCCAGCACATCCTGGATCAGCTCTAGACAGATCAGAAGCAAGTGCCACAAGCATGAACTGCTTGGCAGGCTATAATCTGGCTCACGCGTTGGTAGCCATAAAATAATACTTTCAGATTTAATACTCACTTTACCCTGATTTATGTACTCCCACAAGGGCCTGGCCCTGCAGATTCCACTGGCGTCAGCCATTGCTTTTCACAGGACTGGAATTTTTCACTGATTGTGAAAAAAAAGATAGCAGAACCCAGATACACTGCTCCCTGAAGCTGATGCACAGGCTGGCAGGGGTCACTCCGCAGGGGAAATGGGAAATTTTGCACAAACAGTCCTCTCACCTGACACTTGAGCCTGCGTTTCCCAGGACAGGAACCTGCCCTTCTCTGCAGCCAGAACAAGTCCCCACCCTTTCCAGCCCAGCCCAGCCTAGAAACTAGTTCTCCTACAGAAAAAATATTCAAAACTGGTATATTTGATACTTTCTCATCAATTACTAACATTTTCTGATAAAATCATAAAATACTTTCTCCAACAGCTCTACTGTACAGTTGGGCTGCAATGTGTAATTAAATGTGAATTAATTGTACAGCTGGGATGCAACGTGTGACAGACTCAGAATTAGTTCTATAGCCTCAATACGACGATTCATTATTTTGTGTAAAACACATTCAGCAGTAGAAGTGAATGAGTGTCCACGTGCCTGAAGCAAGAGTGTGTTAGGACCTAAATAGGCACTTTCTTGTAATGGAGGAAGCTGAAAAACTATGTCAGCAGGCTCCAACCATGTCCTTTGCAATCAGAGCAAATGGAAAAATTCAGGGTAGTAGGAGTCACAGACTTTAAAAATCAAAAAGCAGATGCTTGATTAAGAAACAGCACTTGCAGTTTTCAGATAATATACGTTGATATAAAATTGATTTTATTTTGAAGAATCATCTTTGATTTCCTTGTCTTTTTGAGCCCTGTCACTGTTACTCTGTTAGAAGTCATCACAAAATCTTTGTCCGATAGTAGGACCAGGAATAATCAGGTTTAGTCCTGTCCAGTCGAATGACTCTGGGGCATCGACTCAAGACCTGACTTTTGTTGGCTAATTAATTAAAAGGACCCTGTATCAGATGCAAGTGTTGTGCTTGTTTGTAATGCCCTATAGCAATCTTAGTCAGGCAAATTCTATTGTGCTATACTCGGCATGGTTTAGTTTCATCTTTAAACACAAAGATGAACAACTGTGCTTTTAATTACTTGCCTTTCCAAACAAAATATTGTTTAGAAAATGAGCAAGGGAAGCTTTCAGCTCCAGGAAACACTGATTCAGAAACACCACGACCAGTGCAGTATCTGGATAAACCTATGATCTTAAAAGGCAGGAACAGCTTTTAGTAATGTATGTTTTTTCTTTCCTTCCTTCCTTTCTCCCTCTCTTCGCCGTTCTGATTCTTAGGGTGCTTATGTATTCCACGCTCTGTTCAACCAAACATTCCAGTATTGCATCTACATAGACCCTTGTCTAGACAGTATCTGGAAATGCGGGTCTTTAGCACATCCCTGCTTTGTCCCCTAGTGTTCTAAAGGAAGACTGACAAAATTTAGCAAATCTTGCAGGAAATTGTTCCATTTGAAGTTTCATTTCATCTTAACTCATAGTTTTCAGGGAGAAGCAAATGACATTGCCCTTAGTACAAATAAACTAACAGACGGGATGAACTCAGTGCAACGGAAGGAAAAGACTAAGACTCATTCTTCCTCTGACTCCTACAGTCTCTACGTAGAGCTTGAAGATTTTATCTGCAGAACCCCTCAGTAAAATCTGTCCAATGTCTTCACGGACTAAGTCAATCTGGGAAGGCATTAGACCCTTTTGTATTCTCTTTATCAGTCGGCTGCCGTGTCTCCCTCTACAGTCATCGTTAACTTGTCAATGCAATTGCTAGTAAAGTGTTTCTTTGACCACTTCAGCTGTTTATTTTCATTGCATCTTGAAATTGTAGATGATGGCTTGCCACATGCTAACTGGCCCTGGAGACTGTAAGCTCCAGTTAAGTGTTCTGCCATATTTCTAAAAGAGAAAAATTAAATATTGACTGGCCGACAGGAGTTTTATTGTACTTTTTGGACAGATTTCTTCCTGTGGGAGATTTCTCTTCAAATCTTAAACCATTACGTTGTCTAAATTGAAGGGTTTTTTTACCTTTCCAAAAAATGAAATGTTCCTTTTCTTTTTTATTCACTACTCTGTAGCCTTTACTAGGTTAATAGTGGAGAAGACGGGTAACAATATGTCACATAAAGTTCTAAATAGGGCTTAAAGACTGATAGAAGTCTAGACTTCTATCAGAACCTAGAGACTGCATTTCTTCTGCTAGTTCTCATGACCTGGGCTTTGGCTCACACTGCCCTGTATTTGGTCACAGCTGGTGACGTTTGGTTATGCAACATGCTTTTTTCTCCTAGTAAAAGAGGAGATGTATTGTTAGGCTATAGCAACATTCATAGAACTGCAAGAAGCAATGTGCAACTGAACTAATCCCGCTGCAAAGCTGTTGCTGAAGGGTTATTTTGTCAAAAACTTGAACTCGTTATTTAATTGTACTTAGCAGCGTTACATAGAACGAAGAGAATGCAGGAGGGGAATCTTTACCTCTCACTACAAAACATGAGATTCTGGAACCATTTTCTGTAGCTTGCTCAGCAGCACCAAGCCATTAATTCTAGGTGTTACTGTCAATGACACTCCCTCAGAGGGACAATATTAGGCATTCGCTTGCATGATCTGCTCCTCGTATGAAGAGAATGAATAAAAAATGAAGCTCTTCACTGTGAACTATTCCAGACTAGTTATTTTCATTTAAAAAATGTTTATTTTACTTCAACAATCTGAAGGTTAAATTAACTCTTCTGCTATGAAGCTAGTGGGAAGTCTCGAAGCATACTGCTGCCTCTTAGATGGTAAAGGAGGCAATAACATATGGCCCAGATGCTAATAATCTAACGCTATCAAATGTATAAGTCACAGGCTTATCGCAAGCTTTCCGACCAGTGACCCTTCGTCCTGTCAAAAGCAAACAAGCTCTTGATTACTGATACAAAGCTACTGGAAATAAAAATTAATTAAAAAGCTCTTTCAAAACATACATTTTCAGTGATGCCTTTTGAGTGCCGTGCACTGATTCCTATGAATTCCACAGCACATGGCTATGTACCTCCATTGGAGACACTGTTCCTGAGCCAGAAACTGGAAGGATTTGTGCCACAGTACACGTTTAAGGATTTGATCCCCATAATGGATTTACTATCGTTGCCTAAACAGCAGAGAAGGTTTGACCATCGTGACTATAAAAAGCATACAGGTGTATTCCTCATGCAAATCCCTTTGCCCTTTGTAATGAAAAACTGTAAGTAGATTTGGGGACACATTGTGCACCACAGATTTTCTAGTTGCCTCCTCCACATCATTAGTGAATCTTCACTGAATTCACATAGAGGCAGAGTCTTCTGGACAGTGAGGATTTTTTTGACAAGCTGAAGTTGCCAGGCTTTTAGCTGGGGCTCCCAGAATCCGTGGGGAGCACTGCACGTGTGCCGACAGCCCTGCAACAAAACACACGCTGCGCAGGGCAGCTACGCGGAGAGCCACGCCAGCCTTTTCTAGAACAAATCTGTAAAGCAGCCCAGCACTGGAGAGATTTGCTACTATCTCATACAGAAATGAGTTCAGAGCCTTCTGAATTATTTGTTCAGTGCTCCAGCTGATAAACCACAGCCTATTTATTATACAATTTATGCCTCATTGTTCAGAATGTACTTGCCTATCATGAAAGGCTGCTATACTGCAACTAAATGTAAATCTTAAATACACTAAGTCTTATCAACTGTATGTAGAATACCCTTTAAAAGTCTATCTTCAGTTGGGTATTCAGACTGACTACTTGCCTTAATTTATGCAAATATGGCCTATAGCTAAGAGCTTTGTATATTTGTTTCCCTATGGTATTAGTATTCAAAAAATAGGACATTCTTTCAAGGGCATTTTATAAACGCAGAACTATAATTTATATAGCAAATTAAAGCTCATACAAAATGTGTGCACTGAGGTACAGATTAACATATTTAATTTCAGTATTACCTGCAAACCTATTTTTTCCCATGCACTGCTCTAATTAGCCATATAAAATCAAGTCAGTATATTGTAAGCAATTATTTTAGTGGGAGTAGAAAGAGAAACTGAATTAAATATATGGTGAGAGATAATATCTTACGGAAATTAATATACTCATTTGTATCAAGAAAAATGTGTTCTCGCTAAATTTTATATAATGGTTTGGAGTTCAAAAATATGACTCGTGTAGAAGTTGTAGTTTCACAGTTACTCAGATATTAGACTGCGGAACTGCTTTTAAGTTCCTTAGTAATGTGCCAGTGCTCATTCTTTGATATCTACAGATTGTCAGGAACTAATAATTTCATTCCATATTGTGCAATTTCTCCTATTATGAATATTCACTCCCCCTACAGTCGAATGTGCAAACTGTTAGTAACTCTGTATATTAGAAGATCTCTTTCGATCATTTAAATGCATATTTGGCTCTTCATGTCTTTACTTTTGTAACTCTTCACTTGAGAGAATTAAATGATGGTGAAAATCAAAATGCAATTTTTCTTTCATTGACAACTAAAAGTAACCCAATAAACAGTAATTTTTGTCTTTCCCATTTTACCCTTATCATTCTGAAAGCTAAATATGAAAATTATATTTACGGAGTGCGAAAAAAAAAGCGATCCACGGGTTAATGACTTTCAGCTGTCTCCTCATATTGCAGCTTCCAATCCTGATGGGACTGGGACAGCAGAAACCATTTTCTAGCAGTAAGAGCCTTTAGTCGATCAAGTTGCTGCAATTCCCAATTTTATACTCAGTTTCAATTGCAGAGCTGGCACTACACGCCATGGCAAAGTTCCTGGTGTAAGAAGGACAACAGACCCTGACATTCCCTCCGACTACTTGCTCGGTGTCTCAGGACATCCAATAAAGACCAGGACTAACCTCATGAAAGTCTGATGCTTGCGTAACTGTCTTGAGGCCTCGAAGCAACTCTTCCCCATTTCGTGGCATAGAAGCTGCTGTCCGACATAGCTGCCTTTTGCTTCCACTCTGCCCTGGGAGAATGATAACAAGGAATTTTATTGCTTGGAAGGGCCAACAAAAAAAAAAGCGAGCAGATAATAAAGCCTTTTAGAAGCGAGGTATGAAAGACTGGACTATGTTTTTTGCCTTCCTGCCTGCAGCATCACATAAGAAACTCCTTGGATACAAAACTGTGACGAAAAGTTTTCCACCTCGTGAAAATTCAAAGTTTTTGAGTGCTTTGCTATTTCACATCTAGGTAAACCCATGACCACTACAAAAAAACAGTGCACACAGCATGTCCTAGTTCTTCCTTTAGCATCCTCTCCCATCTTGGCTGAGCACTCTGGCCACTGGCAGTCTGAGGTCAGCTGTTCTCCAGCTTCCCACGAAGCCTTTCCATCTTGTATGAACAGAAAATGTTCATATGATGAACCTGTGCCTGGGCAGGACATCAACTAGTGGGCAGTCTTAAGCAGCTGTGTTATTTAGATGTATATTTTTATACATACACTCACGCAGGGCAATTACACAGATGCGTGTATGAGCCTAGATACACACCTACAGACACTCACACACACGTTCCTGTGAAACAGCTGGATTTGTACAAACCATGATCTCTAGTGAAACTCATTCTATTTTACACATCCCAAATAGTTTCCCCAACTAGAGGAGGAATAATTTCCAGTCCTCCATATTGTAAAGTGTACAAGTAACATGTGTGAATAAAATATTTTTATTTAAAACTTCCCTTAACATTGTAAGACAAATTGGCAACAGGGCATCAGCCCAAGCTCTAGAAACTCATGGAAGGGCTTCAGACGTGACAGCTAAACCTTGCACTCAACAGAAAGTAAAGCAGGAATGACAGAAAAAGTGACAGACAAATTTAAGATCTACCTCTGTTTTAACAATTTTTTGTGACAGCATTTTAAAAGTTAGCTGGGCAATTGCTCTCAAATGACAGCGTGCTGCTGAGCGGGAGAGCACTGGGCACAGGAAAGGACTCGTGAATAGGTGTTTCAATGGGGACTTTCAAACCCACAGAACTTTAGTATACATTATTGCAGTATTGAAGTATTTAATTCTTTCAGCTTCCACAGATGTAAAATTTTTGCTGCGCCAATTTTGCTAATTATCTCTGACATTTATGCTTATGGCATTTCTGCTTATGGCACAAACGTTCTGCAGAGATGGTTCCTTTCTCCATGCCAGGTACTAGGCTGGGGGTTGAGGCCACAGGCTTACAGTATCAGAAGCGCAGGTATCCAGACTTTCAGCTCAGTGATGTAGTTTTGCATTTAATTTTCCTTCCTCGGTTTCTCCAACTGTCTAAGCCCAGCTTTTGGGGGACACTGAAGAAATTGTTTCCATGTAGATTTTAAATGCTTTTTCATCCCACTGTAACAGAAATTATGTCAAGTAGGGGTCATGACTGTATTTCAAAATCAAATTGTTTGCTCACAAGAAAAATACAAATACAGTCATCTAACAAGAAATATTCAAGCACTATTAATTTCAGAACTATTTCGCATCTGACCTATATCACTTACCTTCTGCGGGGTTTTCTGTACAGATTCGCTCAAAATGAATGATGTACCATTTTGGTATTTCGGAACATAGCCTTGCTTGAGCAGTTTAAATATTCCCCATATATTTCAGTAACAATAGGATAGGTTTTCCTTTTCTCACACACAGCATTATTACAAACTAATAAACCCTCTGAGGCCCAGGTCTCCACTAGGCCTCACAAACCTATGTGCAGGAGGGGTGGTTTTCTGCTAAAATGGTAAACCTAATCCTAAAATATTTATTAAAAACTGACTTCAAAATTCTCTGGTTTTGAGCTACATAAGGTCATTAGATTTTGACCAGCAGTTATATGCATGATTCAAACACAATACTCAACATCCAAATGGTCACTAGCTTCACCCCATTCAAGTGTTCAAAAGTCACTCCTCATTGATTTTGTAAGAAAATGCCCAAAACTCATAAGACAGCAAAGAAATAGCACTTTTTAAAATTATACAATGGTTGTAAAACAATTCACAGCGACGTCTGTCACTCTGCATAAAATGTGTATTTTGAAGATTTGTACCATCTCTTCAACCACACTCACACGTATCGAAATAATACAAAGCAATAGTAAAGAATTTAGACAATATTGACATTAATCTATGAATCAAATACTACATGTATTACGAAATAAACTCAAACCTACAACAGTAAGATCAGGCAGAATTCTCATCAAGATAATCTCTCCTACAGCTCTGACTCTGAAAATGCTTACACGGCCCCAACTTCAGGCTTCAGTAGCCCCACTGAAGTCCACAGGACCACAGGGTTAAAATTCACCCCATATAAATTTGTGGGCTCACACCCTAAAGAGGAGGCACAAAAGCGAGCCTTACATGAACAATGGCTCCAAGTTTCCAAGAGGAACTGCTACAGTGCCAGCTGTTTCAGTCTCCTTTGCAAATCTCTTTGTTTGCCCTACCTCTTCCTGAACAGCTGAAGGCTCCTGTGGGCCAGGCAAAAAAGAGAATAGATATTCTCATTGCCTTAGCAAATGTGAATAGTTATGGCTCAGATCAAGTTCCACACTTCATCAAGCGGTAGAAATATCCAAAATGATAATGCCAGACCTGTATTCACTTGTGCTTTAGCCGATGGGGGCATATGTTTGTAACAGTAACACGCTGTCACTTAAGAGGGGAAAAGAGCATTTTGTGACAGGCAAATTACTGCTTTATCTCATTAGGAATGTTACGTTCCTGAACTAAGACATAACAATTGCACAGTGGTAATCATCATAATATCATCAAGATGCTGCTATATTTGAACATGACATGAGCTCCTCACCAGCTCAGCCCACTGCGGCCTACCAGCTCGGAGTACGGGGAAGTTACTGCTCTGCAGTGACTCACGCACAGAGACAAGAAAGTACTGACTGTGACAGCCTACGAGGAGATGCATTTAGCAACCTGCTTCTGGCAGCCTGGGATGCTACACCTGAAGGGTGAAATATTTTCAAAGTTTCTCAGCCTGTAAGGAGAGGTGTCTGATTTATCCAGTAATGTGATCCGTCTACAGCTTCTTTTTCTTATTACGTGACAGCCAGTATCTGACAAAATTAGACAAACCTGCAAGCCTGAATCAGTTATATCACAACATTTTGCTTGACTCTGATAGTGGAAAAGGCCACTACATCCATTTGGACTCTATTTACTGCCAGCCAGCTCAGTCTTTGTTCAATGAAAAGCTGCACCCTCCTACTGAATAAGTCTTCAGATGCAACAGAACTGTCTCTGACAAACCCAAGTGCCACAGAGACAGTGCCATGCGGCACAATGGATTTCCTGTGTTAAACCTTACTCACAGAACTGCAAGTCATTTGTGACATTAAAGAACCCGGTTTTCAACTGCCCTCCCCGTCATCCAGTAACCTTCTCCTGCAGCCCCAGTGGCACAGAGCCGGAGTGTGATCCCGGGACCTCACAGATTCCCATGAAAGGAAGAAACATTTTCCCTTCTTTCCAGGTCTACTGATTTGAGTAGCTGTGAAAACTGGTAATTGTCTCACTCCCCTTTCTCTTCCACAACAAAATAACCTCATACATACTGCAGAGTAAGCACGTTTTCCTATGCCCACAGCAGCACAAGCATTTCAGTCACACTGGATCTGAAGACAGGTGAACAATTTCTTTCCTGGAAACCCTAATACAGTCTGTCTGCCTAGCCAGGGGCAGTCTGGCTCCAGAAAGACTGTATCAAATTTGAATAATTGGACTGATCTAAGCACCCTTTGTTTTAGCCTGATGATTTGCACAGCTTGCATCTGCAAATACTTCTCCCCATATATACTTAAATTTCAATTAGGTAAATTAAAAGTTTTATATTTTTATGTGCAAGTTGTTTTTTTTTAATTCACCTATCATACATCTAAGAACATCTATTGATCAAACAGAAATTCTAGGATTTTAAAATTACAAAGAAAATTATCATTCTATAACGTGTTTGGCAATCGTTCAGCTTCACAGCCGAGCGATAGTATTCTAGGCTTTCTGGATGCATCCTACTCTTCCTCTCATGGACTATATCGACTAATTACAGATCCTCGCCTTTCAGTGTTTTAGGCCTTCTCCTCCCTCAACTACACCTCTGCAAAGTTATATCACAAAATAAAATGAAGAAACACAGAATCACTAATCTGGTTCTAGGTATTTCTCCACCACTACCAAAACGGTTTCCCAGGATGAACCAGAGGAGCCTACTACCATTATAAAAGTGGTACAGCACTTCCTTTTTCTTGAATATCTCCTCAGAAGTAAAATCCAAACAGGAAGGAAAGAACTGAAGAAACTGGGCTCTAATCTTCTAAAGCAGAAAATATTTTTAAAGTCTGTATAAAACTTCTATTAAGGGAATCCAGAAGCCAAAGGAATGTGTCCCCACTGGGCCTGCACAGACATTTCAGTGCAATTATCACTACCTTCCAATTAACTTCTGCTATCCTTTCTCCCATAAAAGCAAAGGTGCATACCGACAGTGAAGAACCAAAGCTTGCCGCAGTTGGGCAACTGTTCGAGATCCCGTGCTTACGAACGCCAGCTGTTTGTCTAGCACAGAACAGGCCGGGCTGGTATCATCTCATCCAGCAGGGAAATCTTAGAAACATCTCTGCCTGATGTCAGGGAGTCATCTGACCAAAAGTGATCCTGAACAACACCTGCAAGTTCAGTCAGTCTCACCAGCAATTCTGTGCCCCCATGCTCTACTGACCGTACCAGTCTTACACTGTTGGATCCATACCGAAGAAGACAGAAACTTGCGACCTCACACTTTAGATTAGGAATGCTGACATCCTTCCCTCCTGCTGACACAGCTAAAATAAAACACAAGTAATATCAAGTGCTTCCACTATCAGGCATTTTAAATGTAACTACAACTTCCTGTAAAAAGGAAGTCGCTCCTTTCACCCTGATTTACTGCACAAAGGATCCTCTCCTGATTTACATTACAGCACATTATCGAAAAATTGCTACCCTGTGTCTAAATGTTACCCGATAAATTTTTTAGAATCAGAGATTACTTCACAAATACTTTTAATGAAATCTAAACACAGATGCATGAATTTAAGCCTCTAATTCATTAAGAACTAAACCTTCCCAAGACAGAAAGGCGTAAGTCCCTTTGAGGGGATACCACAGGCATCTGAATTTTTCACCAATATTTTAGTATCATAGGAAAATGTGACAGTAGTAATAATCCATGGTATTATATACTGTTAGACAAGCTGGACAAACGACATCTGCTACTGAATGGATGTGGAAAGAGTCTGTATTAGAAAACTTTCCTGCTGGGTCACAAACATACATCAGTAATGGTTTGTTTTCAGCACAAGAAAAATTGCCATTGTCATATTCCAAAGTGAGTGTAAATTGTTTTATTATAAACTCCCTGTTGGTCCCTGTTTAACTGAGAAATCATTCAATCTAAATTTATCTTCTCTCTGTGTGGCACTGCCATGTGTTGGTATCACCAAACGCTGCCTCAGTAACAAAACCAGTGTTGCCTTAAAAGACAGACTGAGCCCTTGGTCTCAGGTAGCTTTGCCACACATTAACTCCTGGTCTGCCCTCACTTACTGTGATTTGTAATTCAAGGCTCTAAATTTCATTAAGTCAAGGCTCCATTGCCATTGATTCACAAGGCAATCTCTAGAAACTTCCACCGTGCTTGACAACTGGCCATTTATATTTTACATGTATGCATCTGATTATATAGACGGTGAAAATACAAAACTATTCCCTACTTACGTTACTTCCTGTAGCTTAGAGGGGAAACCCTAGTCCAGATGAGCAATGTGAGCTGTATCTATTCCCAACATCCTCCATTCCAATCACTTTTCTATTTGATTTCCAAGTAATGACTGCTTTAATAATGCCACTGAAACGTACACAGAACAAACACGTGGCCTCCATGGTCTCTTCTGCAGTTTTAATTCTTCCATTACATTTTGAGCATCTGATAGAGAAAGCGTAAGTGAAAAAGACTCAGAGAACTGTGAAGGAACCACTCAGCTACCACAGAGGCTCTATTTACCATGAGAGGGTCTCGTTGTCTCCAAGAGCTCCACCAAGGAAAGCTTTATTGAGGATGTAATTTTTCACACTTAATGCCATGAAATGTCAACCTGAAGCAAAATCAGATCCACCACACAGCTCTGTTATATCAACAAGAGCACAGCTGAGGAAATTGAATGAAACTCCGCACCCAGTGAACACTTATCTGCTACAGATTAAAAATCTTATACTTGAATTTATTTGTATTAGAAATATTATAGGTTTGATTTTCATATGTAAACATCCGCCTACATTCATAAGGGGACACGGTTCATCAAAGAAAAACAGGAGGATTTCTTCCGTTTTCTTAATTGGTGATTACAAACAAGCAAGGCATCAGGCAACATTCCCTACTCACTAATTTAACCTCTGGGGAACTGGAATGTATTTGTATTTTACCACTCTCCACTGGAAACCTGGAGCAATTTGTGTATTTTCTTTAACAAAGGAGGCTGAAAGACAGGATGTTACTAGAGAAGGAGGCGATGTAAGCCTTCCAGTATCCAGCTTCTCCATATTCTCACTGCCCAAAGTGGCAGTCAGCTCAAAGGCCCAGGCAAACCACGCCAGGGAGAGGGGCTGTGTCAGAAGGGAGCAGGAATCAAGGGCAACCACAAAGCATATCATCCATTACTCTCTTAAAGAAGAGGAAAACTAAGGAAGGGCATAGCAGAAGGGTGACTTGCCTCCTGTTACTCTTTTTCTTTAAAAAAGAATCCATAATTTGCTGGATAGAAAAAAAAGGCAGCCCTTCCAAATCTCTTATCATGGGATTTTTCCAGCTCCTCTTCTGCACCAGGATTTTTTTTGCATAACTGGAGAAAGCAGAAGTTGAAAATGACGAAAGACGATAGCTTACTTCCAGGTGACTGTAAGGTTATCTTCCAAATTAAGAAGTGAGTTTGCCTATTTTTTTTCTGCAGTATGCAGAAATCTGGGAGGTTTTGACTCAGCTAAAGCTGAATCAGGGTTATTTCTTATGAGAGGAAAGAGAACCTGAGTTTGCCGATGCCCTTCCCTTGCCTGGATGCTGTTTTTCACTTCAAGAGCACATGACAGAGAAGCTGTGGGTGCTCCTCAAGCAGTGTGCCACTCTCCGCTGGCAGCTAGGGTGTCCCAGCTAGTCCAGCTGTGGCTGATTTAAGAAGCCACAGCTACAGCAAGTAATTGAGCAGCAGGAACTGTCATTGTGGATATTCTTTTGGATATAGGACTGCAGCTACAGGCTGAGATCTGTCTTGGGCATGAAATTCCATCAGATCCTGGAAGACAGTAAATCTTCAGCAGGGACCTCAGAAGTTACAAAGGGAGAGAAAAAATCAGCTGTACTCTGAATTTTGGACATATGTGATATTCTGTATTATTCTGGAGTTCCTCTAGCCTAAAATGAGATCAAAATTAAGGGTATTTGTAACGAGAAGCAGTGAAGAGTATTCCCGCTACTGGCTTGTATTTCCTATTGGGAAAAGCAGTATGTGAAATATTACTAGTTAGTTTGCTGTAGCTGCATGATATCTGTTTATTAGAACCCATTGATGTAACTAGGAAGCACAAACATCTCATTTGCCAATAAAACTATTGCTACAGAAAAACACACATCATCACAGTCGCTGTCTTTACAAGGCTATGTTCCAAAGAGACTGACACTGGGCTAATCAATAATTTGTGGGGTCTCTTGAATATCAGTGTCTCATGATATTCAAGCATAACTTTAATCTTCCTTCGGACAAGCATCTAAAAACAGTAAAAGGAATGATGCATTCGAATATAAAGGCCTTACAGAAGAAAGATTTCTATTCATCCAAGTCAAGAGCAATGACTCTGCATACAAGAAACACATCCTAAACGAGGTACAATTAGTGGTAGGATCTCATATCAAAGCTGCCAAAATGAGCAATATCTTAATGAAGTATAACCATATAATTCAGATACAAAAATAGAGAGTGTTCACCTTGTGCGAAAAGCAGCACAGAGACCCCATTAAAGGAGGGACTTGGAGCCAGAGGATGCAAGTTAGGAAACCAATACAGGCAAAATCGGAATAAAAAAAGAACCAGCACACATTCATTTCTGAAAACTTTCTAAAAAGCAGTAGCTGAGAAAAACAAAGGAGAAGAAATCAAAACAAAGCTTGTTTTCTGACATTTCCCTGCCAAGACCAGAAAAACACAGCTAGAAAAGTATAGGAGCATAAGAGTATCTGAGGATGATGTGAACACACTCACTCACTGGCAGGCTGGACAGTGAGGAACTGAAGGGACTGAAAGTGAACATTCTGAGGGCCAAGACAAACGACTTGTATGTTAACCATTCACAGTCTGGGAAAGAATTAAAATGCCTGCCCACTCCTCACTGACCAGCATTTCCGGGTTTTATTGTGGTGGGAATATTATTGACATGGAAAAAGATGAAAAAGAGTTAAAAAGTACATTTTTTCTGTTTCACAATACATTTCAGCATTCTTTTAACACGAAGTCCTACTAGAGAAAGTCATTTTATAGCTGAATCTCTTGTTCCATTTCAAAATTCAGCTGGTCGATCTATTTAATTCAATCTGTACATTTTAAAAAGCATTTTCAATGAAAAAGATCCTTAAAGACAACTTTAATACCATGCATTCTAAGACCTCTCCCTTCCCAACTCCAATGCTGTTCATCCTAGCTGTTCGTTACCACATACCCCCAGTGCACAATCAATTGCGGGGCGGGGTGGGTGAGTGAAGGGGTTTGGAAAGGGCATCTGGTTCAAGGTTAAGCTGAGATAAAATCCTAACTTGCTTTAGATTTATCTACATCTCATCTCAGCCATGCGATAGTACCCCTCTCTTCTTGCTGAGCTGCATTATCTGATTGTGATACTGTGTGTCAGCCGACAGACCTCTTGTTGAGCTTCATTCTTGCCACTGGGGTTTCATAAAGGTGGCTGCAATGAAGTATGGACAAATATTTAGCAAACCTACAGAAATCGGGAAGTAATTTTACTAGATAGCTTTATAGTAAACTATGGGACAACAACTGGTATTTCTCAAACATGAGAATCAACTAAACCTGCTTTCTGCAATAAATAAGCACAATTATTCTCATCAAAATCAAGGTTTCATTAATTTCCAGTTCATTCTAACAGTGTTTTGCTACTTTTATGTCTATCCAGACTATTTTAAATAGACACTGTAGTTTTAGTGTCCTATGAAACATTTTCCAAAGCAACCAGCTGAGAAACAACAGGAGCGCAAGTTCAGGTAGGAAAAAGCAGCAGCAAAGGCTTCAGGGCCTTTAATTAAGAGAGCCAAATGCTGTCTTAAGCAGGGGATGACCAGGAAGCATGGAGCAGGTTCTCAGAAGGTTTCAGCTGAATTCTGGAACTAACAGTCAGTGATCCTACGCAAGCCACTAAACTTCCAGAAGCTGTCAAAGGTCTTGCTTTGCAAAGGCCTTCAGTGCAAAGGCAATTCACTTGATTCCAGAACACTTGTGATCTCCTGCGCTACAGAAACAGCTAACAGGGCTCTACCATTACAGACTGATCGGAGCTTTAGAGCTTCAGCTGGAACAGCTCCAGAGACGCTGACATCTGTTTCTATACTTCAGTGACCCTGAGCCTCAGTAAAGAAGGGTAACAATTTGGATTTTCATCTTGTTCTGCTGCCATGAATGTTAAAAGAAGTCCTTGTCTTCTCCACCCACCAGCCATTCTAAAATGCCTTGACCTAACTGTATGTGTATTTACAAGAACAGCTTCAAAGAGTTTAAATGTTGTGTTCAGAACAAGGGGCACTGCATTTATCAGTGGATTCCACTTACGCTGCTTCTACAGCACCCAGACGTGATGTGCTTCATCACAGCTTCTGAGTTATAAAACAGGAAGTTATACCAGAGGACAACCATGGGCCTAGAAATACCCCAGCTGTAAAATACTTTCTTCTGTCTATTTTGGTTTATTCAATTTCTTTGATTAATTAAAAGAGAGTTAGTCCTTCATTACAAACATAATGCAATAAGCAAAATCTGTAGGTTTTCTTCTTATACCTTTTTGACGGCAAAACTAAACTTCCCTCAAACAAGACTAAAAAGTATTTATGGACTGTCCCCTGCCCTGTTTTTCATTTAGCATCTAAATAGTGAAGGTAATCCAAAGCTTAACTCCACACATTATGAAAACACCCATTTAAAATTAATTTATGTTTAAAATGACCTATACAGTCTTTCCTCTAAACCTCAGTTGAGATATCAGTTGCTTAAATATATTCAACACATTTAACAGAATCCTATCGCCTCTCCTGTTCTTATTTAATTAAGAATTACATTTGTCAGCCACAGGAGAATCAGAAGAGCTTTCCTTTGAGTTATTCAAAACGCGGTAAAATAACACATGCAGCTACAGCAGCTGACAGTATCAGCAGGGTCAGAGTTAGGACAAACTGGCCAAAAAGAGCAGCTTTGGGCATAATTTTAATCAGTCCTTGGGTGCATGAAATGTCATGGAGTTTCATATGAAATTAAATTATCCCTTTCTCTTAGCTTATTTCTGCTCCAGCTAATCCTCTAACTCTTTATTACACATTATCTTTACCATCTGCTCTGGCTGAATGTTCAACACCTTGCAGAAGAACTCGGGGCTGATTGGTTTTTATGGGCAACATGATCTGAGTTTTATGCACATACTTAGGATTATGTCAAGGACAAAGAGGATGAATAATCCATCAACTATAATAAGCAAGAACCCATATCAGTGCAGCTAGAACATGTGTTCTGTTTCAAAAGCAAAAGATGAATTAGAGATATTTGGATCATAAAAAACCCATAATCCAGGACCCTGTCTCTTCTAGGACAACATTTCCATACATCCACACTCCACTACAAAGCCCTTCTGGAAGCAATGTTTCAGTCTTGAGAAACCAGACTTTTTGGTGCTAAAATGGCACTTCCAATAACAAGCAAAGAAAGAGCTCCACTGAACTGGGCATCTCCTA
Source organism: Cuculus canorus (assembly GCF_017976375.1). NCBI lineage: Eukaryota > Metazoa > Chordata > Aves > Cuculiformes > Cuculidae > Cuculus > Cuculus canorus. The sequence goes on from NC_071408.1 coordinate 33,348,557, forward strand.
TAACATGGAACAGATGGCAGCAAAATATCTGCCCCGTGCACAGGTCTTTCACCTATATCTTTATGGTCAATAATAGATTGTTACTCTGTTTTCATACTTTTTTGCAAGCCTCTAAAATAAATCATCACTGAACTGCTACTGTTTCAAGTTACAGTCTAAACATTTACATTTCAAAAAGTAATTGTCAAAGGTCAGTCAAAGGCTGCCATCAATTAGATCCAGTTATTGCTTGCACTCTTTGATAGCCACAAACATTAAAATAACATTATCACTATTAATCATATTATTTAGTGTAACGTGTATCATCTTACCAAGACCTCATTTGCTGCAAAACATGTAATTGTAAGAGTTTGGTTCCTTGCTCACAGCATTTCATGTAATTACTCACCTCTTTCACCTTTACGCATTTGTTGCAATAATTTGTCTTCCTTTGGCTAACCTTTCTGCCTAAAGTATTTACCCTCTTTTCCACCATAAAGGTTTATGATCCAATAACAAACAACAATTATGATGGTATCTGATCACAGTCTGCATACTAACAACAGAAAATAGCTGGACACTATGTCTGTACTCATCTCCTCGTGGTAGGTGTGCACCAGATCTCCTTGCAGCATGCTCTATGACCTAACGGCAGATCACACTTCCCAATGCTTTCAGCAACGTGCAGGGAATTACTCAACCCACAGTGAGCTATACACATCACTGTCACAGCATTCTATACAGAAAGGGGAGGACTGAGCTTTTCTCCTGATGTAAATCATCAAGATCCTTTTGATTTCAGTAGAGCTATGGTAATTTAAGCCAAAAGCAGGATCTCTGCACTTGTATTAAACCCTGACATTCCAACCTCAGTATTCTGTATGCTTGGGCTGACCAGGCACCTTGACCGCTTTACCTGTTCCTCCAGTACCCACTAGGGGCAAAACACGTAAGAGGAGAATCATTGAAGATTCCCTCCCTGTCCCATGGCCCAAACCACCCTCCTCACAGCTCACTGGACTGGAGGGAGGTCAGGTCAGACCCTGGCTCATTAACTGTACGGGAACCTTCTTAGATTTCCTACCCTAACCTAAATCGCAGCTGGGCTGGGCAGTAGGTGACAAGCTGCACAACAGCTGCATAGCTTGAATTCCTGGTGAACTTATTTTCCTAAACTTCAAGAGCAGTGACCAGTGTAGAAGTACAACCTATTAATAGAAAGAAAAAAATAGAGCTGAAAGAGCCCAAACTACCGTAATATTAAATGTCAGGCAGGTCCTCTAGCCATAGGCTGCATTCAGTGACAGTTACAGGTAGGCAAGGAAGGTTCTGGATACCGTCTGCAAGACTGCACATTCCCATTCTCTCACTCTTTCCTTCTGGGGGAGTCCCCCACCTACGAATCAAACAAAAATGCACATTCCTACTTCGTCTCAGAGACAAGTACAGAAACTCTGGGGGGTGAAGGAGAAAGTGAAGGGCAACAGCAAAAGAAATCCTTCAATGGGCACTGCTAGCTGAGATCTCATCCCTCAGCCATCATCATATTTTCCCCCCTGTCAATTTCTCATGCAGACAATCACCTGCTTAACAGAGACAGAAAGTTCTTCTTAGACTAACCAGTCTTTGTGAATCCCCAATTCAGAAAACAAACACCAAAGGTATGCATAGCATTCACAGTAAATCTCATTTAAGACAGGATACTTCTATTCCTGAGTAGACAGAACAAGGCGTTCCAGACCCTCCAGCCTGCTCAGCAGCATAGGCCACACCCCACAGGCAGTCCAGTCAGCTCCCTGCCTAACCACTGAACATCAAAGACTCTTCAAAACTACAGAATGGAGTTATTTTTTTTCCTGCTAATGCTTCCATTAAACCTCTTCGCATGAAAGAAATTAAGGTTACTTTTCAGGTGTGCTCATTGAAGAGTGTAGATTTGTATCCCAATGGGAATTTTAAGACAAAACATAAATTCAGTATTCATTCTTATGGAGAAAGTATTTCCTCTTGCCAAATCTTGTTTACAGACATGCACACACGTATGATTTACCTGAAGTAGAAGGATAGTGGGAGATTCAGAAGAACCCTCTCCAAAATAAAAACCTTGAAAGTATCAGAAGAGGAAAGCAGAAGAATTATGTAAAGTGTTAAATGGAAATAAAGATTTTATACATATCTTAACTGTTAGCATGAGTAATACACAAAATGGATTTGGTTTAGGTTACCAGCTTTTATCCAGATTATCCAGAGAATCAGCATCTGGTTTAAGTCTCCTCTGTAACCATCTGTAGTAATGTCACATGAAGGATTAGCCTCATCTGACATTTGTAATGAATATATGGATGGATGGAAGGAGCATGAAATGGAGTACAATCGCTAAAACATAAAATCAGGTGAAAGCATGCGTTCATTTGCTGATTCTGATTGTAACTGTGGGGGGTTTTGACTTTTCAAACATAAGCGCATCCATTAAAAATATTTCCTCAACAATACTTTAAAGAAGAGCAGGCAAAATGAGAAAAAATAACTGAATATATTTTTATACTCGACCTTTTAAATATAACTAGAACACTAAATAAAAATAAAGCCTAATTCTCCATGTTCAGTTATGACAGATGGGTGTGATCACAAAAACATCAAAGGCAGGCTTATCCTAATCCTGTGAAGTGGCAAGTGCCTCCTGAAAGGTCCTGAGCACCTTCTAATCCTACTGAGCACAGGCCACATGTGCATCAAGAAGTAACGGAAGTCAGGAACAAGGGTAATAGTGGGCTTTCTTGTCCATAGGTGGAACAATACGTATCAAACAGATCCGATATGTTAGGAAATAACCTGATTTATCTAAACATAGACATCAGAAACTGGGAAGATGAGTGTTTATTTTCCCCTCTCCATGAGCTTATATTGTATGTACAGCATGGTCTTAGGCACAGAGTGTGCAGCTCTGATTTAGAAGATCTGGCTTCTCTTCCAGGCTCTCTTTGCACAATATTGCACAGTGGTCCGGGCCAGTATCTTTTCCTCTTAACATCAGTGTCTTCTTCCCTCAAATGGTGAAACTTAACTGACCTCTTCTCAACAGACCAGGAAGTGGTGCAAAAGTGACAAGACATGAGAATTTATAACTATGACTAGTTTTAATGCACCCATATGTATGGTTAATAAACTCATTTTTGAAGCAGAAAGATAAACTCAAATCCTAAGCAATGTTTTGATGTGGGGTTTTAATATTGGGTGCAATCAAATATTCAGGACAGAGAAAATGAGAAGAAAGGATCCTATAAACCTAAGCCAGGTAGCACTGCCTTTGGAAGAACAGCTGAACTGGAATGACTGTCCATCAGGCCAAGTTAACTAAGAAAACTCTTTTCATCATACAATAGCCAGGTAAAAGGTCTGAATGAAGACTGAGCTGAGTGTTATGAGATCAGGTGATCTGAGAACATAGTAAGTAGTACTGTGGTAGTGTGTAGGAGCTAAACAAACAAGGGATATGTGACAATGCCAACTGCTCTTCCTCAATTTAAAATAAGCCTGCTAAGTCCTGCAGCAAAAGCCCCTTGTGCAAAGTCACAGTCTGTATCTAGGGTATCTTAGGAACTAAGCCTCAGCCAGTTTTATCTTGTCTCAATGCAACTCTAGGTTGATTCCTGTTGGTGATATACAACCCATATATCCACTTCTTTTGCTGAAACGGCCACAGTTAATAGATGATATTTAAAAAACATTTCTCCATATGTGCATTATTAGACGCCACATGTCCATGAGGTAGCACCACACTGTTTTTTTAAAAGATATCCAGATACGGCTGTTACCAGGCAGAAAGTTGCTAATGCCCACATTTTATACAATTGTGTGAGACATTTTTATAGCACACGCTGTACTGGCAGCATTGCCCAATGCTGCATGCAATTACTTTGTTGTTGCTGTTGTTGCTGAGGGCCAGGCCCTAACAAATTAAATTTAGAGAAGGGAAATAGGCTTATATGCAAATGGAATTAAATGCTGACACAAGGATAAAACAGCACTGGATTTAGCCAGGGCTCTCCCCCCGACTTTTTTACCAATCATTAGATTTAAATTGAGCAGACAGATTCATCTTAGATTTAATTCCACTATAATCAATGGAACTGCAGCAGGGATGAACCCTGAGCAATATGGGTTTGACGGTTTTTAGGCAATGACTATCCCCTATGAAATTACTTCCCCATACTCAAATCCCTACCGTGAAGGAAATCAGGGCATAGAAATGGATAAAGGAGCCAGCTGCACATCAAATACCAACTGCTGACCACAGGCTCTGTACCCAAAGCCAAAATATTTATCTGACTTACCTGTGATCCAGAAAGAACTCCCTAATGGTCTAAGTACAGCTCGCTAATTGCATGGCTCTCCCCAGTATCACTTGCACTCCATAAAAAATATGAAGAACATGTAGTGTTTCTATAATATTAGCACTGCATATGAATAATGGCTGAATTTAGAAAATTGTGTCCTTTGGTGATCTATAGAAGGCTTAGGAAGAATAACGACCGTTGCTCTGATCACTGCGTTACAGTAAACTTTTAGAATCCCTGGTTGCCTTTTGTGTGCTTATTCCATGACTGCTCTGTACCTGGCTTCCTCCTGAACTGTCTCCACTGGCACTTCTTGTGGAAAAAATAAACTATTTATCAAGATACTCTGTAAATTAACATAGGACCAAAGGGGTCTGGCAACACGCACTGTACATGGAACTAATGAGGAACTAGGGATCGTTGCTCATACCAATCCAACAAGACTGATTTTTTTGGCACCTTGTTGTTTGGCACCTAATCCTCTTCATTTTTCTCTCTCTTTCTAGTTTTTCCTTGCTTCTTTTCAGCTGACAGCTCATTGCTTATTCATTTATTCATAGGTCTGATTTTTTGGTTTTGAGGATTCTTTATAAGTTCAGAGGAGTTACAGTTTGTTATTCCATTCAGCCACTTCTCTCTATTAAAGTCATCAAATGATACAGAGTTCTGTATAGGCATGAAGTTTTACCCCTTACTGTGCCACAGTTTTCACTCTTACATCGCTTTCTCCCACACACATAAAGTTCTAGCTGCTTTCTTACTGTAGACATACAATGCAATCTGAGGTACCTGCTAATGGTTGACCCCCTGTATTTGAGGCCCACATGCCAGACTTCCTCCTGGCTCCCATGACATGGTCACCATCAGCCGGAGTCTGCACGTGACCTAGCTGAAATACCTGAGTAGCACGGCACTTTTTACTTTGAGGCCCCTGGGCCCACAACAGGTCACTAAGAGAACTCTATTATTGAGAAATAAGTGCATGCATTGAAAAGATTTGTTCACTGCTACAGCAGTTATCCTAAGCTGGCAGAGCAGCCTTGGGACTACGGGTTCTCCACATGAAGACAGCAAAGCTAACACATTCCAAAAAGCAAAGCTGATTTCAAAGCAAGACTCACTTCAGATCAAAGAGTCTCAGCAAAACATCTGTGCCCTTTGTATACCTTGGCTTCCATCAATAAAACAAGAATTGAGAACCAAACAAGACAAACACCTAGCACTGCACTCAAACTGGTGGCATTACTGATCTGTGTTTACACATGCTGCTCTGTAGTGAATCACTAGGGACACCAGAACAGTGCTTATCAATACTGCTCTACCGAACAGTCAGCTCTGAAGCACATACAGGCTTTTTACCTCTCCTCAAACAGATGTATTTCCTTCTTCCTCACCCACTCCAACAAAAAAATACAGATATTTGCTACCTACGCATTTTGTTACTGGGGATTTTGGAAAACATCATCAGAATTATTTCGGCAACGTGTAGTCCCACCAAAATATGAACCACCAAGAGAATTACTGTGGAATCATGTATTTTAATGAAAAGGTGCTTCCAAAAAAATAAGTTTAATTAAGTTATAAAAATATAAGCCAATAAAAAGTGAGAAAACCAACTGCTTTCATAATACCCATCCAGCTTTAAAGAGAAAGAGAAAATACCACCCTTGCAAGTACATAACTGTGTAACTTACAGGAAAAATTAAGATTTTACAGTTCAGCTACTAGTACTTTCCAGAACATAAAGCAAGAAAACCTGAGCACTCCCTGGTTTTAAGCAGTAAAGGCTTCAAGTTTTACTCCATTCAGATTTCTTACCACTTTCTCATCAGTTATATTTCATTGATTTCAAAACACAGAAAATGGACCATCAAAATAAAATATTTTATAGATGTTACAAACTGGATTACAATTCTTCTAAATTTTCACTGTGGAAAGCACAGTAATTTTCAAATAATATAACTTTCTGCTTGCTTTCTGGAGTCCTAGTTCTTTTGTTCTGCTTTGTGACGCACTATCATCTGGTAGTAGCACAGTATTCATTCTTACGTGAAGAAAGCAGAGGTAGATATGGTAATGAAGATTAGCATGAATTCAAGAGTCTAAGCAAAACTAAGATACAGGATACCTGTTACTTCAGTCAAATCTCCATTAAAATGCCCCTTTGAATATTAGTAGTATCAGTCAAGAAAGTTTCCAACTCGAGCCTTATAAGCATTTTTCTCCCCCTAATGAAAAACAAAGAGCACTTTAAGGACAGAAACTGGCATCGGGTCTTATAACCCTAGAAGAAAACTTGCTGAAGCACTATCAGCTTCTTAACAACTTGCTCTGACACTTCAAGGTAAGCAGGCCATTAATTTTTAAATCTTACTTTTACTCTAGCTTTGAATGTCTCCTTTTTGCCTGTTGAAACACCCACATTGATTTGTAGGTGCCAGAATGTTATTCTCCATGTGTTTCTTACATCTGCAAAGAGTCAGTTTTGGAACCAGTTAGTGCACTCAGACTGAAAAGGGTCTGTCCATATAAAGAGGCCATCGATTCACAAACATATTATAGGGGTTTGCTTTGAACTAATCAACAAAATTCATGTATTTAGCACTCTTTGGAATGCTTTTCAGTCCTGCGTCTGCCTGGCTGCCGGTCAGTACCATCTCCTGCTGCTCTGCAGCCCCCCGCCATAAAGGGAATGGCCCCTTGCTGACGCCCAGGCATCAGGGTGACTACGTGGGCCTGGCCCCTTCACCAGGAAGGGCTGGCTCATTAAATCCACAGCCCAGCTCCCGGATGGACACAGCATCCCATGCTCTGAACATTCCTGCTTCATTCTTCCCCAATGCTAGGACCTTATCTCAGTCTCTCACCTAAACTAAATTATGTTCCTAAAGAAAGGTTTAAATTCCTTTGGGAACAAAGTAGTAAAATGGAGAGTCAGAAGGGAGTCTGCTATAAAAAACAAAAGGAAAAGAAAAAGGATTCAAAATATTCCAGTCTGTAATCATTACAGCAATCAAATGACTAGCCAAAATACAACTCAAAAATGGGTTCATTGTGAAGGACTGCCCATTAATTGGTGAGCAGCCACAACACAGACACAAAAAACAAATACAAGTAAAAGGAATCATCCAAACACAAAATCTGAGAACAGTGAAAGAATTATACCACCTCTAATATGATGAAACGTACAGCTTGCAAACACACGGTCCAAACAGTGGGGGGGGAAAGATAGCTACATTTTCAACTCAAGCTAAAATGAACCATTGGGTGGCACTAACTGTGAAACGGGAGAACCTGGCTTTTGTTTACAGCGCTGTGCCTGACTTGTTATGAGATCTCTGAAGGGGTCACTTCTTGACTGTCTGCCTCAGTATCCTTCATTCCTGTTCTCAACTCTGGTGAGCTACAGAAGGTACAGACCAGTTCCCCCAGTGGGCACATCTATATCAAAACCAGAAGACGGACAGACGGGTGTCAGTGGAAACATTCCCAGACGGGATTTACTCTCTTTGCCCCCTGCTCAGCTACCTCAGTGAGGTTTTATTTGCCTCAATAAGTACGCAGGATGTCTGGTAAATTTTGCATCCTGTGCTGTAGCCCATGTTTCATGTAAAAGTCCCTTGATGAAGTTTCTTTCAGCTGTGCCTACCAGTCCTTCACTCCCATCACTTAATTACAGTGAGCGAGAGTCACTTTGTACAGGTGACACCTTGCTCTCAACTGGCTCTCTTAGGCACCACCTGGCAATACACAAAACCAGCCAATGCTGAAAACGAGAAACTTTCTGGCACTCATGGTTTGTTAATGAACGTGTCGGGTAGTACACGTTGCTTCCTTGTGCGAGCGCTGCAACAGCCACTGCACAGGGGGTTGGGTCATGCCAACAACATGATGCATGCTTCCTGTGCTGAGGGGACTGCGTCTTTCAGGAACGTACCAGGCTCTGGCAAAAAAAAATCATACAGCCAGGGAGAACATATTTCAATATGAGTGAGATAATTATAATTTTGGATCCTAAACTTCTCTAAGAGCCAAAGTATGAGGCACAGCTGGCATGTTCTTCTGCCTGCCTGAAGGAAATAATCCCAATTAATAGCATAATCAAAAATCATGTTTCCATATTTTTGGTGGTTTATAAGTCACTGCCAATACATCAGCCTATGGAAAAGCCTCAGATTGCTTTCCAAGTAATGGAGTGCCAGGAAGAAAAAGTTTCAATGTATACACATTTCATTGGCTGGTTTTAAAAGCCCACAGTATGGCCTGGCTGCAAGTGGAAGGAAAAGAAATATCAGTCCAGTTTGGACTTGGTGAATCACATAGCCCTGTGCAATTAAGAGGCCACTGTTAATTTTCAGATTGTCATAAATACATTGGAGAATTTGAGACAATTCAAAAACCCAATTACAGTAGAATGAAGAGGGGACTGGGCAAACAGCTGAAATGAGATCCAGTCCACAGAAACAAAATGTTGCAAGAAACCAGCCATGAAATACGCTGGGAGAATAAGAGGCATATGGAACTGAGTGACTGCGCACATAGAATCTCTTAAAGACCACGGTTACTTGGCACAGAGGCAGAAGGTGTTGTGCTCTGAACGCTGCCTTGCTATATACATCAGCTTTTCTTTGCTTCAGTCAATTGTAGGCTAAAAACATTGAAACTACCACAGATGTACAGGGAGACAGCTGTATGGTTTCACTCACTATACCTGTTGTAACAAATGAATAAATATCTCTGAGAAAAATACTACAGCACTCCTTGCCCTGCAATAGCATTTTCAGTACACACCTGCAAGGGCAGAGAAATCTTCCGACATCTCATAACCAAAACACTGCACCACAAATAGCAGTTTGCAGCGATCAAAACAGTATTCATATATCTATTTTAAGTGATGTTTCTTTAGACATAATTACAATTTTGATTACTTATGCACTGATGGAAATGAATTGAAACATATTCTAGGTTTTATTGAAAAAAATTTAAGGGATCAACCCTACAAACTTCATTAAAATGAGCAAGTCTTAAATCCTCAACAACACAGACTTCAGCACGGCTCTTTATGTCTGTGGGAAGTTTACGTAGGAGCCCTAAATGACTTACAGCCTTGACATGCCATCTCGATTGGTAACCCTGCAAGCCAGGGTCAGGGAACCACATTCACTCTTCGGCTGAGAGTCATCTTGAGGGGTTCTCAGTACCTGAGGGGTTGTATGGCCCCTGAGTCACGTGCTTGGGGGTAACGGTGAGGACACGGAAAGGCGGAACACACAAAAAGGCATCACTGTCACAGAGTAGGAAGGAGTGTACTGGTTTCCATATGGATAATAGCACTGAGTGCAGCAACCACCATCAGCACATTAAAAGTCTTAAGAGAGATGCGCTCCTGAGGGAGGACGCACTTCTCCAGCTCTGCAGCTGTAGGGATTACCAGGGTCCTCTCCCTGGGACTGCAGCAGGGAGCTCGCAGCGTGTCTGGCAGCAAAGGCAGCTCACAGCATCTCAAACCGTATCAACAGCATCACCTGTGGTTTGCAGGAAGGGAACAGAGACTCATCACTTGTGAGACCACATCTGTAGTATTGTATTTGAGGTAGGGATCTCTACTGCTAGAAGGACACTGGTAAACACCAACATGGCCACACACAGAACATATATAAACATCCTGTCCATACTTTATATTTACACATAAGAAAATGCCATGGAGGATAACTAACTGCATAGAAACACCACAGACATTCTGGACTCACAAGTGGCTGTAGGCTAGAAAGCATACAGGTAATATATTTGATGTATATATTCATTTTTTTTCTAGGGGTGGCCTAGGGGGCAGGTTGCTACTGTTAGAAATAGGATACCAGGCTACACAGGCCTTTCATGTGATTCAGTACTAAAAGTTTTGTAATGAATATTTTCAACTGTTTCCATAACATCCAAAGTTTAGGATCTCAACTATCCACACAGCATAACTGAAAACAATCCCAATAATTCAGAGGGGCTTGGATTAGCTCCTGTTTCCCATAAGGGAAACATGAGGCTCTTAAGAGCAGATGACAAGATGAACCATAAGAGAATCAATCTTCAGATGTGGCCCACGAAAATCTGAGAACTACCAAATCGCTAAATACTCAAAATTGAGTGCAAAATATGAATAAAATATTGATTTCATTAAAAATGTTAAGGACTACTTAATTCAACAACATTTTATATGTTTGCATATTTATTTCCAAATTTGCATATCTGTTTGCATATATCTTGTAAAGCTGAACGTTAATTATACTTTAAAATCATGTATAAATTGTAACCAAGAATGTTGTATGAATTTTTGAAATAAGAGACACACTCAAGAACCATTAATTACAAACTGCCATTTAAAGCACACTGAACCAGACCTCATATTGAAAAAATATTGAGCCCTTGACAAATGAAAACAGCAGCAAGAGTTATTAACGGGTCTAGCTGACTAAACAGCATCTCCTACAAGCAGAGCACAGGGTTGTTTTCTCCTTCTCCCTCCAGAGCATGGCTTACTTTCACTCAGGAGAGACACATGACAATTTGCTGGCCAAGATAAATACCCCTATATACTGCAAGTGTGATGCACTCGTTCAAAATTCTTGTTTAGGGCTGTTCTCTTTTTGAAGTTTTCTTCATATAGTAATGACAGTCAGTAATGTGTAAAACAGACAAATAAAACATCACAGGTTACTTTAATGGACTGGTGTCAAATGAGGTGAGTTGAAGTGATTTTGTCACATGCTAATTAGATTTGTGAAATAATTCTGAGTAATTTAAAAAGCATTTACACCAAGTCAAATTATCAGCAGCTTCCAAAAACCTAGACTTGTTAAAATACAAGATATGATGATCTAACTATTACTTACAGTGGCAACTAGAGACAGTCAAATTTCTAATAGTTTTACATATAAAACCAAGGTCAGGTATCCCAGTAATCCTCAAGAGCCAAGAGTATCCTAAAAAAAAAACTTTTTAATATTGCAATGTTAGTTTTGCGACAAGGTGTACAAGATCCTGTTGATACTGTAACGGCAAAATTCAAACTCGCAGCTTGAATAGAGAAGGCCTGGCAAGTTTATTAGTGCAGATCAGCGTCATCACCCTACCTGCCTCTGCAAAAGGTCCCCTAAGCAGGGACAGCAGACAGGTAAAACAACACACCTTTCCCCCATCACTCCAAACCTGACATCTTCACTTACACGGACAACGAAGCTGAGTTTGCACTGATCCATCAGACTGGGAAGTATATAAGCAGAGAGAAATTCCTGTATCTTGTTTTGCTAGCTTTGCCTCAGGGGTGGCAACTCCACTGCAAGGAGAAGGAGGACAGCCAGGGGCAGGGAAGTTTCAGCCTTCTGCAAGCACTGTGCAAACCTCCATTAGCTTCCGCAGTGCTGCAAATATAAACTCAATGCCACTTGCTCTTTCAGGATAGTTTAATTTGGCTCTGATATATGAATGCATTTGGTTTTGCTGCCAGCTCTCCCTCTGCAGATGAACACAGGAAAGCATACATTGCAGCAGGTGACTGATTACAATGGTATATGTCCTGTATTAAATTCTATATACAAGAATTTCCATAATTTCATGGGTGCCATACTAAGAAACAAAATACGCTGAACTTTCATTGGGAATGCTATGGGAAGCAAAGCTGAACAACACATCAGTAGTTATGGCATTAAACATGGAATTGTGCTTCCTCCTGGGGGTTGTTTTCCTTAGAAACAAAGCTGATTCCTATTTTCCACTTTGCTGACAGCTCTGTTCCTGCATGGTTTGTACTATGGTGGGAACTATTGTGCACCCTTCCCTCTCCCTCCCACCCCTGCATACCCACACACTTCCTCTTTTACAGAACAAAAGCCTTTTCCAAGCATTTAGGGAATTTCACAAAATTACATTCCATATCCTCATATAATAATACAAATTATAAAATAATTAGTTGCAAAACATAATTTCAATAGGGAAAATATCATTGTTACCCAGGAGCTACGTCCCTACCCACTTTGTATTTGAACTTAAAACAGTCACAAGAGCAAAGTTTTTGGAGACCATCAGCTCCCACATCCAGTTCAGGTTGCACTACCTGCGGTGAAAACTATTTGATTTCAGGGGTTTATTTATGCAACAATTCTGGCATGAAAACTCACTATAAATTCTGGTTACCTACAGATATCCCCAGTTACTCTTATGGAACTACCATTTGGGATTTAATTCACAGTCTGCATACAGCATTAGAAAATCCAGACAGGGCAGGTTACTACAGTACAGCTATCTGACTCCTCGAAAATACACTTCATAACCTCTAGAAAAACAAGCTTTCAATAAACAAAAGGAGCAGGTTCCAGTCTATGATCAAGAATTCTCTGATCTCTTAACCTTGGTTCACAGGCTAACGACACTACTTTGAGAAAAATGTCTTTAAGTGTCTCCCCTTTATCCTTCACAGAATTCTGCAGGCTGTATGACTCATTATGTGTTTCTCATAACACTAATAATCAGTCTCCTTGCTGCCTGAGTGCAGGAACTTTTCACATCACATTAAAGGGCCAGAAGCACAGGACAAGGAGGTGGCAAAGCTCACTGAGTGTCTAGAGTTGTACTTTAAGGGAAGTATTTAATCTCCTCAGGAAGTCTGGAAGATGTACTTCCTTGGAGAAGGTGCGGGTAGCAGTGCTAATATAAGCTGTACATGACTACTGTTAGAAGTTTCAAATTAAGATATATAAGGCCAATCTTTCAACTTTTCCCCTCATCCAAAGTCAGTAAGCATTTTATTGTTTTTGAAGTATTACGTTGACACAGCACTGATCAAAGGCAAATACTAGAAAAGAGAAGCACAGATCATGCATGTTGCTTGGCACAGCAAAAACAGAATGGGGAAGAAGCGTTACAATGTCATGCAGAACATTTCCGGGCCTTACTAAGAAAGGAAAAAAAAAAAAGACAATTACTGACCGAGTGGATTCTCCTTATTCTAGAACAAGGAATGGATTCAAACCCGTGCACTGGAAGAAAAGCAGCGCCTCACAGTATTCCATAAGAAAAACTGCCTTAGCTAAGCTCAGTAGCATTCTGCACATAATGACTGAATGAAGAATTGCAAGCACCTGAACGCTGAAAATTACCGATTTTTGTTACTGAGCACCTGAAACTGGAGGCAGAATTTTTTGGAACATCTTATTAACTATTAACTTGGTTTAAAACATCTAGCCACACACATGGAACAGGAGTGGAGCGCTTGAGATGTGGGAGTCTTGGGACACAGTACCACAAACCAACCTGTGATTAGCACAAGGCACTGGTGCATCCATTGCTAACGTAGCCTCAGAATAGGATCAGATTAAGACAGGAGTTCTTCTTGCCAGCAGCAACCATATTAAGCAAAGCCCTACTATTGCCCCCATTTCTAAATTTAAAACCCATTTCTAAATTTTTAAAAAAGTAAAATATTTTTATTGATTATGTGTTTTCTTTTTGAAGAATGAGTCTCCAAACAGCATGGCGAAGTTTAATCAGTGTTCACGGTAAGCCTAGTTTAGTTCTCAGTGAATTTCACATGGGGATTTTCCTTTTCCATTCATGAGGCTGTTGCAGGTCTCACCGGGCCAAGTTTACCAAGTGCACTCCTGTAAATGTAGTCAAGTTGAAAACAATAGCACTGCTCACGCAAGTGATGACAACTTTGTGCAAGTAATGCTCATAGGAAGGAAGGTGTTCAGGACACAGCCCTGTTGATAGTTTTTGTAGCACAGAATTACCTCGATAAAAAAGAATAAGGCAGCACATAGTGAAGCCTGAAAAAGAAGAAAACATACTTGACTATATAGCAGAGAGTGTCTTTGGGTACTTCATTATTGCACAAACCCCAAAACATCATGGAAAAATGCACTCAGCGGTTTCAGTCATCCATCCAGCATGAAAATAAGTGTTATTCATTTCATAAGTTTGTGATGGTTCTGAAGCAATAAAGAAAACATGCAAATTGCACTGGTACAATAAGGACTTGATTATGCAACCACTTCACTATTTCACTGCAGCAACAAGCGATCGAATAGAGGCTGAATGGAACATAATTTAGCAATCTTATCCTGCAAGAGAATATTCACTTGTCATACTGGTTCAGCTACTTACTTAAAATAAATAATTCTGGTAAATCATTATTGTTAGGGGACCTTAGTTAATGAATTTTCACAATCTACATCACAACTATCTCAAGACTGGTTTAATTGCGTCTGTGCTCCACTTCCAGATTTTCAAGACAGAATTGTCTTGCTCTCAAAAGACAGCAAAATACTTTTCACAAAACACGCTCAATTAATTTTTGAGGGATCAGCATTCCATTTTTCAGAATTATAATACTGAAATAACCTTTCCTAAGTACTTTCTAAATGAGAATAGTTAGGCATATTAGAATTTACAAGTACATTTTAACCTCATTAGAGCCAATGGAAGCATCGGCTTAAAAGCGGGGCTTTTGTTCCTGAACTGGGATATTCCATTGTGGTTTAGATTAAGAATAAGACAGAAGAGCACTGATAATTATATTTCAGGCAGCTTTCAGAGTGCACATGTAAGATACTCTATACAAAACATGGCAATATAATATGATAACAAACTCAGTTATTTCTTTTTTCCGGCTATGGCAAGAGAAGACAATAACAATGTTGCTTATGGGCATGACTGGAGGAAAAAGGTACCTTCTGTTCACCTACATGAAATATAAATTTAATAGAAGGTTTCTCTTCCCTTGTTCCTTTTCCTCAAGAGTCACAAACCTTCCCACACCACTCTGAGTGAGAATCCACATTTAATTTTGATTCATCAATGCTACTTGAAATACTCTGAACTCCTCCTTCATGCTCTATGAGCTGTGTCAGAAGGGGTCACAAAGTGCTGGTGCCAGGCAGCAGCCAGCGACTGTGGCACGCAGCCAGCCATGCTGCTATGGACTGGAGGGGGTTCCTGAGAGCACTGGGGAGTTCTTCTGTACTTCCACCTCTATTGCAGCCCAAGATCTCCTAAGGACACAAAAGGCTGTGCTCCTCTTGCTATATTTTTGTGCTCTTGACTAACAGTTATTACAGTTATTTGTTCAGTGAATGCTTTAATAAAGTAACAAATCAGCAGTAAGATTTTTATGAGCCTCATGCAGCTCAAGTGCGGGAACTTCTTTTGGCCAAATCATATTCACACGTGACTCTGCAGAATGGATAATTTAGGGCAATTCCTGCTTTCCTTGCAATCTGAGAAAAATAAATACTGGAATGAACAACAGTATCTTGCCCAAGTTCCCTTCCTAGGAGCAAAATAATCATCTCTGTTACAGCTTCCTATACTTTAACATTCTCACCAATGAATTCCTGGATTTGGTCCTGAAGCATTCTGTGGCAAGATTTGGAAAATCTGTATATCCATTACAAAATGACACTGAGTTACACAGGGTTTCCAAGAAAATTCATTAATCAGAGCTTCTATAGAAGAGAAATAGGTAGTATGAGTTATGAAGAAAAAAAAGCCTTTGGACTGGTACAACCAAAGTAGGCAATATCACCAATACATCATCATTCTCTCTTACACACAGATCCTTATAAATATGCATAAGCTCCCTCCCACAAACGCACAGCACACACAAATGCAGAGTTCTTTGGGAAACGGATTTCGTATAATCTGATAGAAAAACTTTACTATGACATACTGGAAAATAGATTGAAAATTATTGCCCCACTTTGAACATTTCCTGAAATGCACTGTAATATCAGTACAGAGCTGACAGCATCAATCAGGAATCTTCAGAGATGCTTCATTTGATTTCTCAGAGAGATGAGAATGCAACAAAGTGACTGGACCAAGCAATTCAAGATACTTACAGCACATTAATCAATTTGAAATGAACTCCTTTTGTCTGCAGCTGTAATGGGTTAGAAGGCATTTCCTAAACAAATAGATATTTTCTTTTCTATTACAACCGATCAAACTCTGACACTTACAAAAGAATTTTAAACCCCCCTTCCAAACAAGTTATATTTTTTTTATTAAAGGGCATGCTCACAAATGTGAAATTGTGGTTACAGAAGTTCAAATAAAGCTTATTTTTTAAATTCTATCTGACCTTGGACTTGACAGAACCGTACACAGGTCAAGATTATGAAAGGGCTTCTATTACGTGAAGTTATCTAAGTATTGTTCTGGCTGGTTTTCAGGATGAAATACTAGCTGAAGTTTGTATTTACTTCATGCACAATCACTTTAACCTTGCTATTTGCACAGCAGATGTCTTCTTCACAAGACTACAGAAGCTACTGACTATAAATCTTGATAAGATAAGCTGTTCATTCCTTGCTTGTCAGAGTGCTCTAAGAAGTCACAGAAAAGAAAACAATTACTGAACTGAGGGAAATACTACATGCTGATCCTGGAGTTCTTAAGGGCCACTTCAGTAGGACTTTCGTCCAAGTAAAACCAGCAGAATTAGAACATTAGCAAGAATGTCGTTACACAGAATTTGATTCACTTGTTAAATCTAATTGATATGAATGCCAGAACTGCAGTTACAATTTATTCTAACTAGCACTATTTCTGAAAATTGCAATAGTTAAACAGAAGATGAAATTAGTGTAGTAATTCAGCTGCCTCCTTCATCCTTGCATCTACCCACCATTCAGCCATCAATGCCAAAACATGTGGCTAAAGCAAGAGTGCAAAAGCTTCTATTCCCCATCCTGTCAGGGAAGGTGGTGGCCACTGTCCATTTAGTTGCTGAAATTAACCAAGCCTTCACTGAGAAGCTTTCCACTATCTCTGCAAAGAGTTTTGGAAAGCAGGCTCTGTTCATCTTTATGCCTTACTAAGCTGATTGAGGAAGTCTGTTGCACTTCGAAAAATGACAGCAAATCAACAGGAGAAGGACAGTGGGCTCAGCCCTGCTCCTAAGAGCAGAAAAGTACGAAAAATACACAACAGATGTTATTTTGCCAAATGTGTGCACAATAATAATTAAAAAAGAAAAGATTAGTTTGTTCCTTCATTTTGGGAGTTATTAACACGCTCAGGGCAAGGCTTCTAACTGATCCCAAAAACGTTTGGCCATTAACACCAACATCAACATGATCTATCCATCTTTCATGGAAAAATGCTGTTTCAGCCTTAGGAAACAATCTCATTGCTAGGAAGCCACCAAGACTGTTTCTGTTCCTCAGTAAGCTAGGTGTGTTTCCTTTAGCCCTGTTGGAGGGCTACACTGCCTCCTGGTACATTTTTGTGATGTATCATAAGTCTGTTACCTGTTAGCAGCCACAACTTCATATGATCTCTGTGCATCAGCCTTCCAGACCCCTGAATTGTTCAAACACAAACTCCTAACGTCTAACTTTGGTTTGCACAAGACATACTGATACATATGCAGCTGTATCTGTATACATTTTCCACCTCAGTTCCCACGAAGGCTTCTGGGGGACCTTTAATCAGAGGTTAAATGCGATCTCTTGCACGCTATGGTCACCGTACATACACTTTTTTCAGAAAAGTATTGTTGAACAGCACCTGTGCGCCTCAGAGACACATCCTTTGGACCTTCAGCTGACAAGGCTGATGACAAAACTTTCTTCTTTCAAGTACTACCTTCTCCCCTCTCTAGCAAACATACAACATGTTACAACATAAGCAGTAAATTATTTTCATGCAAGTTTGTCAGTACCTTCTTCCAGAGATTTAAACACTTCCTATAGCACGTTCACGTCACTGATTTAATTCAGATGTTGCTGCTTACAGGTAATTCTCCAAACAAGATACACTTCTATGACCTTCATGCTTAGTGCATACTTAGCTCACAAATTTCGTCTTTGAAAGAGCTTCTACAGAAAAAAATAAATAAATAAATTCAGACTTCAGCTAATAAGCAGAAGTTTCAAAGGCAAAAATAAAAAGAACCCCAAATATTAGTACATTTCCTACAAAACTTAATTCCCCCATGCATACCAGTACTCAAATATATCACTAAAGTCTACAAGGAGCTATCCACAACATCCATTCTATACCCCAATGCAGAAATCTAATGCTAAACCTGGGAAATAGACTGAAATACGCTGCTTCCAGTGGATGTTTGCTTCCATTGCAACCCCATGTTCTTTTCTACTCCAAATCAGCTTGCATATTGTAACACATCTCCTACTCACAGGAGAGCAGGGAAAACTTTAAGTCCCCATCTGTACTTCAGGAGAATAACAAAATCAGTTTACAGAACCAAAAAAGTAAAAAAAAAAAAAAAAAGCAATTGAAAAAGATAAGAGTCCTTAAACACCTAAATTTTTTCCTACTATGCCTGGTTCATATCTCCAGCTGCCAGTCTGTCAAGTCTGGCAATAACTGCTGTGATAGAAATCTGCTAAAGAAAATAGGATGCTGCTAACAACCTGTTTAATGCAACAGTGGGAAGCTCACATTAGCAATAAACACAGAAAGTGTGAGATGTCTTGGCAGAAGCCAAGTAAAGTGCCACTTCTCTGCTCTGTACTTGAGCAGTCCTTTTTATTGGTTATCTTTACAATAGAGCAGAGAAATTCATCACTTCTACATGTGGACTCATAGGCATGTTAATGTAACCATGATTCCACCTGTTCTAGAATAAGAATGCTTTATTCTGATTCAGATGTTCTGCATCTAAAGCTTTGATTCATAATTTCATGAAAACGTGAATGCAGACATAATGAGCTTGCTGGACTGGAAACACGCCTTTCAATGTGGACTTTGGGAGCAGTAAATCTAGAAAGGAGCAACAAAATAATTCACAGCCTGCAGTTAGATTAGCTACCATACCAGGCACTCTCTTCTCTTACTTTTGCAAGCCCTTCCGTAGCCACCCTCCTGACTTGAACCTTGGGAGTCACCGACACCTCTTGGCTTCCCCAGTCCCACAAAAGGAGGTGCAAAGGCCAAGGCATTTTGTCCAGTTTTCTGCCAGTACTGCTAGAGATGTCAGTCCCAGGGAAGGGACCCAGCCACAGCAACACTGGTAACGACCACTTGCAGCAACTACACTCTTCAGAAAGAGCAGCCCCATCAGGGAGATGGATTTGGAGGACAGAGATGGGGTACACCTGACTGGCTTTACTGCTCAAGAAGGCCCCAGCTATGCAAAAGCCACAGGAGATGGAAAGCACCATTCCAGCACTAATTATTTGTTCATGTACTGTTACCAGGATGCGTTACCCTGTATTTCAAACACTGTAAGTTCAGCCAAAAGTGTAACAGCTGAAGTTAAAACGCTGGCTGCAAGGAAACTTCTGCTAGCGTGTAGGGAAACTGTGCAATTGTGATATTTAATGGGTTCATTTGCCTGAGAAAGGAAGATAGGAACAGTGATCTGCAATTGTAAGTCAGCAACCTAATTGGGGAGAGGAAGTCTGGAAAAGTGCACTGCAAGGTTTACATTCCATTATTCAAGTGAGTAATAACAGCAACAGTAGTCTTGGAATAAAGTGCAACTCTTCTAGTGTTACAAAGCAGTTTCTTAATATAAGAGGATTATTGACACATGGACTGAGAAGTAAGAATCAATCTATCAGGAAATTAAAGGTAAGTTATGTAGCACATTAACCAAAACTGAAAGAGGAATGACAAAAGTAAAAGACAGGGAGTCAGCAAGTCCAGCACATTTGTTACATTCTCAAGAACAGCCAATTTTTTTCAACCTAATATTTGAAATCTGGTTTTAAACTATTTTAGTTCTTTTCCTTTCACTTGCATTTCATTTTTAAATATTTTTCTTTCTCTGCAGGACTTCACTGCTAACTGCACAGTTTCGTACTCCATTCAGAAAGAGAAAAACAATAGCACACAACCACCCTCAAACTGATTCATTATTCTATGATCTTGCGTTCTTAAGCACATGAGCTCCCTTTAAAGTCAGCTGCACCATGGAACACAGCAGTGGGCAGAGAGAAACATGCAAGCTTCCTCAAGAGCTCCCTTCTTTTTTTTCCTTAGTACATCTTTTCAAGGTGTGCAGAGGAAGAAGGCAAAGATATCTGAATTAAACCTTTTCTTTCAATTTTTTCTGTTTGAATTTTCTCCCATTTTCACATGACTGGGAAGCATGGGGGGAGTTGCCCTGATTGGCATAAGGATTCCAATTGCTTACAAAGCATATTGACATTAACAACTCAATTAATTCATTATAATTATGAAAAGTGCAGTATCGATGCTGTCAAGGTTTGAATGAAACAACCTTCAACAGAAACTTACCTCATGCTATAATGCAAGACACATCTCAGTATGCTGTACTCAGTACCTCATTCGCTGTGTATTTTAACTCTTTGACAAAGAGTAACAGACTTGAACTTCATTGTATTAATTATCCACACAATCCAGCTTTCCTATTTTCCCTCCCAAGACCAAGGAAAACTCAAACCAAAGGTATTGAGGCACTAAGACCAAGTTCACTGAGGCAGTTTGGACACATATGGCTTGTTTCCATTGAAGAAAACACTCAAAACCCTTCAGAAGTAAATGGAAGGAAACCCAAGATTTGTACCTTGTCACGTGGAGTACCCTTGGAAGACAACTTCCCACGGAAAAGGAGAATCCAGTCTTAAATTCTTAAAAGTATAATAATTACTAAAGGAAAATTATCAGGTTTAGGAGTTTGCCACTAGATGGAGCAATTTATAAATGTATAATTTCTGTTTATAAAGAAAATACCCTTGAAGTTTCAGATCTGTCCCCAATACACCTTCCCCATCACCAAATTTATATTTTTTCCCCCTTTTTGTGCTCAGGACACTTAGAAATACCGTGCCCTTGCAAATTATGCAAGTAAGAAGAAAGATGCATAGGAATAAACACAAATGTTTCTATATTTTACCTGCATTACAGCAAAGACTGGAAATGGTGCAAGGTAAATTGCCATTCTAAAGCACTTAAGTTAAACTACTAATTTCATTTAGCAACAAATCTATATCACAGAATTCACAGAAACATCTAGCATTAAGAAATATTAAGCAGTTTACGAGAGTATTATGCTCTCTGTTCACCAGACACCGGAACGCTTTGCCAGCAAAGAGTATTCCAGACTAGAATCCTTAAACATATCCTGAACCCTAGAGTAACTATTATATATTTATAATTCTTCTATATTTTAATATCAAACCTGAGCATTAAGATGATTTTGTACTGGCACAAGTGAAAAAGACTCTGGACCTCATTAGCCAGAGACCCAGTTTACACCAGTTGCACCTAAGATCCCTGCAGAACTGCAGTGCCTTCTGTCAGTGCAAGAACCGAAGTCGAACCTACATCTATCTAAATTTCAAATGTTAATTTAAGCAACAATTTATAGCTGTTCCTATTCAAAATACTTCCCGGTAATATCCTTCTGTACCTTGTAAAGGTAAGTAGCATGTTTAAAAATCAAATACAACAACAGCAGTGTTGCAGAACAGAGCTCTGAGGCACCAAAGGAAATAAATCCTCAAAGATTACATGGGTCTTATAATCCTTCTTAAATATTGGACTTGCTGGGAAAAGGGGAAGCAATAAAGAGAGCTAAGGACAGACGCTAATGGCAACCCCCAACTGACCTCGGCCTCACCTTTTTGTTTTCAATTACTTCTGTTGTATTATACTTATGAAATACGCGTTTTTTTAAGTATGATTTGACAATCTGAACATTATGAAAACAAGTTGTAATACAATGTCTGCTGTATCAAAAGTCTCATGTCTCATAATACAGTATATAACTTTATTACTCTGCCTGTTATGGTCCTTTCCTAATGTTAAATCGACTTCCACTTGCAAAGCAGGTGTAAATAACAACTGGATTTACTGTTGTGTCTAGGTGCATGGTGAAAATACACGCTTTAAATGTCTACATGTAGCGCTTTCTTTTAATAATTATTACTATTATCTATCATGATTAATAAAAAGAGCAAACATTAGCCTGCTCATGCAACCCCCAAGGTAATTATTTACAACTGTCCTATGGAATTCAGCCTTTGTTCCAAAGACACATTGATATGTACCTGTCATCTCCATTGCTGCTATGACCATATTCAGCTCAGGTCTAATTAAGCTTAGATCTCCTACCTCAAATACTCCTTCAGGACAACAACAGTTCAATACTGGCCTACTGGATGGGTCTCAGGATGGAGAGAAAGAATACAGGATGGGAGGATGGTAAACCTTATTACTTTATTTTTAGATTATTTCCCTTCACTTTCAGGTTTTTCTTCTAATTCCAGTAAGGTGGGAAGGGTGTGGAAGGAACAAGTCAAGAGAGAAAGAATAAGACCTCGCAGAATAAGACAGCTCATTAGACAGAGGTATTTCTAACACTCGTGTAAAAGCTGTCTTCATTAAAGCTAAAGTGTCAACGTGGCAGCAAGCAAAGAGGTAAACAAATGTAAAGAAAATCCAGGTTATCATGTTTCAACTATCCACACAGTACCCTTCAGCCCTCTCCTCCATTAACTCCACCTCAGTGTTTGCCGCTGGCTGATTGCTCCTTGACAGCACAGACACAGAAAACAGATCAAGGTCCCAAAACATTTTTCCTCATGTTCTTCAGTTGCTTCTAGCCTCATTTTTCTTACAAAAAAAAAGACTGACTGCAAACTGCCAGGCCACAACCCAATCAGAAAGCATTTTACATTTCTATTAGTATATTTCATTACGTGATTACAATAAATGGTTCAAATGTGAGGCCATATTGACAGGGTGGGATTTCAGCAAATGCATTTCAAGACACTTCAGAGCTACTTAACCCAAATTGATTCAGCTTAGTCCTTTAGACATCCACTGTTCGCTCTATCACAATAAGATAGGCTAAACCATAGTATTAAGTGTTCACAACAAAATTCATTACACTAAAAAAAAAAAAAAAAGGCATCTATGTATCTAAGCAAATTAAGAAAAGCATGGGATTTTAATTGCTGTTGCTCTTTCAGATACCTAATCATTGCACTTTTCAGTCAGAAGAGCCACTCCAAAATTAACTCTGCAACTAGTCTCCACTACAGAAACCTCATCTAAGCCTTTCAACACCATGTGGATTTTCAGGCAGCAGTAGAATGTCAGCAAATGTATTCACACAAGAGAAAATGCCTTTGAAGATCCTGAAGATGACTGAAAGTTTCAGTTATAGCTACCTAAAAAGGTAGCTCCAATATGCGGAATATGTGATTATGTGAATATGTTCATCCCCTATTAGGACCATCCCACTCAAAGCAGGGCAGGGGTAAAGTAGGAAGAAAAAAGAAAGGAAACCAACCAAAGAAGAAGGAAAAAGAGAGATACTATCCTTACTGCCTCGCTTGTGCTTAGAGAACAGTATCCACAGAATATATTGGAATATCCAACAACATCCATGGAAGCCATCTCTGAACCACAGGGTTCAAAAGCAGAGGAATATGAATCAAAAGCAATGTGAAATTGCGCTAAATTACATGAACGCAAGTTCATTTGCCATAGCATGAGAATAAAACTGGGGGTGGAATAAGACAGGGATTAAAGAGAGGGAAGAAAGAAGGGGAAGAAGTTACACATTTGGTACAGCACTAATATTTTTTAACGTCTTACTCTTGATAGTATTTGATGCAATCGTCTTCTTCTCTGGAAGTTCTTAAGCCCTCATCTCTCCTGGGGATGTCAGTCCCAGCAGAGCAAGGAGAACGCAATTAGAGCTAGCTATAAACCTGCCTGGTAACTCCCACGTTTTAAG
Organism: Cuculus canorus; assembly: GCF_017976375.1. Taxonomy (NCBI): domain Eukaryota; kingdom Metazoa; phylum Chordata; class Aves; order Cuculiformes; family Cuculidae; genus Cuculus; species Cuculus canorus. The sequence continues at coordinate 33,372,605 of NC_071408.1, forward strand.
TGTTCATTAGATGAAGATAAATATGCCCTTTTAATTCAGAGACACTACATACTAAGTACAAGTTAATAACTACTTAGGACTTCAATCCCTGACAGAGTTACACATGCAGGCTACTGTCTCTGAGAGGAGATAAGGACAAGGAGAGAAAACACAGCCATCAAGTTAATCATGACCAAAAACCATTACCATCTAAGACCGAGTGTCTGATGAAGTCTGTTTCAGGATCATTTGGCATAGCTGTTTATAATGTCCACAAACATATTAGAGCTAAAGAAACTTTGATGTATGGACACTGCACCACCAGGCATGGGCTGTACATGTTTTTCAGGCAAGGGATTTTTAGTTCCTGTTTCTGTCAGTCTGCTGTAGATTTCAAATCAGCAAATTAAAATTGGTTGAGGACCACCAAAAGGTCACAAATCACACACATCAACTTCCACAACACAGGGCGAGACCAGTCTGTCAGTACCATGATGCAGAGGAGAACAGACACAACTTCTGCCTTTTTCACAACCAGCTGGGAGCTGCTAGCAAATCTGTGGTCCAACACCACTGGCAGCAAGACTCTCCAAACGCAGGCCCACCTTAGAAGCACACAACAGAGACAACCCTGCAACAGCCTTCCAAGCACAGATCTCCTACTTGGCAATGAGTTCTCCAGGGATGACCATGTCCAACTCCTCCTTTGCAATGGATTTCCCTTTCCTCCAAACACAGACTGGGACTTCTGACTACACTGCAACTCCCAAACTTTGGTTGGTCATTTTGTATTTGCAAAGGCTTTTTTAGAAATTTGACTTTCTTAGAATAACGGAAAGTTACACACCCTAAAGGTGTGAAAATGCTTCCATTATCGCCAAATCCCCAAACTTCTAATGTCTATTCATAGCAACTTCAGGTCACAGCCACCTACATTTCTTCAGAAATTCAGTCTTCTTCATAACAGGATAACATATTTCAAATCATTCTTGAATGAACCTTGCCTTGTTTTCGTAACAAATTAAGGTACTCTAGGTAAGCCACCATTTCAATTAAAGTGTTTGCCATTGGCAGATACAAAGCAATGAGACCAGGATCTATCCAAAGGTATGGCTACCTTGCTTTTACTGATCTCTTATCTACATCCTTAGAAAATAAGGACTTATTATACCAATAACTACACCACTGCTGCACCAGGCCCTATTCACTTCAGTGGATTCAATGAAAGCAGGAGTCCATCTGTGCAGAGCTCATCACAGCAACGCCACCGAATTCATTAAGCGTGATCCTATAATCAAGTTTAATTAGAATCACTGAGACTTAGCATAGGTGTGAAGATCCATCGTGTTGATCCACTAGTAGGATCATAGCCTTAATGTAAAGACATAAAGCGTTTCGTTATTACTTCAAATAATCCAAGTTGATCTCCTTTAAAGAAATGAGGTCTGATCTTACAGCTGGCTCTGCACAGGTAGCGTACCTCCTCTCCAGAGTTCCACCAACATTAGCTGGCATAAGGCAGATTTTCCCTTGCAAGGAAAGGAAGGGAAAAAAGAACAGGAGGCAATAACACAAATGAACCTCCTTCCCCTGAAGCACTCTTTCTCATTGACTGCAAGTCCTCCCAGGGTCTAGGATTAATAAAACAGATAATAAGATAAGGTTTGTTGCATTGCACTCCTCACAGCATCTGCCTGCTCAGCTGGGTGATAACATACCTGCATCTAGCCCTGGGTAAGGGTATGTAAATGCACAAGACAAATTTTAACTAGACAGTATGCAGCAATTGCTAGCAGGGTTACGATCACATCACAGTCATACACTCAGAAGTTGTAGGATTAGCTATATAATTAAAATAGTAATAAAGAAATAGTTTAAGAATATGCAAAATTTGCAATCACCAAAAGAGCTAAATAAACTTACGTTGTTCTTGCTTTCTGTTTAAGACCTGTCATCATCTTATCCTCTTCACTGTCCGCAGTACATCAGTAAGAGCTTCAGAGAGTGCCCAGGCTGTCTCTCAGGAGCCTTTTCTTACATGGAATTACCTTCAAGAAATCTGCATGAAAAGTGGGTAATTAACTTCCAAGAAATACTGTGGAAGAAGTGAGTTTCCAAGAAAGGAAAAAACATTCTCAATCTAAACACATTAAAATTACCCACACCTTTGATTTCTTTTTTCCTCCCGTTTGGCATTTTCTAACCCCAGCAAGTTGTTGGTCTAACAAAAACTGTGATATTAATTTCTTTTTTAACTCAAAGTTTAACCTGCTCTACATACATCTCTTTCTAAACCTATTGCAAGACTTATTGAAAGCTCTTAAAAAAAGCTTTCTCCTAGTCCCACAATGATTTGTGAAGCAAAACAGGGAGATGGAAAGCACTATTCTTCATTAATACACTATTTTTACACCATCTCCAGGCTGAAGTAAACAAAGAAGGCAAAAATGTATACATTCTCCCATCCTATTTTTCCTGTGCCTGACAGCTCCAAGATTTCATGAGGTTTTCAGAGGATCTAATCTAGGACAACTATACGAATATAAGAGTAACACTGCTTTGCTATGTCTAGAAGTCAGGGAGAACAGACGATTACATTATCAAGAAAAACATGTTGTGTGGTTTTTTTGAACAGATGTCAGGACTACATTTCTTTTATACATGTGTCTTTATTCCTAAGCAAAAGAACATAAAGAAGACGCTGTCCTAAAGTAGACCTGAACTGTGAGTTTTGGCAGAGAGAGTAGGGGGGACTTCCTTCAACAGATATCTATTAATTGCAAAATTAACTAATCTTTATCCAATCCCGTCAAAAAGCTCACTAATTCCTAGACCTTTTTCTGAGCCTAAAATGGTGGTGGGCTGGCCTGGCATAGCTCTGCCCCCACTCACCTACTAATATAGTGCATGTGGAAAGGTATCTCATCTTTTCTTCCCAAGAATTTCCTGTAGCCCATACTCAAGCATGTCTCTACATTGTTGTCCTCCTGGAACACATCACTAATTTAAACAGGCAAGATTAACTAGAAGTTTAAACAAAAAATTACTTTTTTTCTTGTTAGAGCCTTGCTGTTATAATAATACAATAGTTAATACCTGCTTGATGTTTCTTCACATATCCTCAATCCTCATTCCTACATGCATTATCAAGGAAAAGCAAGCTCTTCCTCAGATGATATATAGGACTAGTTAGACTTCTTCTAAAAAAAAAAAACCTAGATTTTGCTTAGGGTATCCTGGGTATTTTTCTGAAGAGTTCCACACTACATCCAAGGGTTCGCAAGGTGTGCTTTTGCATCACCTAGAAGACTAGAAGTCTCAGCTATTAATTGTTCCCGGTCTTCAGGATGAAGACATTAATAACACAACCTGAAGAAAAGAAATAATTACAGGCATTAGCCAATGGTATTGACATCCCTTTCATTCAGTTTGCTTTTCTAGAATGCTGATTGAGCACAGGGAATGAGCTAGCAGAATAATGGTTGAAGAAATAGCATTCGGATATTTTAAGGCATGGGCTGAACTCAGGATTCCATATAATGCTACATTCTTGGACTTACGTACTTAACTGCCTTCTATTTTGGGACTCACTCAGAATGTTCTCTCTTGCTCAGTAATTCATAGTCACAGTACTTAGAAGCAGAACTACAGTTGTCCAACACTGCCTTGGGTTTTCCAGACTCTGGAGGAAGAATGGTTAAGTATCAGAGATTCATCTAAGATAATGTTGTTTTTTCAAACTAGTTCCTCTTTTCATTCCGGTACCACTATATTTCTATCAAAGAATCTAGGACTTTATCCTTCCAAGTTTCCTAAATAACACTGGGAATGCAGAAAAGCTTATAGGCTCTGCTTTGACAGGGATAAAAATATTTTAGGCTACACTCAAAGGGCAGGCTGGGCTAAGCATGAACCAATGTCAGCTGCTGGTTTTAGACAGAATCTCAAAGCTTCACTAACCTTGTTGACACCCACTCATATCTATGAATTTTCTTTGAGGCACAATCCACTTTTCCCTCTGACCACATCTTGTAAATACACATATAAATACACTCCTCCTGCCTTGCCACAGGAGCAGGCTAAGAGATGATCTGCAGTAATGAACCACATATACAGAATCATGGAATTGTTTGGGTTGGAAGGGACCTCAAAGCCCATCCAGTCCCAACTCTGTGCCATGGGCAGGGACACCTCCCACTGGACCAGGGGCTCCAAGCCCCATCCAACCAGGCCTGGAACACCTCCAGGGATGGGAGAGCCACCACTGCCCTGGGCAACCCGTAATTATCTGGCCATGAAGAGCAGAAATTAAGCCATTGGCTTCAAGTGGACCAAGTCTATATGTAGATTTGTGTGCGTGCAAGATCATGAGCTATATCAACAGTGAAAATGTCTAACTTCTGTAAAGATGTGCATCGTTACTGTAGAACTATGCAAGTATTTCTTTGATATGAAGTGAACTGCATGAATGCGTCCATAAACTTTTTTTGGAACACATGATAAACAGAACGTCAAGTTGCTTGGTGCTCAGCAGTGGGAAAACACTTCAGACGGTTCAAATTTGCAAGGAATAGTAATATTAATTTAATGTTTACTTTTCCTATGCCGTTTTTTTTTTTTTTTAGAGGCGATAAACTCCAAAATCTAACTCCAAAATCTAACTTGCAGTGCTAGAGCAAACAGATTACTCTTGGCCTGTAGCCACACAGCAATGCATAAGCACAAACAGAACAAACACTAAAGCGTCCATGAAGATGAATCTATAATAAATGCCTCAGCTTACATGTATTTGACAAGAACTGCACAGATAAAAATGAGTTTTAATTGCTTTGACGATGCACAAACTCGATTAGCCCAATGTTAACATCCACGATGAAGGTGGACTGAGAACGCACGTGTATAGACTAGCCAGCAGAAAGCACGTGGTTATGGACACACAAAAAACCCAACAAAAAAAAAAACAAATAACATGGGCAGAAAACCGAGAATAAACACTAGTGTCACAAGCTGCAAAGAGGGAAGAGAAACCATTTCTGCCCAGATGCTCATGCTGACTTTGAAGCCCACAGAAGCATCTTACTCTGCAGACTGAGCCGTGCCACACCCTCCCAAAAAACCTCACCAGGCATCCACATAAACACGTTTCACCCTTTAAACTCTTAAGCCTGGCATCCACAGCCCCCACTCACCACAGAGTCCTGGGCCTCTGCTCCAGGTCCCCAGGGCTGCAGGCGGCTGCTGGGCGCCGGCGACGAGCCCGCCCTCTCCTTCCTGAGCTTCGCTACAGCCCCTGCGAGCTCGCCCCCTCCTCTCGGGCCCGATGGGGCAGAGCCACAGCCACCCCACCGCCAGGGGTGCGCCACGGGCCCCTTCTCCCCGGCACCACAGCGGGAAACAACGGGGCCGCCATAGCGCTGGAGGGGCAGGAAGGTGGCGAGGGGAGCTGAGGGGGCGCAAGGCAACGAGGGGGCACGAGGGGAGCTGAGGGGCAAAGGGGAACGAAGGGTGAGAGGCGAGGAGGGGGCGCAAAGCAACGAGGGAGCGCGAGGACAGCAAAGGAGCGCGAGGACAGCAAAGGAGCGCGAGGACAGCAAAGGAGCGCGAGGAGGGCGCGAGGGGGCGCGGGAACAACGGGGAGCGCGAGGGGGCGCAGAAACAACGAGAAGCGCGAGGACAGCGCGGGAACAGCTCGAGACACGAAGGCAGCCACGGGGGCGCGAGGACAGCTCGAGGCGCGAAGGCAGCAGCGAGGCGCGCGCGCCAGGCTGAGTGGGCGGGGCCGAAGAGAGAGGCACGGCGGGGGGGGGGCTCACGTCACGTGGCCTGGGAGTCGGGGGTCAGTGATTGGTTCCGCACGGGTCCCGCTCTCCCCCCCCCACCCAAATCGCGTCACGTGGTCTGGGAGCCGGGGTCGGTGATTGGGGCCGCACGCGTCCCGCTCTCCCTCCCCCCCCCCGTTAGTCACGTGGTCCGGGAGCTGGGCCGGTAGTTGGCGCCGCACGGCTCCTACTTCCCTCCCCCATCAAGTCACGTGGTCTGGGAGCCGAGGTCGGTGATTGGTGCCGCACGGATCCCGCTCTTCCCCCCCCATCAAGTCAAGTGGTCCGGGGGGGGTGTGGTTATGGTGCCGCCCCCCCTTCACGAATCCCGCTTTTTCCCCCATCAAGTCACGTGGTCAGGGTGCCGGGGGGGGGCGTTGTGGTCCCGCTCTCCCACTGCCGCACCCCCTGCCCTTCCCCTGAGGTCACGTGGTCCGCGCGCCGCAAAGCAGCGAAGCGCTTTGCGACAGGGTGACAGCCAAATGGTGCGACAGCGGCGTCGGGCGCAGCAGCAGCAGCCGCGGCGGCCCCGCTCCGCGCCCCCCCATGCGAGCAGCGGGGGCCGCGCCTGAGCTCCGAGCGCTCCCCCCGTCCCCGCACCGCCCGTAGCGCCCGCACCGCCCCCGACACCCCTCCCCACCCCGGTGCGGGTGCGAACCCCAGCGCCATGGCGTCCAACGCGGCCGAGAGGGAGATCCTCTTCACCGACATCCAGGTGAGGGGCGTCGGCCCGCGGCGAAACCACACCCCGCCAGGACTTTCCCGGGGAGGTGGGATCCCCAGCACTTGGCGGGGAGATGGGGGTCCCTCGCCTCCAGTGCCGGGGAGAATAGGAGTCCCTTCTCTTCAGGAGAGGAGGTTGGGGTCCCTAAAGGCGAGGTGTGACGGGGGTCTCTTCCCTCCAGTGGTGAGGGAGATGGGGGTCTCTGAAGGCGAGGTGGGGATTCTCCCCCTCCAGGCGAGGAGGATGGGAGTCCCTAAAGATGAGGTGTAATGGGAGTCTTTCTTCTCCAGTCAAGGAGGATGGGTGTCCCTTCTCTCCAGTGGTGGGAGGTATGGGGGTCCCAAAAGGCGTGGTGGGATGGATGACCATCCTTCCTGCAAAGAGAATTGGGGTCCTTAAAAGCGGAACGGATAGAGTCCCTAAATGGGGGGAGGATGGGGGTCCCGCCCTCCTGGCGGGGAGGATGGAGTTCCTAAAGACAAGAAGGATGGGGTTGTCTTCCTCCTGGTGGGGAGGATTAGGGTCCCTAAAGGCTGGGAGAGCAGGGAGTCGTCCGTCCCCGTCCTCCCCCCCCCCCCCCCCCCCCCAGTCTGGCAGCGAGGATGGGGATCCTCTCCTTCCTGGTGAGGAGGATAGGGGTCCGTAAAGCTGGGGAGGATGGAGTCCCCTCCTGGCGGGGAGGATGGGGGTTCCTAAAGGTGAGGAGGAAGGAGTCCTCCCCCTCCCGTGGCGGGGAGGATGGGGTCCCTAAAGATGGGGAAGATGAGTGTCCTCTCCCTCCTGACGGGGAGGATGGGATTCCCCCTCCCCCAGGTGTAGAGGATGGGGTCCCTCTCCCGGCGGGGAGCGGGCGGTCCCTAAAGGCGGGAAGGGCGGGGATCCCCCCGTGGCGGGGAGGATTGGGGTCTCCTGCCTCTGGTGAGGAGGATGAGGAGGATCGCGGCGGCAGCCCCTGCCCGCCCCCCGCGGGCCTCTTCCCGCCGCTCCTTCTCCCGGGAGCCGCCCGGGCACGGCCCCACCCCGCCGCGACCCGCTTTTGTCTCCTCTTCCCTCCCTCCTTCCCGGCGGCCGCGGCGCTACCGCCCGGCCCTGCCCCCGCCGCGGCCCCGCACCGAGCCCCGGGCACGGCCGCCGGCAGCCCCGGGCAGGGCAGCCCGAGGGGCTCTCCCCGCACAGGGGCGGGAGCCGTTTCCTCCCTGCAGCCGTTGCGCGGGCGCGGAGCGGCCAGCGCTGTGTCCGCCGAAGCAGCCCCGCACGGCAAACGCCCCGCAAGCTCGGGGGCCGCGAGCTCCCGCTGCGGGGTTTGAGCCGTTTCGGCTGCCTCTGCAACCGTGACTTTTGTGCCACTCCGCGCAGGGTTCGATGCGATTTGGGAGCTTCACTTTTGTGCTCTTATCTGGAAGTGTCAGCCCAACCTGCCAGCGCTTCCGCTTCCTTGGCCAGAAGAAGGCTGGCTTTTTTTTTGTTCTTGCTTTCTTTTATTTTTTTAAATCTATGCGAGCTGTTACAGTTAACCAGGCAAAGAATGCATCTCTGAATTTATTAGTTGGATAATTAGCCAAAGTAAGAAGCCCATAAATGGAAAGCGTCAAATTTAATGTTCGAATGGAAATGAGAAAGGCAGGCTTTAAAAAGGAGAAATTTTACTTCCTATATGCTGTAGTCTCCTGTAATTTTAAACATTAGCGATGCACTCACTTGAGAAACAAAGGAAAAGAAGGCACGATAGAGTTAGTTTGATATTGTAGCACATGAGATGGCTGAGGGCTAAGAATCCATCTGAAATGCTGAACTTTAATCAGCAGCTCATAAGTGTCTGGGAAGAATCGCTATGTTAATACAAACTTGATACGATGATATATAAGCTGGTAAACCTGTTTGAAGTGGTGAGCTGTGTGAATAAGTAACTGTGGTAGTGTTACAGGTAAAGCTAAACGGAAGCAGAATTTCTGTAGAAGCACTTGAGAGTGGGGTTTGGGTTAATTTAAACGGAAATGAGCAGGGTTTTTTTGTTTGGGGGGACTTTTTACTGTTGAGAGTGGGAAGAGACTGATATACTAATTTAAAATAAAACAAAAACAACAAAGAAGATGAATTAGATCCTTTGGTTGCACGATCTCTTCTGTTGTATGTAGTGACTTCTGTATTGATAAGTACAATTCTTTGGAAATCCTGATAGTGTTAAAGGTTTATAAACCACTAACTTTTAGTTATTTTTAAAAGGAACTTCCATATCAGGAAGCACCACTTTAAAGGTGGTGTTTTGTTTGCAGTGGGATATATTAGCAGTGGAATCTGAAGGCATTACTATCATTTTTACTAGGAATTCTTCAGAACAAATTGCTCTTCGTATACCTGAGCATGAAAGCTGGTTTAGCGGCCTGTTCCCAAAGCAAAGGGAGCTACGGTGCGGTGCGAGATACGCCATTTCAGTCCTGGCTCTTCAGAAGGAAACTTCCTCTATCTAGAAAGGTCGAACTTAAAAAGTGCTTACATGTAAAATGGACTTTTTCTTGCACATCGCAGTCTTGCGCAGAAAGATGAGGAAGTTGTGGAGTGCGTGGCTACTGTAAAGGTTAAAGTGTCACAGAGTTTGGTTGATCTAGATCGTGAACGCTGTGTGGTTTAGAAGTTTTGCTAACATTCATGAAAAGCTACTGGAAACAAGCTAAACCCAGTGCTAATACTGGGAATGGAATCTGAAGTGGGTACCAGCCATAGATCACTAACACAGTGCTTACTGATGCTGTATGTGCTGCATGCACTTGGTTGCCATAGCCCTGCGTACTCCAATGTGCCATACAGAGGGAATGGTTGGGTTTAGGTGAAGCTGATAAAAGCGGATCAGCAGTCGTGGATCAATTGAACTCCCCAATATAAATATTGGCCAACTTTCACAGCTCCTAACAGGGTGTGAAGTGAGTTCTGAGAAAATACGAAAACAAAAAGGCGAAATAACCAACTGCTGAGAAGAAAGAGGTAAAACATAGATGTGGTGTATGTTCTTGCTTCAAAGTGTGCTGATTTTAATTAAACAGGCCGTGGGTTACACCTCTCAGCAACAGTTTTATACTTTAGAAGTCTGATAGAGCAGTTTCTTTAAAACCTTTGCCTTGCAGATCTCCACTGGACATTTCTGTCCTGCTTTTCCTACAAACTATTTTCTCTGTTCTGTGCTGTCATTCTTGAAACAAATCAGACAGTTGGTAGGACATGAAATGCACCTCTTGCCTCTAAGCCAGTGTTCACCTGGGTTTGTTCAGGGTGAAAAATGCAACACTTGTTCCTCAGCAAATGTGTAGTACAAAATAAACTGGGTGGTAAACAAATCCTCTTTTTAGTTTATTCTGCTTGGTAGCTTCACCAGTTAAATTACCTGATTACCAAAGATTCCAAGATTACATAAAGCCAGCTTGCCTTTTTACCCCCTTTTATCTCCAATACGGACCCTTTTGTAGGAGGGGGAAGGAGCTTGGGTAAGAACACGTACTGCTGATGTTACCTTCCCTTCCAAATTCATGCTGTCCTTCTCTGGACTTGCATCCTTGTAGAACTTTGTCCAGCAGGTAAACCAGCCCCTCCAGTGCTTGCAGTCAGGTTAGTCACACAGCCTTTAACTCTTTGCTTCCTAGTGGAAGCACAGCTCTGTTTCCTCATAAAATTAAACTTTAACTTATGATGCTGTAGGCTGTTCATACCTGTGAAATAAAACCTTTTAAGTTTTCTATGAAAAAAAGGTGATTTAAAAAATAGATTAAAAAAATAGATTAAAAATACTAACTTTTTGTGAGGCGGTGCGTATGTCCGAAGTACTTTCTTGGCAGTGGTGATTGATGTCAGCATAGTAAGTCGATATGGCTGGGGTGACAGAAATTATTACTTAGCATATTTAAATTAAGCTATCATGTATACGCAGTGATTGCAGTTTTTGTACTTCTAGATGTTCTCTGTCACTTCTTCACTAGACAGTAATGTAAATGTTTTAAACTTTAGACCTCTCTCGTTAACATTATAAGTTTTATTTAAAGAAAACTCTTGGTTCGCTCAGAATTGTGCTTCTAAACCAATACCTGTTTAACAACTGGGAAAAGAGTCTGTTACTTGGTTTTCGTTGCATAAATGAAATTGTTTGGTCAAGATAGAGAACCTGGGCTGTGCCCTTAAGTAAATAAGCATGTACCAGACCCTCATGTGCTTCAAATGGAAGTGTTAAACGCTTTTCTTGGAGTGAGTTTTTCTGGCTTGGCCATAATATGCATTTCTAAAATTACAAAACATTGACAGAAATGTCTTTATTTCCATATTGGTCAGAATAAAAGGATATTTAATGGATATTTTGCTTTAATGGAAGCACTAGTCATACAGTTTCCTGAAGTGCTGTACTTGAGGATCTTGAAGCATAAGCATCCTGACAGAATCACGTTTAAAGGCCATTGGTAACTTTTTTAATGTGATGAACGGTACCACAAATGGAATTTGTGACTTATCCTTGCACAATAACATATTCAGGAAAGGTTTATTTGACTTTTCTGTTTCATATCTGCGACAAGGACATTCATAAAATGAATATGATTGAAAAACATTCAGTATTTTGTTAGTGTGCATGATATAAACTGAGCAGTTGAGTCCTAGATTAGACAGCTATGTTTTGTATATAAACGTATGCAAACCTAGGAGCTTGTACCTTGCTGTGCTGGCTTGAACTGCGTGAGAGGACTCTGAAGACCTTCATGTCATTCCTGCCTCCTCTCAGCGAGGTGACATTAGACAGATGACTTTGCTTACTCATGTCTCAGTGTCTCCGTTTTTAGAGCAGAGTTAATCATGCTTTGCTTTTTTAGAGATAAAAAGCACTGTGTATTTATTAATAGCTATGGACAAGTGCCTAAGGACACCTTAAAAAGGTACAAGTAACCTAATTAATCTGTTTTGAACACACTTTGTAATTAGGCTGAGCTCTCAGCAGCAAGGCTGCCTTCAGATGCTGCTCAGGTAGGACAGAGGAGCCTCACATAATTTTGAATTACTCTTGTCTCTTCAGAACAAGAAAATGTCACATTCAAGTGAAAATAGCCTGAACTGGGCTACTGCAGCCTAGACTTAGTGAAAATGTGTGTGCAGCTGCTCAGGACTTCTTAGGGCCCTAAAAATGCTCCCAGAACTGATGGGTTTAGGGAAGCACTTCAGTTTTTTTTCCATTTGTGGGTATATATTACTCTTTAAACAGTACTGTGTTCAAAACTTGCATTAGTAGAATATACATCCTGTTCTCAGTGGAACATAAACAGTCCTTAAAATACCTTTAGGTAGGTGCATGGGTGGGGGTGGTGGTTTTGTTTTGGGTTGGGTTTTTTTCCGCCTTCTGAATTCTGTCAGCTGGCCTGTTAACATAGGAACTCATATGTGATGTAGACTTGTATACATTTGACTGAATTCTCTTTACAGGAGCAGATGTCTTCCAAAGGCATAGATCTGTTATTTCAACTCCAGACAAATTATTAGTGATGGCCAGTAAAAAGTGTACTTAGTTTCAATGTGTGTAATAGCTCTGCTGCAACATTTTTATACATTGTGAATGGTCATTCATTACAAGTTAACCTAAAATCTGCTGCAGAATAACTAGATAAACGTGTCCTTTAGGTTGGGAAATGCTGGTTTAAGGGCTTAATGGTGGGATTAAGAATCTCTTCATCAATGTCTCAGTGCTTTGCTGAATTAGAGAGTAAGACATTGCATGGCCCCTGCTGAGATTCAGAGTAACAGAGCCCTGTGGTGTAGTATGTGCAGCACTAGGGTCCCGGTCTGCTTTCTGTTCTTGTTTTTTCTAGAAACCACTTGTACAACTGGTACAAATTGTTTGATGGTAGGCTTTCTGTTTGTTTGTTTCGTTTCTCTTTGTTTCATTTTCTTACTGGGGATCCAGTAAGAGAATGAGTTCAGGAACAGACTGAGCTGAAGTGTCTCTTCTGCGATATCCGTGGGTAAGGCGTTCATATGGTTCTTTGCAGCTTTAATTATTAATGCTTGATTTGCAATCCCTACCAAAAGCAAAATAGCTTCTGTGCTGGGTGGGGGGGGGGATGTTTTGTTTTTAAAGAAATAAAATATATGTTGTAGGATCCGGTCTGTGGCTTCTGTTACTTTGAGATGGATTCAGAAGTGCTACACCAAAACAGAAACCAGCAGTGCCATCAGCTAAGGAAATGCTTTGGGGCTGTCGTTGCAGTAATGTTCTATCTGGTTAGTTTGTTTATTTGAGCTGCAGCGATATGATTCTGTCACACTGACACAAGTCCACACCATTATTGTTAGGGCCACTTTACAGTCATTTACTGTGTTTTTCAGCTCACCAGTGAGCTGAGCTGCTTGCAGGGCAGTCTGGGCGTGCATCCGATGGGGCAAAGTTCTTCTCTGCGGGTTTTCTCCTGGTGCTTTGAGGGGTGCTTTCCAAGACCTTCAGGAATTCTGTGCTTGGGTCAAACTAACGGTTTTGTGACATCCATCAGCTTTAACAGTGCAAATTTGAGCATCTGGTGTGGAACATGTGGCTGAGTTCTGTGGCAAACAGGCACGATATGAACAGGATAGCAGTGTGCAGTTGCAGTCTTGCGTTCAGCTAAATGGACCAGCCCTACTGGGAATTCTGCTGCTCTTGTACTATAGCTGATGGAAGAGGCTGAAATCAAGCTATTCTGGCTAATGCGTTTAACGTCACAAATGGGGTGAGTTGAAAGAGTTCAAAGAATCATAGAATGATTTGGGTTGGAAGGGACCTTAAAGTTCATCCAGGGACACCTCCCACTGGATCAGGGGCTCCAAGCCCCATCCAACTTGGCCTTGAACCCCTCCAGGAATGGAGCAGCCACTACTGCTCTGGACAACCTGGGCCAGGGCCTCCTCACTCTCACAAGAAAACATTTCTTCTTACTAGCTCATCTAAAGCCACCACCAACTGTGGGTCAGGGGGATCAAATTCTTTTTTAAGAGTAGGCTACACCTTCTGTTTTTATTGATGTGAGATGTAAGTGCCAGTTCTTATTCTGTATGTTGATGTGATGCCCATTTTGGCTGCAGATCCAGTTTGCTGCTACAGTGGTGTACAGAAAACTTCTGGAGAGGATGTGCTGCGATGGCAAAGCTGAGCTTTCCTCAGTGTGGTTCCTTGCTTCTGCTGAGCAATTGCAAAAAAAACCAAGACTGTTAGCATCGGTGTAGTTTTGTCAGAACAACTGACAAGGCCTTTGTTGTTATATTATAAACATACAGATAACTCTCAAGGACCAAGTAAGGAATGATTGACTGGGAAGGGCTGGGATGGGTTATGAAGGGTTGATACACGCAGATCTTTCCTGTGCCCTAAAGAAAGGTTGATGTATGGCAGGATCCAGAGAGTTTTCTTTGGCCTGTTATGCAAATCAGGAAAACTCGGCTATCTTGGTAGAACCTTTAATGTGGACATTGATTAATTAGCTTAATCTGCCTGCAATTCCTGCGGATTCCTTTAAGCCTTATTTTTTTCACTGGAGACATACTGGATTTTAAATGACAGAGAATTTGAGTTGTTCCCTAAATAACTACAGGTTAGAGCACTTGACTCAAAAGCCTGTTTCACATCTGTAGTGTTGTGTAGGGTAGTTTGGTGTGGAAGCAAACTGGCTTTTATGTTGAGGTTTCTCAAGCCTTTGCTCTCCTGCAGTGTGGTAGCAGGGCTCATAAAACACAAGAACACGTTAACCTGAAAATGAAAGGAGCAGAGCCTGTGCTGTTTCTGCTGAGCAGAAGCAGGGGACAGCTTGACGCTGACTTTCCACGACTGTTTAGAGTGTCATGGAATATAATAATGGGTGGTGGCGGATCTGTCGCCAGGAGAAGGCACGATGCCCTCTACAACACCAGGATGCTAATAGATAGTATCAAAGGGCTGAGATAAATCACAGAGGTGGTGCAGGGCTCAGTTAGTGTGATGGGAACACTTGCAAGCAGCTCAGATCAGAAAGGAGAACTTCTGAAACTACAACAGTAGTGGTTTCTGAATTAGCGCTGGGCCTTAAACCCAGGGAACATTGCTCAGCTTCTGGAATAGAAGGGCTGATAATACCTTTCTTTTCATCTCCTAAAAGTTAGTACCCAAAGCACTTACAAATCACCATCATGTACTGTTTCTTGATGAAATCTGAAAATAAAATATGTGCATGAACTTCAGGAGTGCCTGTGTGACATCCTCCTGTGTACTCCCATTAGTTAGACTACTGAAATAAATAGGTTACCAGAAGGAATAAGAGCTAATAGTAATTGTTATTTACCTGATTTGGAAATAGTTCTTGCAAATATATGTGGTGAGCTGCTGCGAAATTTTTTTTTATCTATTTGTATGTGTATATATATTTTTTTGTAATTTATAAACTTAATGTAAATGTTCAGGAGAAACTGAGACTTGGTCATTAGAAGAAACAGGAAAAAGTCTTTTTTTTTTTTTTTTTTTAAGTCCCAAACACAAGCTACCTGCTTAATCAGGAGAAAATATTAATGGTATAGTTTAGTCTGTCCTTGGCACTATAGTTTGCTCATGAACTTCGGAACTTTAACTTATGTTTTTGTGAAAACTGTTCCGAAATATATTCAGTTTGGGGTTTTATTGCAGATCACTAAGACACAGAGGAGGTTTGTGACATAAATTTAGGATAGAGAAATTCCAGTTGATTCCTGGACCACGCCACATGCTGGAATAGGAAGCTTCGCTCCCATCATCAGACCTTGTCAGCTATGGCTGCACGCGAGCGTTTGCCGTGTTGTGTTGCTTTACACTTGCAGACAGCTCTGTGGTGAACAGCTTTTGTTGGGAGCTTTGTTTTGGTGAGGTTTCCCCCACTAACTCAATTTTCAGCCAGATCAGGTTCACAGTCTGGTTCGTGTGTGGCCATTTAAACGCTTGTACTGGCATATATCAGGAACAAGCTGTTAGGGGAGGTTGGGACTGCTGGTTCTTCAGGGTGCCTTTTTTGCTGCAGTGCTGGCTTAGGCAGTAAAAGGTTCATCAGATTACAGGCTGAGATTTACTCTCGTGTATGTGGCTTTGAGCTAGGGACTGTGAAAGGCATCCAATTCTTCTGCGGATGAATATATGGATAATGAACAGACTGTGTATTGTCTGTGGCAACTCTTTTCTAGCCTTGCATTCTTCAAGCTGGAGGTCTCACAATATGCTGCGGGTGACAGCAAAAAACCTGCTTTGTCTGAAAAAAAAGTATTGAAAATAGAATTGTTTTGGAAATTGTGTGGATGTAAGATATAGTTTCATGTAGTGTGATGTCAAAGGTTAAGAGGTGTGAAAGTTTTGTAGCAGTGCACCAGGCGAATGTGGGGACGTGACCACAGCTCCATTTGCTACCTTTCAGAAGCTGCTGTTAAACCGTTTACACAGCTGAGGCAAGGAGCAGTTGTGAAAAATTTAGAGTCTTCCTATTTCTTTAACTGAAGTGAAAGAAAAAGTCAGTGTACAATTGAAACAGGCTTGAATTTTGGGATGAAGACAAGTTACCATGCAAATGCTAATATAAAATTACTGTCCATAAAGACAAGGTGAGGGGTGTTACGGTTTGTTATTAATACATTTGTCAGTTATTGAATAGTTTGATAACTGTGAGCCATTTCAGTAGTAGGAGAAAAGCCCAAACACTGAGGAGTTGAGCGTTTGCAGTGACACAGTATCTCTCGATGGTCACACAAGTACTGATGAAAGCACTGCTTGGGGGACTTTGAATTTCTCTGTTCAAGATTGGTGCTGTGCTTCAGAGGTCTGGTCAAATATTGCGGGGGGGAGACCTGAAAATATTGTGCAGAAATAGCAGATGTGAGGTAACACTTCTCATGCAGTTGATTCATTTCATAAATTATCAATTCTTTCTCCTTACACCCATGGACAAACTCTGGGAGTGTTATCTCATAACTCATCTGTGCCATTAGAATCTGGGACACTGGGTGGTGGTGGTGAAGGATTATCTCTAGAACAAACAAGGAGCGTGGTTTTGGTGATTCTGGATGTTCCAAAGCACTCTGCTTTCAACTGGCTTGTGTGTGTAATGTGGGCAAGAAACTTTCTGCCAGTCCTTAGAGAAATGGAAAAAAACTTTCTTAGTTCTGTTGTTCTGCCTACATTTCTTCTTTCTCTTCAGCAGCCAGAGGGACTGAACTGCTTTTTGACAGATCTTAGGACTTACACTGTTTGCATCTCTTTAGTCAGTAGATCAGAGATTGAAATTGCTCCTCCGTCGTTGTGATGCATATTATCTTATCACTTGGGTTTTTAGGTAACTTAAGTCCAAAAGCCTCCACACCTGTTGTTGAGAATTTAGAAGGTGTGCAAACTGACTGTGCGGCATGTTGCTTTTTACAAGCATAATATGTAAAACCCTCCCCTGCTTTTCTGCTTGATATGTTTGTTTATGCGAACAGACTTGGCAAAACAATGAAGTGGAATGTGTTTTAGGAAGATGCTCCCTTTGTAGATGGATCTGCATATGACGTGTCAAGGTTATTCCTTCCCTAATTATCACATCTTGTAGGCCAAAATTACAAGACAAATGGTGACAAGAAGTGTCAGCTCTTCTTAAAAATCAAAGACAAAACTGCATTGTTATCCCCTGAAGCTGTAAGGATGTGTGCTGCTGTGTCCGGAGCACCAGAGGAGTCTTGGGGGTGTGGTGGGCTGGGGAGGCAGAACGCAGTCAATGAGGTTCTAGCAAAAGGATATAGGAGACAGAGTCAGACTGAAAGCAGAGTTTCCAAGACTTGTAGTGAGAAGGACCAAAATAAGCCCACTGCGGATCTACTGAACAGTTTAAAATCTGCGAGGCTTTTTCTGTAGGACATGTTCTAAACTTAGTGGCAGCAGCAGAAAAGTAAAAGTACTGTAAATCGTCCGTGCCTGACTACTAGTGCAGCATTCTTGAACTGCTGCCCAGCTGGGACTCAGCAATCGCCTTTAATGGAAGCGTGTTTTCTGCAATATTGGAGTTTGTTTATTGCTTATTTATAAGCTCAGATGAAGCTGGTGTTCTGGGCTGAGAATGACGGGATGATGAAAGTTATCATTTGCAAATTATAGTTTCTGTATACTTGGAGATCCTCGGGGAGATTATTTACATTTTGTCCTTGAAACTTAACCCATTATTTAATGATTTTTCTTCAAGTTGCTAGGACTTGTGTCTTCGGTCTCTCCTCTCCTGAAGAGATGAAAACATGACCTTTTGAAATTTTAAACAGACAGTGCTTCAACATTAGAACAAAATGTATTTTAGAGGGGATTTAATTATTCTCTACTTCTTTATTCATACCAGTTAGTCTGAGTTAAACTGTGTGTTTTTCAGTTGGGAGAAAAATGTAATCAGTTGTAACCATGAATCTCTTATCAAGTTGGTTCAAACATGATCCCACCGCATGAGCCGCTTCACAGCGTAATATCAAAATCTGACTTTTTGCCTTTTCATGTTGAATAGGCGCTTCTCAAATAAACTAACTATGGCAAACTAGATTTCATTCAGCTCATTTTTGAGGGTCAAACTCCTTTCTTGAATTCTGCCTTTTGTTGTAGCATACTGCAAACTGTAGAAACAATTGAGTGTTGGTTTAAAGGCTTTAGAAATTGGTGTTCACCTGTGTCGGCGTTCTGTACAAGAGCGAGGGAATGTGTTCTCAAGATTCTGACAGGCTTAAAGAAGAGAAATCCTTACAGGCTCATCAAGTGTAGGAGGGGAGCACATTGCTCTGCCGTAGAGTAGCATTCAGCATCATCTGTTGTTTTTCAGGTTAGCAGCCAGCACCACACTTAAAGTGTTCTTTTTTGAAGTGTTTCTGTTTGGTGGGAGCAACTCGAAGATGCAGACAGGGCAGCATCTGCTACGGACGTGGGAATTGGTTTCTTTAACTCCAATTGGATTCTTGAACCAGCTGACCTTGGGTATGAAAGAGAGACAAGGGAGATGCAAGTTCTGCAAGTGGTCTCCTGTTTTTGTAACTCTTCCGTTTCTATACAAGACAGTACTGTTTTATGGACTCAAAGTAACATTTCCTTTCTTTAGCATTTCTCTGCCTTCCCATCTATTGCATTTACTTGAATTAATTTGTCATCAATTTAAGGTTTTTACAGTGCCTCAAGTGAACAGATTTTTGGAACTTAACTACAGGCATCCCCATTCTGAATTTATTTACATTTTCTAAACTAGGCAGATGAATAATTTTCTTCTCAATTTCCACCTAGCACGTAACATTTTCCTGCAGATTTCCTTCACTAGGTTTTGTCTTGCACTTTTCTAACCAGTTATGTTGAAAATGTCAGATGTTTCTAATCACTTTTATGAATTTTTCCACTGTTGTAAAATAAGCTGTCTGCTGTCCTGAAGTATTTAATTGTTGCTTTATCGCAATACTTGAAGCTTAAAATGTAGCCAAGTACATCTACTGAGAATTCCTGCAAACCTGGATTACAGCAGCAAAGAGCATTTTGGTGGCGCACACTAAGAGTCAGAGGGGCCCATTCCCTCGAGGTCATCAAAAGGAGAAGGGAAGAGCTGGCTGAGGTTCTGGCATCTGCAGAAAATGGGAAGAACCTGCATCCAGTCAGAAGCGTTGTCCATTCCCTAGAATGTTTATCATAATGCCAGTTCATTTCATCCTTGTTAGGTAACAGGTTGCCCAGAGCAGTGGTGTCTGCCCCATCCCTGGAGGGGTTCCAGGCCAGGTTGGATGGAGCTTGGATCCCCTGATCCAGTGGGAGGTGTCCCTGCCCATGGCTGGGGGTGGAACTGAATGGACTTGGAAGTCCTTTTGAACCCAAACCATTCTATGATAAAACAGTGGGAAGGGTGTGAAAAAGCAACCAGTAATGCTCAGAGAGGTCAGGGAAGTGCACAGCTGAGAGGATGCTAGCCTGAGCTTTAGCCAGTGTCTTGTCTGGGAAGAAGGTGTAGACAGGTTGAGATTGTACTCCATTTTTGTGTGGTTTAATTTATTTTTTTATGATGGAGACTGCTATTTATTTTTCTCCTGTGCCTCAACATCTTTAACAGAATGATTGAGAGAGCCTCAAAAACTACACACACCCCTCTACACCCCCACAAACTGTCCTGCCCTGTTTCAAACACAGCTGGGAAAGAGCCACAGCCTCCTAAAGTTTAAGTTTCTGTCACAATGTGCTGGTGTCTTTAATCAAGCAAAAGTTTTCCTGCTGGTATTTTTCAGTCCAAAGTTAGTGTACTTCTGTCCCCTGAAGATGACACGCTTTAGATTAGGTAGTTCATTATAGAGGAATACATAGGAGATGCTCCTGGGAACGCAACAGGTTAAGCTTCAACCATAAATAGCTTCTGGCTGCAGTTATTTCCTTGTTTAGCTTAAAGGACTTCTCCGTGAAGATTTTGTTGAATGTCATATCTATGTAGCTCTTGGTTATTAATAAGGCAGAATATTCTACTTTGGTTTAACATGTTTTTCATGTTACAATTTCAGTTATTAAGGAAAGGTTTTTCTCAGATTGCTAACTAAAATGCTTCTGAACTGGAATAAAATGGAAAGCTTTTAGCCTAGAAGAAGGAAGTGATGTGCATATCCAAATCAGTTACACTGGCACATTGGCAACATATAGCACTAGCATGTGTTTGAAAATTGCAAGTGTGTGTGAAAACCACTGTGTATGTGTGCCCTGTAAAACAGGGTGAGGCTGCCGATATTAAAAAATGGATCCATTTAAGATAAACAGGTTAAATTCCACGTTCAAGATTCCATTCACGTGATTGGTGCTGGAAAGCACACAGTTCATGTGTAATCGTACCCAGTCTGGAAAAGGAAGGACATTGGAATCACTAACAAGGACGCCTCATGTGTGGGCTCTCTGGATACTCAGCACTGTAAAAGCAACACATTTTTCCTTTGGTTTAATGCAGTTGTGAGGTGAGAACCGTTTGCCATTATTACATAAACTTTGTTTTGTCGCATCTCCTTGAAGGTTTAGGCACATCTATGCAGGATGCATTGAGAAGCTGTTGGGTTTTGCTCCTTTTTTTAAGTTACGCTATAGATCTCGTTGGTGCATTGGCTATTTGGGAACTGATGCTTCCCATTTTCAGTTTAGCTGATAGTGAAACTGTGCTGGTGACAGGAGCGAGATTGGAGGGAGTCCTGCACAAGTATATAAGCAAAATGGGGACCAGCTTACTGGGGAGATGGCACCGAGACTGAAAATAAAGAATAAAACCTGTTAAATGAGCATTAAGAAATCCTTCAGCTATAAACTTCTATTCAACGCTTCTCACTGTCAACTTCATAGAAATGGCAGAGGTTCATTTTGGGTCGTGAGAAGGTGGATTCGGATCACTGCACTGCAGGACAGAGGGGGATCAGGGCTCCTAAAACCTCAGAAAATGTAGAAAGCTTTTAAACCCAAAACTTCGGGCATATTTGTGTTTGAAATGTATATATATGAAGGATGTTTCGTAGCCCACGTCATCAGTAAGTGAAATCACATGCCTCTTTTTCATGGCCGTTGCATATAAAGCAGTTAGGTCAGGGAATTTTCTCTTTGCTTGTGTGGTAGGTTAAGACAGGCCTCTGTTTCTTCTGGGCTTCTGTAATACCTGGGGAATTCTTAAATTGGAAATGGACACAAAGAGCCAGTGAGAAATTTCCTGCCGTGTTTTAAGGGTCAGAGAAGGAAGGGTTGCACAAACACTGTTCCAATGTATCACAGCAGACATCAGTGATGCTCTGTAAAAGTCTCGGACAAATGGGGATGTGAAGTAATGCTTCTATAAATAGCTCGGTGTTCATCCATACACGTTTACTGGAAAGGCATGGAATGAGATGCCTGCATCTCTGCAAGCAGAATTTTGGGTGTGGCAATACTTATTAATCATAGTCCAAAGCAATCTCTTCTGCTGACCACCTGTAAAGATGAGGGGAGGGTTTAAGGAGGCTTTTCCATCTGTCTTTTACTGCTGAAGGTGAAAACAGGAGCAGCATTTCCAGCTGGTTGCGATGTTGGCTGTGAATTTGATACAGTAGCCAAAACTGCTGTGGAAGAATTCTCAATCCTGGAGTAAAAGGACAGAGTTCCTTGGGATGAAGACAAATGTAGGTCCCTTTCCTGTGATAACAGGCTCTGATACCAAGGCACTGTGGCACAGTCCTAGAAAGCACAAAAATCTGGTTCTTCTACCAAGACGGAGTTCAGCCCCTTGGCCTGCTGCCTGTAACACAGATGTTAGTGTTATCTCTGATACGTATTGCTGCCTTCATAATGTACAAAATAGTTGGCTGCTAAAGATGATGGCTTAATTACAGTGGAATGTAGGCTCTCAGCTCTTCCATTAGTTTTGCAATGGCTAAAAATAGCTCATGTAAAATACAGTGAAGTTAAATGGACTGACGTATCGTTTGTCTGTGCTGAAAGCTGGGATTGCCAGGAATGGAGATTTTTACTTTTCCAAATCATAATTACCCATCCGAGGAATGGGGATTCGCACATATAAGTCGTTCTGTTGTGCCTTTCAGATTAAAGAAATGAGTGTTCTTTAGCAGAGTCGTGACACTTGTGTGTGCTATTGAGAAATCCCTGTTTGCTAGATGAAAGGTTTTTACATAATTTCAGAGAATTATGATTTTTAACCTGCATCAAAGGAACAGAGGAGTCTCAAAAAGTGCTTTTGTATTGAGTTTTTTTGGCATCCTTCTCTAGTTTCATTAGAACATGTAACACGGAAGTATTGCCACTTACAGGTGTGGCGATAGCTGATGCTCTAATTTGCAGATGAGCAGAACAATCAGTCTGTTGCATTATCTGAGATAGATAAAAATAACTTCTAATTGGGTAATAGTAGGCATTAACTAATTCATTTCTATCACAGTAGAAGAAAACCACCCTACAAGTGGGAGTGGACCTGTTTGTCACTAAGAACTAATAACCAAGGTCTGGGCTACTTAGGGGTTTATTTTGATATTTCTGCGTGCTGATTCAAACTTTGTCGTAAGCAGGAATTTAACCATGCATGTTTTATCTCAATGTTAGCATCACAGTTGTTGAAAATGTACAGCTGCAATGTTAGCTTAGCATTAAGGTAGGTATATTTTTTGGACGCACGCCTACCAAAGCATCACCTTTGTACAGCATGTGTTGTGTTTGAGGAGGAGTTACCAAAGTTCTCAGGCGTGATTGTGACTCACGTCTGCTCACTGACCTTTTTATCTCTGAAATCCCTTCTGCCGAATTCAATACCATATCCTGTAGCTTGGAAATGCAGGAGAAGGAGGAGGATTTTTTTTCCAACATCTTGAGTTCTCTGTGTAATATTATTCTGCTCTGAATGTTCGGCAAAATTAGGTGAATAATTTATTGGAGGAAGAAAACCCAAACATTTATATTCAGGGAACATAAACCAAAATTAGACTAGCTTTCTGTAACAGCAGCAATGCTTTATTTTAGGTGTTGGCTTTAACACATGCTCGGCAGATACCTGACTAGTTAGGTCGTATTTGGGGAAGGTCGGAGAGTTTCTCTATTGCGGACTGAATACTAGTTTCTGTGTTACCAACACTTAGAGGTAGGATCTTCACGCGTTTGCATGACCTTAGCTTTATCTTAAATTGTTCTGTTTCTTCATTGTCTTGTGCTGGACTTCAAGCATTTCAGAGCAGTAAAACAACTGCTTGAGCGAAACTTAAGCTTAATGTGACTGCAGAGAAATCGGTCAAGTCAAAAGTGAGACAAGTCTAGAATTTCTCTCCAAAAAAACTTTGGTTTAGTCTCTAGCAGTAATTCGGAGTGTATTAATTTTAAAAGGAAATGGATATTGTATGCATCCATTTGTAGTGTTTGGCAAGAATATTAAAATTTACACTTCATTTTAAAAGTTCGTGCTGTGTATGTTAAAGAAATAATTCTAGGCCATTGGGATGAAGTTGTTTATATATTTACAGAAAACTACAGATGTTCCTCTGAAGAAAACAGTAGTTCCATGTCTATTTGTAAGCATTTAAAGTAACTAACAAACAAACAACCCCAAAACGTAAATCCTTTTCAATGCTGCTTTCTGATACAAATTTTAAATTTTACATTTTTTTTTCAGAGCAGACTCAAACTGTCACACACACAAACCAATCATTCTCTGCAGAAAATGCAGCACAAGTTTGCGGAGGGAATTCTCATGTTGGCAGTACAAGATGTGAGACATGGGCATGTCCAGTGTCGCTGCCTGGTCCAGTGAGTGACATGTGCAGCTCCAGTTCATGATCTGTGTCTAAGGGACTTCTTAAAATGTATTTTGTTGCTTTGTACTTGCTTCTCTTTCATTGATTGAACTGTCATCTTTTGAACAGGAGGGGTTTTATTTATCGAAGTATGAATACGTGCTATGATAATGGCATAGGAATAAGATGAGGAATTATCATTTCAGTGTTTCCACTGCACACATCCAGGTGAGGCTGCATTTCAGGGGGAATTCCTCCACTCTGTTGGGCACAGCTCTATGATACAGCATTACTAGAGATATTGCAGCATACAGTGTTAGTAACAGTTCAGGAATTCTTCTTCCCTGTATCTTGAAAGAACTCCGTGATGTTTGGCATTTAGAATCGTAGAACCCCAAGCACTTCATCTACCCATGTTTTAAACCCCTCCTGGGACGGGGACTCCACCACTTCCCTGGGCAGCCGTTCCACTGCTTGAGAACCCTTGCGGTGAAGAATTTTTTCTTAATGTCCTATCTAAACTTCCCTAGTGCAGCTTGATGCCATTCCCTCTCATCCTATCACTTGGGAGAAGAAACCAGCACCCCCCTCTATGCAACCTCCTTTTAGGTAGTTGCAGAGAGCAATAAGGTCTCCTATCAGCCTCCTCTTCTCCAGGCCAAACAATCCCAGTTCCCTCAATTGCTCCTTCTACGACTTGTTTTCCAGCCCCTTCACCAGTTTTGTCACTCTTCTCTGGACCAGGACTCTTGCTCCAGGACCTCAATGTCTTTCTTATAGTGAGGGGCCCAAAACTGAACACCGTACTCAAGGTGTGGCCTCACCAGTTGAAACCATATTAATTATGTAAAATGCAGTTTTCTTCCGAGTGTATACTCCTTTATCTCGTTATACTGACTCCGTTACTGCAGCACCACTGATAATCATGGATACTTCCCATGCACTTACTAACAAGAAGCTAATTTAAAACTAAGACAGCAAGATCCCATTGAGCATGGAGGAGCAGTGTTGCTACAAGTACCATTTCCTGTGCTGGTCTTGCTCCTGGACGCAATAATGCATGTTGCGGCAGCAGGCCCCATTCATCCTAACGGGGATTTCTGCTGTTCCTTTTGCACAGCTGAAACCGGAGAGGGTAGAGTTTGTTCCTGCTGTGCTGGCCTCCGTCAGAATTGATTGCCTGCGAGTAGGAAGTTGAAAGTTCAGACAGTGCCGAAGTGTCTGTACCACCCCCGGTGCCGGAATATCAAGTCACACTGCTTGGATGCTGTAGCTGCCTACTGATCTTGAATGGGTGCTCATTGCCTGCGCTGTAGCCTCCATCGAGTCCTTGCAATCATGGGAAAGGGGATTGTGGGGGTTTTCCTTTAGTATCATAGTTCTTTCCACACCTCCTTGCAGATCCATCTCCCATCAGGAACTGCTACAATGAGAAGCAGCTGAAGGCAGCATTTCTGAAAAGGTTTTCCTTCCTTTCTATGTTGAGGAAGTGTCTCTCTCGTGCCCCTCTCTAACTGCTGGCACAGCACTGCTCGGACACAGATTCCAGTGCTGTAAGCAGGTCTGCGCTGCAGTCGGAGCGCCTCTTGGGGAGCGTGAGCTTGGCGTTAAACACTGGCCTGATAAAGGGTTGTTTGTGGCTAGAAGCCTAGCTGTTGGTGAGGAATCCCCAGGAAATGTTCATCCCTGTCCAGGTGTGATGTTCCAGCTGCGGCAGGCCACGCGGCTTTTCATACAGGAGCTCTAGGACTAGGTGCTGCAGCCCAGCAGCTCGAACAGGGAAGGAGTGGCAGAGAGGACCGGCTGATTGAGGACGGTGGGTTGGGCATCCCTGTTTTAAGGCCCTTTTTTTATCTATTTCATGTCTTCTGGATGCAGCCAGGCACTCTCTGTTAGCACACGAGAGTTGAACCTCTTTTAATCAGTGTCCTACTTGAATTCATCCACGAATGAGGCAATGCACGACGGATATTCGTGCCTTAAGCAGCCCCTTGTTACAAAGCAGAGAGCTGTGACTAAGATTAAGTTTAAATCCTGATTTGCGACATGTTAGCACAGCAAACTAATGCCAAAATCTATTAAGCCTCCAAGGTTTTTTTTTGTTCTCAACGTTGGGTGAGTGCTGAGATCTTGACCACAATCACATTTGCTTCTGGGCAGGAGGAAATAGTCCATGTAGTTCCAGTAATCCAGACAAGCCGTCACATCTGGTTTTGTGAATGACTTCAGGGGGAAGGGAAGTTTGCAATTGATTAACATTGTTCTTAAAATCAAAGACTACTGTAGTTTCAGGAATTACTATAGCGACCTTCAGGGACCTTAGCTCAGAAAAACAACTTTTTTTTTCATTCTTTTTTCTTTTTTTTTTTTCTAAAAGATTATTCAGAAAATCATACTGAGACCTAATAATTCTAAATCTGTGCTTCCAGCTCTTCATAATGAAATGAAAAATTAATAAACCTTTAGTCTTTCTGGTTCGTGGTAATTTTTCAGTCATACATAAGGTGAAAATCCTATTTTTGTGCTTGAAATGAGTATGCTTATTAAACAGCGTAGCATTTTTTACTATACTTGTCCAGCTGGTTTTCTTATTTTAATTTTCTATTATTGTTTATTTAAATGGTTACTAAAATTCAAGAGCATATAAAAATGAATGCTGATAGTTTTAGAAAGAAATATACACAGGTTTACTATGAGTTTTGCTGTGGTCTTTTATTTTTCCCCCAAAGACAGGCTGAGCGCGTGCTGGTAGTGAGTCCTTGTGAAGTGTAAATAATGCTGTGCATGAGTACTCACCAGCTGTTAAGCACGCTGGACTGTGGGGCTCCACTTACCTTTCTTTGCTGCTTCACGGGAAGAATTGTTAATCTGAACTCTTGTCCCGTTCAATATTCTCTGGTGGATTTGTGGTGTAATGCCGGGCAGCTGAGCTGTGCTCTTAGGCCAGCGGGGAAGCTGGGGAGGGGCTCTTGATCAGGGACTGCAGGGATAAGACAGGGAGGAAGAGTTTTACTCAGAAAGAGGTGAGATTGAGATGAGATCTTGGGAGGAAATGTTTTGCTGTGAGGGTGGGGAGGCCCTGGCCCAGGGTGCCCAGAGCAGTGGTGGCTGCCCCATCCCTGGAGGGGTTCCAGGCCAGGTTGGATGGGGCTTGGAGCCCCTGATCCAGTGGGAGGTGTCCCTGCCCATGGCAGGGGGTGGGACTGGATGGGCTTTGAGGTCCCCTCCAACCCAAACCACTCTATGATTCTATGAAGTCTCTGGGAGTTATTAATGCCCAGGATTTTAGCGTTGTCTTATTGTTCTAAGAGGTGGCAACTTGGGAATCTCATTTTGGATTGGAAGTCATTCAGCTTACACACCTTCAGCTGGTTCTCTGGTCTGTTCAGCTTCGTGGCACTCTTTTCAGCAGGGGCATCTCCATCGTTCAGCTATTTAGGCGTCTGATTCCTAAATGGGAGTTTGGGTGGTGAATGCAATTTGGAAGGGCACTCGCTTCTCTAATGATTTGGTTCCTCCTGTGGCTGTTCATAAACGACATTACTGTGCTCTTTGACCACATCAGCTGGAACAGACTCTGTTATTAAAGGACGTGCTCAGACCACTACCCATCATTTTCAGCAGCTATACTTAGACCTTCCCAGGAGTACAGAAATTGAAGGCTGGCATTGTGGATTCATCTGTGTAAACAGATAGTCTTGAAGCCAGGAATCGGCATGAGGTGGAGTCATTAGGCCATTGCAGTGGGAAAGCCATTTGTGTGGACTCTTTTCATTTGTTCTTTTGGTTTTTTGTTCTTTTGTTCTTTCATTCTTTCTTTTCTTTCTATAAGCAGTAATACCTAATTTGTGATCCTTGATAGTTTATTATAGTAAGCGTCGCTTCAGGATCATTACATGCTGGAATCGTTGCAGAGATGTGCACGCAGCCTCTCACTGCTGTCTGTATCTCCTGGCAGGAGCAGCACGCGGTGCCCGCTGCCATTGGGCTGCTGGGGTGAAGAACATCATCCCCAGCCGTGTGCTGTGGCACAGGGAGACGAGGGGGCTGTGCCGAGGGGTCCAGACCCGATGAAGCCTGGCTCTTCTCTTTTAACCAAAACCACTGCCAGAATTCAAAAAGAAACTGGGAATTGATACCCAGCTGCCCACTCTTTTTTATTTTAAAGCGGTGAGGCTGGTTCTCTGCTTTGCCAGCAGGAGTGTTTTAGTCATTACCTGCTTCAGAGCATTTCTACTCTTAATGTATTTTATGTTAAATGATTCTGGGAGGCAGAGTAGAGGCAGTGGCTGTGCAAAATGCATTGATGGTTTCTTGGCAGAGAGAATGTGAATGATTCCTTCTGCTTTTGCACTGTGCCTGCTTGAGCAGTGAGGAGGGAAGGACCCGGCCTCTGCCTCAAACTGGTGTTTCTTTTGATGTATTTAATTTCCGGGTAGAGGAGACAGAACACCTACATCCTCGTGGATGAGAGGGAGTTTATCCAAATGGGGAAAGGATTTTTCTTGAAAGAATATTCAGCTCTAACCAGAGACTTGTAACAGGTTGACATCAAATAAAGCTGAATATCCTGTTTTAAGTAGTTTCTCAGTTTGTAAGTAGAGTTTGAGTTTGGTATTTAGAGAGTTGCTTCTCTTAAAGAAAGAATCCCACCTCCCTTCTCTCCCTTGACTACAGCTGTTCTTTCTAGCAGTGTCCACCTTGGCATTCTCTCGCTTTGAAGTGGAGCATTGTTGGGGCTGCTCATCCCTCTGGCATGAGGATCTGTCTCAAACCCTCGTTGCATCCCAGTAGCAAGTGTGTCAGCGCAGAAGCAGAGCAGCTTCGCCTGCGGAGCAGGCTCTTACTCTGCATTCGCAGCCACCTTCAGGGTCACCGAGTGCACAGGTGCTTCCTTGGAGTCTGTTTATTCCACAGTGACCCTTATGCCAGGTGACATGTCCAGGTAACTGGGTGACAGGGTACTTTCAGTTCACAACTATAATTAACTCTGGATGACAAGAGAGGCAGAAGGAGTATCGCCTGTGGCTCTGAGGGGTATTTGAAGATGAGTGCTCGCATGCGTCGGTGATGTGAGCAGATTCCAGTGTTAGCATCCACACTGCGGAACGCTTGGCTGTCTCAGGAGCAGATGGAAGCAAACTCTGTATCCTGAAACTTGTAAGTACAGGGACAAAGGTGCTACTGAGACTACTCAAGCTGAGGAGAACTTTTAACTTAATTACTGGACATTAGGAATGCAAATTGCTAATGATCATGGAGATTTAATGTAATTGAAGACTTGTTAGAGACTGTATATCTGGAACAAGGGCTGCAAAACCCTGTTTATGGAAGAGCATAACATCCCTTTGACAGCTGGGATGTAGGGCTTGTAGATGGATGAAAACCTCCCTGTAACAAGATCTGTTATTGTTCAATAGATAAACAATTAACTGCAGTCTCTTTGGGAAACCTTAGTCAAGAATATTTCTGAATTATTTATATTTTAATTACTTTGTTCTGTTTGAGAGGTGTACATTCTTGGCATAATTTTAGCATCCGTCAGGTGCTGTTGGAATACACAATAAAGGTTTTCTTTGGGGTTTGTATTTTCTTTACGTTTGCCACTTGTCTTTCTCCTGTGAACTTCGAAGAGTGTAGCATCATGCTTTGAAGGAGGTAAATAAGCTTATTTCTAGGAAGTTTGCAGAACAAGTGCAAAGGATTATGGCTTAAAAGTACACACTTTTTATTTACAAAAAGTGTTTTGATATCTTTTTGAAGGCTAACTGGTGATTTGCTATATGGTGAAGCTGGTTTTTACATCCTTTCCCGTGTTAGGGAAAGCAAAGATCTGAATCTAATTTGGATCTCCTTACTGCTTAAACAAATAGTTTGCTATACAATGGATGGATGGATTTATTTTCAGCTTCAGTTGTTTCTCAAAAGAAAATGTTCAACATGTGGTGGCTGAGTTTCCTCCATTATGGATAGGAACCTTTGTGCTTGTTGCTCATCACTATTGATTATTCTTTAAACAAAGAAGTTGATTAATTTTATACCCATATATATGGGAACAATGCCATGTGTTTCCCAGTTCAGCTATTAATAGCCTCTCGATGCTTGCATAATAAATGTGTTTTAATCTGCACTAACAGAAACACGCTGATGGGAATCAGAAGGGCACTTGGACTGCAGATTTGTGTGAATTTTTTCCCCCGTTCATTTCATAGGCGGTTTGTCATTTCTAAATTGCATCGTCATCTTTTTCACTGATGGACAAATTCTGCAGCAAGATGGTGAATCCAACTACCTTTAATAATTAAGAATGTCTTGAGCTACTAACATTTTGTACTGAAAGTAGCAGCTATGGGTGGAAAAGTTTTAATAAGAGGGTTTTAGAGGTGATTTCGTAAACTTGTACAATTATAGCTCAGGACTAGTAGATTGGATCTTGCTTATGGAAGACAGCATCATTGGAATGTGCACAGCCTGAAGTAGTTTGGCATTACCAGTTGACACATGTGACCAGGGCACAACCTTCATGATCCTCGTTTCCCCCAAGTCTTTCAAAAGCAAAGAGGTCAGTGTGGACAACATCCAGAGATCAGATATTCTGGGATGCTCTTAGAGTTCATCATTAGCTTAATGCTGTGCTGCTTGAACTCCTTCCTAAGTGTTTTCTTCTCCTGCTTGCTTCGCTGGATTGCCGTTTCCCAACAGCAGTGAGGACAACTCATTTTGTATCCAAAAGCTTTTGAATTTTTTATCACCCTTTCAGATACCTTATGGATACATCCCGAATTAGAATTGGATCAGATTCCAAGTTCAGAAGAGCCCTTTTTTGGTCTTCATTCACTTAGTTCTAAGTAAGACTTCTTGGGTAGGATCTGGTATCTATGCAGAGGGTTCATGTGTAAGACACATATGTGTTCTTTTGCATAGAATTGATTGTACTTTATTGATGTAGGTTCTAGAACATGCCCTCTGTATTCTTGCATCTCAGTGATATGAGCACTCGGATGCATTGGGAGGTGCCCCTGCCCATGGCTGGGTGGCTGGAACTAGATGATCTTTAAGGTCCCCTCCAACCCAAGCTATTCTATGATTTTTTTATTATTATTTTTTTAAAGTGATTGGCTTTACTTGAGAGATACTTTAAAAAAATCTAAAAATTTCTATTCCAGTAACATCTTGACAAATCTTTATAAAGATGCCATTATTTCTTTAAACATTTGCAAGCACCACTAGGGTTTTTTTTAACCTTTTTTTCTTTTACACTCTTTAAGAGGAATGTATTCTAATGAATGTTAAAAAAAATATCATACTTAATAATTGTTAGAAGTCTTATTTCCTATATTCATTCGGTCTGTTAAAACACACAATTAAATATAGAAAATTACAAATGTGAGTCATTAGCTGTGAGGCGTGTAACTGCCAGGCAGGCAGCCGTGGCAAACCCAGAAGTATTTGAATCTCCTGCTTTTAAAAATAGGCCTAGTAAAGATGTCGCTAAACTTAAAATAAATCTGTTGTAAGATGTGACTCCTGCGAACGTGTAACATCTTGTGAGGCCATTGCTTTGAGGCAATGGGAGTGTCGGCCCATGGTCAGTAAAGGATCTTACGAAGTGGATGTTTAGTATGCAGAGGGCTAAAGTCTTCTCGTTTTACATTTGCAGCACATGTTGTCAAGAAACAGAGTTTCCTGGTATTTACATTACTGTTTTTCTTTCTAGGGGGATGCCAAAAGTCTTCTGGCCCCTGAGAATGTGAGCACTAGCCAAAAGTTGGACTTTTCAGATACGATGGTACAGCAGAAGCTGGATGAAGTAAAGGACCAAATCAAGCGGGAAATAAGGAAGGAACTTAAAATCAAGGAGGGAGCGGAGAACCTCAGGAAGGTCACAACGGACAAAAAGAACTTGGCCTACGTGGACAACATTTTGAAAAAGTCGAATAAGAAGTTAGAAGATTTGCACCATAAGTTACAGGAGTTAAATGCGCATATTGTGGTGACAGATCCCGAAGATGTGGCAGGTACCCGATGTTACTGTGAAATCGGTTCTTTCTCTTAGCTTGGAAAGGCTGTATCCTGTTTTGTTTGATAAAGTTGCTTTGGGAAAGAGCAAATCCGTAGCTGATGAGTTAGTTATGTATGTGTGCCCATTAGTTTAGACTCACCAATAAGAGTCAGTCCCTTTGAGTTTTGTTTTCTGGGGAGCACTGTATTTCACAGATGATTTGATAGTGCCCTAACGACTAACAAAACACGTTACCAGTTCTTCACTTTTCAGTTATTTTGGTATTAGACTATTTCCTCAATAGTTGTGATGTTTCCTAATAGCTTTGCATGGTATAAAAGCAAATTTCAGTAGCACTGCCAGTGATTTTTCTGAGTTATGCTGGAGGCATTGGCATTAATACAGCTTTTTATCCTGTGGGGGGAAAAAAATATGACATTTGTGCTTTAGAGTTGTTTGGATTTTTAAAAATTAACCCTAACTTTAACAAATGTTTCTAAATTGTGCCATTTATCTGACTTTAAGTTATCAAACATTTTTTGCTGTGGCAACGATTTGGTGTCTTCAGGCTTTCCTACAATGAAGCTGTCATTTTAAAGGCAATTTGGAATTGTTTTCACAGAATGGTTGTAATTAATAGTTTTAATTAGTATTTTTTCTGCGGCACGGCAGGGAGTCAATACTAACTTTGAGTGTGTTTTTTAAGAATACCAGCCTTGGCATTTCTAGGATGGAATGTTGTGAAAGTAAACAGTCCTTTTCCAGCTGTGTGGAGTGATGGGGGAGATGCTGCCAGCCTGGTGATTTCACATGGCAAAACGTTCATCAATGCGCACGAGCCGCGCCAGGTGTTTATGAAGCGAGTGCCAAGCTTTGAAGCTTGGGCAGTAAAGCAAAAGACCACATCATCCTTGTGAGGAAAGGCTGGTGGATGCAGACGCTGGCAGGCGATGTCAGCTGTACACGCTGTCTGGCCCTAGGAGACACCGCAAGTGTGCGGAGTGTCTGTGGTGGCCTGCACAGCATCTGCTGCAGTCTCTGCACTGCTGCTTGTGATCCTCATGACATGACGGGAGCGGACGGGAGGGACAGCAGGGACGAGTGAGCTGAAATAGACGCTGCAGCACAGGATGAGAATGAATGCAATAACATATGGTTCATAGGTAGCTGCTGGGTTTTTAGTAGGCAAGAAGCATCCTGTTCCGTATCTGCTAGTGTTGATGAAAATCCTCTTCACCCTTGACGACAGTGTGGCTTTTAAAGGAAGGGGAAAAGAGGAATAGAAAGTTTTATGCAAACCATCTGTAGGTCGAATATAAATACCTGTGCAGACATAAATTTGTGACGTTCATCCAGTAGTGGAACTTAAGAAGTAAACAAGCACAGAATGCTCTTTTTGGACTGCCCCTTCCAGGGTTTGAAGACTCTAGTGCAATGAGTTAATGAGCAATATCTAGTTGAAGATATCCCTGCTCACTGCAGGGGGGTTGGACTAGATGACCTTCATGGTCCCTTTCAACCCGTTCTGTGATAATATTGCCTTGTGCATGACTCAGGAAATGCCGCAGATCCTAAGAAGGCATTTACCGGTTCGAAAGGGGTGGTTTGGGTACAGAGATCTAAATGTTGTTCAGATCCTTAGTGCACTGGAGAAAAGGCCAGCAGTGCCCACTGCTTTTGTCAGCAGCTGTTAGCGGTCAGGCTCTTCTCCCCTCATGCTCAAATACCAGAGGCTTCATGAAAGGCTCAAGGGAGAGAAGATGAAAGCATTTACTGGTGAATGTGGGAGCTCCCCTATAAGTGCATTGTTTCCAGAGGACGGCTTTATTCTAAATTACAGCTTTTCACTTTGGCTCGTGTTTGCCCTTCTTCCATTCAGTTAGTGACAAATTATTTAAAAGAGTGAAGGAAATATTTGGAATGCTGAAAATAAGTTAAAGAGGATTCAAGAGCTGTGGGAGTCAAGGTCTGGGTTCTGTTAATGTACTTCAGTATTTTTAGGGGTAGCCCTGTGTTTCTCCTGCCTTGCAAAGTATATTGTGTAGATTTTTGCAGGTTTTACGTATTAATAGCAAAGTCAGGACTGGGATCCATTGAGAAGTAACGCTGACAGAAACATGGCCTGTAAGATGATGATCCCCTCAACGTGTCAGGCTGAACTCTGAAGGTTTTTGGACTGTTTCTGTTCCCTGGTTGAGAGGTCATTGTGGTAACTTCAGTCATTTAATCTTGCCTCACTCCTATATCCGAAATGTGGGCATAAACCTGTATTTGTCAAGTGGTCCAGATACAGAGCAGAGAAGGCCCATGCAAGCTGCTCTGACTCTTCCTGTTGCTTATGGTATTGAGCAGTAACTTCCATTGCTTTTTTAACAAACCACTAATTTGTAGCGTAACCTCTTTATAAGCAGCACAGTGTAATCAATACACATTAAAACATGTAGTGTTAATGAACCTACTGTAGAAAAATGTGGTTCAGTAACATTCCATTTCAAGCAAGCGAAGATGTTTTGATGATAATTTGCCATAGGAAATTATTTTCACAACTATGCAAGAAATCGGTATTAAACCTTAATCAAACAGTGTAGTTTGCCAAAACGCAGTAGCGCTGACTGTGAGGGTGGATTTGGCAGCAGATGGATGATTCAGAAACAGCTTCTAGCAGAACATGGGCTTACCAGGTTGCTAGTGAATCTGGATTTAGTTTGGATGTGGGACTTTTTACCCAGTTCTGCCCTTATCATACACTGTATGACTCATTCTGGGATGCGGAGTTGTAAAATGTGTAAGTCAGCACTTGAAAGTAAGGCAGAACGCAGCAATACCAAGTGAGCAGGACGAGCCTAGGGACCGCTGCTACTAAAAATCCGAAAGGTTTATTTGAATGTGTGACATGGGCATGAGTACTGCAGTTTGACAGATGAAGAAATGTTGTCTCTTGAAAACGTACTTCTACACAGTGGTACAGATGAAATTTATATTCTTTTCATGTTTCTAAAAAGTAGCCGTAGAGATTGTGGGCTTTGCAATGACTTGGCGAGGAGTGTGGTTGAAGTAGGTTACCTACAGCAAGTCACTAATTTAATGAGGCGTAGAGTTGATACCTATGATATGTATGAATTGGGAACTTAATCTGTTGCATAGAGCTGAAGTAAAGGTGGACAGAGAGGTGTGATGAGAGAAAAACCTTTGAAGGAATTGAGGAGACGGGATAAAACGTGAAATCAGAAAGATAAGTTCGTGCCTCTTCTTCCATTCTCCTACCGAACTTCTAAGCTATTTGCATCAAATTTAAGTGAAGGGGTCACAAAGAAGGTCACTTATTTTGTTTATAAATATGACTAACTTGCAGGAGAGATAGAGGCTGTTTGGGGATTCCTTTGTCCCTACAAATGGTTAGGTTAATCTGTCAGACACCGAAGTGTCCATATAAAACCAATTACTGGAAACTGGTACAGGCAGCAACCAAGTTGGGAGAGGTAGTGGTTCCACCAACAAGGCTTATATCCACAGTAGTTCCATGGTAACTTTTGGGAACCCTAATGTAGAATAATGTTGTTGAAACAATCTCCTGCCACTTGTTTAGTAGTTAAAATTAGCTGTTACTGACTCAAAATTCAGTTCAGCCTTGAGAGGTTTCCAGGAGGTCAGTGCTGGATGTTCTGAGGGCAGAACGTCCACCGCTGCCTCAGACTTGTTGACGGCTTCGTGCAGGTGCTGATGCAACCTCTGACTCCCTGAGAGAAGCCTGGCGATGCCTCTTTCTTCTCTCCTCCAGCAACGCCTAAACGTGCATCATGGGTATTTCTGTTGAGTATGGCACTGATGAGGGGAACTGCAATTAAATATCCTCAAATAAGATTAAAATGAGCTATTTACCCGAGAGCACTTGCTGCTAGTGGGAGTAGCTTAGCTGCAGGACCATCTGGGAACCCAGATCAGAGTGACATGGGATACTGGATTTCCCACTGAGCTTCCTGACGAAACAGCACGCCTGGTGTCTGGGGAAGAGCCACCCCAGGGAATGAGTGGCAGTCTCGAAAGAGTAGAATTGTATCACTGCTCTAATAAATACAATTTAGACAGAAGCGCTGGTAAAAGATGTAGAAGCAAGAAGTTTTTGCTGGTGAGCACTGTGCAGGTACTCAAAAAATTTTCAGAGGAGCAAAGATGGCTGTGAAGATAAACCTCTCCGACTGAAAACTGTTATTGTCCTCATGCAGTCCAGACATTTTTAATAAAATCAGTTAAACCATGACTGTTGACTGTTAACTTATTTTAAGTCTTACATTTTCATGGAAGCAGGATATAAACTGGGGAACTGTCACTTCCCTGGGCAGCCTGCTCCAGTGCTTCACCATTCTTTCAGTAAAGCAAGATATCTGATATCCAACCTAAACTTCCCTGGTGCAACCTGAGGCCGTTTCTTCTCATTCTGTCACTTGGGAGAAGAGCCCAGCACCCACCTTGCTCCGACCACCTTCCAGGAGCTGCAGGAGTGATGGGGTCTCCCCTCAGCCTCCTCCAGACAAAACAACTCCAGGTCCCTCAGCTACTTCTTATAAGACTTGCACTCCAGGCCCTTCCCCAGTTCCATTGCCCTCCTGGGTGGATGTGGAGACCTGGAGAAGCTCTTGTTTTACTCAGTCCCTCCTTACCTACTTGAGTGAAGTATTAATTCGGTGTGAGTGCTTAAATCTTGTTTAACTCTAAGCGGATACGTAAATCCCATTGATTGCAATTACCTGGATCAATTTATTACTTATTTGTATTCCAAAGATGACTGAATGTCTCCAGACGAGATCTGAGCCCCTCTGCACAGTGCTTTGTGCCAACAGACCAGAGCTAACTAGCCATACCGAAGTGATTACAGCCTCTGCAGACATCAGAGAGCGACACATCTCATGCAGATGGAGCTTGTGGTGCTGCCGCTGAGATTGCCGGTGTTTGCTGTAACAGGACCAGTTTGTCCGGCTGACTTCAAACTTTAATCTGAATCTTTCTCTAAGAACCTGCCTCGGGCTGCGTACTGAATTGTGATGGGGTCGA
The DNA here is from genome assembly GCF_017976375.1 of Cuculus canorus. Lineage (NCBI taxonomy): Eukaryota > Metazoa > Chordata > Aves > Cuculiformes > Cuculidae > Cuculus > Cuculus canorus. The sequence goes on from NC_071408.1 coordinate 33,409,413, forward strand.
GGGGGCAAGGGAGTGGTTTGCAAGCAATTTCTGAAAAGCTCTGGGTAAACATGGGGCGTTTTCTTTAAAAAAGGAAAAACTTTGTAAAGAAACTAAATTGTTCTGTGTTTGAGAGTGTAGCAAACAACTCTTACACCTGAAACCAAGAAATGATTGCTTCCTAGCAGGTAGTCCAACCTTCAGGGAAGTTCCCTTTGCAGCTGATCGCTAACAAAGTGTGTGGTAGAACCGTTTGAACAGTGGTGGAGGAGAGTTTGAGTGCAGACCAGCTCTTGAGATGGTCCAGGCAAGTGGTGTGGTGCATCCACCTCCGCTGTGCAGACACCACAGGGAGACAATAACAGCGGCCAGGGCAGCCGGAGCTGTGGTGTCTCTAATTAGTCCTTGGCTCGCACCACCAGGCTTGGTTTAGTGAAATGAAGGCTGCTGGAGTGCGTCTTTAAAGGCTTCAGGAGCACCAACCACAGCCTTCCCAGAGATCATCACAGGGCTGGGATCCTTAAATGGCAGAGGCTCGCATCGAATCTCAAGTTGGTAAATATTCATTTATATGATTAAGCTGCTTTCCAAGGAGACTTGGTGCTGTGACTTTCAATTTTCACGTTTGTTCTAGTTTTGAGTAGATTATTAGGTGAGGACGAGTTGAATGTGAGGGCAGGAGTGAGGAAAGCATGTTGTTAGTCTTTGTTTTATTAATAACAGGTTTAAGGTAAAACTGTTCAAGTGCAGTGTTTCACAGGGAAACCATACCAAAGCATTGAGGAGTGGATGGGTGGCAAAACAGATAAGGAATAGCACAGATGCGTTTGCTTTTTAAACATCTGGTATTTTCTGTACTACCTTTTAAGTAGCGAGAATGCAGCAAGAGTCAAAGCGGCTGGAAGTGAAGGGTGAATTAGCAGCAGAGGAAATTAAAGCCTCTTACATGAAATCTGTGTGTAGACTCAGCAAAGATTGCCATTTAGGAGGAAATTACACAGCAAACCTGAAAGTAAAATGTGTTAAATCTCCAAAATTGGTTATCAGAAGCTTCTACAGTGAAAATATGAAGTGGCAGATAAGCCCCCTCCCCATGACACCTCATCATGCATAATCTGTAAGTACTTAGTGCAGTGCTTGTGCTTTCCAATAACTGAGGAGTTCAGGAACTGGGTCCATCATCCTAGTTTTAATTCAAGGAAAATTAATTAAAATTGGCGAAAAAAGCCTGTAGTGTTGGCATTGGGTAAATGTGATCTTTCAGGAGACCAGCCTGTGTAACTTGCCAGTAGAGGTGGTTATTGATTATTAGGGTAAAATATATCAACAGCAGAAAAAATGGTATTACAGTGGGCATAATTTCTCTTCTTTTATGCAAAGTTTATAGAGCAGTTATCAGGACTGTTAAGGAAAATAGCTCAAGGGACAATTGTTTTGGAAACAGTTAAGCACTAGGCGATAGTCCAGTGGCCACTGATTTTCAGTTTGGCAGCAGTTTCTACTGCAGAAACTGAAACATGAACCACTGATTCATAGGCACTTCTGGAGGAGGATAGAAAAGAGAAGGAGTTTGACTCTATAATGTGATTGATAAAACTAAGTTGCATTGCATTAAGTTAATCCAGCAAGATGGAGATCCAAATGGAGTCATATTGTCAAATGAAAGAGCTTTATCCTTCCCCCAGATCGCAGCTGTTCAATAACTGGTCTGCCTCTATATCCAATTATCCCAGGATTCTGTTAGGATTCCAGAGCAAAAATTGTTCAACCTTAGAGCTAAGGAAAAGGCTCGTTTTATCTCTTCTTAATGTTGACATAAACAATGTCTGCAGTGTTCATGCTAGAATCGATAAGGATCTATTCAAAATCTGCATTTAGACCACACTTATTAGCATTGAATATTATTATCCAAGTTTGTTTGGCTTTAAAACACTTGAGTTTAAAATCGGGAGCATAAGAAAGCGTAATGGAAAGCTGCATTTTTAATTGTCTAGAAGACATGCCATAAGAAATCCATCTCCTTTGAAACGAGAATAGACGTTGCTGCCAACCTGCCTATTTTCCCGCTCCCGGAAGCGATTCATGTGAATTAGGACATGTGTAGGAGTCACCAGGCTTTTGTGAGGCTTTTCGTGCTAAGACGCATTTGCAGTGCTGCTGCAAAGTAGCTCTGGACGGGAGGGTCAGCCTTAACGCTTGAGTGTGATGCTCCAGCTTTGTTTAATCTATAACTTCAATAGAGTGGAGTTTAGGGTGGATTTAGGGGGAGGTTCAAGTTTTGTTTTCTGTGGGGTTTGGTTTTGTTCTTTTTTTTCCCTGCACAGGTTACATCTTACCTTTAATTCACAGATTGTCCAAGGACTCCGGATACTCCAAACAGCGATCCTCGTTTCTCTACTAACAACAGACTGATGGCCTTAAAGAAGCAATTGGACATAGAACTGAAGGTGAAACAGGGAGCAGAAAACATGATACAGATGTACTCAAATGGCTCCTCAAAGGTAAGGCTTTGGAATGCTTAAAGAGCATGAAATGGTTGTGGCTTTTCATATTGCTGTGAATGTACAGAGTATAAACAGCGTGCAGTTTCAGTGTTCTCAGTTTGGGGTATATTTTTGTTAAGCCCTTCTGTCCAATCTGCTGCGGATTACTATACCATATTTTGTTATGGTTTGATACCCACACTAGCGATTGTTTTATCGATTTGTCCACATGCAGTTCAACCTAAATAACAAATCCGGCTTACTAAATTTAGTACATCTAGTAATCTTTGATCACGTGCGATTTGCTCAGCAGCAAAGCTCGCGGTGGCACCGACTGGGGTCTGGTGCTTTTCCAAGCTCCACTAAACATCCATTAGTTTAAAGTTGTCGTATGCACGATAATTACACAAAAGGCAGCGTTGCCAAGTATGCTTCTGAAATGGTCATCTCATTGTAGCTGGCAGTAAAAAGACTTCTACTGAGTATTTGTTTTAATAAGATATGTATAGTATTCTGATAGAATTGTTCTAATCTAAATTAGCACACATGCCACATACAAGCAGAAAAATGCTTTTTTTATAGAGGTGTGGTATTCTAGAGGTAGAAACCGATAGCATCAAACTGAAATTAAAACAAAAAGCCACACTGATGTCTAGATCTGAATTTTAAACACATGTACGCTTGCACTCACTCTCTTGATAGTACCAGAGGCTCTCCAAGGAGGGGAGGGGGGAAGGGTTTGCTAACCCCTGAATGAACTTGGCTCATTACATAGTCCTAACTATGTAATAAAAATCATCGGGCGCTAAGAATCCCTGAACTCAACTGAGAGAGAAGCCAAACCTGTTAAATGAAAGAAAAACAAAAAACAACTACAACAAATTCAAACACGTATTTTACGAGTATGAGGGAGTCACAGTTCTCAAATAAGAAGGTGGGGGTGAACCTCTACTTACCTGCCTCCTTCGCCCTTATTTAGTTACTCATTACCTGTTCTTTCCGTTTACTTCTACTAAATTGTTGAGGAGTTGTATTTCCAGCCTTGGTGTTCCTGAGTGAATTTCTGGCAGGATCTGGTGGAGAGGCCGATGGCTTTATGTCTGCCTGCTGCTTATCCCTTGCAAAAGTTACAGCCAGTGCTGCTCCCTCCCAGAAAAATGAGTTCAGACCAGACATGCCGTCTGGTGCCATAAGGCTCCCGCTGTCCCAGCGCTGCTGTGGAACCAGCTGGGACCTTGGTAGCCTCCACTGAAAGTACCCTGCTAGCCTGGGGCAGAGGGAAGAACTATCTAGAATGTACCTTATGACTAAGGGCCTGGGAATGCTGTCCATGGGCCCTTGGAAACCCTGGAGTCTGCATCCTCTGAGGCCACGTACTTAACATCAGATACACTTACAAATAACAATTGGCTGACCCAAATGGATCAAAAGGCGTACGTGAATTATGTTCCTAGTAAACCCTCGGCAAGTAAGCTTATAACAGCCTGAACAAACTTAAATAAACATTCAGGCTATAATGTTAGACATTGCTTGCAGGCTTTGATCAGACTAGTAGAAAGGATAAATTCTGGCTTGGTCTATGACCGAGGCATGTAATTAAAATTGATGATTGAATCTTGTATTTGCAATTGGTCAATGCTTAAATAAGAGTGCCAGGTGGGGTGTGTGCAGTAACTGGGCTGGGGAGAGCCAGCTGCAGAACACAAAAGCTTTACCAGCTTCTTCAACAAACAGGATGGAAACGGTGCGTATTCATTCTCTCCTGTTCTTAATGCTTAGGGGAGTAGCTAATTTGGCAGGTTTAGACGATAGACCTGGGCACGCTGATTATGTTTAAAAAAGCAGAGCTTAAACAACTCGTGTCTGGATGAGGTGGGCAAAAGGGGCAGAAAATTCCAGTTTGAATCTAGTCCAGGTAATCCAGTAGTTCTCTAAAAGTAGTCACAGGCCCCTTTGTAAAACATGTTTAACTTTCTTGTGACCTTTATTCAAGTGTCCTGTATGATCTGATTTCAAATGTGTTGTTTATTTTCAGACCAAAATTTAATAGGGTTTGGTGAACCTTTGTCTCTAATAATGCAAGAGCAGCTGATTAGCGGTAATGAGCCCATCGTCTCATGGGGAGGGTTTCCCTTCGTACTCACTCCGCTTCCTTGGGAACATTCAGCTCAGCCTATTTGGACTTCAGTGATTGAGACATTGATCATCTTTCCTTGTATTTGTGTGGATTCTCTGAGATCCCCAGACAGCTTTGCAGATCAGTTTTGCAGGCACTGTCAGCTCTATACTCGAGAGACGCTTTGAAATGCTTTGTATTCAGCTTCCAATACTAAAGGAGCTGCTGAGTATAACACACCCATTTTTATTCTAAAATGGGATTTCTGGTCTCTTGAAAACGTAAGGATATCTCTGTAATCCTGAATCACTTCCATGCTGCTCACTGAAGAGTTGATGCTGCCCTGAGCAAGCAAATCCATTGCAGTAAGAGATGAGGGACAATCGAGCAGCGAGATCAAAAATGAGATAAAAGAGAAGATAAAGACAATGAAACACATGAGAATTATGCGTGGATCAGGTTTAACACAGCATTTTAGAGTTGCTGGTAATCTGTTACTTAGTTCCTACAGTCTGCTTTAGAGAGGGTTTATTTCAAAAGCTGAAATATTTATTTGAGAAGGCATTTATTTAGGAAATTCAGTGTACTCATTAAATAAATGGATAGCTAACAAAAAATCACAAACTATGAAAACTAGTGGTATGTCTCAGAAATTTTCATTAGAACTCAGACCCGAGAGTACAGAGGGAGGACCATTTCTTCCCATGCAGCCAAAGCCTTTTGCTGTGTGTATCTTGATGTGCCTCCCCTGCAGAGCATGGGGCAGCATTCAACTATCCAAGTAACACGTTAGGTGTGAGGTCATCGAGGAGCTCAGTGAAGGTGAATTTCTCTCTCGGTATACAGATTTTCTGCACAGTGTACTTCATGGCACCAGCCTTTCTAGCTCTGGGTGTCTGTGCTGCGTGGCAGTTCTTTGCCTTAGTTGTGGTAAGGGGAAGAATTGGATTTCTTTAACTTCTTAAATAATTGATAACTTCATTATAGAATTAAAAATGTAAGTATAAACCATGTCCATGGGAAAGTAACTTATTAATGAGGTTATGGAGTGGCTACAAAATGTGTTAACCAAAATATCCTTTGGGCTATAACAAAACGTGATACTCATCTACGCTGGCTGCTATTAATTACTGTGATTGATTGGTACCACACAGGCAGGACAAATAGGCTGCCTTACATTTTCTTACAGCCCTGCTGCCACTCAGCTCACCTTGAAGTTATCTGGTAATTCCCAGAATGTGTAGAGCGCCGTGCAGCAGCCTTAGAAGCAGATGCAGTTCCACATCAAAGAACCAGTTGATAATCCGTTGCAAGTCAGACCTCCTGAGCTGGAGGACAAAAGTGGTACACCTGAGGAACACAGGGATGCTGACAATGAAAGGGCGTGAAAGCTTATCTTCAGAAATGTTCTCTTCTCAACTGCTTCTCCTCTTACTGCTTTTGAAAACAAAAATTAGATTGCTTGGTTTATTTATGTGGAAAGTACTGTACTTTAAGCTGCTGCTGCTGCTATAGCTAATGAAGTCACCCTTATATATTATATATTTATTGATGCAAGAAACATCTTCAGTTTTGATTTGTTCAGAAAAAAGTACGGCAGGCTTATTTATAATGTGCTGTGTATGCTAACTTCATGTTTCTGATTTCAAGATTGAATATCAGCTCAAGTGAATAAGTAGAATAATTTCTATATGGATTTAGTCTAGCAAATTTGTCTGCTCTCACCCTTCTACATAGGGTGCAGGTATTTTGTACTTAGTATCATAGAATCATAGAATAGTTAGGGTTGGAAAGGACCTTAAAGATCATCTAGTTCCAAATTCCTTGACATAGGCAGGGACATCCCACTGGCTCAGGCTGCTCAAGGCCCATCCAACCTGGCCCTGGACACTTCCAGGGATGGGGCAGCCACAGCTTCCCTGGGCAACCTGTGCCAGGGCCTCACCGCTCTCATAGTGAAAAAATTCTTCCTGATGTCTAGGCTAAACCTGCCCCTCTCCAGTTTATCCCCATTCCCCCTCATCCTATCCCCACAAGCCTTTATGAATAGCCTTCTCCAGCTTTCCTGTAGCCCCTTCAGGTACTGGAAGGTCGCTATAAGGTCTCCTTGGAGCCTTCTCTTCTCCAGGCTGAACAAGCCCAACTCTCTCAGCCTGTCTTTGTAGGGAAGGTGCTCCAGCCCTCTGATCATCTTTGTAGCCTCCTCTGGACCAGTTCCAACAGCTCCATCTCTGTCTTACATTGAGGATTCCAGAACTGGACACAGAGTAATACTGTGCCCAGTTCTGGAATCCTCCACATAAGAAGAGTATGGAGCTGTCCCTTCTTGTATCTTGTCCTTTCCTTAGTATGAGCTTACAAAACATTAATCTTCACTAGATCCTTTATTCAGCTTTAAACAGACACAGTTTCCAAGGGAGTAGCTTTTAGTCTTTAATGAACCAGAACGCGCCTCTGTCCTTAATTTCCCCTGGTGTCCTAACGTGGGTAGCTGAGTCAGTCTGCAACACAGAATGAAGTACACAGATCCAGCACTTCTTCCTAAAGCATGTGGGGTTTGAAGCTTTCAATGTGGCTTGTTCCATGAAGAGTTTATGATGTTAACTTGCTTATTTGTTTGAACAGGATCGAAAACTTCTTGCCACAGCTCAGCAGATGCTCCAGGACAGCAAGACAAAAATAGAAGTCATAAGGATGCAGATTCTTCAGGCAGTCCAGACCAATGAATTGGCCTTTGATAACGGTGATGGAGTAGAAAAGAAATACGATAACTAATGTTGGAATGCCACGTAGATACGTATCCATATGCACACAAGAGTTATCGTACATCGAATGCTAGGCAATGAACCAGAAATAATGGGAGACTGGGCATGCCCTGTGTGTGTTAGGGTGCCAGATACATCTGACTGGGAGCAAAATACCTTGAGCTTGATGAAGAGAAACCAAATCTCTCTTCGTAGTCCTTTTTATACCTTATGCAGTCAGATTTTGCTTGGTGGTCTTCGTTCTCTCATCATGCGTGCTGTCTTTTCCCTAACAATAACTAGGAGTTTTCTTTAAAGTGTATAATCTTTACACTATACTAAAAAACCAAATCTGATGCAGATACAAAGCCTAGTTGTCATACTTAAATAGGTTGACCTTGTTATTATTCATGGGAGCACAGATGGAGGCGAGTTCGCCCTGTCTTTATGAGTGTTTACGCTGGATTGAGTAGTAAGCAACTATTTTAAAGAAAAAAACAACAAAAAACTCCAGTATTTTTAAAACAACTTGACTTGAAACACTCATGCCGCATGTCAGAAGCGGCTTAAAACTTGCATTTCTCTGGAAATCTTTTAATAATAATAATCCTCCTGAGCTATAATAGTGGAAGTGTACTATAAAATTGTGGGTATATTGGTACGTCTCTAAGTCTTGAATGTCATTCATGTGCATTTCTGAGTGTTGAAGCTGTATGACAGTGCTTGTAATCAGGGCCTGGATACATCCTAGAGAATGAAAAACTGGGGAGGCTCAGGGGGTTGTTTGGGATTTTGTTCCGGGGAGTGGTTTTATTTTGTTTGGTTTTTACATTTCTTATACCTCTGGCTGTTTTTAACACCCCATCTTGGCACACGGACAATATATGTCATTTGTTTGAAAGAAAAAGGAAGGTATTTGGGCTAGAAAGGGCTTTCCAGTGCCTTTTTGCATTCCTGCTACTCCTAGAGCTTTAATCAGAAAGGAATATACCCAGAAAACTTTCTGTTCAGGGCCTCTGAACCCTCTAGGTAGTGGGCATTGGAATGGTTAACCCAAACCGTTTGGGGAAGGCAGTTGAGGGAACCTCTTAGATCCTCTGTGCTGGCAGAAGCCGGGTGCCCTGGGATTTGGTGTGAAGCAGGAGACTTAGCTACAGAGGAGTTGGAAAGATTAATCCTTAGAGCATGGTTCAGAAATATGGCAGTCTCATACTCTCCTCCTTGCCGGCTGAGTGACGTCTGGGAGATGCTTAAAATGTCACCTTTGTTTTTATGATGTGCTTCAGGCTCTTTTTTTGAGCTAACAAATCTGCCTCTCTCGCTCTTTTTCTTTCTTTTTTTTCCTCCTCTTCCCTCTGTTTGTGTGGGAGGGGCTAATATTAAAGAAATTAAACATGGGCATGGTCTTAAATGAAGAGTGTTTGTTTATATCTCTTTGCAGCAAAACCTGTGATAAGCCCTCTGGAGCTCCGGATGGAAGAATTACGGCACCATTTTAGGATAGAATATGCTGTAGCAGAAGGTGCAAAGAATGTGATGAAATTACTTGGATCGGGGAAGGTTACTGACAGAAAGGCACTCTCAGAAGTAATTCACGTCATTACAGTTTCTGATATTTTATTTTAAATGGTCTTTCAAGAAAAAAAATGGAAGTGTTTCTTTTATTTTTTTTAATTATTTTTAAAAGGCACAAGCAAGATTTAATGAATCAAGCCAGAAGTTGGACCTCTTGAAGTATTCACTGGAACAGAGATTGAATGAACTTCCTAAAAACCATCCCAAAAGCAGTGTTATCATAGAGGAGCTTTCATTGGTCTCTTCACCCACATTAAGTCCTCGTCAGAGTGTAATATCTACTCAAAACCAGTACAGTACACTGTCCAAACCAGCAGCTTTAACAGGTATGATTTGTGGAGCTTTTTTTTTTATTTTAGAGAAGTCTTTAATGCCAACTTTATTTCTTTCTGGACACCTTTCACTGTTGTTCTTTTCCCAGAGAAAGTCATTTAGAATTTCCAAGTGTCTGTGCACCAAAAAAATGCAGATAAGTTGCTTTGATTCATTTGTTGACCTTTTTATGATCCTGTTGAAAAAATGAAGTTTTGGCCTTAAGTTGGGTTGCTGTGGAATGATATTACTAGTATTTGTCTAACACCTTTCATCTTTAGATTGTTGAGCACTTTAAAAGATTGGGCGAGTACCATTATCCTCACTGTACAGATGGGGAAACTGAGGTACAGAGGGGTTTAGTGACTTGCCCTGGTCAGACGAGTCAGTGGCAGGGCTGGAGGTAGGCACCCAGCTTTTCTCCCAGTCCCAGTTTTACCCACGAGACCACACTGGCTTCCTGGAAGTGGCTTCCTGGAAGTGAGATTCATGCTGCCAGAACATGTATTTATAAGCCAAAAAGGGAGATCCTGACAAGCGTACCTGAAACTGTTGAAGCCTCTGTTTATTGGTGTGAATTGTCTTCCTCGTAATTATGCATGGGGATCATTTGGGCATTTACTGCAAGGGAGTAGCACATTTCTACACCAATATAAGGTAGGAACTTCTCATAGTTTGGGCTCACCTGGGATTGTTGTCCTTGTTTGGAAGGAAACTGTTTCAAGAGATCAGCCACGCTTTAGCAAAGCTCTTGAACATTTGCCTCCCAGTGTTCTTAAAGAAAAGAAAATACTTCTGGCTAGTTGGGAGTACGTTGTTTTACCACATTTATTTAATAAGTGGTCAGAATTACCAGTACTGATAGTTTGGGGGTTTTGTTTTGTTTCCTGAAACATTTTATTATGTAATTACTAAACCAACCTTAACAGAGTAAGTTTATTACAAAACCAGTCTGTAATTCTAATGTTACTCTAGTGACATGGGTATAACTGAAACCAGAATTCAGTTTTGAAGTGCTGTGGGGTCATATTTTAAAACAAAAAGAGGAACTCTTCTGCCAAGCTGCAGTACTGATAAAATGGAGCGAGTCTACTTGTCTTCCATTTTAGTTCCGTAAGATACATAGCAAAGCGGAAAAAGCATTGGGACCTCAGCCGAGAGAGCTCATGAAGCTGCAGAGTGGTGAGAGGAGCTCTTTTTCATCATAGAGAATCTCAACTGATCAGTGACCGTGGGCAGGAAGTGTTGCTCCTTGCTTTTAAAACAGCTTTTTGTTATTATTCTTTTCCTGTAATACATAATCACGGGTCAGTTATGTTATAGTGATAAATAATTCCTCGTTAAATGTGATTTACTGATACATATGAGCAGTTTGTAATAGGGATTATCAAAACAAAGCTACGTGCTTCTGAAGTTCTTAACGGTTTCACTTTCATATTATATTAGCACTTGAAGAGCTTTTGTACTGCACTAGATTGAAATGAATGGTGTCTTTGTATTTTGCCTCTTACACTGAGAAAAGTAGTTCAGAGCTACTGTCATACTTGTTAAAGTGCATCGGCAGACACACATCCAGTCCTTATACAAGATTACAGCCTTTCTGGTTATTAATTTCTCATTTTTTTCCTGAACGGTTTGGGGATGAAGTGTTCTGTTGCCTTCTAACCTGTTTTGGGAGCCAAAAGCATCCTTTATCTTCATAGCCTAACGCTTAGCTGTCACTTGTGGCTGTTGCTTCCTGCCAGGATGGGATTTCTTCTCAGGAGTGGTTTCTCCCTCTGTTCTGCAGGCTATAATCTTGCCAGACCAATTTTAGGTCAAGTGTGACTTAAGTTTCTGTTACAAAAGAGTACTTTAAAAGAGTACTTTTAAGTTTCATAGTTAAGTACATTTGCCTTCAAAAGACCCTGCATTTAGAAGCTGCATTTCTAGCCAGCAACATGATTATGATCTGGCTGATTTTGCCACTTGTAATAGTTAATTGTCTTGGTGTCAGTGGTGTCACGGTTCTGCAGATGCTGTCTCATACAGGTGGAGGGAAGCCTGCCATTCCTGTCACCATCCATGGTATTCGGATGCTGCTGGAGGCAACTCTGAAGTTAGGGCAGCAGCCTCTATACCTCCTTCGGTTAAAGATGTGGAAGATCCTGAAGACTAGCTTTTCTAAATCCAAATTCAGCCAAGTTGGAACAATTCAGTGATATTAAATTATGCCCAGACTCAAATTTGGCTCTAGCATCAGCAGGCAACTGTGATTTCTGAATGTATCTTAAACACGTTTGTGGTCTCAGTAGTTAATGTGTTCATTTAGATTTCTGAAGCAACCTATCCAATATTAATTGGTTATACAAAACTCATGAAAAATTGTTATTGTCCCATTTGTGAGTCCCATCATTTTAATAAGAAACTTAAGATCTGTGACCTTAAAAAATGACATTGCTTACAACTTGAACCCAAGTCAGGTTATTAAACAAAGATTCTTCTGAGACACAGAACAAAACCTTATTTTGTGTTGTTTTGGTGAACTGTTAGATGGTTGAGTCCTGCATATTTTACTCTCAATGTTTATTTTCAGTAGATTTGTCTGTCTGAGGTCTGTCTCTTGATTTCAGCTGATAATTCTGTTATACCTTGTGGGGGTCAGAATGTGAGCTGCAGCCATAAACCAAGCATTAGTCGGTCACTTTGGACACCTAAGAACAGAAATCTTTGACAAATCCTTGTCTCTGTTGTTCTAGGTACTCTGGAAGTCAGGCTAATGGGCTGCCAAGACATCTTGGAAAACGTCCCCGGTCGATCAAAAGCCACATCAATTACGTTACCTGGTTGGAGTCCCAATGAAGCCAGATCAACTTTCATGAGCAGAACCAGTAAAAATAAAAGTGGGAGCAGTAGAAACCTTCTGAAAACAGATGACTTGTCCAGTTCAGTATACTCTTTCTCCTCTTACTTTTATCCATCTCTTTTATTTACATTTAAATGTGCATGCTCTGTTCTGTAATTTAAAATACCAAATTGACTTGAAGCTTTAAACTTACCTGCTTCTTCACCTGTCGAGTTGTTTATAAAAACCAAACTAAACCACAGCCACACTATTAAGCACCTAAGAACCAATTAAATGTGAGATTACATTTTTAAAGGAAACTTACTGAAGATTGTTTTGTTTGTGGAAAATCCTCTTAAAGATTTAAGCTGAGTTTGTGTACTTTCCTTACAGATGAAGTCTGTGCTGTGCTGAAGCTGGATAACACTGTTGTTGGTCAGACTAGCTGGAAACCTATTTCCAATCAGTCATGGGATCAGAAATTTACACTGGAACTAGACAGGGTAAAACTGTGGCCTTACTTCATTGACAGCAGCTATAATCAACTCTTTAGATTAATTTCATGTTGCTTTATGTTTTTATCCTGTTGTGATAATGGTTAGATTTCCTGTGTGCAAATACTGACATCTTTAACAGAATGAGCTCCCTGGGGTTAAGCTGTGGTGCTGGGTTGGCATTCTACAAGTTTTACCTTTTCTGGGCTGCAAGCTGACATAATATTTTTATGTGAGATCTAATTCTTAGCATCTTTTTAGTCTACGATAGATGGGGCTTAAATTTTTATTGGGATCATCAACTTCTCGGTATTTGTCAGTAACATCAGATACAGTTTGGAGTTTTTGGTAAAGCTATGTGATAGGATTTGTACCGTGCTTCTGTGAAAGCACTCTTGTGTGAAGCTGATAAATTCTTCAGGAACGATAAATAAATTCACTCTTAGTTCTTTCCTAGAACTTAAAATGTTACTTGGAGGACACAAGTATCTGAAATCATACTTAATGTTTCTTTCCTCACACCTTTTGAAGAGAATCTGTTATGTTGGTTTAATTAAGCATTTGTTTTTTAGATACCTGGTAGTCCTCATATTTTAAGGTACAAGGGTGGGGTTTTTTTCCATCAGTATTTAAAATAGACTGAAAATTAAACTGTGTCTTAGCGCTTAAGTGTCATCTCCAGTATGTATTTAAAACAAATGAGGAATAGGGGGAACAACACACAACCCAACCCGTTCTGTTTACTCTTTCCCCACCCCACTGAGCCCCAGACCAGATTCCTTATGTCTAGAAAAGATGAAGGCTTAGACCTACAGGTAGAGAAATTCAGTTTCAGGGTAGGAGTAGTGCAGAACAAAACTAGTGGCCGTGGACACCTGAAACCTTGATTAGTCTCGGATTAAGACTAGAACCAGTCAGAATTCAATAGGAGCTCCTGCCAACCCAGTAGGTGTTACGTTCACTGTTTAAGAACTCGGTATTGGATGCTTTTTGGTGCCAGAAGAGGACCTTGGTTGTGCTGGGCATGACCATGCATCCTTGCATGTTTGAAAACGCACATTCCGAACCCCATCATGTTTTTATCTGTGTCTTCCGGACTTCTGTTTCTTTGTATGGTAGCTGTAGGTTTTAAAAGGGAGCACATTGATGCATGACAGTGGAATTAAACTGTGCCGGCTGAGCTAGGTAACACACGATGCTGTGGTTACGTTGCATTGCAGGATTCTGCATGTTTTGTAACAAGCATATAAGACACCCTAAGAATATATAAATCCCACCAGCAAGACAGAGCAGTAATTGTTGTTATTTTGAAGCTTTGGCCCCTCTTCATGACAGTGTTAAAAAAACTGAATGTATTTATAGGGATACTGCATAAAGTCACAGTGTGTCTGCAAATACTAAAATGTCTCTGTGCAGCCCTGAAACGCAATTGATACCTGGAAATACAGAAAACAAGTGAAGCTGAGGTTTCTAAACACACATACAAATTTGTTGTTGGAGTTTGAGCTAACATATCTTGAACTCACACTGTCATCAGACTGACTCAAGAAGTCTGGCGACTGTTTGTGACTCTCTCCTTCTACTCTTGGGGGATTTTACACATACTTTTATTTGGACACTGGAGATCACATCTGAGCTGAAGTGAAAGGTGCTGATCATCGCAGTGGGAGCTCGCTCGGTGTGGCTGTTTAGCGCTGGTGCTCCATTACACTCACAGCTCTACCGCTGCTAGATCTGCACACAGCTAACCTGCACAACAGTTACTAACGAGTGATTTCCCATGTGTTTCCTGCCGCAGTCACGTGAATTGGAAATCTCAGTTTATTGGCGTGACTGGAGATCTCTGTGTGCGGTGAAGTTTCTGAGGCTGGAAGATTTCTTGGACAACCAGCGGCACGGCATGTGTCTGTACCTGGAACCCCAAGGCACTCTGTTTGCAGAGGTAAGGGGGGTTATTTAAACATTTGAACACGACACAACCTGCAAGCGTTGTGTTGCAATTTAAGAAGTTTAAGATAAACTTTTAAGAAGAAGTTTGTTGTGAAACTTGAATTGTAACATGCGCTGTTTGAACCACAGGTGACATTTTTTAATCCAGTTATTGAAAGAAGACCAAAACTCCAGAGGCAGAAGAAAATCTTTTCAAAGCAGCAAGGTGATTGTTTAATATAACCATGTAAAGCTTAAAAATCATATGAGTCTGTGATATGGAGCCCTAATATCTGTCTGCGAATAGAGCTGTTGATAGTGAAGGGTTTGGCATTGCATTTAGTAATGTTTTCTTTTAGAATTCCTCATCATGTATTAGCATTTAATAGTGACTAATTAGGAATTGCTAAGGAATATGACAAATTCAGTTTGTTCTTCATAAACTAAAAACTGATTAATGTGAGTCTTTTTTAATTATTGCTTTTGGCAATAAGTAAGGAAATTACTTACGCACTGTTTTCTTTTTTTCACAATATCCACAGGCAAAACGTTTCTCCGAGCTCCTCAAATGAATATTAATATTGCCACTTGGGGAAGGCTGGTAAGAAGAGCTATTCCGACAGTAAATCACTCTGGCACCTTCAGCCCTCAAGCGTCAGTGCCTGCTACCGTGCCAGGGGTTGATGCAAACATTCCTGAGCTCACACTGCCAGCCAGGTAGGGGACAGCTGCAACTTCAAAGTGCTTTTAAGAACAAGAGTTAGTGAGATGCTTATGCCCTAATGTACGTGTTGTACGTGAGGTCTTTTTGTCCTGCAAGACTGCAGACTTGTCAGTGTTTTCATTTTGGACATCCCTTTTATGGACAGGTGCACACGCTGGATTTGTTTTGGGAGAGGGATAGTAACATGCAGTTTTAAGTTGATTTTCATACTGTTAAAACAGTCTCTGCTGTACACTGAGGAGTTATTTATTTTCTTGCCAGTGACTCTCCTGTAGCCAAATTGGACTTTGAACTGGAGCCTGAGCCGCCGCCTGCCCCACCCCGTGCATCCTCCCTCGGGGAAATAAGTGAATCTTCCTCTGAGATAAAGGCTCCTGATGTGCCACCTCAGGCAAGTCGCTTGGAGAATTTGGGGTCATACAGTTTAACGGGGTTGTACTATTGGCATCTCTATGATGGATTTCTTCCCTTATACTTCAGCACACGCTCCCTTGACACACACAGAATTGTCTCAACAGAATGCACCAATTGCTCCTGGTGGCAAACTGGTTCCATGGTTGGTGTGTTTAACTCTGTGTCATTCATTCCACCGCAGAAAGAAACTCCAAAATTGTTAGAGTATTCAGGAAAAAATGGTTTTACTAACAAAGAGCAGAATGACTGGAGCAATAGGTTTCATCAGTCTGTTAAAAGCTTGCTTATCTGTATCAGCTCAGAGTGCACCTCTTGGGCTTAGGTAATTCTTAGGTTAAGAATTTCACGTGCTTACAGTAACATCTCTGCAGTCATTTTCTTCGCAATCAGTTGTGAATTTTCAGTCTTATTTTTCTTCGCAGGATGAAGTAACAACTTTTGATTTTGAGAATGGCAGAAATAGTATTGTCCCAAAACTCCAGCCTGAAATAATCTGTGAGCCCGATGTTCCCCGCTCAGACATAAAATATACCAACACCCGAGAGCCTGAAGATAGAAGGTAAAAACAAGTTGTTTTGCTGTTTATCCGAGTAATTTTCTTAAAGTTAATAAACCAGAAGATTTTTGACTGCTTTTTTTTCTTATTTACATAGATCACAACAAAGATTTCAGTTCAGCCTGAAGGATTTCAGATGTTGCGCTGTCCTGGGCAGAGGACATTTTGGAAAGGTGAGTGTCGAAAAGCTACACCAAATGTCAAGGCTGTATCACGAATTAGATACAACTGTTAAACTAATGGCTTATCTTCTGTTTTAGGTGCTATTGGCAGAGTACAAAAATACAAATGAGATGTTTGCCATTAAAGCCTTAAAGAAAGGAGATATCGTTGCTCGTGATGAAGTAGACAGGTCAGTTTGTGAAATATGATACATGGATTCCATAAATCAATCGTGTTTCCTTTCTGCATGCAACACAGCTCTAAGCTCTACCAGACGATGGTTAAATTCAGTGAAAGGGCAGAATGGGTTGTCCTCTCCATGCCTGGTTGGCCGCTGTCGACGCGCAGTCTCTCTTCTGGGGCAAGGAGGGAGCGGTGCAGGCTGGGAATACCAATTCCTTTTCGTGCCCCTCTTACCCTGCCTGTGCACAGCACCGACATAAAGCTGATCCTGTGTTTCATTTAGGTTCTCTTGTGATCATTTATTGTAATTACTTGTTTATAGACTTCCATCACGTTGCGGAAGGAGAGGACTGTTTGCTTTACTGGCAGAAACAGCTCTGCTGGCATTTCTCAGCCTGCACCTTTCTGTTACACTTTGCCCATCATATTGTGTCTTAAGTCCTGGGTATAGTTCACTGTTTCTAATCTTTTTTTTTTAAGCTTTTTTCCCCAAAACTCAGATTTTTCATTGCTTGTAAGTGAAGTGGTGGTTACAAAACTGTCCGGTTTTAGTGCGAGAAGGTGCTTTTGCAACTATTTAGTAGTGACTGTGTTCATTTGGCTTGCAGGAAGATAACTGTATTAAGAATAAGTAACAAATTACACAGTTGGAAATATTCTGGAATCACTCTAACGGGTGTCTAGAATATTGTTACTGCTCTTCCACATTATGTATTTTATACCATTAAACTAAAAATAGATTGAAACTAATGCCGCACGGTATCGAAGCGTACCTAATGTGCACCAGAGCAGCTGGAAGGGAGATTGGCAGGGTGCGTCTTTCGTGGGCTGCCAGGTTTCCTTTTTCATTTGTGAAAGCTAAATGCAATTTAGTGCAAAGCCTGGCATCATCAGCTTAAGGCATGGGCAAGTATTAAAAGCTCTCTCTTGAAACTAAAAATGTTCTTATCTTATCCCGAGAGACAGAGGGGAAAAACACAAGGTAGAAATTACCAATAGTTTCAGAGAATTGAAAAATTGTGGTTCAGGATTCAGCTTTAAATTGTTACTGATTTTCTGTTTGCAGCTTGATGTGTGAAAAGCGAATATTTGAAACTGTGAATAGTGTAAGGCATCCCTTCTTGGTGAACCTTTTTGCTTGTTTCCAAACCAAAGATCACGTTTGCTTTGTAATGGAATATGCTGCTGGCGGGGACCTGATGATGCACATCCACACCGATGTCTTCTCTGAACCCAGAGCAGTGTGAGTATCCGTCCCTTTCCGAGTATCCATCCCTTTCTGGGCCACGAAGTGAAGGGCATTTGGCTCCCTGGATGAGAACCAAGATCGTTACCACCACATGCCTGTACGTTCTGTCATTGCAGTGAATACTGTTTCAGTTTTTTTAACAGGGTCAGAGATTCAAACTGATTTTGTTAGAAGACATGAGCAGGTTTAATGTGTCTGAATCCCCGGGGAATTAAAAAATCATATGCAAATCTTTAATATTTTTTTAAAATATTACATAGAAAATTTAAATGAAAAGTTAATATATCAGACAAGGCTAAAAAGGAAAAGAATAAGCCAAATTAGAAATCCTTCACTGCCATGGCCTTGGACACTACAGAGGATTTATCCTCCAGGCCGAGCAAGCTCAAGCAGCAAGTTCAGGCATTTTTGCCATCTGGTTTTAAAACTCTGACCTGTACCTGAAAGCTAACCTGTACCTGAAAAATCAGCTAGTAATCTTCAGAGGATGGGTAATAAAACAGATCAATAGGAACAGGCTTCACATTCTAAAAAGGAAGGCTAAAATCCACTGAAATGTTAACTTTTCCCACAGATTCTATGCTGCGTGTGTGGTTCTTGGGCTTCAGTATTTACACGAACACAAAATTGTATATAGGTGAGTAGTCGCTGACCGTTTCCAGCAGGTGAACATCAGCTGTTCTGAACAGCACTGAGATCCATTTTTGTTCTTCAATGTTCCTTTAGAGATTTGAAGTTGGATAACTTATTGCTGGACACAGAAGGCTTTGTGAAAATCGCCGACTTTGGTCTTTGCAAAGAAGGTAACGGCACTTACGTTGTCTTTCTCGGGGAATTCCTTACTCTTGGCTGTTCCTTGAGACTCGGGAACTGCTGAGTGTGAACAGTGTGTACTTACTCTGTGTCACTGAAAGGAAAAAAGTGCAGTGTCAGCTGGAGTCACTCTGGAGAGAGGTTTTGCTTGCTAGAGGAGTGGATTGCAGAGAGGTAGAAAACACTGCTTGCTTTTCATTACCTGTAACTTTTCAGGAATGGGATTTGGAGACAGAACGAGCACATTCTGTGGCACACCGGAATTTCTCGCTCCAGAGGTGCTGACGGAAACTTCCTACACAAGAGCCGTGGACTGGTGGGGCCTTGGTGTCCTGATCTACGAGATGCTGGTGGGCGAGGTACGTTCTACTGAGACGCAACAGGGTCATAAAGCTCTGTCAGGGAGGTTACAAAGCTGAAGACACCAGCATTCCACATGTCCTGCGCCCTGCCTGGCGCAGGTGTACCAATGCCGGTACCCGCTCTGTGTGTTGGCTTTACTGCGAGGGTCTTAATGCGTTCTGGCAAGGAAAAGCGATGTCAAATCCTGAGCAGCTCCATACCCAAAATGAGTGTCTCTAACCGGGAGAAACTGATGTCATGAGCTGGAATTGTCAGCAGCTGGGGAAGTGAATGAGGTATAGCTGGTCCGAGACTTAACCCGTAGGTTTTTGTTCTGTTTTGGTTTTAATGACATCATTATACATTAAATCAAAGTACAGTAATGGCACATGGATAGCAGTGTCCCTGTGCAAGAGCACAGCTGGCTCTGGGCGGCTCAGTTTCCACTGCACAGCTGTTAGCGTCAGGTCTGGATGTGCACAGCTACAGCATCCTCCTGCTTGTCGGGAGAAAATGAACTCTCCAACTCCTGTAGCCCGAATGGAAGTGACCCATAATTCATAAAACTGGATCGTAGGGGAAGATTGCGCCAGCCGCAATGCTGTTTGCTGTTTGAATCCAACAGGCACCACAACAGAACGGCCTGGATCCACGTGAATGAGCTGGTACAAATAAACTCCTACTGAATAGCTCTTCACCACTGCGTTCATCGCTTCACCCTCTGGTCCTTTCTGTTGCAGTATCTCCCCGGTGGCTTGGCAGTGGCCAACACACCAAAAAACAGAGAGAAACTACAGATTTGCGCATCATTTTGTTCTTTTTCTAAACTAAAATATCATTATCCAACTTCCTCTCAGATAAAACAAGGACAAAAAGTTCTAGGGTGTCACCTACATCTCTCAGGCCATTTCAAACCAGTTTGAGAATGCTTGAGCTGTAACGTGCTAAAGGTGCTGGAAAACCCACCGAGTCTGGACCAGGTTCCGTGTGACCGGCAGCTGCCCAGGGCAGAGCTGACATCTGCTTCCACAGTCCCTGTATATCCTGTGTCCGAGTTCAAATAAGATCCCAGTTTAGATGTTTCTGCCTCTAAAAGACCCTTTTTGAAGCACAGCCCTTCAGCAGCAACTGAGGGTAATACCAGCTTCCCTTAGTCCACTTCTGTACAGGGATCGACCGCGTCTGCTCCTGGGGAGAGGACGGCTGCCTTGCAGGGTGTCTGATCTCAGACTGTCAGCGGGATCTGTGTTGCTTTCAAACAGGCATTTTGAAGCCTGATCAGTAGTATTTTTTTGTTGTTTTCGTTCCAGTCTCCCTTCCCTGGAGATGATGAAGAAGAGGTGTTCGACAGTATTGTCAATGATGAAGTAAGATATCCACGATTTCTGTCGACAGAAGCCATCTCCATAATGAGACGGGTAAGCACATAATGACATTACAGCATTCCCCTCTTATCCTGTTTCCTCTCCAACATTAAGGAAATTAATTACTTCTCTGAGGAACAAAATACTTTAAGAACCTAGGCTTGGTATTTTTTCCTGCAATTAAATTTCAGGCTTCGTTTATGCTGTGCCGTGCTGCCTGCCACCTGAAATGAATTCCGTGCCGTTCCGCTTCATTGTTCAGGAGCAAGTTTTTCTTCTTAAAACGTAAAAGACAGCAGGTTCTCTTCTCTCCCTGAATTAAGTTTCCCGGTCGTATCTCGCTAGAGAGCTCAGCTTTTATTTCCTAGCAGAACACTGCTGCATTGACCTCTTTGGTAGATTAACGTCGTCACATGAATATTTCAATTCAAAGACTTCTAAATCTTTCTGGGTTCATGCCAAGTGGGGCAGGGACCTCCGGGCACGTGGCAGCTGCAGGCCTGTTCCCGGCAAAAACCAGCTGAGTTTTGTTCAGGATTGTTTCTAGAGCGATGCCTTAGCGTAGCACCTCCGCTTGCCTGAGGAAGATGCTTGAGGCGGTCCTGGGTTAGCAGCTCATCGTGGCTGATGGGAAGGCAGTGACGGGAGGTGATTCCAAAGCCTTGGGAAGCAGCCTGTCCTCTCACGGGTCTGGCTCTGAGCGTCAGTCTGGCTCCCGACTCGGCAGCATCTCAGTTAAAGCATCACTGTCACCACCGAAACACAAGTGTTTAAGCAATAGCATAAATATTCTATAGCTTAAAATGATCGCTTTTTCCCAGAGAGAGCGCGTTTGTCCAGACGAAGAAGGGAGAATAGTGTGAGGCAGTACCTGGGAAAGGTAGTTTCATTGCGAAGACGCTCCTGCTAATACACACCAGGGAGAGGGGACCGCTCCGCTGCCCCCGATAGGCCCACACTGAGCTCTGTGCTTGCAATTCGCTACTTATGGCTGTGGGCGCTGCTCCTGCCTGAGCAGCTCCTGTGTTGGACAGTAGCTGTTACCTTTGTGATGGCCGCATTGTGAGTAACTCGGCCCACGCTGGGCAGCAGCGATTCCCAAGTGGGAGCATCCGACTCCTGGTATGAACAGCCTTTTGAGTCGGCTGGTGTGGAAAGCGGCGTTCAGCCTCTCTGGGTACAGCAGCTGCTGTCAGAGCTGGGCCTGGGAGAGGCTCTGAGCCAACCAAGAAATACTCACTCGCATCACTTTGGTGGCCTCTCCAGCACAAAGCGCGCTTTTCGCTCTCTCTGGGCTGAACACTGGCCCCCAGACTGCCTCCGGTCCCCGGGCTCCGCGCCGTGGCTCTGCCCTCGGAGCAGTGTCCCTGCCAGCCGGGGCCGTGCCAGCATCGTTGGGCAGCTCTAAGCGAGCTCTGCTGCCGCCCGCTCTGCGCAGCCACCGCATCTCTCCCTTTGAGAGCCCAGAGCTCTCTCTGGGTCAGGCGGTGTGAACGCTGCTGCCCGTCCAGTCTCGGTGCGGCTCTGGTGCAGCAGCACTCACCCGCCCTCCTTCCTCCCTGCCCCGGAACACGTGCGCTGACATCTCACCTGTTTTGGCAGCTGCTGCGCAGAAACCCGGAGCGGCGGCTGGGAGCCGGAGAGAAGGACGCCGAGGATGTGAAAAAGCATCACTTCTTCAGGGTGAGTACGAGGTGGTGGGACTTGCAAGAACAGGCGGGAGCAGAGACGGGAAACTAAACACAGGCTGTTGTGTTTCACACAGCTCATAGATTGGAGCGCTTTGCTGGCCAAGAAGGTGAAGCCTCCTTTCGTCCCCACCATTCGAGGGCGAGAAGACGTTAGTAATTTTGATGATGAATTTACCTCGGAAGCCCCCATCCTCACTCCACCCCGGGAACCAAGGATACTCTCGGAAGAAGAGCAGGAGATGTTCAGAGATTTTGATTACATTGCTGACTGGTGTTAACTCCCGGACACTGTGAAACCCCGGCTGACTGGCTCACAGCAATGCCTCTCGCGGAAGAACACCCACCCTTCCATCGCTCTCTGTGCCACCTCCAGCTTCTGGGTTTTTAAATCACATGAAGATCCTTCTAAGTACTGTTTAACGCTCTTGTGAAGAGCGGCCTCTCTGTATATTGTTTTTTATCTGAGCACTGGAACGCAGGGCTATGGAGTCGATAAGCCGAGTTGGTGAATCCAGGCGGTGTTAAGCTTCCCCGCCTGGGCACGCACAGATCCGGATTGTTCCTCTCACTCCTCCACAGCAGACATCACTTCTCCAAGCACCTGCCTTAAGTGGGAAAAGCAGACTGGGAGCGAGGCCAGCCCTTGTCCCTGCGCAGCCACGCTGAAATGGAAGGTTGGGATACTGATGGCACACACGGAACGTGGTTCCAGCAGCAGAAGGCAAAGGATTTCAGTTAGATATTGTCTTGTGTGGTCTATAAAACTACACCTTTCTATGTACACCTCCATCTTGTGTTCTTAAAATAATGGTATTGAGAACAGAGATGCCTTGTTTTATAAATTTTCTATGGTATTTATTAGGAAAACTGTTAAACGCCTTTGCCTTTGCGATAACAGCAGCGTAAGTGCTTCCATTACACAGACAAATCCGGACCGTTTACCAAAGCCACTTGCCAAACAGTTTTGCCTTCGAGCTTTTTAAGCATGGCTTCAAACCCTGGTTGATATGAAGAATGTAACGAGGATGTCGCTCAGTCTAACCCCAAAGCATCCGCGTTTCCCAGCCCCTCCGCTCCTGCCTTTCCCACTCCCGAGCACACAGAGCCAAACCTGATCCGGCGCCCCTGCTCACCCTTTCAGAACAGAGCAGGACCTTCTCACGGGCTGCGAACACGTGGATCGGCCGCTTGTGATGGATCCTGACGCCCAGGCAAGTGATTTAATTGTACCACTTTGTTAATTAACACAGAGGCCAAGTGAATGACAGCAATGTGACAGAAACGCACGTGTGTCTGGGTGCAGCCGCTGCCCCCCAGAGCGCGGATGGGCGCTTCCCGAGGGGAAAAGCAATACAGAAAACCAGAATGTAGCGCTATTTTTGATAAAAGCAGTGCATGTTTTCTAACCCCTGAACACTAACACTGTACCTCAAAAGTGGAAAAGACGACCAGACACTGTGCATACTCGCAAACCAGACCTGGCTTTGGCAGCCGGCGCTCCGTGGGCAAAGTCCTGGAAACAGCTTTCCTATGTGGTCCTCTGCTCCCGCACCACCGGGGCTGATTGCGTCTGTCATCTCACAGGTCCATCCTGGCCAGGGTTCGCTGTTCAGGGGCCGAGACGGGGAGAGGCAGCACTGAAATGAGTTAAAACCGTGTGATTTCATCCATTTGGAGAAAGGCAAGTGTGGAGCAGGGCAGATAACGAAAATCCTGGTGCTGGGCAGACCTGCAGGAGGAAAAATGGTTCAGGGGCCTAATCGAGGCACCCCCGAGCTGGGATGGAGGCAGGGAGCTGTACCAGCTCTGCAGCTCCCCAGCCGCAGGGCGAGGCAACCTCTCAGCGTCGCTCGTTTCCAGATTCTGATCCAGCTGACAGCGAGGCTCTTGAGGTACAGTCGGCTCAGCCCTTCCCAGCTCCCAAACACACCCGTGTGAGCACCCAGCAGGGCGCTCCCCACCTATGAAAGTCTCAGAAATACCTTTTTGTAACTACATCTTGTACAGAAATCCTTTTTTAATCTAAGTAAATCACTAAAAAAAAAAAAAAAGTAGAAAAAAAAATTAGAGGGCAGGGCCTGCTCCCGCAGTTAAGCTGAGAGAAAGCACTAATTTTATCTCTGTAGTTTTTTAAATATTTTTAGGCAGATTAAGATTTTAAACCCTAGATTGTAAATATATTTTGCTATACTTTATCTGTACGTGGCTGCTCAAGCACTTTGTAAGGAAATTAGGATGTTCTAGGATGGTACACTATGCATTAAAATGAAATGTGCCTTTAACAAATGTCATTCTAAGTGTTTCGCAGTCATTAATATCACAAATTAAAGTTTTAAATAGAGTAATTTGTAAATCGTGTCCCACGCGTGATTTTGCTGTGGCGGGAAGTGATGGGGTCTTTTCTCCGAGGGAGTTTGAGGAAGGAAAGCCCTGGGCAAGGGGTGCAGAGGGGCCCTCTGGGGGGCCCTTGGGCCACTCCCAGCCTTTTGTTTAAAGCCAAATCAATGCTTAACTCTGAGCGCGGGGTCCGCGCTCGCAGTTAAGCATTGATTTGGGAGGGCAGTGGGAGCATTGGTCTGGGAGGGCTGAACAGCCCTACAGCACCGCTTCAACCACACGAGGACGCCAAGAAGGTAACCACCATTCCACCTGCAGCGCGGGCTGAGCCTCGGGCCACTCAACAGAAACTGCCACTGGAAATAAACTCCCACTAGAAACATTCCTCACTTTCCTCCTCCAGCACCAAGCAGCATGGAGGGAGGCAGCAGGAGCTCAGCTCCCAGCAGAGCCCGGGTATTCCTCCTGTCCAACTCACAGAGGCAAAGCAGGGAGATGCTGCCAAGGCTGCGACCGCTCCGTTCACAACCACGTTGGCAGTGGGCAGCAGACATTGTGCAAATACCCAAACTGCTTTTCGGCAGCTGCTGGCGCTGCAGGTCGCGTCATCCGCACCACACAGCCAACTATAAACTCCAAAGCCACATGAGCTGAAAAACAGTGAGGAACATAAGTGTGGAAGCACCACGTCCATGGTGGGGCCGCAGCCCAGTTCTCAGCACGTGGAAAGGAACGCGGGCGCCAGCCTGCAGTGACAGTCCCAAGAGGGTAAGTGTTTTTGAAAAACAGTTTATTTGGGAATTACAGAGTATTTTCAGTTTTCCAAAATACATCTTGCTGGATCCCTACAAAAGAAACCTAAAGTACAACAATATGAAGTTAAGTTTGTTGCAATAGTCATTAAATATTTATTTCCACCTCTATATACATACAAAATGCCACACGAAGAGCTGGTTTACCCTTGGAATGTGTGCTGCGTTCCAGCAGTTCTGCTCCATCACCGCATCCTCCAGTTCCACAACATGACGACTCAATATTAACACTTTGTACATCCTTTATTATAGGCAAAAAACAAGAGGTTGTAGGGGAAAGGGGCAATGAAAACCAAGGGAACCTTCTGCGAGCTCACAGCTGGGGCAGTTTGTCCACTGGGGTATCGAACTTGAAGTCTGCCGGGAAGAGATCTGGAGCACGAGGGTAGATCAGCCTGTACGACTGTCTGATCGTAACATCGGCCACACCAGCAATGTCACCAATTTCTGAGACAGAAAGTAGATAAGGAATTAGTTTTGACTTTTCCCATTTGCACTGAAGAAGCCAGCTAACACAGTTTATCCAGAAGTGCTGTGCGCACAGCTTGACTCCTAACTCCCCAACAAACCTGTAAGATGTGGCTTTAACCCCCTGGGTAACACCTGGTGTACAAGCAAGCCTGTCTTCCCACGTGCCATAACTCAACTTATGCTATCGGTCGTGGGATAACATCAGTTTCAAACTGAGGGAGGGCCAGGAGCACAGAAGTCATTAAAGCTACTGCAAAGCCTCCGTGTGCCCAGCAACGTTCTAATAAATCTCTGTCAACATCAGGATCTTCATTTTCCTGCTTTCATTAAAAACAAGCAAAACCAGCACAAAAGTGAAGCCCGGGCAAAGGGGAATACAATCCCTTCAGCTAAACGTGAAATACTTTTACCTGAAGCGACACAGAGATCACTCGGCAGCACAGCACAAGCTGTGCTTTGGCAGGCAGAGGAAACACCATTTTGAGAGGCACAGACACTTAGATGTACTCCACGCTTAACTGTGTGGAATTTAAACCTTGACCTGCATGAAAGCCCTCGGCATTGCGCGAGGATGCTGAAGGAGCAGGCAGTCGTGTTTTGTTTTAACCATCACTCCTAAGAAACAGGATCCAGCAGGTCCAGGGGTGTAAGGATGAAGGCACCGTGCTGCTCGGGCTCTGGATCACTCACAGGCCCAAGGGACTGCAACACAACGAAAGCTCCGGGGGCAGAAACAGCAGTGATTAATGCCGAGCAAAGCATCACATCCTGACAGATAAAAGCTGTTCTTTACCTAAAAGCATGTCTCCAGTAAGAAATAGCTGCATTTTTAATGTTTCTGATCTGGCCTGGACTAGACTCATCAGTGGAGCTTCCACAGCCCGCTACCAGCACTCGGAACCATTTGTCACCCCAGGTTCTAACCACCGCAGCCTCGGGTCCCTCCCTTCGCCGAGTGTTGCCCCCATTCGGGGCAGATTATCCTGAGCCCCAGAGGCTGATCCATGCTGCTCTGGAGCTTGAGAACAGCCCTCAGCTCCCCAGCCCCTTCCTCAGGGCTGCCCCACCAGCAGACTGTAAATGCCAAAGGTGATCTGCAGCCAAACCTGCCACCATCTCAACCCTTCTCGCAGGCTCACAGCACGTCAAGGAATGTAGGCCAATCCAGACGACTCCCTGCCTGCTGGAATGGTTAAAGCCACAAAACTACCCATGACAGCCTCCAGGTTTGCATATGGAGTGTTGTAGAGCAGCAGAACAGAAACATAGGAATATTAGCATGGGTAAGGGTAATCTGCTCATCTGAATGTGCTGGTCTATTGCATCCAAGAATCCAATTCCTCGTGCCAGAAGAACGTGAACTCTGTTACATTAAGCACTGACAATCACTCAGTTTTTGTTCTGGGCATCAGGAGGTCCTGGTTTGGTCCTCACTGTACGCAGCAGGAACGGCAGCTCATCACCCCCACAGGGACCTCATCAAGCTTTATGGCAACACCAAATTCTCCTTGGAGCAGGAGGACATGGGGGGGGGGGGGGGGGGGAAAACAGTGAAGTTTTACCTTTTTGTGTCCTTTTCTCTGCAGAAGCTTGTGATGCCATGTAAATGGCTGCAGCTGCGACAGAGATAGGGCTTCTGCCAGGAACTAAATCCAGTTCCACAGCTTTACGGGCAATATGTGTCGCTGCCATCTGTACTTGTTTGGGAAGACCCAGATTGGAACAGAATCTTGACATGAAGTCTCCAGTCGTAATCAGATCAACACTGGTTTCCAGAGCTTTCAAAATCAGTTTAAAACACCGCCCAATTTCCTTCTTGGAAATCCTGGACACTGCACATATTTCTAAACAAAGAGTGAAAAGTAAACTTCAGGGTTGACAGCATCAGTTGCCTCAGAATAATCCAATGTGATTCTCAGCACATCCAGACCCACAAAGGTGGCCAGTGTCACAAAGGCCACCATCATTCAATGAGCTTTGCACATGTGAAACTCCCAAACCGCTTCAGTCAGTGCGCATCCTTCACCAGGAGGTAATTCATGCAGCTCACTGAGTGAGGGGAATTGGGTACCGGATGCCAAAAGTGCTCTATCCCTGTCAGGGCAAAGCTGCACATACAGCAGAACTGCTTGTTCCAGTTCAGTCCCAACTGTCCCCATCATCCTCCGATCAAAGTCAGTCCTCTTAAGTTTCACCAACACTCAGAATCACTTTCAAATGTTATTTTTTTAATGCATTATGACCAAAAATCCCACACCTGAGCACCTGCTCCCTTCACAAATACAACAAGTTTCCAGACTCCCTTCTTCCCTCCCTCTAAAGAAGAGCTGCAGCTCAGAACAACCCATCCAGAAAGTCCCGGGATGGGAAAACCAACCTCCTACAGCAACAGTGACCAAACTTAACAGCAGAACTGGATCCGTATCACTAAAAAACTTACCTTTAAAGGTTCTTGGAACACCCTCTTGCCTACAGGCTATGTAGAGACAAGCAGAAGCAATAGCATCATTACTCCTTCCCTTCAGGCTCTTCTGCTCGTACACTTGCTTGAATAAATTATTTGTTCGATCCTTCAAAGCAAGAAGACCAAATTTAATTAACTCTAGGCCATTCAGTTAGCAGCAATATCAAAAATTCATGTGCTCATTATATTATGCTAACTAAGTCAATCCTAGAACGATGTAAAGAAGGGACACAGAAACTTACAACTATATTTCTGGGTAGGTTGATTCTGTCTGCCATGTTTGTGATTTCTTTAAAAGCGTTCAGCATTGCACGATCGGAGCTGCTCATAGTTCTGCGATTCTGGTACTTGGAATTCCCAAACTCGTCAAAACTTGCTGCACCCGTGCCCTGGTAAAGAAAAATTGTTATTGTCAATTAAAACACAAGAAACTTCCTCCTCATTTTGAGAGGGAGCATCCTTGCCTTTATACACCTCAATGCAAGGTGGTCTGCTCCAACAGCTGGGCACCTACACATCCCTGAAGTAAAACACACCATCGAGCATCAACCCAAACATCAGGTTCTACACTCTACACAGGTCTCAAACCATGAATTGATTTCCAAGGACCATAGATTGCGCAGGGATTTTTCTTTCCTAATGGAACAATAGTTTAAAGAATGAAATGAATATGTAACCAGCGCATGTCTCCAAACTCCTGTCACCAGCACTGAGGGCCTAGGATTTGATTTTATGCGACCTGTATGTCATTTGGGCTGCATCTCCACTAGCAGGTCAGAAAAATACATTTTCATGGCCAGCTGGAGTCCAGCTGTTGCAATGATAACTCAAACATGAGAGCAAAGGCATGGACAAAGAGAACACCCAAACCAATAACCTTTCCAAACCAGTTTGATGCCATGCCTGCGAGCATGCCAGCCTTAGTTGAGGCAACATGTAAACGGCAATATGTAAACACCCATACAGCATGCCTCTACAGGAAACCCATGGACACCCAGGTGGCACCAAGTGGAACCAGGACATCTCAAATCAAGGGCAGACCACATCCAGGCACTTATCCCTTTGAGCTGCTCAGATGGAGTCAGAGCTCATGTCTTCTTTCCTGATCCATGTTCTTGGGAATTACCCTTCTATTTTCAAGCAGTGTCTAATTCTATAATCCCTTTCTGGTGCACATCTGCATTTAATCCATGTTCCCTGGCCGACACTAACTCGCTCACTCTTAACCATTCACTTCCCTATGCGCAAGGACTCCAGTTACGCCCCATTTCCAGCTCAGTGGGCACCCATACCTGTGGTGCACGCACACTTTTGACACTTGCTGGTACTCGTGGTTACCTTTTCCTCTGAAGGTTTGCTTATGTCTATTGGAACTACCAACACAGCTCTGGGCAGGGACTGCTACCCAAAGGGTTTTACCCTGTTGGTATGAGCCCTCTCCGAGAGGGATTCCCAATATACAGCTCACAACTATAAAAGGGTTGGAAAATACTCTTCCATCTCAATCGTTTAAATTAACCACAGCAATTCTCCCAGAATCAGCTATTTAAATGCACCATCCACATTCCTTCTGGAGCTTTCAACTGAGGGACAATGCTTTGTGTTAGCATCAGCCCATGACAATCGCGTTAGGAGCCCCTTCACAAAAAACACAGAAGCCATACAGTTTTAACTGAAATCAGAGACCTTAAGAATTGTGTGTTCTATTGCTGCGGCCTTTATAAGACATCTACTCATCTCTCTCTCTACAATCTCAACAAGAAAGGCACCTGTCAAAGTCACAAGTTCTGCCTGTGTGGCTTTCAGAACAGAAAGCTCAGGGGTATAATCCTGGAAACAGCCTAAAAGATGCAATGAGAAAGCACAGTCCAATAGACAGTGGTAATCTCTGAGGGGGCTCCATGGAGGTTTGGTTCACAGCCCTGGCAGCCAGCAGCTTTGTACCCGACTGGATCCCCTTCAAGAGAAGGAGAAGGAGCAGGCACTGATCTTTCTCCCTGGCGACCAGTGACAGGACCAAAGGACTGGCAGGAAGATGCAGCAGGGAGAGTTAGGTTGGATGTTAGGAGAAGGTTCTTCACCAGACGGTGGTGCAGCACTGGAACAACTCCTAGGGAAGCAGTCACAGTGCCAAACCTGACAATATTTCAGAAGCTTTTGGCCAATACCCTCAGCCCCACGGTGTGAATGTTGGGGTGTCCTGTGCAGAGACAGGAGTTGGACTTGATGATCCTTGTGGGTCCCTTCCAACTTGGGACATTCTATGATTCAATAGCAGAAAGTGGAATTTATCACAAACATCATCCACACCACTGACTTGAGGTTATCCACGGCATCAAGAAATGCCCCCAGATCTGGCAATTGCCTTGCCAGTACAACCAGCTCGTTATACAGTTAGATGGATCTTTTCCAATCACCAGCCCTTGAGATCTCACCACTGCACTTCGAGATCCAGACTATGCAGCCTGACAACAGCCAGCTTCCTTTCCAAGGCATCCAATCAAGGGACAGGAATTCCACACCAAGAGACATCACTTGTTTCTCATTTGACCAACCTGAATTCTCTTGTAGTTGCAGTCACTACAAGGAACAGATTAAGTACAAAGGGTGACTAAAGACAACTTTTCCTACAAGGTGGGTAGGTAGTAAAACTTAAAATTTCCTTTTCCATAGAAGATGAGTTCTTTATAGCAAGCAAGGCAGATTGAGAAGCTGCTTGTGCAGTTAGTTTTCTTGAATTTTACACTAGCATTTTAGAAATAACTATAATACTCTGACAATCAAGCCACAACTAATGCCACGCCTCCAACTGCTCTGCATTGCCATCAGATCCACTGCAGCACACAGAATCTGCTTTCAGAGATACAGAGCTGTGCCAATACCCTAACAACCTGCCCGCAGAGTACAAACCGCTTCCACCACATCCAGCTACGCTATCCATCCTGCTCTTCCGACAAATTAATCCTCCTCCCAACACAGGCTGTTGCTGCCTCAAACAGATGGGTCCCTTAAGCACTAAACCAATTAGGAACTAATCCCTTTGCGTGGGGCAGAGCGGCCTCTCTTCTGCTACCAGCAGATACAGACCACACACCCACCCACTGCAGAACACGGTCCTGAAGCAGCACCGCTGGGTTTCAAAGAGAAAGAGGGACAAACCATTCTGTGAAGCAGCACTGCCCCTCCTCCTTTGCTAATTTGGTCACCAGAACTTTACTGTTGTAACTGGCAAGTGGTTCAAGCTCCACTTCTATTTCCACTCCCAGGAGCTTACAGTAGACCACAAATATGATGTTGCCATAGGAGTTATCAGTGTCCTTCTATTCTGAATTTTCTGCAATACACAGGTTGTGGTTTGGGGTTTTTTGGTGCTGAGGGTGTTTCACAGGATGGGTTTTTGTTTTAAAGATTCTATTATCTGCAGCTCTACCTCAGGGAGAGGTGAACAGTAGAGCAATCTCCAACACACAAATCTGGGGTCCACTCCAGGCTGTTCTAGGAATTGTTAATGAGAAAATACCATCTTATCCTGCTTCATTCTCTAGAATTCATTAAGGCTCTTCTGTACACAGTTGGATACTGCTTATCCTCCTCATGACCACACCAATTTCACTCTTGTTCAGCCACCGTGCAGATTTCGGTCAATCCTCATCCCGGCTGACTGCTGACAGGGACCTCAGGAGACTGCTGGAGAAACGTACACTTCCTTGGGTCAGTTATTTGTACTGCCAACTCCATGCCCTGTCTGCACCGATAGGAAGTTTCTTCAGCATACTGCAATATAAGCCATCCTCTTCCTTCAAAATGACTGAGGAAAAACGCAGCTCCCGATACAGAGGTCACCTCAATGAGCTGACATCCCAGAGCCCCTGCCCACTGGCAAGACAAATACAGGAACTCTTGTCCTGAACACATCCTGGTTTGTCACAGATCCCCAGTTTCCTGTAGAGGATATTTATCTTCTGTGATTCCTCCTCATGCAACTAACACACCCGCAGTAGGGCAGGCTGCCCCCTCTGTGTTCTCCAACACGATCCTGGCAGCTCCAGGGCTTGGATATTTCTACTTACAGTTCTCACAGGTTAAATCGCATCACGTTTGCGGTCGTGCCCATTCCGAGATGTGCTGGTTAACAGCAAAACTGTTTCATTAGATGAACATCCCTCTCTGAAAATCTGTAGCTTCCACTGAATAACAAACTTTTCACAGATGTTTCTTTGCATCTTTAAAACCACACAGTCCCAAAACAAGGCAGCAGTGTGAACCTGGAGCAAACAGTGTTTCTCCGTCTGTAAGGGTGTATTTCTGTTCTTTATCCCTTCTTACCAAATCAGCAACAGAAATCCAAGCCCAAAGAACTACAATCCTTCTGGACCTGTATAGGTGACACTAAAGCTCCAGTGACTCCTACAGCACTGCTTCACAGAGCTGCTTAGCAATGCCAACTTTTGTAATGGAGCAGTGCAGAAATTTGTTTATCTGAACAGAATCCAAAAGTCACCATAACGCATCCTCAAGTCTGGTGGGCAGCAATGCTTGGAGTTGTCCAAGTTGTCCAACATACAAGCACCTACTTGGACAATCCTTTGACTAGAAGGATTCTTTTCCACCAGTGGAGCTTCAAGACTAGCAGTCTGTATCAGTATTTATTAGATGTCATAACCTCTTTGGAGAATTCCCGTTAGAGGATGATGCACGCTGACCTACATATATCCATACATATTTAGGTACGTCCATTTCTCCACTCTACCAACATCTCTGCTAGAAGTCTGCTTTCCTGAAATTTAGTGTCCTAACTATACTCCTGACCTGTCCCATATCCCTCTGGACCTTGAACTCCACCTGTGCATGGTCACTGCAGCCCAGGCTGCCACCGACCCTAACATCACTGATGAGTTCACTTGTATTGGTGACCACAAGGTCCAGTGTTGCATCCCCTCGGGTGGGGGTCCCTGTCAGCTGGACTAAGAACTTATCCTCAATGCACTCCAGGAATCTCCTGGATTGCCTATAGCTGTTGTGCTACTTCTCCAGCATATGTCTGGGTGGTTCAAGTCCCCGAGTAGGATGACAGCTTGCGAGCGCAAAGCCTCCTGTAGCTGGAGGAAGATTGGCTCATTGGTTGGCTCTCCTTGATCAGGTGGCCTATAGGATACACCAACCACAAGATTCCCATCAGTCCTTTAATCGGTATTTAATTTTGATCCACAAAGCTTTCAACCTGTTCATGGCTGCTCTTCAATGACAGCTCCTCACATTCTATCTCCTTCCTGAGACAGAGGGCAACACCTACACCCCTCCTTCACAGTCTGTCCCTTCTGAACAGCCTGTAGCCATCAATAGCCACATTCCAGTCATGGGATTTGTCCCAGCACATTTCCATGATGGCAACTAGATCTTATTACAAAAAATGATAGCTCAAGCTAGGCAGTACCAGCTACTGAGACCTCAAAACTAAGAATCTGTTATTTCAGAAGCATCACAAATACATCTGCTAAGTCAAAGCATTTCTTCAAAGACTGCAACGTCAGCTTTCCCATTTATAGCAGCATACTAAAAAGCGGCAAGTAACCCCACAGCACTGTGAACTTTTCTTCCGCTGAAGGGATCAGCCCCTTCCTGCTGCTCCCAAGACAACCACGTTTTACACATCACTGAAATGCAAGAGTTCAGTTCAAACAAAATCTCTTTGTAAATACATTCTCTAAACAGTTTCCCTAGGGACATACAAATGCGTACTTGACATAAAAACATTTAAACTTAGTAAAACTTAGCATTTACAGTGTTACCTTGCCAATCATTGTACTCAAGTCACCATCGCTTAGCAAGGGATTCTGGGTATCCCCAACTCGAGACGGATCTTTTGTGGCCTTGTCATTGCTGAAGGTTCTCCACTCTGACCCGACATCTATGACGCGGTCACCTGAGTGCACAGAAAGCAATGGTCTGCATTAATGTATCGTGAAATATTTCACGGAACATGAAGTCACACATCTGAGCTCTCCATTAAAAGAGAGCAGTCTGTTGGCATTCTTAAATGGAACAGTACCTCATGGGACAATGTACCAAAATGCTTGGGATTTACAAGTTAAGTGCAAGGCAATGAAAGAAAAAAATATGCAACTAGAGTCACACAGCAAACTAGAGAATGGCATCTGGATTGCAAAGAGTTAAAAGTATCATGGGATCTTCCACAGACAAAAGGAATCAAGACTTTCATTTCAAGCTGAGGTCATGGCTGCCTACAGACGTTCTCAGTGCTCAAATGAGTAAGTTATCGTCACTTAAGTCTCTCACATTTGCCACGTGTTCGAAGCATGCGTGTGAATTATCGATCACTCACAATCTCTCTCAACTGCAGTAAAATCTCTTCTGTGTGTAAACTCCAGCTCCCTGGCACTCTGGAATACGCCACCTTCCAACCCACCTGCACAACAACACTTGGCAGCTCAGTTCTTGTTCTTGAAGGGAGGCCTGACCCTGCCCAACTCCACTTTGGTTCCTATGCTCAATAGCATCAACACACACACTATACATATGAACCTATTTCTTCTTAGACTCAGCCTACGCTGTTATATCTGGACCAGTTTAAACACAGATTCAGAGTAAGCAGAAAAAGCACTAAACCCACATTCTCCAAATGAAACAGTTTCCCTTGTAACCCTCTATTCAGATCACATTCATTTCAACCTTTCCTACAGCAACTTTGCCAATTGAGAAGTAACTCTCTCCAACACTGAAGCAAAAGCCTTAGAGCAAGCAGAAACAAAACTTGCTCCCCCTGCTGTAGCAGAGCCATTCATTCTGCTCAAGGGTCTGGTAGAAGCTACATCTCAAAGATGCTGCCTTCAGAGCAATACTACAGTATTTTTAAGAATGCATGTAAAAAAAAGCACAAAAAGAACACTTTTCTTTGTGTTTCACAGCGAAGCACAGTACAGTTATGGGTAGGGATATCAGAATATAATTGCCACCCTGCTTTGCTAAACCCGAGGAAAAATATGCTACTTTTATCCATGTTTAACTACGCTGTGAAAGAAATGTCTGCAAGAACAAAGTGGCACTGACTGTAAGAAAAATTTCCGGTGGAAGTCTTGGTACAAAACCACAGAGGCTGATTTACCCTGGTGCAAACACGGGCAGGCAGACAGGAGCCCTCTCCAAGCCATGGCAATGCAAGAGGTGAAGCTGGAGAATCCACAGAGCGGCGCAACTGCACAGTTACGTGGGGGTAGCGGGGATCTGTTCTGAATGAGGAACTTGATTCTTAACATGAAATTATGCAAGGAACATGCTTGAAATTGAAAGCTGTGAATGAAACCTAAGAAATCACCACAACTCAAAAGAACAAATTCAGGTTAGAGGTGTTCTCACCAATATTTGTCAGACGTGCTCACAGCTATGCTCCACCTTTATTTACTGCCCTAATCCAAACGAAGCAGACAGGGTGGAATCATCCAAAACTAGTAGGCTAAGGATATAGCAAAGTAAAAGGAGGTACAGATCCCTTCCTTTTGCTACAAA
This sequence comes from Cuculus canorus, assembly GCF_017976375.1. NCBI lineage: Eukaryota > Metazoa > Chordata > Aves > Cuculiformes > Cuculidae > Cuculus > Cuculus canorus. The sequence goes on from NC_071408.1 coordinate 33,444,975, forward strand.
GGTCCCCCCCTGCCCTTGCAAGCTTAAATTAGCAGCCAGCATGCTCCTCTAGCTCCTGGACTCTGTAAATATTTGATTCAGAACTGCTCCTTCTATGGCCTAGCAGAAACTTCACTGTAAGACAACCTCCCAGTACTGTTTACAGCATCTAAAAAAAGCAAAATGTACTTAAAATTCTGGCATGGTATAAATAGAACACTGAGTACAGGGCAATGATGTAATATTTTTTCCACACAAGTGGGAATGACCCAAATGACTCGCACTTGGGGATCTGCCTGTTATGAGTTATGAACCACTCTTGCTCTAACAAAAAAGTGTTCTATCACTGCCCACTCTGGCAAACGCATCACAAACAGAGGGCCAAGAAAATATTAAGGGGAACAAATCCCCAGATATAAAGCATTTGTGTACTTAAGGTGCTGTATGCAAATACTTTTACCTTGCCAAGAAATCTAGTATTGTAGAAAAAGTTTTCCTGTATCCTCTGTGTGTAAAACACAGAGGTCCTATGAAGGGCATTCCACCTTATAAAACTGTGACACAAGCTAGAAATATCAATGAAAATGCAACAAATAGGCTAAAAGGTTTCCATAGATGGCAAATGCACCCAGCTGCAAGTAGCTTATTATTACATTCTAGATTAGAAAACAAAAAGTGTGGCATTTGTTATTTTTAACTCTACAAAACATAAACACTTTGGAATTGAGATGCCAGTACAGATGCAATTCAGCCCCACCCCAAGGGACTGAAACAAAACCATGAAATACTGAAGTCAGCCTTACAAAAAGTACAAGAAACCAGCCTTGAACACCAGTCCTTAGGTAACATTTTGAGCCCTGAACTGAATTTACTGGGTCATACACTTCTGACTGGCTTTCCTGAAGCAACTGCATAGCAGGCCTGACAGTCACATAAAATAAAACAAGGTCCCAGTAAGTGCCTTATAAAATCATCGTTATTATACTGGTCTTGGCAACATTACCGAGAGCTGTGATAAGTCCGGGAGTGGCTGCATATCACCCTCACGACTTCCTTTTGATGCAGCCCTTTTGAACAAAAATAAGCTCCACCAGCTATGGTGACGTTCAACACTCCTTTATTTAATTTTCGTCAGACAGATCAGTTAGTCTCCTCAGCTTCCTCCTCTGAAGAAAAAAACTCAGTTCATAGGACCACATCATTGTGGAACCCATCTCCAGACTGACACCCTGAAGCATCTTTCTGTGCAGAAGAGTTTTTCTACATTTAATTTCGTAAATCATTCTTGCTGTATTCAATTACTCTTTAAAACACAGCCTAACACGGTAACGCACAGGCTCAAGTGGAAACACACAATACAGACCTCACTGACTCGGGTTACCCACCAGCTGAAAAGCTCATTTAGCAAAATGCAGAACTGTTATTCAGACCGGAAAACCTCAGACCAAGGTTACTTCACTTCACAGCTACCAAATACAAAGAGCATGCGCTACAGAAATGCAAGAGGAAACTCAGCTCAGTGTCAAAAATTAAAATAACATTTTGGACAGTTGTTTTTTTGTTTGTTTGTTTTAAATTAGCTCAAAATTAGCTAAAAACAGAAAAAGATTTCTCAAAGGAAAACATTTTTTCCTCATCAAGTTCAAAATCTGCAATTACATATTTTTAGAGAAATACCAGCTATTTTAACATTGCACTCCACTTGCAATAACTCTTAGTACACAAGTATTTTAGTCTCTTTTTGCATTTTGTACAGCTATAAGATGACAACGTAACTGCAAATTGAAGATGTTTAATCAGAACAAGAAATAGGATAAAATTCAAACCCCAGGTAATGTTCCCTTCCATGCCCAGTCCTGAAACGGTTCTGAGAAGGGATGTTCTTAAGACTTTAACAGATGAGCTCTCATGGCATCTGTGCATTACATCAGGCTCTAAACATTATTATCTGATATTTTAATCTTAATATTGATATGGTATCAAAGTTTATTTGCACTCTGAATTACCAGAATACCCATTGTTTCTACAGAATGTGTCATTCTCGCAGTTCGTTAAGGAATCTGCTGCCATCTAGTGAGCACACAGATTGAACTTTTAATTAAAAGCATTTTACAATTCAAGATTTATAAAACAGCACAAAACTACAATTCATTTCAGTCAGCTCCTTGTGAACCAGAGAGTAAGGAGGTGCTGAGACAAACTGCAATGACAAACCCCGGCAGCAGACAACAAGCTGAGAACCGTGCAGACATGGAACTGCACAGAGCCAGGCTGAGGTAAGCCTTCACTTTTTACAGCTAAATGACCCCTGCTCCTCATCTGGATGCTCCAGGTCCTACACCCCTTTTGCAGCCTCCTGCTGGGTACACTCCAGCAATGCTCACTCTGTCTGTCCTCTACGAGAAGCCCAAAGTGACACACAGTACTCCAGATGCCTGCGCCTCCACACCCTGCTCCTGAGCACACACGCTGCCCTATACAGCAGTATTCACCTTTACACCTTCCAAAATAGAAACCTCACCTGGTCGGGGTTTTTTCAGTTTCCGGCTTTAGAACTTCTATTTAAGGCTAGATGTATTGAATGTCACCAAAGAATAAACTCTTTGAGGAAAAAAATCCCAAAATTTACAGTCACAGCTCTTCCTACAAAACGTCCAGACCTTTGGAAGACACCCGTACACTTTGTAAAAAGTTCTCATTTTCAGTAAATTGTGACCACCACAAATGCATCATCACCACCGGCAGCACCAGCCTACTCACAGGACTCAGCTGCAATCACCAACAGAACCAGAGCAGGCTTTGAGACATTTGATAAAAGCCCCAAACAAATAAAATTCGCAGACAATACTTTGACTCATTTCCAGACATGGACAGCAGGATACCGAACCTACGGGCAGCCAGGGATTGAAACACACAGTACAACACCGACAGCAAATGGACGTTATACCAACAAAGCCTGAGCAGCTTCTGCACATCTAAACAATGACCAATGTAAAAGGACTTCCAGGCTTCCTGCATACTGCATTCAGCTCTGGAGTCCTCAGCACAGGAAGGACGTGGAGATGCTGGAGTGAGTCCAGAGGAGGCCACGGAGCTGATCCACGGGCTGAAGCACCTCTGCTATGAGGACAGGCTGAGAGAGTTGGGGTTGTGCAGCCTGGAGAAAGCTCCACAGAGACCTTAGAGCAGCTTCCAGTGCTGAAAGGGGCTCCAGGAAAGCTGGGGAGGGGCTCTTGATAAGGGAGTGCAAGGACAGGACGAGGAGGAACAGTTTTCAGCTGAAAGAGGAGAGATTGAGATGAGATCTTAGGGAGAAATGTTTTCCTGTGAGAGTGGAAATGTTTTCCTTTCCCAGGTTGCCCAGGGAAGCAGTGGCTGCCCCATCCCTGGAGGGGTTCAAGGCCAGGTTGGATGGGGCTTGGAGCCCCTGATCCAGTGGGAGGTGTCCCTGCCCATGGCAGGAGCAGAACTGGATGGGCTTTATGGTCCCTTCCAACCCAAACCATTCTGTGATTCTAGTATTCCTAAGCCATCAACTTGCAATAATTTGAGGAATTAAATGAAAGTAGAAATGTTAATAGTTCTGGTGGACAAGGCTGGACAGCTGAAATTACAGGTCTGCAGGACTTGTGGCCTTTAAAAGACAAACAGTTAATGTACCTGCGAAGGATGCTCCAAACAACAGAATCTCAATAGTAAGCGTTGTGCCTGATCTAGGTTATATGACAAAAACAGACTTTGGACTCTTCTTCTGTTAGAAGAGTTCAGATCATTTCTAGCCCGTATTTGCCTTAAATCACTTTGCCAATCTGGTAAGGAAGCAAGGGAAAACACAGGCCCTAAATAGGATGATTCAAAATGTAATAAAGATAAAACAGTATCAGCATCCTTTGCAGTTCACTGTCCTGTGGACACAGAGTTTTATTTGCAAGGACTGACTTTTGTAAGGCACTTTCTAACACTGTGGGCACCAAGCGCAGATGCAATAACCAGATATAAGATGCTCATACCCACCCCCAGCTAAAGTTTTGTGCCTATTTAAGTAGTACTTTAAATTGAGATATCATGTATTAGTTCTAAATACTGACAATACTCACAGAAAGAAGTAACCACAAACATAAACCCCAACGTAAAAAGATTTTTCACCATTTGAAAGGTTAAAGACACAGAGAAGAGACATATCCGTGTAACTGCCCTCTGCTGGCTCCAAGTCAGCAGTACTTGAGCAGCTTCTCTACTTACAAGGTACCACCAACAGCTAGGGAAAAACAAAGGGGTTTCTTTGGCTTTGGGAAAACGAGCATCTATGTCTAGATGTAATCAGTCTTATCCCTAATGACAGACATCCACGATCGTGGCCTGACCAGCAGAGACAACTGTGAAATCCTTTCCTGCTTGTTTGTTATGTGGTACAGAAAAAAAATATCCATGGCACAGTTAAACCTTATCTACTCTTCTTAGACCATATCTGAATTTAAGATGCTCCATTTACATCTCAAACTTTTCAGCAGCATTAGCCAATCAAACATTCTTACAGAATTTTATAACCGCGTCACTGCTGACCACGAGTTATTGAACACTCTCCCCAAAAATTCTTTAACTGAACGCTTAAGTGCAGCCTAAACACGGAATAAACATCTGAACACAGGTTAATCATCTGACTCAAAGCCTTAATAAATTTATACGTGTCCAAGGAGTCTCATCAGCTGGAGACAGACTTCTGCTTTTTTACTGAAGGCAACTATCAAAAGTGACTCCATGCAAGAGGACTGTTGTTCTCTGAGCCACACCTGTCTAGCAGAGCAGACAGAATGAACCAGTTAAGAGAAAAACAACTTACACCCTAAAAATAAACTCCTCTCTGCTCCAGTTCCTGCACACCAAGAAAACACTTAATGAAACTACATAGAAGTTTAAGGAAGGGCTTAGCAGGAAGGCACTCCATCCAGCTGAGATGCTACACAGCTGTACATATGCTACTAGACCCATTCTTATTCCCCTCTGAAACTCAGCTCACCACCTTGGTATTATGCCAAGAAAATTCAGTGCTTTGTATTCCACTTTAATCCTTCTTTCAGCCCTTTCTGGCACACCACACAGTACAGACACTCACTACAAGGTCCAGGAGGGGAAACCATACCCGCAGCCCACAGGGGATACTGCAAAACAATCTGACAAGTGCTTGCAGTGGGTGACTGTCAGAGGGCACCAACGCACCCTCTACCAGGCTGACGGAGAGTCAGGAGGGGTACGCTGCCTTGTGGGGACAACATCCAAGACGCTGCCGAGAGGGGTGCCACAACTCGTGATGAGCACAGCTTCCTATCCACTGCTACTCTTCCATGTGGACATGAACGACACGGCAAGCCAGAACCTAGGCAGAATCCAGAAGACTATAAAGCCCTGGGGGTACAAGTGAAAGATAGGGGTGCCCAAGCTCTCTTTCCTTCTGTATTACCAGCTGGAGGGCAGGGGGCAGCCAGAATCAGGTGTATAATGCACATCAACTCCTGGTTAGGTGGCTGATGCCCTCAGGAGGAGTTTGGGTTTTATGACAATGGGACATTCTCCAGTAATTATAGCCTGTTAGGGAGGGATGGGATCCACCTGTCTAGGAAGGGCAAGGGAATCTTCGGCCAAGTTGGTGAGGCAGGCTTTAAACTGAAGGACTTAGGGGTGGTGTCCAAAATGGCAACACTCATGCCATCACATCCCACTGGGAAATAAATCAGGCCAACGAGGGCACTGAAAACCATCCCCTTAGCTGCCTCCCACAACAAGAACCAGAACACAAACAGTCTCGAGGGCATGCATGGCTGCGGTGGATCCTCCTCTACCCCTGTACAGAAGCCTGCACGCCCAAGTAGTTCTTGTAGCTGTCTGTACCGCAGCACATCCCGCATGGGGAACAAACAGGAAGAACCGGAGATCTGTGTGCAGTCACAGGGCTATGACCTCACTGAGATCACAGAGATGCGGTGGGATAGCTGGCATGACCGGAATGCTGTCATGGACGACTATGGGCTTTTCAGAAAAAACAGGCCTGGGAGGCAATTGGGTGGAGTTACTCTTTATGTGAGGGAGCAAGTGGAACCTATCAAACTCAGCACGGGTGTGGATGAGGAACAAGTCAAGAACTCATGGGTAAGAATCAAAGGGCAGGCCAGCATGGGGGACACTGCTGTGGGCATCTACCACAGGCTGCCGGATCAGCAAGAGGAGGTCGATGAGGCCTTCTACAGGCAGCAGGAAGTATCATCAGCAGGCCCTGGTTCTCATGGGAGACTTCAACCACCTGGGTATTCGCTAGAAAGGTAACACAGCCCGGCACACATGGTCCAAGAGATTTCTAGAGAGCACCCACGGTTACTTCTTGACACTGGTGGAGGAGCCGAAGAGGAGTGCTGCTGGAAAATGTACTAACAAAGAAGGTCCTGACTGGGGATGTAGAAGCTGGGGGCAGCCATGGCTGCAGCAATCATGACATGTTGGAGATCAAGATCCTGCACGGAAGAAGCAGAGCAGTAAGACAGATTACAAAATTGGACTTCAGGAGAGCTAATTTTGGCCTCTTCAAAGACCCACTTGGAGGAATCCCACGGGATAGGGCTCTAGAAGGTAGGGGGGGTCCAAGAGAGCTGGCCAATCTTCAAGCACTTCCTCCTTCAGGCTTCAAGATAGGTGCATCCCTAGGAGTAAGAGATCAAGCAAAGGAGACAGGAGACCTGCATAGATGAGTAAGAAGCTTCTGGAAAAAAAAAAAATCTGATGGAAGAAAGAAGTACACTTCAGTCTTCAAAAGGTTGTGGAGCCTCCTCTGGAGTTTTTCAAACCCATCCGGACACGATCCTGTGCACCCTGCTGTATGTGACCCTGCTTTAGCAGAGGGTTGGACTGGATGAGCTCCAGAGGGCCCTTCCAACCCCAACCTGTTCTGTGATCTTCCAGCCTTTTTTATTGCTTAAAAGGTACTAGACAAAAAACTTAACAACACGCTGCTCACCCTACCAAGTCTGTCTGAACAATGAGATACAGTCAACATTTTAAATGGCCACAGAAATGTAAAATCTACTTCTCCAAGCTTTAAGAACTCTTTGTGAATTCTCAAGCCAGCACACAAAGACTTACTGTACCATATATCCTAGAATGATTTGAGAAGGGTACGTATAATAAAATGCAAGCCTTATGGCAGCAGATAGATTTGGACAGTCTTGTACAATTTCAGATGCATGTCAATCCAGATTAACATCGAAATCCCATGGATAATTACAAGTTTGGTCTTACACTTAAAAGGCAATCGGCATGAGGAGAAGCTATTAAGTTGCAAGCAGCCACCATGAGAAGCTGGAACACAAGCTAACCCACGAAATTTAACAGTGAGAAGGCAAAGGAGATCTTTCAGCTATAATCTGAAGGAATGATAAAAAAGCCACCAACTCCACCAACTCCAATTAGGCTGACAACACAAGATTTAACTGTTTTAATACGGCACAGCTATCCAATACAGTTTAAATGCAGGAAGAAAAAAAACAAAAAAAAAGCAGCATACTGAATTTAACTTAAAGTGACAGTCTCATTGACACTAAGAATGACACCTACAAGTACAAAAAACCCCTTGATTAAAACCCTCTCCCAGAAATCCCTTCAAAAGCAGTACTTCCAAAATGCAGTTCTAAGGCATGGAATCTCACTATTGAAGAGATCAGCTCCCCCTCAACTTAAGCATCCCGCTGATACAATACGTGGAACAGTTCAAAGTGGAATATTTTCATTTGAGCTAAAGTAAAAGCTAAGTTTCATCTAAGCAATGTGGGGTTTGAAAGTTAGACAGAACATCCCTCTGACAGCACGTTTCCTTTCTCTGAGAGCATATTTTCCTTAAAACGGTGTTTTTCAGACACTGTCCTTTCTTTGAAAATAATAACGTATTGTGTGAGGAACGATTTGTGCTAAACAGATGTCTCTTCTGTAATCACCTCTGTCTGGATTCCTTACTAATCTGAAAGGCAAGGTCAAGTAGGGAGCTGGAGCCAGCTCCAAATTAGCAACAGTTTTGACTGTTGCAAAGTTTCATAACATTAAAACTAGACCTTGAAAAGTGATAAGAATACGCACAAGATTTTTGGGAAAATCTATACCTATGCATGTAAGTGGGAAATCTGTTCTGTAACAGCCTTTGCCTCATTGCACACGATGTCTCACTGCACGTGGAGATTATTCCTGCATGTTGCCCAGGCCTGATAAAGGACGCATGCTTTCTAAAACTCCGAAATAAGTCTTAAGAGAGCTTTATTTGCTGACATTTTTGGTAACACTGCTCCCTCAAACTTCTCTGTTGCTTCACCTTTTCAGCTGCAGACCGCATAAATGCGGTTTCAGTCACAATACTAACAACACTTATTTCATCTCATTCTCAGAAGATTCATTACAAAACCTGACTATTACCCATGCACCAGCTGTTTTATCCTGCAACACTGGTTTACATTTAACAAACTCACACTTCTTCCACAAATGGGAAACTTTAGTCTTTTGCCATAGCAAGCAAGAAAAACATCAAGCAGAAATACACTTAGTTTAGTCAAAGACTCTGCTCTGATTTCAGTTAAACTGTACTAAAATAAACAAACAAATAAATAAATCAGTGAGTCACATCACTGTGTATTTCTCAACAGTAACATAAATGCAAAAATCCAGCATTTCCCATTCTGCCCCTGGCACACCAGCACTGCAGACACCAAAATCATAGCCACTTTAAACAAACTTGTAACGTGCTACAGAGTAAACTGAGCAGTTTGGGGAGTTTAACTGTTCCAATTGATCCCCTCCAGTGACAAGGATCTGCCTTTCAATCCACCTCAAAACACATTCTGTTCAGGCCCTATTCAGCAGCTGCATCAGGACCTATGTAAAGCCTCGAAACACGGATCCACAACTTTTCTGTGTAAGAACAGGAAACAAACGCATTACTCTTATATGGAATCTGCAACAAGCACACAAAAGTTATCTCATTTGGAAACAAGGTTTTATCTTCGCTTCTTTTAAACTTCTCTACTTCACAGCATCTCCAGGAAACAGGCAGCAAGAATTGGATCTGGTTTTCTCCTCTTCTAAATTTCTTAACAGACCAGAGGAGAAAATGTTCAGTGTTCACAGTTCTGTTTGGTCAGGGACTCTTCAACTATTTATCTTCATCTGATCTAACTGGTTTTCCAAACCAGCTGCTAGATAGACACCGTAACTGATGAATAGGAAACAGACAGGTAAGCTGACTTGCTAAGGAAGGCAAGACAGAATGAGAGCAATTACCACAACAAAAGCAAACATTAAAGCCCTTTAGTGACAAATCCACAAAAAGGCATATTTATAAAACACCCAGTGCTTTAAGGAGCAGCAGTTGTTACCCCCACATCATGACGGCTGTAAAGGGGACCAATACCACGTTAAACACATTTTAAAAATTCAATTCAGCAGAAGTGTGTACTAATATTCTAATGGTTCTGCTCATCACAAACGCTGAAGACTTGAACCAAAGACTCCTCCAGCGCTATTGACTCAGAGGAGACCAGAAAGCCAATCCCTGGCCAATCCTGAACAAGAACACCTTGTGACTGCATAATGGGTCGTGCACGAAGAGACTTCTGATGAACTCCACAGTTCCTAAAAACAAAATGTATCTAGCAAAATCCTTTCCTCTTCTCCTACAGGCAGCGTTATCTGGAAAGTTATCACAATGGGCCTTTCTAAACTTCAGTTCAAGTCCTACAGCAGCCATGGAAAGAGCCAAACATGGACCAAACTGTGTTTAAGCACTAATTTTGGAGTCCAGTGCCGTATTTTGCTGTGGATATTGCTGTGAAATATTTGTGAAATATTGCTGTGGTCTCCTGAATTTTGAACCAGCAGATTTATTATGAATCATTACCCTTTACCAGAATTTGTGTCATTTAAACCATCCCTGCTGTTAACAAAGCAAGTAACCCCGCCCCCTTGCCTCCATACAGTGTAGCCTGTGGAAATAACGCAGTTTAGGGAAATAATAAGGTTTATAGAATACATTTTAGCCTGTGGAATTGGTTGCCACATGAACAGAGTAAAAGAGCTCAGCAAAATTCCAGAGGAAAAACTGGATATTTGCTTTGGATATTGTTAAAAGCCTTAGGAGGATAATTAACAAAAAGAGTTGCTGGCAAAACCATAAAGTGAAACCCTTCCAGGCAGAAGAAAACCTGTAACTAATGGGAAACTGATTGTATTTTTCAACTTGGTTGGGTTTTGGTTTTTTTTTTTTTGAAAGAAAGTTATTTGTCAAGGAGCTTTATAACATTTCTGATACTTTCCTGACTGAAACAACAGTCACAATTAGAGACAGAACCCTGGACTAGACAGCACAATATTCTAAATCAATAGGTCATCATATTTTAAATTTTCAGTCTTTAAAAGAGACCTTGATTCTGTTCATAATGCAAGCAGGTACCAGAAGGCAGACAATTCAAAACAGTAAGCTTTTAGGCAACAGAATACCATCAAAGGAAACACGCATGCATCAAGAAAAAGCCTTTAATACTCAAATTATCATATACCAGTTTTGTGGGAAATAACTCTACACACCATACAAGTTATATGGTAATTGATAAAAACATGAATAGCTACTTACCCACTACCAGCCCACACTCGGAACAAATCATGTCTCCAGCTCTGTAATCCTCCACTAGAATGGAATCTGGATGATTTGGGCAAGTCACCCTCGGAAGTACATCCAAACTAGGAGAAGAAATCAGAAGTATTAATTACTTTGTCTCAAGCAGGCTGCACATCCAAAAGTGTAAGAGTTCCTTGCTGAAAAGAACTGTTTAATAACACAAAATCTACAGCGATTTCAAAATTTACAGTGATTTGAGTGATAGAATATTAACTAAACACCTGAAATTCATCTTTTATTTAAATGCTGCAAAACTATATTTGACAATCAAGACTACAGGTCATTTCCAACTCCAATCTCCAACCACCTCAGGTTAACATATCAAACCCTAAACAACAGCCTTGATTGGTAACTCCCAGCGTGCCACCAAATGAAGGTCCCCAAGGAGTTGGTGGCCATTGCATCATTCCAAATGAGCGTTCTCACCCACTTCGACCAGATTAGTACCACCAGGTTCTGAATTCAGGAAGCAGTGCACACATACCACATTATCTTTAGAAAATAGCTGATTCTACCACTGTTCTATTATTTCAAGTATTTGAATTAAAAAAAAATAAAAATGCTGTTTTAAATTAAGCAGCTCATTGGTTTTTGTTAAGATCTCACAATTAATCAGCTCATGAAAGGAGTTCTGTGACAACTGCTTCCTGTAACAGGGATCTGTCTCTTTCACATCCAGGCATCTTCAAGAGTTAAAAAACAAATATAAAGAGTACATAAGTGTATAAAAACAAATATAAAAAACTGCCTATAAAGCATCCATACTCTTTAACAAAACAGCTTCAGTGATGGACTAGAGCAATCACCAACTGCTGCTAACCAAACATTTTTCAAAGCAAATACCTCATTCCAGCTTCTAGTAACTGATCAGTGATCCTGTTAAAACAACCATTTCAAAATTGGAATAATACGTATTTACAATTCGGGTCTGTATATTCAACAAAACCCATTTTGCTCTAGCTGAAAAGCAGAATGTACAGAGGATTCTGTAATTCGCAATGAGTCCCCTCCAACCTAAATCTGACTGTGCCAAAAAATAACCACCAATCCTTTTAAGTGTAGAAAACATCCTATTAAGAGTTAAATTGATCCCAGTTCTCCCCTTTCCCACTAGGCCATTATTTCAGCCTAACATATGTATTCTATCTTAATTTTCACTTTTTAGATACTTCTGACGAACCAAAACACAAAAAAACCCCAAACATTTTAATCCAGTGACTGTCCAGAAAAACATCTAAGAATTGAAATCGAAAATCAACATTTCTATTAATAGCAAAGAAAGGCCACATAGACACAAGACCTCCAGATGTAAATTATGTTCAAAATGGTACATAAAAGCTCTTTAAGCTACTTTCCTTCTCGTTTTTCCCAGCCACTTTCATGCGAGAAGGCAGAACTGTTGACAAAGCAAGTGCAGTCATCTGACATTCAGCATTACGCAAAAAGCTAGCGACACGCTAAGAGAAAAGGAGGAAAAACAGTCCAGAAGCCTGAAAGAACACTAACACTGTTCGATTTCAGAGTCTACTTTCATAAAGCATTAGGTTAGAAAGAGTAAATCTTACCGTTTTAACTCATTTACCTAAACAGACACAACACACAGGTTCAGTATATTAAGTGAACCACACTGAGGACAAACACATGGCAGGTGTGTAAAGGTCCAACTCCACAAATGACTGCTGCTTGCCATGGGATTGGCAGGGAATGCTCCCCAAGTCTCAGGACAGGTTTAGCAGGAGTCAGAGTCACCCCACAGCCTGCTCCGTGGCCCTTCCTTCATTCCTGCCTTGAGAAAGGCTGCTGATCCATCTCCAGGGAACAAGGCTGACTCAGGGCCAAAGCCAGTAGAGATTTAGGGTGGGCTTTTAGAGCACCTCATCACTCATTGACCCTTCAGAGCTCTCGCTGCACCCTGGAGCCTGTCTGCCCCTCAGGGCCTGTCTAGAGACCCCTACTCGCCCTCTCATCAACCTCTGCTTGCCACCAGCTCCCTCTCACCCCCGTCTTGGACCCCTCAGCCCCCATTCACCTTGTGCTCCAGACACCCCTCAGAGCCCCCACTCGCAATCAGCCCCTCGTCGCCTCTCAGAGCACTGACTCACCCCCTCTTCGGCCTCCTCAATGACCCCCACTCACCTCCTGCTCATCCCTTCTCCATCCCCACTGCCCCTCAGAGCCCCCCACTCATCACTCATCAGAGACCCCTCAAAGCCCCCACTCCCTCCTCAACTCCAATCGCCCCTCCAGAGACCCCACTCACGCCTCATCAGACCCTGTTCCCCCTCGGAGCACCCTCAGAGCCCCTCACTCACCTTCCTCAGCCTCCACTCGCCCCCTCAGCGACCCCCCACTTGCCATCAGACCCTGTTCCCCCTCAGACCCTTCACTCGCCCCCTCTCAACTCCCGCCTCCCCTCCACCAGCCACTGCTCGCCCTCAGAGCCCCCTTACAGGCCCCAACTTGCCATCAGTCCCTACACCCCCTTAGAGCCCCCTTAAAGCCCTCAACTTGCCATTAGCTCCTGCTCCCCCTCAGAGGTCCCTCAAAGACCCCCTGCTCGTCCCTCATCAGGCCCTGCTCCTCCTCAGAGCCCCTCACTTGCCATCAGCCCTACTGCCCCTTGGAGCCCGCTCAGAGCTGCCACTCGCCTCACCTCAGTCCTTACTCCTTCTCACTCAACCCCCTCAGACCCGACTTGCCCCCCACAGAGCCCCCCACTTGCCATCAGCCCCTGCTGCCCCTCAGAACGCCCACTCGAGCCATCAGCGCCCCAGCCCCCTCAGTCCCGCCGCTCGCCCCCCACCAGCTCCCCCTCACAGACCCCGCTCGCCCTCTCAGAAACTCTGCCCGCACCCCCCCGTCCCGCTGTGATGGCGCGGCCCGGTCTCTGTCCCGCGCGCCGCCGCCATTTTCTGCCCGCGCCGCGCGGAGATGGCGGAGCCGCGCCCCCTTCTCCTTCCCCTGCCCCTCGCCGCTGTTCTCTCCCGCCCCGAACCCCCCTCCTCACGGCGCGGGGCCGGGGTCCCGTACCGGCTGGTGGACGCCATGGTGCCGCCCTGCCGCCGCGCCGCTCGGGGGAAGCCGGGAGGCGGTGCCAGCTCCTCCATTATGAGCCGATTGGCCACGCCCACAGAGAGGACACACCCCTAGCGAGCAAAGCCCGGATTGGCCACGCCCTCAGGTTTGCCCCGCCCCTCTCGCGCAAAGCACGGGTTGGCCACGCCCACAGGGCGTCCGCGCCCCCTCCCGCCTGCGCTCTGTGCCGATTGGCCACGCCCCTCCCCGCTCGCGGGAAGCACGGGTTGACGGAGCCTCCCGGTGGCCACGCCCCTCCTCCACCTCAAAGCACCGGTTGGCCACGCCTATCGTCTGACCACGCCCCTTCACACAGCACTTATTGGTCCCGCCCGCCACGTGGCCACGCCCCAATTGCTCAGCACCGCATGGCCACGCCCCCTTGCGCCCGGGGTCAGCCGGGAGGGAACACGAGGGTCCCTCACAGCGGGTGGGGGGAAGGGACCTCAAAGCCCACCCAGTCCCACCCCTGCCATGGGCAGGGACACCTCCCACTGGATCAGGGGCTCCAAGCCCCATCCAACCTGGCCTGGAACCCCTCCAGGGATGGGGCAGCCCCCACTGCTCTGTGCAGCCTGGGCCGGGGCCTCCCCACCCTCAGCGTGAAGAGATTCTTCCTTATGTCCAGTTTAAATCTGCCCCTCTCCAGTTTGTACCCGTTCCCCCTCGTCCCATCCCCACAAGCCTTTTTGGGCCCCTTTCCAGCTTTCCTGTAGCCCCTTCAGGTCCTGGAAGCTGCTCTAAGGTCTCCTCGGAGCCTTCTCCTCTCCAGGCTGAACAACCTCACCTCTCTCAGCCTGTCCTCATAGGGAATGTGCTCCAGCCCTTGGATCATATTTGTAGCCTCCTCTTGACCCACTCCAACAGCTCCATCTCCTCCTTACGATGAGGATTCCAGAACTGGACACAATCCTCCAGATGAGGTTTCACAGGAGAGGAGCAGAGGCGCAGCATCCCCTCCCTCCCTCCTGGCCACGCTCCTGATGCGGCCCAGGACACGGTTTCTGGGCTGCGCGTGCACGTTGCCGGCTCATATCGAGCTTCTCATCCACCAGCACCCCAAGTGCTTCTCCGCAGGGCTGCTCTCCATCACATACGATAGGGTCTATCTCAGCATTTCATTATTCCCTGTCCGCAGCAATTTTTCAAGTCCTTTGTCCACAGGGAGTAGAGAAAAAGTGGTTGATGTGGCAGAGGGGAATCCCGCTGTTAACAGCCTCTGTCAACAACAGATCATTTTAATAACTCATGAAAAGCTCACCTTGCTGTCGTCCCCCCCCCTCCTTTCCCATTACTCTCATTACAGCAATAATCCTTTTTTAAAACTTAACTGGTCGTTCTAGAGTTTTAAAATTTCACCCAGAGCGTCTCACGCTTTGCTACTGTCAGTGATAAAAAAAGTGTCATTAAATGGCAGTTCTTCAGTTGTGAAAATCACCATAATCATTTCAACAAGAATGCAACAGGCTATTCAGACGCCTTTGCCAACACAACAAACAGCACATTAATGAAAAGAAGCCACTAGTCCTTACTTGTACATCTAAAGATCCCTTGTAAGGCTGGGTTGATTCATCCAAACCCCATTTTTTTCTCAATAGCAGATGTCAGTCAAATACCCCAAAGGAGCCAATGAAGGAAACAATAAATAGCCACAGCAGCTGATGTATCTTAATTTTCCTCCGGTGCAGGCTGCTGGTGGTTTTCACAAACCATCATGTTTAAGTCTCATCTGTCATCCCTGTACCATCTCACACCAAAAATACCTCCCACTTTAAGATGCCTACATTTCCTGTTTATTTTACAGAGCCCTATGCATTTTTGTCTTTCAGTAAAAGAAGTGAATCCCATAGATTTATTTTTTCAGAGAAAAAGTGAATGGTTTTGAAAAGGCTGAAAATAACCTCCGATTAGCATCACACACATCTCTGTAAATAACAGTTTTAACTCCTCAGCAGGTAGCAGCACAAAGTTATTTACAATATCATATGAATTCTGTACTGTATTAAGGAATTTGGTTTTAAATTTGCAATAAGACCCCTTACTATTTGGTAATTACACCAGATGGAAGAATTAATAACAAAAATCAGGCTGCCTGTTTATTCCAGTTCTTCAGGATCGCTTCAGCTGCATCTAGCGTGCTGTCTTTCTGCAAAACAAGGAATATTGCTATTACTGCAAGGACAGGTGTTGATGTTTAACCCCAGCCCCAAGCGCCACACAGCTGCCCGCTCCCTCCCCGAGCAGGATGGGGGGAAGAGGACTGGAACGGGAAAAGTGAGAAAGCTCATGGGTTGAGATACAAGCATTTCAGTAACTGAAATATAATAAATTGTAATTAAATGAAAAATAACACAGAGAGAAATAAAACCAAAGAAAGACAAGTGATACAAATCATTACTGCTCAGCAAAAAGACAGCTGAAGCTCCTTTGTGCTGAATTTTACACCAAGCCAAGTTTCTGTTCGTAAAACCACCCAGCTCTGGGGCTCCTGAGCAAAACGCAACAGTCTCTTGCAGACTTCTGTATTGCACTGATTCTTAGGAGCCTTAAGCCTTCCTAGGACACAAATTTACCTTAATGAAGCAAAACCGTATATACTTTTCAAACTGCTTTTTTGTCTCAGGGCCGCAGAACGCTGAAAGAGGAATTGCTGACAGCTTCTGAAAAAACAAAGCAGAAATAATATTTGCTTACTTTATGTATGCATAAAAAAAATCCGCTTTAAGCATGACAATTTTACTGTTCTATTTCTAGAACTTCTACTCCCAGCATGTGAGGGAAAGACAGTTTGGGTCTATGCACTAGCCAGGCTTAACTAAATTCAAATTACTTTCCTTAGGCAAAACAATTTAAAGATACTTTTGTAAAACTAGCGTCTGAGCACACTGAAAGAGAAGTGCTGGGACGTAACACAACCCCACAGGGTACACCTTCAGCATATTTAGCAATATTTTAGCCACGTCATTACCAGCAGTTACTATAAACACCAAATAACATTTGGAATTGGGTATCTCCACTACATTATTTAATGAATACGGTTGCACTGATCCTGTTTTCAATAGCGAAGCACTTCTGAAACTAGAGTTTGACCCAGACACCTTACCTTAGATGCTATCATCCATTTGACAAATTTATAGTCATAAGGCTGTTTGTCATCTACACCAGAGAGATCCACATCTAAAAAGAAATCAAATTTAAATCACATATTGTAAGATTTCCTAGGCTCCACTGGGAAGGCATTCATTAACAGCACTTTATTAAGAGTGAAGAATAAAGATGTATGCTTTTATTCCTAAAATATAATTAAAATTATGCTATAATAATTAAAGTAGGGCAACAGATTGAACCTTTCCGTTCTGACCCAAGCACCTGCTTTCCATTCCAAGCAGATTTGGACATGTAGCTTGGAAAAAAGTATTCCAAAAAGTCCTCAGGTCTACGGAGGGCACTGCAGGGTGCAGTGCATTGCAGCAATAATCACTGCCACTGCAGCTTTCTGGCCGGTGAAGGGTGTCCAGCACTGCCAGGCCCAGCTGCGTCTAAACATTTGCCATTCGCATCAGTCAGTGAAAAACATGGAACTCGAAGACGTTCCCCTCTGGGAATTCTTCCTTCAAAGTTACCTTAACCTCAATTTCCCACAGGCTTTGTAAACTTTGGTAGCGTTCAAGAACACCTCGAAGAGCCCTCAGGGTATGACTTCAGATTAAGAGAAGTAAACAAAACGAACAGAAAGGGGAAAGTACCAGAGGTACAAACTCAGGTTATTAAGCCTGGTGCTTGGCTCTCAAACTTTTTTGTTATCACAGACCTTTGAGTTTTATCCACCTCAGCTCTTGCCAAAGCTTTGCAAAATGGGGACAGTAGTTAGGATCACAAAGGCTTTGCTGAAGCTTACAAAATCTACCTCCCAGGAGAAGGACAAACAGAAAACTTCAGTCCCAGTTCATACTTCTGACAACTTCATGCAAGCATGAAACGAGAACATTGTTCAAAATGAAAGCTGCGTTTGCAGATTAACTATAATATTTGCTTTCAACACTGGTTTTAGTAAACTTTATACTAACTTAATGCAGAAACATCAACAATCATAAAGTATCCTCCATCTGGAACGACAGGCTTTAGTCCAGCTTCTTGAAGCAGCTGAGCCATCCGATCACGCTTGCTTTCCAGCTCTCGAGATAGTGAGTAAAAATAGCAGTCTGGGTCATCCATGCGCTTATAGTCTGTCCAAAGTGCTTGTGCCAAAGCCTCCTGGAAACACAACCAGTGTTCAGAGTATGCACAGACACTCCGCAAACTCAGACTCGCACACCTCCTACTGAAATCACGTGGAATTTTTGCCGATTCTCGCATTTATTAAGTGAATCAGCACATGAAAATCACACAAGCTACCTCCAAGTGTGCAAGGCGATGTTGCTTTATGCTGTGGCAACACCCGAAGCACACTACTGTCTGCCAGGCACTGATCACCTGCAGCAGTCGCAGGCCTTGGCACACGGGTTTGCACTCTCAATTGAAGCCAAGTTTACACTTTTGATAATAACATATAAAATACTAGAAACCAGGCAGAGATAATGCTGGGTAAAATCAGGTCTTATTGTAACAACTTCTGTTGCATCCAGTTCTGGAATCCCCAGTGTAAGGAGGACATGGAGCCGTTGGAACAGGTCCAGAGGAAGCCATGGAGATGATTGAAGGGCTGGAGCACCTCCTGTACGAGGACAGGCTGAGAAAGCTGGGGTTGTTCAGCCTGGAGAAAGGAAGGCTGTGGGGAGACCTGAGAGCAGCTTCCAGGGCTGAAAGGGGCTCCAGGAAAGCTGGGGAGGGGCTTTTTCCAAGGGCCTGGAGTGACAGGATGAGGGGGGGTGGCTTTGAATTGAAAGGGGGAAGATTTAAATCAGACATTAGGAAGAAATTCTTCAGGATGAGGGTGAGGAGGCCCTGGCCCAGGGTGCCCAGAGCAGCGGTGGCTGCTCCATCCCTGGAGGGGTTCCAGGCCAGGTTGGATGGGGTTTGGAGCCCCTGATCCAGTGGGAGGTGTCCCTGCCCGTGGCAGGGGGTGGGACTGGATGGGCTTTAATGTCCCTTCCAACCCAAACCATTTGATGATTCTATGTTTCTATTTGCTAGGAAACTGCTAAGATTGTGGTGTTTTACACAAGAAGAAAGTTTGCAGCTCAAAGAAGGAAGAATCTGCAAGACTACATTCTTTTTTAAATGCCTGGTGAGCTGGTAGAATTTTTCTCCTCACACCCCCGAATATATCTTTTGACAACTAAAACTTTCTTGTTTTAAATATATCTTTTTGACAACTAAAATTTTCTTGTTTTAAATATATCTTTTTGACAACTAAAACTTTATTGTCTCACTGCAGCGAGGGTCCCAGTTCTCCTCCACCAGAAGGGACCTCCCCTGCCCACCTGTACCCACCTGCAGTGGCGTGGCGCAAGTGTACAGCGTGTTTTGGTGAACAACTTGTAAATGCTTAATCAGGTTCTGGGGGCCAATGGACCAGCCGAGCTAAGGGAAGAAAGAATGCGTACGTTATACTTGCAGCAGCAGTGCCACTAAAAATTAACAACAAAAGAATTAAAATTAGACAATGTCTCATGTTTTTTCTATTTTAAGAATTGGCAGAGAATTTGTTGTGATAAAGAATTCAGAAAAGAGCTGGTTTATACAAAGTTTGCTGAATTATGCCCTTAAATTGCTGGATTTGAGACAAGTTATAGTTTCATTCATCCCTTGTAGGATACTGAGCAGACTTTTAATTCTCTGTTTAACAAGGTTTAAAAATAAAAATGGTCATTTAAAAATGATTATTTATTGGTTTAGAATCTTCCCATCTCATAAGCTTCTGTGTCAAAGGTGGTTTAAGCATAAACCAGAAGCTCACTGCTACCATGTGTGTCACGGTGAAGTTTGAACACAGGTGGCAAAGAAGAAAGAATTCATTTGCCAAATGGTTAAATATTTGTTTTTACTTTCTGGTGTGTGTTTTAAAGTCAAGCAAAATATTATCATTAACTATTTTACTGAAATATAAGCCATTCCAAAACCATTGTCATGACCTGAAAATATCACCACAGAACTGGAAAGGCGAAATAAGAAAATATCCATATTTTCTCCAAGAGTCTTGAACTGGTTTTGAACAAACTGCACTGTTTATTTTTTTTAGTATCAAGTACTCACAAGAGCTTATTAATTGAGATGTAACAGCAGAATTAAAACATAGGTGTTCAAGACAGGTAATTGCTCCAACTGAATGCTGTCTTCATTTGGAGACAGAGATTTATCAGCGGCTTTCAAAAGGCAGGTCATAGAAACAGAGACTTTTTAGTGTACTAAATGCATTCTGTTATTTAAATAACCAAAGTCTTTTATAGTGATTCTTCTTACCTTCCAGCCAGTTACACTATATGTTTTTCCAGCACTTCCTATTGTTATTGTTCTTTCCCACATACCTGGCAACGTAGCTGTATATAAAATAAAATTAATTGGGTATAGGTGCACTCACAAAGTCAGAAAACCTGCGCTGCCCCTGGCTCAGAGCTGTGCGCTGATGCATCGCTGCAGTGAGAATACTCTAAAATCACAGTAATTGAAACAAATTAGAAAGGTTATGTGGGCCAAGGCTTTTTTGGCACGAAAAGAAGGTAAGGATTAACGAAAGGAAAAGGAAGAGGCAGGAAATGAGAACACAGTTTGTGAAAACTACATGTTAGTTCTCGTCAACATCATTATTAATATGATCTAAGAAGCGACAGCCCGCTCATCTCATTGCAGCGTTATTTTTGGTGCCGGGTGCAACACCGACTCCAGCACTGCGAGCTGCTTTGGGAGAATTGTTCGGTTCAGGGTCACTGCCTCCAAAAGCAGAAAAAGAAAAGAATCACTAAGACTTCTAACCTGGAACTGAACACCACAAGAATCAAAACCCATCAGAGTGAGTGAATAAATTATGTTTTGTTTTATAAATCGAAGAGGCCTGGGACTGAGCAGCAGCTGAGGATGCCTGCAAGGACCGAGGGGCACACAGAGGCCTCTCTCTGACTTTGTAGTTTTACATGGTGGGAAACCAAAACCCTTTGATTGCTTTCCATGGAGAGAACAGAGGAAAGGTGTCTTCCTGTAGTCTGCACACTTTTTCTGCACACTGCTTCAGGAGAGCTCTAGTTGGACTCTACCCTAATTCATCTTCAACAGAAACAGATAAATCAGGACACATTCCAGCCCAAGACACAAAGTTAGACAAAGTCAAACGGCAACTGTGATTGCAGTGCTCAACAATACCCAGACCCACTTTGTTTGTGCGCAGGAACCACTTCCCATGAAGGTGTCAATTGTCAAATCCCCCCCTCTGGGGAAACCACAGATTTTCTGCACAGACCCACAGCATTTCATAAGGCAGTTTTTGCAGCGGTTATCTGCAGTAGCTATGGTAGAAGTCTTGTTTCAAAAACACGCATTGTGGCTTTTTGAGCACACTTGCCAAGAAGACAAACAAAACATCAGGAAAGAAACTCGTGTTCTTCTTAGCCAACCTGTGTTCACTCAATTGCTCTGTGACCTCGGAAGCAAAAAGGCGGTTTGAGCAGATGCACCTGCTAGCTAGGTCGAGAACATAGATCACCTCCTAAAGGCAATGAAATTAGCTCTCCGAGTGCAACAAGAATTGAATTCCAAAGCTAATGCTCTCTACTGAGACTGTTTTGCCACACGGTCATAGGAATTCAACCTTGAACACGGAATGTAACATCATTTCAAACAACAGCAGCAGAAAAGGGTCACAGGGGAAGAAACAGCTCCACTGCTTTTACAAGCGGCAAGTTTTAAATAGAGAGAGAAATTCCTCCGTGCCATACAGCAACTTCGTTATGTGACTCCCTAAAAGGATCTGATGGTGATTTAAGAACTAACGAACTGCAGAGGCTCATTCAGCATCCTGTTATGAGATGCAAACTTTAAATGTGCCAGTGCAATCCTGATCATTACTTAGAGGAGGATCACGGTTGCACAGAAGTCAGATAATAATGAGAAACACGATGAAGTGCTGTACACTGCAGAACAGAGCTCCAGTGATGGCACAAGGACTGTACTAATTTTATGATCTGTCACTAGCAGCCTCTGTTAAATTGTACTAAGGAACCACTGCTGGACTCTGTAAACTAATGCAACATTCATTTTGCACCTCTCACAAAAAAGTGCCACTGCATTTCATGGAACACGTAGAGGTTAATATGGAAAGAAGTGTTTTTACATAGTGAAATAACTTTTTTTTTTTTTAAGCCCACAAAATACAATACAAGAAAAAAAAGAATCTAAGAAGCTTAAGGTAAAAAAGAGCAGATCTTGTTTCTTTTCCTGAAATGATGCTCTTGTTTAGAGTGTTACCCTGGAAGCTTTATAGCCACTTTAACACAAGCTGACGAAGATACCATGGGATCTGTTAGAGAATACGTACCTAACCTAGCTGACTAACTGTCGGCTTTAACTTGCACGATCATTACATGGTATTTTTACATTTTATGCTAAACTACAGAATGCCTTCTGTTCAAATGGAAGCATTTTGGTTTGGAGCATTGGAATGACAACACTAACAAACAATAAGAGTTACTGTGTCTTAGGAATTCACCACTAAGACAAAGGGTGACTGACAACACGCGCGTTCAGACCTTGTGGTTGCAGAGGAAAGTGGATTACCTTACACCACCCACCCGAGAGCTTGGTTCTGAGGACGGCTGTTTGCACCAACCACCTGCTAATCCCATCGCAAAAGCTTTAATTTAACTCATTGTGCTTTGCAATTAGGACATAAGACACACACCATCAGCTAGTGTGGTGACTTGTCAGGATGCACTGACTCGAGTTGCTGTCACAAGAATGTGCCCAAAACACTGCCCTTTGTCCATGTGGGAAGGTCTTTGAGGAGATATCGCTATCGAGGCACCACTGCCACTAGGAAATGAGGCCGTTTGAGACTCATAGCCTGTGCGTGGGCAATGCCATCACCATCCTGCTGTACGACCAGCAACTGCATAGCTGAACTAATAAGTACTGCAAGGTCATTTAGATGTAATTTCCTTCTCATTATTTGTAAGATTCAGTTTTCACAACGATGTAGCCCCCGCTCGTGGGAGGATTTTTATTGCCACCCTACATATATGGAATTAAAGCAGAGCAGCAAAGCAATGCAGCATTCAACCAGTGGTAAAGCCGGGGAAAAAAAGCTAAACTTTTTCATGTCTAAGTTATATTTGTGACTCTCTATTTCATTGTTTAACCTCAATTAGATGTCTCCATTTCATCCAACCAAAATGTGCCCTCTTTATAGTAATAAGTAAATCATAATAGATATTTCATGCAAGATGCTGCCATCAGAAACAAAACATCTGTATATAGGAGGAGGAAGTTTTGGATTTAGCAAGCTCAAATACATCATCGGATCCAAACCAAGACCATGACACTAGAAATTTTCACATAAATGTTTAGCTGTAGCATTACGGGACTGGGGAGGGAGTTCAGTAACCTGCACTGGATTCACTTGTTCTGAGGCAGTGGAAGCGATTCCTCTAATTTCAGTGAAGCTGAGATCAAAAAGTAAAACAAGAGGAACAGGGACATTACACCACATCCATTTTCTGGTTTGTTCTTGCAGGGGTTCTATATCCCCGTAGCCTGAAGACTTCAGCATGCTTTCACACTGCCTGTGCAGCAGCAACTTTGACTTCAGTGCCCATTATTTAACACTGTGTCTGCACTTCGGGGGGGGGACTGTGCTCATGCACTATCTCCGCACTAACTTTTATACAATATTTTTTTTCTTTGTATAAGTAGTGGAGCAAAAATAACTGTATTTCTCATTATGCATTCCCTCATCGGTTATCTCTACCATGCTTTGAGAAGGAAGATTTAATCCCTGCGCTTTCTATTAGCTCCTCAGCAAAGCACAGACCAATGTACACACACAGACAGCAGTTATACTTGTCATGGCCAAAGTAACCAAGGATGGGATATTCAGGTGATTATAACTGATTTATGGGCATCAGGGCCACTGGTTTCTATGGATATCTGCTCCAAAGTCACTTCAGAGCCTTCAGAAATGCTATTTGAAAATTATTCTTTAAACTATTTTTCAGAACAGGGAGGGCTGCCTTCCTTAGAGCCTAAACACTGTAAAACAGCCAAAGCTTGCAGTCTGAGCTCCTGCCAGCAAGCCTGATCTCCGAGCGGCACATTTACTACATCGTTCCACAGCCACCTCTAAGATGCCACACAAAAAAAAAAAAAATAAAAATCAGTACCTATTTTAATGTGTTTATTTCCTTTATACACCAGCCATTCGTACACCTCGTCGCTGATGCACAGGGTATCGTGTTTAATACAGAGATCAGCTACCACCTGAAGCTCCTCTCTGGTAAACACCTGGGGTACAAGGAAGTAAGGGACGATGCATTAATCACGGTATTTAAGGCACACTACCAAACCGCAGCAGTGTTAAAGCAGGACTCTTACCTTGCCTATAGGGTTGTGGGGGGTGTTCAGAATAATTGCTTTTGTTTTGGAATTAAATTTCTTTGCAAGTTCAGCAGGATCCAAGACCCAGTCAGCACTAGATGCAGTGTTTCCATTTTTTTTCTGAAAAAAAAAAAAAAATCAACCCCACAACAATAAATTTATGCATTACTTGGATACAACATGTTACAGCCTAAGCAGATGTCCAACTTATCACACTCAGACACTTTCATAACCGTATTTCACAACCTATCCAATCTCTTCTGCCATCCTGGGAGAAGGCACCCCTCAGAACAGGCAGGGAGGCTAAGAGCAAGGTAAATTATGATGACAGTGGCTGTCCTCTGCTGGCCACCATCTGTCTTAAAGCCACACCAGGAACTGGTTTCCAGGATCTGGTTACACACACGCTGACTGCAACAGTGTGTAATGCAGGAAGCTCAGTCACACGCCAGCAGAGATTACGGCCTTCCCAACCCTAGACCACACATGTGCATGCTTGGCTGGAATGATTGATCACCACCGGAGAGACTCGAGGTCTTTTCCTCCTCCTCATCCACATGCAAACGGTCAAACAGTTAAAAACCTGCACCACTGAGGCTCTGGAGTCGCTGTGGGATTACACAAGGCCAAGAGAAGTCTGGACCAGCTGCTGCAGAGAGCATAGAGCATGGTCACACTTTGACACCCATGTGTTACAGGGCCAGACCAAAAACAAAGGTGTGAGACAGAAAACACTTGGAGGAACCCAGTCATCCCAAGTGTCCCTAGAAGGAGGGGACCCAGAGGAACAGCCCCACCTACTCCCACTGCAGTCCTGGAGGTTTCCTTCTTTTTACTAATAAAGGAAGCAGCAATTCCAGTATGCATAGCAAAATCTAGTGTGTGGTCTCTCCTTATTGGGAAAGCAGGTTTTGGACAAGAGCTTCTAACCCGTCATTGTGGGAGTTGCTGAAGGGATCAAAACCCAGATCTTTGGAAACCCAGCAGATACAGAAATTGCACAGATATACAATCCTCCTTCCCTTATTTACACTGAAAACATTCTGATGACATCCAAAAAAGGAATTTTCATCAGCCTTCAGAACGTATAAATTAAAGTAAATAAGAAACATTGTCCTACCTTTTCCAACACTAATAAAATATGCTATCTGCTTTGGATATTATTGCCTCAGACCCGCACTACAGCGGTCTGTCTCAGTTTTATGTAATTCAATGTGATGAAAAGCATCATCTAGAAGGTGTTCAAACTGTACTGAGTGCAGATGAGAAACTTTATACGATAGATAATCTTTAAAAGCTACTCACACATCTGAGTGGGATAAAAACAGGCTTGGCACCCGCCATCCTTACCATCGGTTCATAACAGTCATAAAATGGCTCGATTATTATTACCTGAAATTACAATAACCAGTATCATAAACAGAGACTTCATTGTGCATGTTACCGTCATTTACTTTGGTGGTATAACTTGACCATGTTTCCGGCACTCCATCCTGATCTAACACAGCAGAACGTTCCTCCTTTAGAACATCATGGAACAACGCCCTCAGTCTGATTAGCACTACTTATTTCTGAGCACACACACAAGGCTGTTCTGCTACAGTTACACCTTACAACCACCAAGATACAATATTAGGAATGTCTGGGTCCTGCATTGAGATTTGAAAGCGCGAGGCAAAGACGCAAAGATGGGAGATAGCAAGAGCAAATTGCTGAACCATGGCACAGCCATCCTTATTCCGTCCATGAAATTCCAGGATTTCCAACTTCTAGAATCGCAGAAACATTTGGTTGGAAAAGACTTTTGAGATCATCGAGTCCAAACATTCCTGTCCTCAACCAGATCCCTAAGCGCCTCATCTGCCTGTCTTTTAACCGTCCCCAGGGATGGGGACTCCACCACCTCCCTGGGCAGCCTCTGCCAGGGCCTGAGAACCCTTTTAGCAAAAAATTTTTTCCTGATGTGTAATCTGAACCTGCCCTGGTGCGACTTGAGGCCATTCCCTCTTGTCCTATCACTTGATACTGGGGAGAAGAGCCCAGCACCCACTTGGCCACAACCTCCTTGCAGGGAGTTGTAGACAGTGATGAGGTCTCCCCTCAGCCTCCTTTTCTCCAGGCTAAATGGCTTAGAGTCCTCAAATTTTCAGGTAGAAAAAGAGGACAAACTCAAGGAAAATTGGACAGAGGCTGGACAACAGGAAAACAAAAAAAAAAAAAAACCCTAAAGGCTAAGCACAGAGAACTGCTATTAAAGAAAGAGAAGTGAGCATCAGAATGACAGAAAAGGAAGAAAAGATACAGATGAGAATACATTACACAAGTGAAACCAAAACACTGGAAGCAAAATGCATGACAACACAAAAGCTCTTGTTGACTACAGATACAAATAAGTCTCTCCCAAAATGCCTGTCAGACAGGCAGACGTCAGTAGTGAAGGGATGAATCGTCCCAGCTAGTATAATAAATTAATAACCCTTTCTGTAAAGGACTTTTCTGCTACCACACAATGGTCCAAAACAGAACTTGAAACACAAAGGTTATTCAGACACCTATAATACTCGCTACCACCCTCAGTCTTCTGTTGCAGGTAACAGCCCACAAATTCCCTCAAACAAGAAATTGCTGTGTATTGTGTCACTTAACAGTGAGAGCAATAAAGAAACTGCTACAGGTACCATAGGTGTGAAAGAAAGGGGTTTGTAAATTGGTGAACGACAGGAGGACATCCACAGGACAGCCTCCTGATCACAGCTTCCCAAAATGTAGGTTATATGCACAACTGTAACAAATCCACTCAATGGAGATCAGAAGGAAGCGCCAGCGTTAACTTATTGAAAAGCGGACAAATAAAAAACAGGCAAATTCTCATTTTGGTGAGTGCACGTGGATGTTTCAAATAAAAACCTACCTCGTCTCCCTCATCAATTAGTGCCTGTATTGTACTAAAGAGAGATCCATAAGCTCCCACGGTCACCACAATATCAGTGAGAGGATCGATCTTCCTTCCAGAAACTCTCTCGTATACCTGGGACAAGGCTTTCACCAGTGACGGGTGCCCCTGTTTAAAGGAAACAAATGCAAAGGATTGGAGTGTTCCTGAAAAGGTACAAAGCCTGTGTTTGGGGGCGGGTCCACATCTATCAAAACAATATTAGAATAGAAAAACACAAGAGGAGCCCTCAGCACTAATGGCTGGTAACAGGTAGCATGGTTTAAAGGTTTTGTAAATTAGGGAAGAAAAGTCGTTTCCATTTATTTGTGTCTACCAAGAAATTCTGTTTGTATATCTGATGCTTTTTAATTTCTATCTTGTAGAAGAAGAGAGGGAAATACTCTAGCACGAAGTCATCCTTACCCCCTGTAGGGTCTCTCCCACCTGCACATACTTCCATCTTAAGCTCCTGCCATTACTTTCTTTGTCTTTCAACTAAAAATTATTTGGTGCAAGGGAAATACCTTAATTCTGTTCATACGCTGCTGATAAACAGCGCTCGTAGGCAAACGCTGATTCCCCTCCCAGATCTCAGAACACCCTTCGCCATTTGTGTCCCCTACAGGGAGGTGGCAGTTAATGTACTCTTCTCAAAACGCACCAAGAACAAGAAAGCAAGTGTGCGACAGTCATGTACAGCGAGGAAATAAGCTACAATACTGTTACTCAGGAAAATACAGCTTTCCTGCTGTGAAAACATTTTTTCTTTTTGAGTACTTGGTAGAAATGGATTTTTGTTGTGTAGGTGCATTTTCTCATAGCGCCGTTTTCTTTCTCCAAACTGTTGCACACTGTACCTCTACTCGCGAGGTATAAACCCTCCTGTAAACAAGAACATGACCACAAATTAAGGCTCACAAATTATTGCTGATTCAAACAGCAACCATTCCTTGCCACGAGCACGTCAGCCACACTGGAATGTTGCACCACAGTGATGCCACAACTACCAAGATAAGTGCTGGTCCCCCTGTCCAGATGGACGGTTTTCTATCACTTGTGTAAGATGGTCATCTAGAAAAGTATTAGATAGACTCCTTAGGGTCTTGTAGCAATCCTGATATGCGATATTCAGTTGGGCAATGTGGTTTAGCTTTACCACAAAATAAAGCCAGAGAAACCAAAAAAAGGAAGGGGCCATACTCCAATGGTAACAGCCCACTCGAATATCCTGCCTCGGACAACGATCAGTGCCACACATGCACATCCAGCTCAAGGCAAACTCTACAAGCCAACTTAGAGAAGAGGTAGTGACTATCTTCCGGGACAGATAATTTACTCCTTTCATTACCTCCTAATCTTCACTAAAATCTAAATGCTATGGGTGAATCTCTTCTTGATCCTAGAGGTGCTGTCTCAAGTGGTACCAAATATTTCTTTCCCGTTCTACCGTTATCCTACTTGATTCACGCTTACACTGGCCAAAACCACAGCTAAATGTATCATTTACACTCTTTAAACTGGGAATTGACTCTTCAAAGACAATCTGTCCCAGATGTACTCTACCGCTTTGCTCTTGCTGAAGGATTCTGCCTTAAAGAAGCCTACACAGAAGATGTTCATTGGGAACAGAGGAGGCTACTAGACCAACTTAATTTGTGACAGATAAAACCAATTTAAAGCAAAGTCAGCCTTCTTCCCTGTGGTACGTTCTCCACTGAGCTGATCCTCAAGTTCTGCAGTACTTACAAAGCCTCGTGTGTACTGGTTCAGCCTGTCAACTGCTGCCGCCTTCGCCAGCTCTTCCTTAACGTAGCTGGGAGGGGATATATCAGGGAGGCCTTGGCCGAGATTAACAATCGAGGGATCTGCTGCCACCTTCGTAAATTCTACCCTAAGGGGAAAAAGCATCTTAAAGTTAACACACCAGATAAAATTATCTTCTCTTTCATTAGCATCAAAAGGCAAAAAAAAGCATTTCACTTGGCCACATTGACAGCAGTGGAAATGGGTTTAAGTAGAGGGATGGAGAGATGGGTCTGAGACAACAGTAAGTCAGAGGAAACCCAGCAAAAGGTTGTTTTCTGCTTCCACAGGATCACTGTTCTGCCAGAGAAACTGTGCTCAGGTGCGCACACACAGGAACACACAGCAGCTCTGGCTGTGGGCAGAAATGGAACGCTACCCTCTGCAAAACGAGGTAGACTTCATTAGAACAAAGACATTTAGTGATTTAAAGGCTAGATTCTGTCAAGTGAAGGTGTCAGTTAAACTATAGTTAAACTATCCAGTCACCTCAGAGTGCTATGCATTTATTTTTGGTAGTTTTAGGCAAGCATTTCAGGCTGTTCATTAACTGTTCCTGGTAGCCCGCCAGAGATGAATGCTAGGATTCCTGATAAATACTTCTTTCCCCCCTTCACAGGTAAATTTTGCATTTGACCCTTTCTCAGTACCCAAATATTAACAAGATTTAAAAAAAAAACCCACATTGCATCATAGTTTTGTCAAAAACTAATACAAAAATGTTAAAAATGAGTTTGAGGCTGGATGATCAAAATTCCTTGTGTATATATACACACACACACATATACGAGTAATGTAAACTCAAATTAGTGTTTTCACCTGCTAACAAAATCCCATATTTACCAGTGATGGCAGTAATGCTTTTTAATATAAAGACAAGTGTAATGGCTTTAAAAAGAAATGCAACTCATTTGGTAAACACAAACCAAGTGTAACTGAAACACATTACTCAACAAAATTAACATTTAAATTTGAAAGTTAGCTATACTCCCATGCCCAAGAGTTGCCCTTGTTTTGTGATTTATGAGATTAAGAGAAGCCCAAGCCTAATATTTAAAGCTTGAGAACAAGAATTAATTCATATCTTTAGCAGAACTCAATTCATCACTTCTAAGCAGGTGCCAAATACATTTCAGTATAAAAGCTCTTTCTTATTGGCAATAATTATTGGTTTGGGAAAAAAAATATCAGTCAAAGGTATTTTCTGAGATTCACAGATATTTTCCTTTTACTCACCACACGTTGCTATCGAGGCCTTCAATTCGTCTCGTGTTTTTGTGTCTGAAGGCCATTGTCTGAAAGATCAAAATATACAGACAGAAGGGTTTTGTTAAGACAGACAAAGTACTATATTGTTGGACCCTGGACGACAAACCCTCCTTCGTGCTTTCTCAAATACACCACTGCCAGCTGAATTCAGTAGTTACAAAAAATTACAGACATGTTCTTTCATTAAAGTTCCTATAATAGCTTGGATTCAGACTAGCAAGAAAATACACAAAAATGCCCTACGTTCTCATTCATCATTATCTAAAGCCACTGAACTTTCAGCAAGGATGGAGCAGGGCCATAATTTAGTTCAACAGCTTTAAAAGATGACCTAAAAAGAAAAAAATAGGGTACATACATTCTTTTTTTCTGTGATGCACTAACAACTTAAAGACTGTGTTATTTCCAGCTCAATTCCTGCTCAATCCAGTTCGGAAAGCATGTGTTTTCCAGGCAATTTTATTTGTTAAATTGATGGGTAAGAAGAAAATAGCAAAGACATCTCCTAATTTCATTCAGACTTTTAGAACTTTAAAGTATTTACTTACAACACAGCAAAACCACATTAGAACATGGTTTTGCTGTATATTCAGACCTACAATTAAGGTCTTGGAAAACTGCTCTAGAACAGACTTTCAAAAAGTACCCACTACAAAAGCAGAGAAAAGCTTATTGATAGTTGTAGTATTTTTAAGCTAAAAAGAGAAAAGAAATGGGGAGAAAACAAAGGTTTCTTTCTATGCGCACACAAGAAGTGCAAGCCCGCGTCTGTCTTTGTAAAGCGGCTTGATACCAGGAAAAGAATACATAGGAATTGTATAGTCCCTTGGTACTCCAGGCACTCTTGTTTCGTTGAGTCACACAACTGATTTTAGTGCCTTTTACCACTACTAGTGATTGTTATTGTCTAAAAGACTCAAAAAACATACTCCAGCTACTATACTTTGAGAAGAAAACATCTGTGTTATCATTACACTCCAAGATTCAACTTTGAATAGATGGATGTGACTCACAGTAGAAATATGATGCAGGCACACGTTTGCACTCAGCCTGTTTACTATTTTACAGTGATGAAGCTGCCACACGCACGATGATTTTAAGAACATGAAGCTGTAAATTATACAGATTCTCCTCTACAGACCTGATTCTGACCTTATCTATGAGACAAGCACCAGAGGTACCAAGCACAGGACATCTTTTACTTGTCTTCAGGAAGAAAATCATTAAGACAACTCCACAGATGAGGCTGCACTTCTTAACACCCATCGGAGTTCAGAGGGAGCTCCAACTAGGCAGCCCGGGCTGCTTCTACCTAAAACCACACACACAGTCCAGAAGATTAATCTGATTTTACAGTAAATACAATTAATGTTTGGCTGTGCTACATAAATACGAATAACACAGGCACTGCTTCGACTGAACCCCACACACCCATCTTTTCTCACTCACTACACTATTTCTTGTACCACAATGAATAAGAAGCCTCACCTTGAATCTTTCTAGTTAATCAGAATTCCCTACGCTGCCACAGGTGAATTTGTTCCACTGGCCAGCTCTTCTTGAAGCTGCTTCAATTTGCTAGAAGCTAAAGGCTTAGCAACTGCAGGACTTTTATAAGTGACCACAGTGTAAATCTTAACTGCATTAAGTAACCTCCTCTGGCTAAAAATGGATTGACAGCCTTCACCTTACACCTCGTGCTTTGAAATTACCTTTAGAAGAAAACAGCCAGGCCTGCGTTAGTTTTCAGGTTGTCACAGATTCACTGTGGGCTCAGTGGGGTTCAGGCCCACCTTTATTGCTTTGAGAAAACCAACCACTTAACAGCCAGTTTTAAATGATATCTTCAGGAACGTTCTCTCTTCCAGAAGGTCAGGAGAATTTTCAAGACGTTTTTCCTCTTAGCCCATCACTTGATAATCTTCAAGCCATTTCTAGGCACAGGGCAAGGATTTCCCTGAGTTTAAGATCAGTGTTAAGTGTGAGAGGAATGTTCTCATCAAGCCCTAACTCCAACCTCATGGTTTCCTAACACTTCCTATCAGGGAAAGCACCTGACACAAAGTCAGGTGCTGCTTGTATTTATCTTTCTTCCTAATAAACAGAAACCTGTGATTAAATGGATTGGCAAGATGTTTAATAATGACAGGAGCAAATGCCTTTACATGGTGCATGATTCAATTGTGGAATTTGATGTCAAAAGCTACAACTGAAGCTAAGATCCTACGAAAATAAAAAAGCCAACCAGAATTAGATTTCAGCACATTTAGTGAGACTATCCAGCTCCGTGAAATAGAATACAAGTATGAAAATACACTTGGGCAAAATCTGATCTTCAAAGCGGCTTGCACATGAAAAGAAACTTCGCTTACAGGCAAAATATGCCACAAGTGCCCAATATAATGGTTTGAACAGCTGTTTTGAACAATCTGACACGTGCCTGCGTTGACCCAAGCCGCTGAACTCCTGTTCTAACCTGGGAGCCCAATTTACATTCCAGTGTTCAATACAGAATGTAGAGCGTGGCTGCCAACCACCAACCACGCTGCAAAGCTCTGCTTTCTCTCAACAGAACTGGAAGACCTGAAGTTACACAATCTTATAAGCAGTGAAGCTGGGGAATAAAGAAGATTCTGTGTGAGTCTGAGGTACTTACAAACCCCTTGTTGTTAAAGCATCAAGAAGCACCACTACTCTCATTTCATTAAAGAAACTAATTGTCTTACCACAAGCCTGTGATAAAGCTGGGGCTGAACCTGTCTCTTGCAGCTCAGGCTCTAGTGCCCTAACAACCAGGCCATCCTTCTGGCCTGATATGTGCTAGATGTGACTTTAAAGACTGAAAAGGACACACAAAACAATAATTGCCAAATTCTGGTATGCTAGTGTGGTTAAATGCTTGACTGATTCAAATATCTTGGTTTGATAATAAATGTTTGGATCAGTGTAACAAGAAATAAAGAAAGCACAGCTAACACATATATATATATATTGGCAACATTGCAAAATTAGAGTGTTTCTAAAATACTGCACACAACAGTTTTATCTGTGGAGCTGAAGCAATACTTACTGCAGAGGCTGAGAGTCTGATGGATCTGGAAGGCAAATCTGTTCGTAGCTGGTATGTCCTAATGCCAAGGCGACAGAAGCTTCGTGAAGGAAAAAGCATGCCTGCATAATAAATAACCTGAAAAAAAACTTACAGATTCCAGGAATTAGTTTCTATGCATCACTAAGCAATTTTAAAAGATAAGATTCCCTTCTCTTCACTTCAGTGACTTTGTCTCACTGAAATAAGTTCTAGTAAATTATTACCTTATCACATTTGTAAGCACAGAGGATGGAACCTTCTAACTGACAGGGCTGCAAAACGTTTCTGAATGGCATCTAGAAGGAAGATTTCCTCTATTTCACAGCACGTAACTTCTTTTCCTTGCGTAACAATTAAACGCAATTAAAGGTTCAAAATCTCTGTTAGAACCATTGTGAAAAGAAGTTTATGTGATAAAAATTGCTATTACGGTCGCCAATTTAGATAGAATAGAAAAAGCTGAGTTTTTAAAGTCACGGGGCTTTAAAACTGCTCTCCTTTTTCAAATCTTTCAAACCGGGTGCTCTGAAACCGAGATATTTAAGATCACCAGTCACACAGGAGAGGCGGCCCTGCGCGTTGACAGAACTGTGTCACGCTTTGCCACAGTGACTTGGCAAATATCAGATATCCACCGTGGCAGAAAACAGCTAGGAAGGACATTCCGTGTGGAGGAACAGATCGCTCAGTGGCCAGAGAAAATGTGCCCTTCTAATCAATAACTATAAAATAGAAACAAGAGCTGATACTTCAGGCAACGACTTCCAAAGTGTATTTTTAAGCATAGGTGCTGGATGATGTTGTCAAATGACTGGAATGTGTAACACACGTAACCAATGTCAGAAACACAATAGCCACAGCAGTGTAATTATTAACTTTGTTTTCCATAGTTTATTCATTAAATAGGTAACTCAGGTAACTCCTGCTTCCCTTTAGACTTTGCTACAGGAAAAGGGGAAGAAATAAAACAAAGGAAAAGCTATACTATTTGTATCAGAAACACAGGAATGGCATTGCCTGCAGAAAAGGATTCAATATCAAAGTAAAGTATGACTTTTTTCTTTAAGATTAATAGATTCAGTTCAACAAGAAAGTGTTCCTTCCACTTTCACTGTAAACTACTACTCCCTTTGAAGGACACCTGATGAATGAGTTAAGGTTTCAAAGCTTGCTGATTTTGCCTTTCTCCTACTCCAGCGCTACAAACTCAGTCTCGGTTCTGTAATGAGAAAAGGTACTGAGTTTCAGCTGTTAGACCCCCAATAATACCCACGTAATCTCACTGCAATCTGCATCACCAGGATGATGTGGTTGGGAGCAGCCCTGCGGAGAGGGACGTGGGGTGCTGGGGGTGAGGAGCTCAACATGAGCCAACAATGTGTGCTCACAGCCCAGAAACCCCCCGTGTCCCGGGCTGCACCCAGAGCGGTGGGACCAGCAGGGAGGGAGGGGATTCTGCCCCTCTGCTCCACTCTGGGAGACCCACCTGGAGCCCTGTGTCCAGTTCTGGAGTCCTCAGCACAGGGAGGACATGGAGCTGTTGGAGCGAGTCCAGAGGAGGCCACAGAGATGATCTGAGGGCTGGAGCAGCTCCTGCACGAGGACAGCCTGGGAGAGTTTGGATTGTTCAGCCTGGAGAAGGGAAGGCACCAGGGAGACCTTAGAGCAGCTTCCAGTGCTGAAAGGGGCTCCAGGAAAGCTGGGGAGGGAATTTTTCTGAGGGCCTGGAGTGACAGGATGAGAGGGAACGGCTTTAAATTGGAAGGGGGAAGATTTAGATCAGTCATGAGGAAGAAATTCATCCCTGTGAGGGTGGGGAGGCCCTGGCCCAGGTTGCCCAGAGCAGTGGTGGCTGCCCCATCCCTGGAGGGGTTCCAGGCCAGGTTGGATGGGGCTTGGAGCCCCTGATCCAGTGGGAGGTGTCCCTGCCCATGGCAGGGGTGGGACTGGATGGACTTTGAGGCCCTTCCCGCCCAAACCACTCCATGATTCTATGAAACAGAGAAGGATAAAGCACCGGGTTTTTCCTCCTTTTCCCCTCCACGGCGCAGTTTCCCGTCTGCCCACGCTGATCCCACGGCACGGGCTGGGTCGAAGGTACCTCAGCCCCCCGGCACGGGCAGGGCCCCTCCGCCGGGCCGCACACCGCCACCGCCCGCCCCGCGCCCGCCCGGACCCGCGCCGCCGCCACTCACCCGCCGCACCGCCAGGGGGCGGCACAGGGCGGGACAGGGGCGCCGATGGGGACCGCGCTGGGGCAGCACAGGGCGGGGCCGAGCCGAGCGAGCCAATGCGGACAGGGATAGGGCGGAGGGGCGCGGACAAGAGGAAGGGGCGGGACCGAAGGGAAGGGGTGAAAGGGAGGAGCCAATAGGGAAGAGGCCAGGGCGGAGGAGCGCGCGGAAAGGGGGCGGGGCCAAGCGTGTCAGGCACTGTTGGGGGCGGGGCCAGGGGCGGGGCCAAATGCAGGAGTCAATTCGGGCGGGGCTAGTGCGGATGGGCGGGGCAAAAGGGGCAAATGAAAGTGGGCGGGGCCAAGCGGGTCTTGACGTCGAGGGGGTTAAATGGGCGGGGCAGGCGGGGAAGCCAGAGGGGCGGGGAAGGGGCGGGGACAAATGGGCGGGGTCAGTCGGGAAGGCAGAGGGGCGGGGCTATGGTGAAGGGGCGGGGCGGGTGGGCGGGGCCAGTCGGGAACCCCAGGGGGCGGGGTTATGGTGAAGGGGCGTGGCTATGGTGAAGGGGCGGGGCCAGGGGTGCCTTCTGGCCCCCTCCGGGGAGGCCGCGGGTCTGCGGCGTTGTGCAGTTCAAAAAGGAAAAAGAGCGGAAGGCCGCGGTCCTCCCTGCGAGCGCCCCTCGGGCCCCTCAGGCCGGTGCCCCGCGGCCACAGGAGAGCCACAGGAGAGCCTGTCCTGGCGGCCACCGCGGCTCTGTTCTCCACCTCTGCTGCGGGTCCGAGATACAAACAGCCGAAGGATGCTGTTAAGCCGCCGCCGGTGGGCCCCGCGCGGGGTGTGCCGGACTGTGAGGCAGTGGGGCTCCTCTGGCGCAGACATGTCCTGCTGGGAACACACGGGACCGGCCGCAGTTCAGCTGTTACAGTCCTGTAGCATCTGCTGCGGCTGTTTGGGTCTAAATTGCAGCTGAAGTTACACGAAAAACACACATCCCGTCCAACTTCCCCACAAAGTCTGCGCTAACGATGCACCCCTATGAAAATTCCAGTTGCTGCCATTTTCGGTAGCTTTTTTTTTTGAGTTCTCCCCCAAACCGACAGTTCAATGTCTTTAACGTCATGGCATTCAGTGGTCCGAGCGGGAAGCCCTGTGCCCGTGGGCCGGGGCGGCGGGCGGCCTGTCACCGGCGGCCAAGGGCCACCGAGCGGCTCGGCCTCGACGCTCTAACCAAAATTCTCCTTCAAAGATTGCAAACTTCAAAGGATTTGCCAAGTGCCGGCACAGCAGGAAAACGAGAGCACGGGCATCTGCGCCTAATGCTTCAATACATGAGGTCAGGTTTTTTGAATTCAGTATTTGTAAGGGTATTCATAGAATCAAACCAGTCCTCAATCCCAGGGCTCAGCTAAAAAGTCATAAATGCAGGCGTGGGAAGGTATTTGCTTTTTCAAATTTATCTTTCATGCTTAGAAGTAATATTTGTTTCCAAATTTAAAACATGTAATTTTCCCAGTACCCACATTAAACTCTTGTGGCTTATTTTAAGCACCCCAAGCATCTCACACTGGCTTTCGGGTGAGAAGCCTCTCACTCATTTTGTAAATGCACAGGAATGTGTCCTGAATTTTTGATAGGAGTCTTGCATGGCTGGTCTAACTGCTTAACTCATTCTCATTCATCAGAAGCAAGAATTAGTGCATTTTAAGGCTAATTCCTTCTAATGGAATCCAGCTCCGTCTTATTTGTAAAGCAGGAATGGATGGCAGGCATTTTCACCCTTCAAAACAAGTGCAGTCCAATTGAAGAGGAGAAAATTACTTGGCAGAACTCAGACGCACAAATGACACTGTTAACAGTTCACAGGAAATCAGCTGACTTCAGCGCTGGTTTGTCCGTTGCAGTTTTCTACCCCCGCTGCGACAGCTGAGACTCCAGTGAACCTGTGTCTTGGTCAAATCGAAGCAGAGATGAAAAGCATAAAATTTAGATCAGCTTTCCCCTCGGGATATAGCCAGTACTTTCTGAAGTGGTAATATGCTAGTCATAAAACCAAAACCTTACACATAGCGGTTCAAAAAGCACAAATGTATTGTAATTTCATTTTAATATGAATTTAGGACCCTGAGGATTTTTTTATCAAGAGGGAAAAATATTAAATTAATGATGGGACATGTAAGTCTTTGGCACAGTCTCGTCGACTAACGAGCAATGGCTGAAAGCCTGTTTTTCTGATCAGCAAAGCCACTGGACAGACAATGAGAGAAATTGTTTGCTCACAACTCCTCTTAATATCTTCCT
This sequence comes from Cuculus canorus, assembly GCF_017976375.1. Taxonomy (NCBI): domain Eukaryota; kingdom Metazoa; phylum Chordata; class Aves; order Cuculiformes; family Cuculidae; genus Cuculus; species Cuculus canorus. Next base: position 33,482,819 of record NC_071408.1, read on the forward strand.
TTGTTCCTTTTCTTCTTTGGAACTGCGTGGTTCTGCTGTGCTGCCAGTCCTGCTTCGTGAGCCAAAGCAGAGGGAGACCTGCTGATGTCTCAGGTTCCGAGCTCACTCCTCCGCAGTCGGCCGGGCAGGACACCCTCACACCTCTTAGCTGCGGATAATGTGGAGACTCCTGAGTGGGAGGTACCAGCCTTACCCCCAGCCCATTGCCACACTGGTGCTTCAGAATCACCGACTCTCATGAGTTGGAAGGGACCCACAAGGACCATCGAGTCCAACTCCTGTCCCCGCACAGGACACCCCCAAAATTTACACCATGTGTCTGAGTGCATTGACCACATGCTTTGTGAATATAGTCAGGCTTGGCACTGTGACTGCCTCCCTGGGAGCGGTTCCAGCGCTCCACCACCCTCTGAGCAAAGAACCTTCTCCTAACATCCACCCTAACCCTCCCCTGGTACATCTTCCTGCCAGTCCTTTGGTCTTCCCTGATGGCAGGGCTTCACACTCTGCCTTGTGGCTGTAAGCCCTGCCTGAGAAAAAAGCATCAGTCTTGTCTTTTGCAAATCTTTATTCAAGAGATGTTCTGCGAGATCAGCATGCTGTCTGGAATACAGTGTACAATAACCCAGATGAAGAAATACAGCCCAAATATCTTGCAGACCTAACTTTATTTCTAAAGGCCGAGTCCAGCCAGCATCGGGACAGGAGAAGAGGATGTGGCTATCCGAGTGCTCCCACACTGCGTGACTAAGGCTGGCCTGAATCAGAGGAGTCTAGGAAGCTGGAAATGCTTCAGTGAGAATTTCCTATATTACTCACAGTATGCGGTATTAAACAAATGCATAAAACTTTTCGGTCATTTGGGGTGAGCTGTGTGAGTCGTGTCTCACTACATTTTTTTACGATTAAACATCCCAAACCTGTGCCAAGGAACTCCTCATGTTGGGCTGTGCTGTACACATTTATTATTCACTTTGATTCTCATTCAAAAATAATGACTTTTTTTTTCCTTCCCTCGTAGGCTGCACTGTAACGATTTACTTATCAGATAGCAGCTACTGTATGTGCTTGGCACTATGTAAAAAAAAGACATCATAGCCAATTAGTTTGATCCTGGAATTCAGATTGTACTGGCTTTATTGCCTCTGAAGATCTGATCTTAGCAGGTACTGAGAGCTCTCCAATTTTAAATGATCCCATACATTTTTTATATCTCAAAGAAAATTGAATGCAACTGAAGAGTGAAACAGGTGGGGGATGACTAACATTTCTGAGCATTATCCATAAATTAGTATTAATTTGTTTGGACATTGTTCCTGCTGCCAGGGCAGGTTTTAAATTAAGCCTGTATATCTTTGACTTACTTGTAGAATGACATATTTTTATGCTGTGGAAAGTTTGTGGGCCAAATTGTTGGGGTTTCCCCTGTGGAATCAAGCCATTCATAGTGAAAATGGGTGTGACAATGGATGTAATTTCTGACAGATTCCGGAGGTGCCTTTTTCATGCTTAAATCTGGGTAGAGCTACTCTGGTATAACAGGCCTTCTTGTCTTATTTTTCCCATGATGTCTATAAAACATTCCTGCTTGAGATGTAGCAACAAAATGTTTTATTATGGATTCCTCAAGCTACCAGAAAGCAATTCCGTGATGTTTTTGCTGTCAGAGACTACAGATAGCATAAAACCAATGTTTTTATCATCTGGAGGCGTACTAGGAACCAATTATTCAGATAAATCACTGGCCAACCTCAAACCACACGTTAGAATCATAGAATAGTTTGGGTTGGAAGGGACCTCAAAGCCCATGCAGTCCCACCCCTGCCATGGGCAGGGACACCTCCCACTGGCTCAGGGGCTCCAAGCCCCAACCAACCTGGCCTGGAACCCCTCCAGGGATGGGGCAGCCACCACTGCTCTGGGCACCCTGGGCCAGGGCCTCCCCACCCTCATTGTAAAGAAATTCTTCCTTATGTCCAGCCTAAATCCGCCCCTCTCCAGTTTACACCCATTGCCCCTCGTCCTGTCACTATCAGCCTTTGTGAACATTCCTTCCCCAGCTTTCTTGTAGGCCATTCTTTGGGAAAGAAGACTGAAGAAAATGAGAAAAAAGATCCAGAATGAAAATGTGCTGGAAGACAAATGCATTTTTGTCTTTGGTCTTTTGATCTGACAACTTCCCTGCGGTCTGTAAGGTGCTGAGCAGATCCTGCTTTATTAGCAGGGCAAGTTAGATGGGAAAAACACTGATTGATCCCAAACTGGGTCTTTCAAAAGGATGCAGATTAAAGAAACCCTGTAAACAAAAGTGTTTATACTGATCAGGTTAATTTTGGTAGCACCAAACTGAACAACATCACACGCAAACCAGAGTGCAGTTCTAAGGGAGCAGAAACTTCAGCTGAAAAAATAGCCGAGGACTGTAATCAGCAGCAAGCGCTTATTTGAAGGGAGTGACCCTCCTGAACTGTCTCAGCTGAAATTAGGGCTGTGTGCCTGCAGCCTGATGAGTAAAGCAACAGTGATGACATAAAACAACACAGTCAGTAGTTTCCCGCTGGAGGACTTCTGATTTTCAGCATGTTCACGTCCCCAGCACGCATAAGTTTTCTCCAGACAAGTGCTGAATGGGCTAGAAAAGCAAGACTTTGAGACGTGCTTAGCAAACAGGAGCGGTCGTTAATGAGATGTTTACTAGGTGTGAAACAAATTTCCCTCACTTCACACGGGTGAAAAATACACGATAGCTAAAGTTAGAGACAGACCCAGGACAATTGTGAAAAGCCAGGATCTGTGTAAGAATACTTTGAAGTGTATTTCCTGCAGGAAATTGAAGTGATACAGAGTTTCAAGTGCTGGATTTTAATTGCATTTTTATGACTCGTATTTGCAATACTAGATCTGCACAGTAGAGTCAAAGCATCTGTGAACAAGAGGAGTGAATGGTGTCAGAATCCCAAAGCACTCATTGGTGGTTTGGGGTTTTTTATTGTTGCTGGCATTCCAGTAGGCACGCATGGATTATTAGTGATGCAGTATTGTCATGTATGAGCTCTTAATGCCCGCAGGGCTACCAGAGCCAACAAACATCTATTGTTGAAAACTCTTAGGAAACAAATATTCATCTTCGGTTGCTCTGAGCGTTTGGAGTCCACCTTAGAAGATTTCTTGGAAAGTCTCAAAGACCTCACAATGAGTCAATAAGATGCGAGGATCACCAGGAGGCAAAAGAGCAATATCATCTAAAAGAAGCAGAGAGTAATCTCGTCCTTCAGCATTTAAAACCCTGGTGATGGCTGGAAAACATACTGCTTAGAAAAGAATTGCTTATGCCACCTTAGGCTATATATTTTGTTTCTATTTGCTTTCCCTATTGCTGTTACTCAGGACGTCTCCTTGATCCCGACATTCTGGTTTCTTCTTTATTCCAGCCTTTTATTTCCTCTCCAAACTATTTGAAACCATTTTTTTTTTCCCCATAAGAAATATTTCTTATATTGTCTTTTCTAACCAGACCTTCAGTGTGCTTCACACAGGCTTTGTTGTGGACACAGATCAGGAATTACCTGGTGTTTCACCACCTGTTTCCTGCCTTCTAATGAAGGTTTGTTCTGGTTAACCTCAGAATAGCTTTCCACTCTGTGACCTGTTCTACCGATTAACACCGAGTACTGCTATAGAATCATAGAATAGTTTGGGTTGGAAGGGCCCTTAAAGATCACCCAGTTTCAACCCCCTGCCATGGGCAGGGACGCATCCCTCTAGACCAGGCTGCCCTCCGTCCAACCTGGCCTTGAAGCCACCTGGCCTATAATCCAATCTTTTGGTAGCTTTTCTGTGGAATGTACTTCTCCCTTTTCAAAGTAAATTTCTCTGTCTGGAAATATTGTTTCTGAATGATATCTGAATTTTCTACTCCTCCTCCCCCAGCTTTGGCTTATTCGTCATCTTCCTGTGTTTTAAAAGTCCACCAAAAGCCTTCATTCAGCAGCGTATGTGAACAGAATCTTTGTTCAGGAGAATGCTTAATTATGTTTTTCAGTCGTGTTTGTACAACTGAGTTAGAAGCACATGTAGCACTGCATGGGGACTGGTTCCTGTCCTTGGGGAGAACAAGAACTAGGCACAATGTTAGTCATTACTCTTTCTCTCTGCCGTTCTCTCTCCCCTTCCTCTTAACGCTCCCCCTCCCTCAGTTGTGGACAGTATTCCGACACCTCTATGGGTTGAATACGACATAGGTGGATCTGAGTATGATAGTTTCCATCAACCCCCCCTGTGAAATGCCATACTCTGGGTATTGCAAACAGCTTGGAACAGATGGCCAGATGGGAAGTGTAGCACTCAATTAAGATTCACTCTAGCACTGTTCTCAGTTTCCATTAGAGTCATAAAAAGTTCAGCCAATGCTTCTCTCCCTTAACACAACTAACCTTTTTGTGTTGCCCCGTATGTGCATTCTACAAAGAAATGCCTCTTGGTCCGAGTAAAAGGTGGTTTTAAATATTGGCTTAATTTTATCTGGTGTGAACTCCAGTGGACACTTAACAGATGTCAGTTAAAATACGCATGGGCTGTGTAAGGGAGATCCTTGCAGACAACAGATCTGTCTGTCTCCATTATCTGCAAAGCAAGGTTCATAAAATCATAGAACCACTAGTTTGGTTCTATGGAAACGACCTTTGAGATCATTGAGTCCAACCATGTCCGTCCACTGCTAAACCAGATCCCTGAGCACCCCATCTGCCAGTCTTTAAAACCCTCCAGAGATGGGGACTCCACCACCTCCCTGAGCAGCTGTTCCCTTCATAACCCTTTTGGTGAACAAGTTTTTCCTAAAGATTCTTGCCAGCAACCCTAGCCTCTGTACATTTCTGGGGTTTGAGGCTCTCTACACTGTAATGGGCCAAAAAATTCATGTCAATGTGCTGCTGTCACTTTGTCTGCACTCACATCCTCACGGGTAGACACAGAGAATAGGTAGCAGCACAGAACAGAGAACGAAACGGAAACACACTGTCTTCTGAAATGCTCTGTGCGTTTGGATTATGGATTGTGATGTTCTTGGGATACCCTGTGGCCCTGATGCTTTTTCACTGAAGGATGCATGTCCCGCTCTGAGTTACTTGTAGAGCAGCTCGGGAGCGAATGTGTCAGGGCTTTGGAGGGAATATGACGTGGCAGACCCTAAGACTCCCAACTTCAGCAATATCTACAGCTTTGAGAACTCCTGCTTTGAGCAGAATCTGCATTGATATTCCTCTCCATTTGATGCTGGATAAATTTGTATGATTATCTTATCCATTTGATGAATTAAGAAGACCTCTGCTGGTTTCTTACTGTCCAAAGCTGTCAGGCAGGAGCAGAGGTCTTTCCTGCGCCAGAAGCTGAGGATTCAGGCAGGTCCCTCCTGTGCAGGCAGAGCTGTGACTGCCCACAGATCCAGCAGAGGGAAGTGTTGTCCTAAAATACCCGCCCCTGCAGGGAGAGCCCATGTGGTTAACTGCAAGCCACGTTATTGCACCAGGAAAGCAATGACCTGGGGAGTATGTAATGCGATTTATGGGTTCTCAGAGGGAGACAAGGAAGCTCTAGCAAACATCAGAAAGAGCAACTGCGATAATAATCAGGATGTGCCGAGGACTGACATTAAATGGTATGCAGAACTATGACACTTACGTGGATTTTGTTCTCTTTAGGAGAGTAAATGGTATTATGGCATTCTAGAGTTTAAAGGGTTATGACCTGCTGGTTAATACTTCAGCTAACTGTGAAGCTGTAGCCTTTCAGATGAGCCTTGGGAAACAGACAGTCAGAAATGCGCTTGATGATCACAAGGCGAGTTGTCAGAGGGTGCTTTAGTCAAAGAACTGGCTCAGCTTCAGATAACGCTGACAGTGTGATTGCCAATCACCATGCTGTTGCTCCTGCGACTCCCAGCACTACTGGAGGGTTAAACGTCAGGTATAACAACACCTCTCCGATATTAAACAGAATGTTCAATGGGAAATATTTTAAAGTGCAATTTTGGCTATAAATATTCCTTTCTTAAATATCCCTTCCTCTGCTTTGTAGCTCTCCCTTTCTCACCATATCAGATTTGGGTATCAAAATCATACACCCAAAGGGATGGAAGTAGATGCTCAGCATGCCCGTTAGTAACACCGAGCATAATATTTGAAACTGTTCCTTCTTTTGAGATTCAAAGCTGGTTTTGTAACATCTAAATATCGAGTTACAAAAGATCAGAAGATGGCATGATGTGTGGAATGAAACTCAACTTTCCCTGGGTTGCCAAGCTGTTGTTTTTCAGTGTCTTATAAACGGCTGTGACAGACAATTTGTAAGGGCTTGAAGAATGTTCTCCAGATAATGTTGCTCAAAAAAAAAAAAAAGAGTAGAAGAAATGAATCCTAAAATAATTGCACTACGATAACCCCAAAGACGAACTTGATCTGCTGGGTACACAGTCAGGAGCTGCACAGCTAAAAACTGCCTTGCTTTTGAGTAGGTGGTGAGCAAAGTATTCCCTTTCCTCATCAGTTGGAGACTGGTGGGGTGTGATTGATGAGTTCAGGGCTCTCCTTCTGCTCCCCCAGGAGCCGTTCTGTAGCAGAATAAATAAAAACCAAACCTAAAAGTCAGTCTGCAATCTTTTGCTCAAGAAATTATGAACCTTGTGACCGTTAACTTCAATGATCTGTCCTAGTTCAATACTTTCCCCTTTATTTTTAGCACAAATAGTTCTTGGTTTTATAATTCAATTAATCATTAATTTGTCTTCCAAGCGTATTGCTGACACAAAGAAAACGTGGCACATGCTGGAGACAGACTTCTCATTTTTGAGCTGGTAGAAGAAAAGGTTATAGAATAAGGTGTACTTTTATTTGTTTTGCTCCCAGAAAGCAGAAATAGTTCCAACAAGGTGAAACGGATGAAGTAATTCCTTAGGGAAACCCTGCTGGAGCAGAAGATTTATCTTGATGATGGAAATGGAGATACAGTTGGCTAAGGAGGTGGCAGGTGACGAGAGAAGAGGTAGTTGGTCTCCTGGGAAGGCTGCTGGCCGCTGGCTGCTGTTTGCCCGGCCTCGCCAGTGCCTCTCGGGGCAGTGACAGCAGCCAACGCCGAGCTGGTGTCCTCTCCGCGGTGGCAACAGTGGCTTCTCTGAGGTCAGCGGCGAAACGATTAGCCTAAACCAAACACCAAACCAACACATTTTCTGCCTCCCTACCAATATAACTGCAAAGCAGTGAAACAAACACACGTTTTTCTGTTTACAACACACATCTTTGTATTAATACCTCCATGTGTTTGGGTTAAAAAGTGAGCATACCTGGTACCGGGGCTTAGTTTCACTCCTGGCTCAACTGCAGTGTTTGGATTTCAAACAAGCACATAAAGTATGTTGTGTCTCAATCACTTCTTATAGGTGACACTGATAATAATAACAGCTAAATATGTACTGAATACAATTGGCAAATTGTTATTTTTGCAGAATTTAGTGCTTGTGCTGTTTAAATGAAGGGGGTTTTTTTGTACAGCTGTGAAGAAAAGGGATTTGGTGTTTTATAGAGGTAAAGCAGTATTTTGAAAACGGACCCTTTTTCCACAAAACCGATGACTAGACGAGCTAAAAACATTCCTATAGCAAGAGTATAATTATATTGTAAATAGAATTCTGAGTAGATTCTTGCAATGGTTTTACTAATAATGGAAGTATGGCAGGAAAATTATAATACTTGAGTTGGCTGAGCTGTTTATGTGAGTAAGAAGAGGCAGACGCAGCCCTTTTGTCCCAGCTGTTGCAGAAATCAAGGTAGGAATCAACATTTTCTTCCAGGCCTCCCTGCATGTGCCCAGCAGAACTGGTGCCTTCTGGCATTTGGAGGAGGGAGCTGGGGAAAGGGGAGCGATTAGGAAAGTTAAACTATCAGCTGGAGCCCTGCGTCCAGTTCTGGAGTCCTGAGCACAGGGAGGACATGGAGCTGTTGGAGCGAGTGCAGAGGAGGCCACGGAGATGATCCGAGGGCTGGGGCAGCTCCTGTGTAAGGGCAGCCTGGGAGAGTTGGGGTTGTTCAGCCTGGAGAAGGCTCAGGGAGACCTTAGGGCAGCTTCCAGTGCTGAAAGGGGCTCCAGGAAAGCTGGGGAGGGGCTCTGGATCAGGGAGCGCAGGGATGGGATGAGGGGAAACGGTTTTAAGCTGAAAGAGGGGAGACTGAGATGAGATCTTGGGGAGAAATGTTTTGCGGTGACGGTGGGGAGGCCCTGGCCCAGGGTGCCCAGAGCAGGGGTGGCTGCCCCATCCCTGGAGGGGTTCCAGGCCAGGTTGGATGGGGCTTGGAGCAACCAAGAGCCCCTCCGCGGCTCTCCTGGAGCCCCTTTCAGCCCTGGGCGCTGCTCCAAGGCCTCCCCCAGCTTTCTCTTCTCCAGGCCGAACAGCCCCACCTCCCAGCCTGTCCCCACAGCAGAGGGGCTCCAGCCCTCGCACCATCTCCTCTGGACCCGCTCCCACAGCCCCACGCCCTCCTGCCGGGCCCCGGCCCCGGGCACAGGTGGGTCTCAGAGCGGCTCCGGGCTGCGGAGCCCCCACCGCCCCGCCCCGCCCGCAGGTGAGGGGCGCAGCGCCCCCCCTCCCCGCCCCATTGGGCCGCGCGGCCGGTCACGTGGCGGGGCGGGGCCAGCAGTGCCGGTTGGAGCCGGGGCCGCGCGCCGGGCCGGGCAGGAGGGGCAGAGACGGGTAAGGGGACCCCGCGGCGCGTGGGGGACCGGCGGGAGGGGGGACAGACAGGGATGGACGGTCAGGCGGGTGTATGGATGGATGGAGGGACAGATGGATGGATGGACGGACAAATGTATGGACGGATGGAGGGATGGATGGTCACACAAGTGTACGGAGGGAGGGACGGATGGATGGACAACTGTATGGATGGACAACTGTATGGATGGACAGACAGAGGGACGAACGGATGGATGGATGGATGGATGGATGGATGGACGGACATATGGGTAGGCAGACGGGTGGATGGACAGACATTTGGGCAGATGGATATGTGGATGGATGGATGGATGGATGGACGGACGGACGTTTGGATGGATGGACAAATGTGTGAACAGGTGTGTGGATGGATGGATGGAGGGATGGACGGATGGATGGATGTGTGGATGGAGAGATGGACAAATGTATGGACGGACGGACGGACGGACGGGGGAGGGAGGGAGAGAACGGGGTCCAGGACAGAGCTCGCCCTCCCCGCGGCAGCGCGCTGGCTCCTGGGCTGCCCCGGGCACCGGGACGCTCCCGCTGGGACTGCGCCCTCCGCGCCGGGGCCGGGCGGGACGCGGGCGGCTGCGGGGCGCGTGTCCCCGCGTGACCCGGGCGCTGTGGGGCGGCTCCGGAGCGAGAGCCACCGGGGCAGGAGGCCCGGGAACCGCTCAGCGCCCTCCCTCTGTCTCCCCTGCGCCTCTCGTCTCCGACACGCTCCTGTTCTTGCAGCAACCGCTCCTCGCCCGGCTGCTTCCCGGCTCCTGCCCGAGCTGGGGCTCCCTTCCCGCTGCCCCTCCGCTGCCCTCTCTCCACCCTTCCCGCTGCCCCTCTCTCCCCCCCTTCCCGCTGCCCCTCTCTCCCCCCCTTCCCGCTGCCCCTCTCTCCCCCCCCTTCCCGCTGCCCCTCTCTCCCCCCCCTTCCCGCTGCCCCTCTCTCCCCCCCCTTCCCGCTGCCCCTCTCTCCCCCCCCTTCCCGCTGCCCCTCTCTCCCCCCCCTTCCCGCTGCCCCTCTCTCCCCCCCCTTCCCGTTGCCCCTCTCTCCCCCCCTTCCCGCTGCCCTCTCTCCCCCCCCTTCCCGCTGCCCCTCTCTCCCCCCCCTTCCCGCTGCCCCTCTCTCCCCCCCTTCCCGCTGCCCCTCTCTCCCCCCCTTCCCGTTGCCCCTCTCTCCCCCCCTTCCCGCTGCCCCTCTCTCCCCCCCCCCTTCTCCCCCCCCTTCCCGTTGCCCCTCTCTCCCCCTTCCCGTTGCCCCTCTCTCCCCCCTTCCCGTTGCCCCTCTCTCCCCCCCCTTCCCGCTGCCCTCTCTCTCCCCCCCTTCCCGTTGCCCCTCTCTCCCCCGTTCCCGCTGCCTTCCCTCCCCATTCCCGTTGCCCCTCTCCCCCTCTTTGCTGAAATAAGGTAAAGCAGCAGTTCTTTCCCGGTATCTCTGAATTCTTCCCTCTGAACCTTCCGAGCAGGGAGGGCGCAGCTCGGGGCTCCTCCGATCTGTCTTGTCCGAGTTCTAATCTTTCAGGAGAGGGGGGAGAAAAAAGCCCACAAGGCTTTAAGTGTTGAAATCTGACGTTATGTCACTTAAAGAATTGATTATGCGTTGTCCGAGTGCATCTCGTGCCTTCTCTTTACTCGGTGTGACTCGGCCGACTGAGGATCTATCCGGAGCAGTGCTCTCCTCCGGTCTGTGCGGCGCTGAGCCGGGCGAGGGGCACAAACCACAGCAGAAAGGCAAATGGCAGTAGTGAGGAGCCAATAGCTGGGACAGGGTACGAGCTGTCCCGTGGGCTTTCCCTGCCGTTCGAAACGCTCTGCGGCAGTGAGATAACAAAGTGCTTATCGCAGAGTTTTGCATTCGCCTATGTTTTTTATATTGGCATAATATAACCGAGTTTCAGCTTCAGCAGCATTCATGCAACTCGTAGAATTTTGTGGCATTAACGCGTTTGTTCCCTTGCACTCTGGAGAGGAGAGTCGCTGCTCTGACTCTTGCTTTTTCCGTTGTTTTTTTTCTTTTTAGGAAAATAGGAAAAAGAAAGTTTTGGTTTTTGCAAGGTATCAACGCAGCTCTCTTTGAAGCGGATGAAAGGAGGTTGAGTGAATTTTACAGGGACCAACAATGCTAATGAAACCCCCATGGATATCTCAGTGCTGTAAAACAAACGTTGTAGAGCGGGATGTCACTGCTGAAGGAGTATTTTGATAATGAATTTCTGGACGGAGGGCAGAGGGGACAATCTTTTGTTCCTTCAGCTGCTGCTCTGCCTGATGCTGAGCACCAGGAATGCTGCTTCAGCTCATGGTACCTGCTGCCCAAGCCATAAAGCTTCCCTCACCTCGGATTAGGGGGGGATGTTGTACGTGACTAACGGGGTAAGGTGTGGGTTATACCGGTCCCTGTTGCTAATAGAAGTGTTTCACACTGCTGTCTGCGTGCTGTGAGCTGTATTTATCCTTCCCATAGGCGTCCTGGTAACAGCCGTTCAGCTGCTGTCTCACAGACAGAGCTCCTGGAGTTACTCGTTTTAAAGACGTGTTGGAAGTCTGTGCTGTGATTATGAAGACTTTTCGTTCAGTAGCTATGTAGAAAGGCAAGGAACGTGAAGTGGATTTAATATTCTACTATTCAAACGTGCTGTAATTTTAATGTTTAAGTGGTATGGATTACATCTTGCTTTAGCAACGTGTATCTATTATTAATTTCCTAATAACCGACTCATAAATAATGTGTTTCTAACTGGTGACAGGCTACAGTGTGCCTTGTCTAATACACGTTTGTATCCTGTGTGGAATGAGTCCAGTGCCACATTACAAGCTCCTAACTGTGCTTTGTGGTAGCTGGTAAGTGTAGCTGAGGGGCTGTGCCCTGCTTTTTATTAACCCTGCCGCTGCCGCCTGGGACAGCCAGCCTCATGAATGCCACAAGAGTGGTTATAAATCCTGTGATCTTCAGTTATTTGTAGCTAAACCGCTGATTTGTATGAGCTACTCGTGTATGCGTTCCAGCTAGAGTTGTTCCAGACCTGGTAAGTGGGCTTCAGTTTGTTGTAATTCATAGAATCATAGAATAGTTTGGGTTGGAAGGGACCTTAAAGATCATCCAGTTCCAACCCCTGCCTTGGGCGGGGACAGGTCCCACACATAATTGTGGTTGGCATTGATGATTTTTTTCTCCCAAAGAGCTGTTGGTGTGCTACAAACCGGTTCTGGATGGAATTTCTTGCTGGGTGAAAACAAATGGTCGTTCAGTATTGAAATGCAGTGTCATAGTGCTTATGAATAGTTTTCTCTATGGTTGAAACTCACTGATAGGAAAAGGCTGTACTTCCTACCAGCGTGGTACGTTGGAGAGAAAGGCAGATGATGGGGCTCTTGAGAAAGCTGTGGCAAATGCGCTTTGGGGCGTAGCGCTGGCACACCCTCCTCCAGCGCACGCCAGAGAGGATTTAGGGTCTTTCAACAATCAGAAGGAAATTGTGGAAAAAGCTCGTAATGGAGTAATCTTCAATTTAATTCTCAGTGGTGCCGTTCTGTTTCAAAATAGTGTCTTCACACATCCGGAATTAAATTGAGTGCATTTCCACGCAAAGGAAATTTGAGTATCAATCAGTTTGTGAGTACATTCGTTTCTTGTACTGGAATTGAGAATTTAGTTGATTGTGAGAAACTAAAGGGATTAAAAACGTCCCTGGGGGACCCAGTGCTACCAATACAGAAAGTGGTAATAATGCAGTCTGGGTTTGCTGCTGCTGACTGTTCTGGGCTTAAGACGTCATTACAGACACTGTTTGGGAGATACTAGCTTGAGCAGTGGCTTGCACAGCAGCTACTAAACTCGTCCTGTAGTTTACTCAGGCTTAATTAATGAGACATTGATTTTAAAGCAGTCACTTAAAACCCCAGGAAATATAACCCCTGATTTCCCAGGCGTTATTGCCTCGGTTTTCTGGGGTAAATATTAGTATTCTGTATGAGTGGTTCAGGCCGTCGAATATTTATTCAGATATTTTCCAGTAGCTAAAGTTCATCGGTATGCGAACGTAAAGGTCTACTGAGCTGGAATTTAAGAACTGCAGATTTAGACTTTATTGCTGAAGTATTTATCCTTTTAATTAATTTTCCCATCTGAATGAAAGCAGAATCTCGATCTGCATGTGTTGTGTAATTCAAAATATGTTAAGAAGGGAGGGCATCTGAAAAGATTTAACTAAACTCTGCCTGTTCCTAGGCTGTGCTTAAATTATTAACAAGATAAACTGTCACTTCTGACCCATGGCTACGTGAAACTTATTGCTTTGCCAGTGCCTTTGCAGTAGGGGAAAAGTGCTTGTGATGGAAAAGTTTTTTATTAAACGTTAACATTATGTAAATACTAACTTTGCAATGACACTGACTCAAAGGCTGGGAAGAATCAAAACATTGCTTAATTGAAGTGTGATGGGATATATCAGTAGTCAATGGCTTTACTGGATTTGATAAAAGAAGCATCTGCTTTGCTTCAGATTATTATTCAGTTTCTTGCAAATATGGGACTAGAGTTTGTTGGTTTTTTTTTTTTTTTTACTTTAAAGTTCATAATTGATTCATGTGATGATAAAGCCTTGACTCTTGTTTTTGAAGTCATTAAACTTGGCTTTGTACCAAGAAGTGTTTTCTTCTTGTAATGCTGCGATCTGAAGCAGCTTTCCAGCTGCTGGGTCTGCTCAGAAAGGTGAGCTGGCGCAGTAGGCGGCTGTTGCACGGCGTACTTGGGAAGCACAGGGTATTTGATGGAAGCATAACGTGTGAACGCAGGCGCTGAGCTAACTTTGTGTTTGTTCAGGAGACAAAGCGGGATTACTGCGGGTTTACCTTGGTATTTGGGTCTGATCACTTGTACACAGCTCTAAAACGTAGCGTTGTTCTAGGATCTTCTGATCAGTGTAACACAGATCCTGGCTCCTGCGATCACATGTGAATCTGCAGTTCTCGGGCTGCAGGGCTGTGCGTGAAGCTTGGGATGGGATTGGAACATACACGGCTTTACAGCGTGTGCAACGGGAAATTCGTCGGTCCTTGCATCTCATTTGAAGAAAAGAAAATGCAGCTGAGTGATTTTACAGTTGGAGAATTTGAAGTAGGGACATAAAAATGACTTGCATAGAGCTGCTCAACCAGTCAGAGGTAAACATCCCGATTAACTGGGTTGGGTATGGTTATTGTATAGGAAAGCAGAATTTGAGCCGGGAAGATAGTGTAGAATGGAGGTTCTGAATATCTAAACTCGCTGGATTTCAGTACTCTGCTACCTGCAAGCCTAGCAGGACTTCTTATGGTGTGGGACACTGGTCCCTTCCATCTCTGTGTAAATGCAGTGCTGTTGAGCCCCTTTACCTAGAAGTATCCAGTCGGAATCTGAGCACGCTTCAGTTCATACATCAGTACAGGTGGTGTTACATTACCATACGGTGAATTATGTTGATAGCCTGCTTAGAGAAGCACGATATCCTGTGGACTACAAAATTGACCTAAATGCTTGCCTCACTCCTGAAATAGGATGTGTAGCCTGCTCTGTGTGCTGCTGTGACAGCCCCTGCCTGGTGGTACTCGAGAGATCAATTCCAAGCTCATTGAAATACTACAAGGCTTCTCCTTCTGGGGGTATTTCCTTCTTTCAGCCTTGTTTCCAGTGAGGTTCCAGGAGTTGAAAAGTACACTGAAAATGGAAGTGAGTATAAGAGCGATTCCCTGCCTTTTCCCAAAGAAAGATGGTCTTTTGTTAAATAATCATAACCTACTAGTAGAGAAACCTTGTACTATTTAAGTTGTGAACGTTCTCCAGGGTTATCTTCCTCAGCTTTGCTTTCAGATACCCAGAGCACAGCAGCACAATGAATGGATATCGTAACTGTCTCGCTTCTTGAAACTAAGGGGATAGGAATTAATTTTCTATCATAACACTTATCTTGGTATGCAGAATTAAATAGATACCGTTGAGGCTTCCTGCAGGATGCTGGAGGGGTACTGCTGATACCATTGTCTCATGGTTATGTGTTCGTATTTCTCAGCATGAGGAAGACCCAAGAATGTGGTTACAAGAATAAAGAGGTGTTGTAAGTGAGCTTGGAAATCTAATTTCATGGAGTTGGGAGGTGTCTGTTAGCTATGTTAGTGCTGGGATGAAGGAATCGTGGCTGCCCCATCCCTCAATCCCATCAAGGCCAGGTTGGATGGGGCTTTGAGCAACCTGATCCAGTGGGAGGTGTCCCTGCCCATGGCAGGGGGGGTTGGAGCTGGATGATCTTTAAGGTCCCTTCCAACCCAAACCATTCCATGATTCCATGGTTAGTGTGCTGTTGTGTATATTTGCTGGGAGGGCTGTAGAAGGTACAGCACGACAGAGGTGTTAGTCCTGGTCTAGAGCTTTTGAGGCTGCATTGTGGTATGATCTTCCTTGCTTAGGAAAGAATGGGTGAAGACCCCTGGAGACTTTTTCATGCTTAATGCCCAAACTTGCTCTAAGGTTTCTTGGGAGTAAGGGCTGTTGGTAGCATTGTGTACCGGTTCTGTCTTCAGTGCTGCCATACTGATTTTAAAACCTAATTAGGGGGTAGGGGAGCAACAAGGGAGTCCTGTTCTTCTCGGTATCGTTTAAGAATGTCATCTCTGCCATTTCCTTGATGTCTCCCACGGCATGTTGGGGTGGGAATGTTTGACAGCATGGCATGCCTGCAGTCATCTCTGGAGAGAGTGGTCTCCTCCCACACCGGTTTGGATAAGCATTAGCTGAGCACAGATGGACTATGTATTTCTGTCCCGAGATGCGTTTCCCATGCTGTTCCATCCCCTTCTTGCCACCCCCGGTACATTTGCATTCTTCTTTCTTGTGCTGGAAAGCCCACTTCCTTTAGGCTGCTTCCTTAAGAGTCACAGTTCCTCGGAGCGTTATTAGTCTCCGAGTTCTGGTTCGGGTTTTGTTGGCTCTTTCTCAACGGGATTTTAAGCTGTGCTCTTTAAGCACCCAAATTAGGTCTGTGCAGGGATGGCTGCACACAAAAATTGGAGAAGACTTAGACTAGACTTTAGGAGGAAATTCTTCACGCTGAGGAGGCCCTGGCCCAGGGTGCCCAGAGCAGTGGTGGCTGCCCCATCCCTGGAGGGGTTCCAGGCCAGGTCGGATGGGGCTTGGAGCCCCTGATCCAGTGGGAAGTGTCCCTGCCCATGGAAGAGGGTGGATCTGGACGGGCTTTGAGGTGTACTTCGTTATGGACTGTGTAGTGCCAAACTTCAGCCTATGGTTCTTTGGGCTCTCAGACATGTAGAGACACTTTAGGAGTAGTGGGAACGCATGGCCATCTCCTGCTTTTTATTCAATACTGAAGTTTTCGTTTACTTGAAAATGTTATGAGGCCAAAAAAGGGGAAAAGGAGGCTGAGAGAAGGTAGTGCCTCGCTTCAAATACTGACCTCTTTGTGCTGAGAATGAATGGGATGTGATCAGACTGTGTGGTGCCACATAACAGAGATTCGGGACTTGTCCTTTGTTTCGGTTTGTTTGGGCCCCTGTTTTGACTTGATGAGACTCTCAGAAGGGCTCTCCTGGAAGATGATCTTTGTGGTTTGTTTTGCACCAAGAGGTGCTGGTCCGCAATGAGCATCTCGGTAAGAGAGGTACTCGGGCTCTGCATGGTGTCGTTTAAAATGCTGCTTGTTGGATTTGACACTGTAAAGGAAAGGAATAGTGTAGATAATCTTCATCTCTTGAAGCGGGTAACGTGAGCTGCACGGCATCGAAGGAGCCTTCTCCCCTGGTGCAGCGCAGCCTGTCTGCAGAGTTACCTCCTTTTGATCGCTCGAGCTATTACACAATTTTCTGATGGGAAAGCAGCTCTGTGCATCATTTCTGCTGTCAGCCAGGAAGGGTGTTCACAGGAGAACTTCTCGCTGCGCCTCTTGATAAAGACAAGGACACACAAGTGGTGTAATCGGTGGTACCAAGTGGGAGCTGCCTGCTGGCTCCTCTGGTGGGAGCTGAGTTTATCCTGCAGCCCAGAGGTGGGCTCGGCACGGGGGCCACCACTGCCTCCGTGTGCCATGCTCTTCAGGCAGAACTGCTACAGCTCGTTAGTCTTTGCTCTTTTAAAAGCCTTAGGGAACTCTTTCCAGCTATTTTTTATCTATTAATGAGTTTTGCTCTGTTTCTTTAGGAATTGCCAAGCAGACTCGTCATGGCAGAGCTATTTGTCAGCGGGTAATACCACTGTGGAGCTTTGCCAGTTGCTTTCTATTTATAATTTAGTTTTGAAAGGGGGTATATGTGAAATGTACAGCTGTTTGAAGAAACGTACATTAAGTTATGTTATTATTTAACTTTATATAAAGACATAAATATGTCTTTAAGTGAGTTTACTCTTTGGATCCTTTGTACAACCAATACAAAGCCCTCTCTTCTAAACAGGTGCTTGTTTCAATGTTTATTGTAATCAGTATTTAAAGATGCTAACACATCTCTTGAGTTTAAGTTAATATATTTATGTTTGTAGTTAAAAAGAATGCAAACAAACAAATCTATGATCTGGCAAAGCTACTGCAGCTTGGCTACAGGGTTATCTTTGTGTGTCCTCCAGGAAAGAGGGGACCGTGGCACCGTGACACTTGCCCGTGTAGTTAAAGTCATTCCTGTCACACTTCTGTTATCACCTCATATAACCTTAATTTGTAACTTCAAAAGATGCGTCTCTGGGATTGAAAACAGTGCTGGGACACTGAAGCTGTACAAACCGCTGCTTAGTAGAAGTGTTCAGATTTGGTTCAGAGCCTGGATTCTGCTTTCTTTGGTAGGGATCTCGGGAGGCACTGGGGCTGTGAGCGAAGCGATATCTGCCCCAAGCGCAGACAGCTTGCGTTCAGAGAGACCGGTTGCGTTGATGCAATTATGAGCAAAACCAATAAAGGTCATCTACCTTTCATTTTACTTTAGTTTCTTTATCATTGGATTGCTTGCCCGTTTAGCTCGAAACATACTTGCCCAGAATCCTAGGTTTGTATCTACTTACCCATTTTTAGTTCATTTTGTTTTGCGGTGTTTTTTGCATAAACTGCTCCTCTCACCTACTGTCTATTTTGTCTTAAGCTTGGGTTTAAACAGAGTACTTGTCTCACCAGGAGCATCGGTTGTGACCTTCTGTTTTAGCTAGAACGCAATCCTTAGCACCCTGAAGTTGAGGAGAGGACTGAGGAGAGTGCTTTAAGCACTTAAAGTAGGTATGCCTGAATAATAATGTGTATTTAATTGCTTTCCAGGCTAGACTGGTACAAAATAAAAAGCACATTTAGCAGAGCTTTTAAATACATATCTTATAATACAACATCACGACAGAGTTTGACCCTCAAAGGAGTTGACTTGGTTTCTCCTTCCCATCCATTATTGAGAATTAGGCTCAAGTAACTTCTGTGCCCTTGGGCAGAGCTTGCCCACGGGATTCGTTATCGTGCAGCCTCCAGGTATGTAGTCATAACTCCCTGTGCAACCAGAATGTTGGAAGGTGATCCATCTCCCTGGTGAGTGCTTGGCCAGGGACATATTTTACTATCCAAGATTTTACTATCAAAAAATAGAGAAAAGACTTAATACTTGCGTATTGATGGCATTTAATGAGAATTAAACTTAATATGTCTCAAGGAAGATGATGGTCTCTTCTGGATTGCTGCCGGCATAGGGTGTAAGTGCCCGATGTAGCGTACCTCATCCTGCTGATCGCAGGAGTAAGTCTGGTGCTTTTAAAGCAAATCAAATTGAAGTAACGCTCATTTTGAATTTGGGTTAGACTGCAAGATAAAGTATTTCTCTTGCATTAAGCGTACCAGCGAAAGGAAGTGATAAAGATGAGTATTCTGATTTCAGGTGAAGCTTCCTTTGAGATATATTTTTCACGTACTCCAAGGCCCTTTGTGTTGAACCTGAGAGTAACCCATGTAAAGTAAAAATGCAAGTGTAGCCTAACTTACTAAATTTTAGACTAAAAACATGTTTACAGTTTTTTTTTCCGAGGAGTTATATGGCTACGTAGCCTTACACAAGCAGCCTTCTCCAAGGACCGCTGCTTAAACAGCATAAGGTTTGGCTATTCCACGTCTCGTGTTCAGCAGCTCTGTCCTGAGAGCAGGAGCGCTTAAGAGAGGCGAGGCTTGTGGTTAATCCAGGCACAGATGGCTGAGGTTGTCCGCAGCTGTAGTTTGGTTGTTGGGGAGGTTGATACAGAACACTTGTAACAGAGTTAGTGCAGTCTTGAAGCTCCTGTGCTCGAGGAATGCGCTGGTTATTGTGGAGTGCGGGAATATCTTCGGATTTACTTTAAATGCAAAAGGATAAGCACTTATACATGTTTAATTATCACCCCTGACCTTCTTCAGGAGGAACTGGAAAGAAGCTTTCTCTAATCTTGTTTGTGTGTTGCCCAGCATTCGGCAGAGTACGGGTACAGGAATGCAATCCCCATCGGAAACGTCCTGTGGCCGAGTCTGCGTGTGCGTGGAAGCGTTCAGAGCAGAGGTTCCAAGTGGCCACGGATCAGATGTAGTCCTTAAACTGAGCGGTCGGTTACTTGTCAATAGGAGGCTTCGAGAGGGAAGAGGCAGTGACCTGCACGCGTCTGCGCAGTGTGAGAGGCTCCTGCTCCGTGAAACCCCAGAGCTCCGGCAGCGCCTGGCTTTGGTGCTCAGGGAGTGCTTGAAAAAGGATGCCAGGGGAAGGGGAAGCTTTAGCCAGGAAAGATGTGCTCTGGGTGGTGAGTGTGTGCAGGGTAAAGCTTCTTGCTTTTTTCCTTTGGGAATATTCATGAGAGTTCATTTGCCATTGGAGGTTCACACTGTGCACACAAGTACCAGGAAAAGTATCAGCAGGTACCAGGAATCTCGTAGGAGAGTCAAAACCGCCTGGTAAGGGAAATTGATTGCCTGTTTAGTTTGTTATTACACTAAATTTTGCATCCCAAACTTTGGAAGAAAAGTGATACATTTAAACTAGGTGGAACTAAGTTGGTACTGTCCTTCAGGAACCACTTTTGATAGAAAATGGATAAAATGGCCATATTTACTCATTATGTCCTTATCTCAGTTAAAAAGCGCATTGTACCGTTGGAATAACAGGATGAGTCTAAAGAGGCTGGCTGAAAACCTCATGGCTGTCCTTCTCCAAGGGGGAAAAAGCAAGATAGAAGAGCCTCTGGGATACCTGTCAAGGTTTGCTTTTGTGTTGTAACTCTATTTTGGTTAACTTGGTGAGTCGGAAACACCAGCTGAATACTTAAATGATCAACAAAAACCAAAACAGCTTTCACAATAAAGCCTCCTGTAAGATGTTGGCCCATGATCCTTTGGGGAGGACAAGTGAGGCACACACCTTGCTGCCATCCCTGCCTACATGTGTCTAAAATCACATAAGCAGTGACCAAATGACAGATGTGAAGTGGCCTTTCCAGCAGGGGAGGGCAAGGGAGGGTCTACTTAGATTTGTCAAAATGATAGTCTTTTTTCATATTCTGGGTGTTTCTGTTGATCAGATTTTTTAAGTCTTGCAGTAACTAGAAATTGCCTCAATATTAATGATCTTTATCAGTTTATTTTCCTGGCCTGCTTCCCGGTCCTGGTCTGGGGTAACTCTCCTGAAGTCATTGCTTAGCCCGGGGCTGAACTTGTGTCTCTCATCTTCTAAGAAGGATTGCCAATTAAATTAGGCCACTTTGAAAAGCTTTTATGGCTTCGATATGGTTTGAAAGCTGCTGGGGAGGAGATTTTTCAAACCCATTACAGTTCAGGGTTATTCCATTTGATCAGTCACTCCTGGCATACAGATGGGATCGGAGAGAAAACCGTCTGTAGCAAAGCTATCATTAATAATTCACATGTCTATATTATCCTTCATATACTTCTCTGATAGGAAGCTTTATTTCATCACACAGGATTGTAATGAATACGCGTGCTTCATTGGGAGGTTTCACAAAAGTAGGTGTTAAGGAGACCGGAGAACAAGTAGTTAAATACTTGATTCCTAGAAAGTGTTCTCTGATGTACCCTGTTGGCTGGGATATGTGGTCAGGTCTAACACCTTCCCGGTTCAAGGCAGGGAGGTGACGAGGAGAGCGCTTCACAGAAGCAGACCCTGCAGAGTCCCCTGGGTCAGTCCCACTCTCAGCTCTCCATTGGTGTAAAACTAAACCGCTTTTTGTCTGAGCATCGCAGCGTTGCTTGAAGAAGGTACATTTGATTTGTGTATTCTCAAGTACACTGACGTGTTTTTAATAGACTTGGCTTAAGTTCCATTTTCTGTTTTTCTTTCTATAACTTTAGAGGAAATAGTAAGCATTAATGGTTTTATTGTACTCTGAATTCTGTCCCTTATACTCCAAGAGTCTTAATCACTCCTCAGAACAGCTCTGCTACCAGAGTGGGGCTCTTTGTATGAAAGTGCAAAGGACACCTGTGCGTTATTAAACTGTGCTACGTGTGACTTTCTCTAATGAGCGTTTAGAGATACAAAACATCTTAAACCTTAGCATCTGCCCAAGTCCCTGATGAGGTTCACATCTGTCAGGAAAAAACAGTTGCTCACGTCCTCAGGCTAAGTAAACCTTTTGCACTATTTTAAACTCTCAGCCAATTTAGGGATCACTTTGACTTTTCGAATGTTTTCCTATATTAAAAATACATTGTTTACACCTTTTGCTCTTACTTTGTTGAATCATTCAGCACGTTTTTCTCTCAGTATGTTCTTTACAACTTTAGCAGGGGTCCCAAGTCACCTTGTTGCGACAAAGGTCCACTGAGAACAATTGTCTGGGTTTAATTCTAGGTTGGAAATGACAAAAATACTTCTGACTTTTTCTTGTCTACATTCAAGTCAAGCATATTTTGCCTTGAATTCAGACGTGATCCAGATATTCCTTGCTGAGTAAAAGCCTCAAAGTCACTACACCTGTGAAATTATATTCAAACCCCAAAGAATTGCACCAAAAGAACTCATATTAAAGGTATTTACGAATGTTTTTGCAAGTTGAGCTGCAGTGGTTGAAGAAATTGCTGTTTCTTAGCTATGGTTTGAGCATCTCAGCTGCAGGACTGATGATGATGTAGATGCAGAAACTGTTGAGCATCAGTGGCTGGTGGTGCTTAGAAAGGGGATGGTGACAGGGCTGTTACTTTATCTCTGCTTTGGGAAAAGCAGCTTTCGGAGGGTGACAAGTAAATATTTGTCTGGATGACACCCAGATCTTGTAGATCTGGTGAGCTCTTTTGCTCATTAAAAGCCGTATCTTTAAAGCACTGCTGTGGAAGAAGTAATGAGCTGTTGTTCTAATAATTGGTTATTGGATTCCAAATATTTGATAATCTGATGGCAGTTTCTTTTTTCCCCAGGAGACCATCGTAACCACCCTGTCCCCCTTCAGCTGCTTTCCCTCCAGTGGGCCTGGTGAGTTTCTACATCCCGTTAAAAGCACCTTTGTCAATGCAAGAAGGGTTCACTTGTTTTCAGCCATTCTTCTCCTTTCGGATGTGAATGTGGAGTAAGAATAAAGTTCTGCCTTAGTTCAGCTGTTGTTTGTCGCTATATAGCAGCTTCTCAGCTCTGTTTGCAGCTGCAGTGTCCGGTACCGGTATATTCAGAAGAATACAGACCGTCCCCATCCTTTGGCTCTGTACTGCTTAACACACCGCAGAATCATGGAATCACTGAGGCTGTAAAGCCCTCTCAACTCACCCATTCCATCCCTCAGCCCAGTGCCCCCCGTGCCGCCTGACCCGTGTCCCCAGGTGCCACAGCACTGTGCTTTCCGAGCCCCTCCAGGGCTGGCGGCTCCCCCGCTGCCCCCGGGCAGCCTCTGCTGGGGCTGCACCGCTCTTTTGGCACAGAAATCTTTTCTAATATCCAATCTAAACCTCTGCTGGTGCAACCTGAGGCCATTGCCTTTTGTCCTATCGCCTCTTACTTGGCAGCAGAGACCAGCCCCCGCCTGGCTCCAACCTGCTTTCAGACACTTGTCGATAACAAACTTTGTAGTAGGTTTCCTCCAGAGCTGGCACTGCCAGTGACACCGGGTACTTTATCGGTGTGTTTCAGCACGTAAAATAGGAGCCTGTGGTTTTGAGAAACTTGCCTTTCTGCCAAACCTTGGTGTGTCGAAATTATGACTGAATTCTACTTCTTGAAGTCTTGCGTGTTGCATGTTTTATTTTCACTTAGTTATTTGGTGAAAAAGAAAGCATTACTTCCCCATCTAATCAGGGCGAGCGGTAGGTGGTTTCCTGTTTTTTTGGTGTTGGTGTGACTGTGCAATACTTGACTTCACATTCTGCGTGATCGTATGTTTATCAGAGTGCAGGGAGAGGATGAAGGGAAGGGTTTTCAGCTGAAAAAGGGGAGATTGGGATGAGATCTTAGGGAGAAATGTTTTGCTGTGAGGGTGGGGAGGCCCTGGCCCAGGGTGCCCAGAGCAGTGGTGGCTGCCCCATCCCTGGAGGGGTTCCAGGCCAGGTTGGATGGGGCTTGGAGCCCCTGAGCCAGTGGGAGGTGTCCCAGCCCATGGCAGGGATGGGACTGGATGGGCTTTGAGGTCCCTTCCAACCCAAACCAGTCCAGAATTCTATGATCTGTTCCATTTCATAGAGCTGTAGCAAAGCAGAGCTTAACGGATCCCGATGTCTGCAATAAGGCAGCAGTTGAAATGAAAGCTGATACGTTTGCTCTTTATTTCGGTGAAGCCATTAAAAATAAAGTATTTTCAATGTTTTCTCCATCTAGAATGAAGGCAAATGTAAAGATGGCATGTCCAAGGAATTTTAAAAGGTGTAGACCTCCTGACTGAACAGTGCTGTGTATTTTATTCTCTTTAATTAGTAAAGTAAGTATGAATCAGACTTATGCTGCTGGGGGTGAAGTGTGCCATTTTTATATATATGACAATATTGGACAATAGCGAGTTGCGTTAGCTTACTTTTCATGCTGTCAGTATACTTCTCTTGATGGGTGAAGATGAGGAATTATGTAGAAGAATACGTAGTGCAAAACTGCTGTCTTGAGAATTTTTGTGTAGTCTTTATTTTTTAACTGGGTGGAATGATTTAACCCAGTAGAATATTCTAAATTACAAGAGCCATCATGTTAATATATCGTGCTGATTTTGGAACTCTTCATAAATAGGAAATAACTTTTTGCTGGTGAGTTTAGGACAGCGGTGAGGGACTGCTAGTGATATATCGGACACTTCTGTAACTGATACTGCTCGTGGCTTCTGCTTGAACAGCACCCAGATGTTTGGTCAAAATATACATTCTCCTAATCTCAGCTGCTAGTTTCACTCTTGGTTTAAAGTTTTGCATTCAAAGTAACTTAATTTAAATCAGATGATGTCTGGGGTTAAATGTCGGGAGTTCTTGGGTTCTTTTGCTCCACTCTGGGTACTAGGCTAAATGTTATATGTATTTAAAACTGAGAAAACAGTAATAAGCTTCAAATGTTTAATGGTGAGTTAAATTGTTTTTAACACTTCTCTAAGGATGTCTTTTCTTTTTTCCTCTCCCAGCTGCTGTTCTCTCCCAGGTGAAAGTCATGATCACGCTAACAGAACTGAAATTCTTAGCAGATGCCCAGGCATCCTACCACATACTAAAGCCATGGTGGGATGTCTTCTGGTATTACCTCACCATGATAATGCTGCTAGTTGCTGTGCTCGCTGGGGCTCTCCAGCTCACTCAAACCAGAGTACTGTGTTGTCTTCCTTGCAAGCTAGAATTTGACAATCATTGTGCCCTGCCTTGGGATCTAGTTAAAGCCAACCTTAACATGTCGGCTAGCTCTACGGCCCAGATCATCTTCCCGCTTAAAATCCAGAACGACCTCCATCGGCAGCAGTATTCCTATATTGATGCAGTATGTTATGAGAGAGAGCTTCACTGGTTTGCCAAATTTTTTCCATATCTAGTGCTTCTACATACCTTTCTTTTTGCAGCTTGCAGTAATTTCTGGCTTTACTACCCTAGTACGAGCTCCAGGCTCGAGCACTTTGTAGCCATCCTTCAGAAGTGTTTCGATTCTCCATGGACAACGCGTGCCCTGTCAGAAACGGTTGCTGAGCAGTCGGTGAGGAAGCCGCCAACAACCAAGCCGAAAGCAGTGATTTCATCACCTGGGAGTTCCACGGATGTAGGGGCCAGCAGACAGTCTCTGCCGTATTCGCAGCCTGGCTTGGAAACAACTGGAAGAGAAAATCCTTCAAGTGTTCTTGACAAAAAAGAAGGGGAGCAAGCTAAAGCGATATTTGAGAAAGTGAAGAAATTCCGTGCACACGTTGAAGAGAAGGATATCGTGTATAGAGTGTATATGAAACAGATTATAGTGAAAGTCATTCTATTTGTAATAATAATAATTTATGTCCCCTACTATTTATCATTTATTGCACTTGAAATCGATTGCGTAGTTGATGTTCAGGCCTTTACAGGCTACAAAAGGTACCAGTGTGTTTATTCGCTAGCAGAAATTTTTAAAGTTTTGGCTTCGTTTTACGTGGGTTTAGTGATCCTCTATGGCTTGACTTGTACTTACAGTTTGTGGTGGATGTTGAGAAGCTCGCTTAAGCAATATTCTTTTGAGAAGCTGAGAGAGAAGAGCAATTACAGCGATATACCTGATGTAAAGAATGATTTTGCATTTATTCTCCACTTGGCAGATCAGTATGATCCTCTTTACTCCCAACGATTCTCGATATTCCTGTCTGATTTGAGTGAAAACAAACTGAAGCAGATAAACCTTAACAATGAATGGTCGGTGGAAAAACTGAAAAACAGACTAGTAAGAAACACCCAAGACAAGATGGAACTTCACCTTTTCATGTTAAGTGGTCTTCCAGACACCGTCTTTGAACTGACGGAAATAGAAGTCCTAAGCCTGGAACTTATTCCTGAAGCCAGACTCCCTCCGGCCGTGACCCAGCTGGTCGGTCTCAAAGAGCTGAATCTTTATCACTCGTCCCTGACTATGGATTATCCAGCGGTCTGCTTTTTAGAAGAGAACCTGAAAACATTGCGCCTGAAATCCAGTGAGGTGGGAAGAATTCCCTTTTGGGTCTTTCATCTCAAAAACCTACAAGAATTGTGCTTAACGGGATGTTTCATGCTAGATCATCACAACTCCATATACAACGAAAGCTTTCAAGGGCTAAAAAATCTGAGATCGATTCGCTTAAAAAACAACCTTTCCCGTATACCTCAAGTGATTACGGATCTTATGCCTTCTCTGCAACACTTGTCAATCAACAATGAGGGAAATAAACTGATAGTGCTGAACAACCTGAAGAAGCTGGTAAACCTCAGAGCCTTGGAATTGATCTGCTGTGATTTAGAGCGCATCCCCCATTCCATTTTTACCCTAAACAATTTGCATGAGATCGACTTAAAAGAGAATAATCTCAGAACAGTGGAAGAAATAATTAGTTTTCAACATCTTAAGAACCTTTCTTGTTTAAAATTGTGGCACAACAGTATTTCGTATATCCCAGTGCAGATTGGTGCGTTATCAAACCTGGAACAATTGTATCTAAATTATAATAATATTAAAAATGTTCCATTGCAGCTATTTCTTTGTAGAAAATTACACTATTTGGATCTTAGCTATAATAAGCTAACATCAATCCCTGAAGAAATCGGTTATCTGACCAATCTCCAGTACTTGGCTCTGACAAAAAACCACGTAAGTAGAACTTTGAATTACTGCTTCAAACGAAAAAAAAACCCACAAACCAAATTATTGTCTTAACCTACCATTTCTTCTGGAACAGCCTCTGGCTCAAAATGCTTTTGTGGTGTTCATGATTGAGGTAAACCTAGGAAAGCTGAAAAAGGGGTGGTGCTGTTTTAATGACTCAGAATTTGATGTCGCCAAAGCTTATGTAATACTTCATAGAATGGTTTTGGTTGGAAAATACCTTTAAGAACGTCGAGTCCAGCCATCGATCCAGCCCTGCTAAGTCCACCACTAGACCGTGTCCCCAAGTATGACGTCTACTTGGTCCTGTCCTGGTCTGTAGCAGCTGAAGGGCTCTGCCCCACAGATGGAGTAGGTTCAGACGGCTGCAGAAATGCACCTTTCCCTGCAGCTCTCTGTCCTATGGAGTGTTTTAATGGCAGTGAGCAGTGTGAAATTGTAACTTCAATGTCAGACTGAATTAGCTGTTGATTCACCGCAGCTTTGTGGAGCAGCTCAGCTGGCTGAGTAGAGGGCAAAAATAATTAGAGCTGGTAACCTTACCAGCGGTGCTAAACTGTCTGGCTCGTTAGCACGGGGTCCAGGCTGGAGATGTCAGGACCTTTGGAGGTGTTTGGTTGTTTCCGGTGGTGGGGTTGATGTTGGATGCTGCCCGGCAGCGGTGTGGCCCAGGGCTCAGTCCCTGCTGCGTTGCATCGATAACTACTTGTGTGGGTTTCCCAGCACAGGAGCTGCTGCTGTCAGTCTGTAGAGTCTGTGTGTTCTCCATTAGGCGATTCCTCGGAGGCAGTGGCCTGTTCATCTCCTCTGCCCCAGGCACACATTTGTACGCACTTCTGCAAACGTGTGCGCTCCCCTCCGTGCCCGTGTCTTGACTCCCTCTGGTAGCTAAGCGTCTCCACAACTAAACTAGTACATAAAACCACTGCAGTGTTCTCCAGCACTTTCTCACATGGTAGGAGTGTTACAGCTTCCCCTTTCCTTACCCTCGCATAAACTAAGAGGGTTTTTTTTACCCTAAAAAAAACAGGAAATGTCAAAACGTGCAGCTGTTTTGGTTTCATTTTATGTGGTTCTAGTGATCTTCTCTGGCTTAACTTGCGCTTACAGTTTGTGGTGGATGTTGAGAAGCTCACTTAGGCAATATTCTTTTGAGAAGTTGAGAGAGAGGAATAATTACAGCGATATACCTGATGTAAAGAATGTTTTTGCATTTATTCTCCACTTGGCAGCTCAGTATTATCCTCTTTATTCCCAACGAATACACTATTATACACTATACACTAAGGCTAACAACTTGTAATGTGCATTATTTTTGTTCTTCTCTTTCCTTTTTTCTAGATTGAAATGCTTCCCGATGGATTATTTCAGTGCAAAAAGCTGCAATTTCTTCTCCTGGGAAATAACAGTCTGATGGATTTGTCCCCTCATGTGGGTCAGCTACTGAATCTCCTTCACTTAGAGCTCATTGGGAACTATCTGGAATCGCTTCCTGCTGAACTGGAAGAATGTCAGTTCTTAAAGCGGAACAGCCTAATTGTAGAAGAAAGGCTGTTGACAACGCTCCCACCTCGCGTAAGAGAGCGCTTGCAGGCAAGCTCAGAGAAGAGCTAACTGAAAAATGGAACTCTGTGTTATTGCATTCTAGAAGCCTTTTGCTTAACCTTTCTCTGAAGGTCTGGAGAGAGGGGAAGGGGAGAAATTCACAAATCGGTCTTAAATGCACCGATTGTATTGGAAAAGAGATATTTATTTAGATTCAAACACAAAGTGCAGCCTTTAGTAGGAAGTCATGTGTTTGGAAAGTCTGAAATAATTGTCGGGTTCTACTGGTTGAAATAATTCAGTGAAATGTTTATGGTGGTGTTGAAACGGAGGGGTTAATTGCCTCATTGTGACAGTGTATATACTTTTTTCCTATGGGAATTTTTTCTGTTGATAGTGATCATTTTAAACAGTTTAACCTCCTGCCATATGAGGTCTAAGAACTGCCTGGAATTAGTTTCTAAACACAAACTCCTTACTAACTTAGAATATGTGAAATTAAGAGTTTAAACTACTTGAGCAGTTCAATTGCATGGGATCTACTGGAAGTAATTTTTCAACATACCTTAATTGTTAACGCTTTTGGGAAGTACTGAGCATTAATTGTGGAAGATGCTGTTTGATTCTTGCTATTAAAACCAGTTGGACAATTCTATATCCGAATTGTTGCCTAGAAACTGGGAGAGATCAGAAGAATCTGGAGTGACCGTGCACGTGTCATAGACACCGAATCTAACCAGACTGCTCTTTGTAGGTGACGATGACAAACAGAGCGCCATAGAGTTGCAAAGTTGTCTTCTGTACGTTGTGAGCATCCCGGGTGTTAGTGTAGCGTGTGTTGCTGTTTAACGTTGTTCTAGCTTCTCCTCGCGGGCTGCCTCGGCGCTCCTTCTCCACACCCAGGTGCTGCGTTTTGGTGGCTGGGGAGAGGATGAAGGAGGTTTGGATTAGGTAGGGACAGAAAGAGTTCAACCAAACCAAATAATCACTCGGCTTATAAGCACTTGGAAGGGAAAACTGGAAGCGTTATAAGCTTTGCCTCTTCTAGGGATGTAATGATTTCTTAAATTATAGTGGTGGAATGAGCTCTTATGCCATCCTTAATACTTGCAAAATTGGATGGAAATAAAATGGTTCCTGACTTCATTCTTCTGCTGTGCTCTGTTTTATTGTATTTGAAGTCTTAACTCTCATGATGTTTATCTTCTTCACTAAAAACACAAGCTCTGCCCCTGGGGAAGAAAAGAGCATACTGTCCGAAAACACACTGGAAACCTTTTTGTAGTGTTATTGAAGTTTTCAAACCCGATCTCAATTGTGGGTTACGTGGATGAGGTAAACAGTGCTCTTAATGACTCGGTGTTCGTCAAGTCTGCTGACTCCACGTTGCAGTTTGTAGCAACAAGTCATCACAGATAAACCAGTTTTAGCGCCAGACTACTTCTGGTCATCTCTTGCTCCCATTTCAGTGCCGCTTTTGTGGAGGGTAAAGTCTGTTTTGAGTGACAACGCACAAACCAAGTCTGAACGCGGCAGCAGGAGATGTCTCTGCATTGGTAGTGCAAGAGGTGCGTGTGCATTCCAAAGGCCTTTGTATTTAGAGCATTTTTCTTCTCAGGGAACCAAAATGTGGTGTAACTGTTACTTTTTATGTAGCTCTGGAACTGTTTTGTGTGAACCAGTTAGCTGTGTGTCTGTGCAGAGCAGCGCTGCTGGAACAATCTCTTGTAGTGTCCGTATAGAGCTCTTCCAAACCCTGCTTTCAACTAATTTTGAGTTATATAACAGTTGCACAGGGATTGACGTGGTTTACAAACAGAGCTGGTTGTGATAGATGGGAATAAATCAGAGTACATCGATTTACACCCCTGTGGTGTAAAAGAGTTTTGTTAATAACTGCAGTAGGTCTGTGTTGGGACTTTATAACTCACCATTGAAGAACTTTCGATGCCAGGATCTGACAAGAAGGGCTTGCAGTCTAGGAATTTTTAAAAGATTAAGCAAGCATTTTCTTTAAAGCGTTCTTCTAAATGGGAAAGCTCTATTGAAAAAGTTCAATAAGCGAGTGACCAGCTTGGCCTGTAACGTCAGCTTCTTCGCAGCGCATCTGTCCTTTTCCAAAATCAAGGAAACAGCTGGAGATGAACAATGATCTTCAATGTGCATTTCATGGGAGTTCTGTCATGGTGAAAAAGAAGAAATAACTCAGAGAAACTTCATTTCTAAGATGTGTAACCTCAAAGGGTTTGAGGAAACACTAAGAAATGCATAAAAATATAAATACTGTGTTATAGGTTACCTTTTTTTGCAGACTTCAGTATTTTTTCTGTCTGCCCCCCCTCAGGAGGGCTGGATTTTTTCACTGCGTGTTTGAGTGACTGTGAAACACCCACAGAAAAGCCAGAAAGTTTAAAGGCTGGAATTTCTAGCCTTGCGTTCAAACCACAGTGTGCCTTTACTATCAATTTTGTACTGTGAAACCTAATCCTACTGCTTAGAATAGAGGATGAAAACAAATGTAACTCTGAAGTTCTTGAATTCACTTCAGCCGTGACCTTAATATTTCTTCAAAACAAGGGGATTTTCAGGGAATTTATATATAAATCTACTGTCAGGAACTTTGTACAATAAGTATTGTTAACATCTGGTCTTTGTGTTAAACAATCACCACCAAAAAAAGGCTTTTCGACTTGTTTCAGTGTTGTATTGTGTTGAAGAACTTTGTATTGTGACTTTCTGTGTCGTGAATGTTTTTTTTGAAAAATTAAATTTGTTTTGCGTTACAAATGTATGAACTGTTCTTTATTCTCCATGCGAGGTGTTAAATGCAAAGCTGAGAGGTCTGCTTCCAGCTGCCTGCTCCCGAGGGCTGGCGGGGATGTCTTCCCAGGGAAGCGTGAAGGTAAGGAAAGCAGCGGGCAGTGAACGCTGTGGTCCGTGTCGAAGCTGTTCGGGGCTAGCAGAGAAGCTCCGATGTTGATTAGAACTGAGCTTCCATCTTAATCGCTGTTGCAGAACCTTTTCCAAGTCTCCCATCTGAATTTTTGTGAGCTGGGTGAATATCAGATGCAGCCGGGAATTGCACTGGGAGAAGCACGAAGGCGACGCTGCTCTTCCCAGCCTGATGCCTCCAGCTGTGGTGCAGCTGAGCTGCCAACAGTAACGCTGCTTGGGCTGAATGTGTTTCGAGTGTTGTACGTTGTGTTAGCCCAAAGATCTCGCTTCTTTTGAAAAGGCAGATGATCCCTGATGGCTTTTTCTGGGAAACCCGGGTTTGGCTCAATGTTTTGAAGAGAAGGGGAAAAAAACCCCACTAAACTTATGCAAATAATGTTATGTATTCAAGTGCTGGCATCTTGTTTTTCAAATTAAGAACCTTCCCAGCAAGGTCTACAGGACTGTGGCTACAAGGGTGATCCGAGGGCTGGAGCACCTCCCATCCAAGGGCAGGCTGAGAGTTGATTGTTCAGCCTGGAGAAGAGAAGGCTCCAAGGAGACCTTATAGTGACCTTCCAGTACCTGAAGGGGCTACAGGAAAGCTGGAGAGGGGCTGTTCACAAAGGCTGTGGGGATAGGATGAGGGGCAACGGGGATAAACTGGAGAGGGGCAGATTTAGACTGCCTTGGACATAAGGAAGAATTTCTTCATGATGAGAGTGGGGAGGCCCTGGCCCAGGTTGCCCAGGGAAGCTGTGGCTGCCCCATCCCTGGAGGGGTTCAAGGATGGGCCTTGGGCAGCCTGAGCCAGGGGGAGGTGTCCCTGCCCATGGCAGCGGAGGTTGGAACTGGAAGATCTTTAAGGTCATTTCCAACCCAAACTGTTCTGTGATTCTATGATACTTTCTTGGAGATGAGATGAAATAAACTGCAAGTCATTTTCTACTAGTTTACACTTGTGGGACAGGCAGTGCCTCAGGAATTCCTGTGCTTGGAGAAGCCGCCATCCCGGCACTATGTGGGGAGTTTGCCCAGCCCGTTGCCGGGACGTGTGGGTGACACAGCTGGCTCGGCGCTGGGCTGGCGCCTGAAGGGGTTTAGCCATGAGCTCCGCCAGTGTGTTTAGCAAATGAACCGTTACACCTTTGTCTCGTTGCTTCCGTGTGTTCCTCCGTTTATGTGAACATCCAGTCTCTCTTTGTCCTACCTCTAATAATTTATAATCCATTTTATTGTTTCTTTTCATAGCTGTGCTAGGCAGGAGCTGGCTGACAGGCGCTGCGGTGGTGTGGATGCGCGCGCCGTGGCCATGTAACGCTTGGAGGTAGTAGAGGGGGGAGGATGAGAACCAGTCTACCTGCAGAGAGAAGGAAAGGAATAATTGTTCCAAGTAACTGGGAGATGTCTGAGATCATTACTGCTGCTCAGCCCAGCGAGGCTGCTGGGAAGCACTGCGTGCCAGCGCGGAACGGTGACAGCCCGGTGCGCAGCCCAGCGCCGTGCCCGTGCTTGTGGGCATGCTGTTAAAAGCCATTGGATTACCTTATAAAAATGCTATTTATAAATCTATCACAGCTATTTATAAAACTCTGAATAAACCTTTTTTTCTTTCCTTTCCCCTCCCTCCTACTTGCATCTCGGCGTTCTTGTGAAAATACATTGCAAAGCAACTGCTGTGATTGGTATTTGAAAGGTGGGCAGGGATGGATGAAATGTGGGCAGGGATGGATGAAAGGTGGGCAGGGATGGATGAAAGGTGGGCAGGGATGGATGAAATGTGGGCAGGGATGGATGAAAGGTGGGCAGGGATGGATGAAATGTGGGCAGGGATGGATGAAAGGTGGGCAGGGATGGATGAAAGGTGGGCAGGGATGAAAGGTGGGCAGGGATGGATGAAAGGTGGGCAGGGATGGATGAAAGGTGGGCAGGGATGAAAGCTGACGGAGGCACACAGGAACGCCACTCACCGCAATCTCACTGGTAACACAGCTTGAAAATCTCTTTTAAGTCGGCGTTAAGGTTTAGTACATGGATGGTGAGGGAAAAAGGAGGAACGTGGGTCGCTGCTCTTTGTTGAAAACAGTTAACCTGCAGGTAAACGGAACTGACGGTTTTAAATCTGCCTGTGGAGCAGAAAAACTGCATGAAATAGCGCATGGAACAGTTTGGTGGTTTCTTTCAAGTGAAGTTGCTCGTTGAAGTTGCTGGGACTGGAGGGGCTTTGAGGACCCTTCCAACCCAAACCGTTCCATGATATGCACATACATAGGTATTGAATTGAGATCTGGTATTAAACACGCCTAAGACACGGTAATGTACTGAATACGTTTAAAATAAGGTATTAATGAAGTGGAAAGTGCAAGAATAGAAAGATCAAGAAAGCTCTTCAAGAGTCCTCCCCTTGAACTGATCCCGTGGGATGACAGGCTCGGCTCCCTTGGCTGCAGCGGTTGCTTCTTCATTTAGGAGTAGTGTGCCCTGTGATGACTGGGGCCATGAGGGCTCGTTAATCCCTAACACGCGCTTTTCCTCTGGTTGCCTGTGTTTCATTGGGATAAGTGCTGTGGTGATGGAGCAGCACGAGTGGGGTTTGTGCTCCTTTGGGAGGTTTCTGCCGCTTAGGGCTGTCCGGGGCTCTCCAGCAGCCGCCGCCGCGCTGGGGTGTTGTGAGCCGGGTGATGGAGGTCACCCACAGTGGGCACCGCTTACTATGGGGTGGGCAGAAGTGAAGCAGCGGTGCCAAAGCTCCAGAGGCTCCTGTAGTGGAGAGGGTGAACTGAAGAGAGGAGATCAGCCGGGGCAGCAGCCGGGGCCGCTGCTGCAGAGCAGCGCAGCTGCAGTCCAGAGGCAGATCCTTAATGTGGCAGCTGGGAGACACCGCTGGGTTTTCTTGGAAACAGCCATCTCGTTATAGAAAACATATGAAGTAACTCGAGGGCCGCGCGGGGACCGATTCTGTGAGGTGCTGAGCTTCTGAGCAATCACACACTGAAGGTGCTTGACTCCCACCCAAAGCCAGCGGCAGCGGAGGGCGTCCATCCCCCTCCGAGTGATCCTTTTTATTCCTAAGGGTGTTATGATAAAAGGAGCTTGTAAAACAATGATTTGTTTTCTTTCTGTTCCGTGGCTATAAATTATAGCATATGCACGGAAAGGAAATGGGTAAGAGTTTTCTGGTTTACAAAACGGCCAGACACAAGCAACAGTGTCAAAGGCGAGGTCATAGGAACCCTATTTGATTTAAATCTGTGTTCCTGCCAAGAGCATGCGGGTTTGCCAGCTCGGGGAATAAATCCACTGCATGGCCTTAACTGATAACATATTCTGTCCCGCACTGGTTCAGAGAAAACTCTGATCCAAACCTGTGGTACAAAGTTTTACATTTACAGAGTCTTGGTTTTAGCCATAGCTGCCGGTATTTCTGGATTTAATAACGCCAGCGTATAAAGAGGAGGTGGTTTTCATTGCCATAGACTTAAGCAGTTCCATCATGAGTATAAACAAAGCCTCCTGCTCTGTAGCAAAGGGATCTGCAATTCCATGTCAAGTTTCTGGTTGCAGCGGGCTGCGGTACAGAGTTACGTTATTTATTGTGTTAAAATGGAGGCTTTTAATCAGTTAAGCTCACAAATAAAGATTAATAGTCGATAGAGTAGTACTTGTGATGAAAAGCTCTGTGTTTAGAGCTTAGTTCTCAATATATCAGAGATGTTTGTGCTGGGAATATGCGACTGCCGGTGAGAAGCTGAAGCAGATGGGAAAGCGGAATATTTGCCTGAGCTGGATGTTGTGGAGTCAGCAGGGAGGGAGCAAACAGTGCATGGCAGGCTGTCGAGGCTTCAGGCTCCACCAGCTCCGAGTTCAGTCACTCTGTCCCCTCAAAGCATCGCTCTGGGAAAGAGGAGCTGGAGCAGGGGATGAGTCCGGGTTTGCGGACTCTCCTGCCCTGAAATAAACTGCTGTGTGTTACAGAGGGAGATAACAAAGCCCCACTGCGCAAGTCTCGTATGGTGAATAAGGCTTTGAGCTCCTCTAAGTTACGATATCATCTGGCATCTCTCTCTCCAAGGCCCGCGTGCCGGTTGAACCCTGCCTGTTCTCATTGGCAGCCTTAAGTGAGGTTTAATTGTAGTAATAACTGCATAGGGCAAAAGAGCCCCCGAAAGCTTTGAGATGACGGCGAAGGTCGGGGGTCCTTGTTTGAGCTGGGGGTTTCTGTTCCCCCAGAGCGGTGTGTGGTTTGGAGGCTCCTCCTGTGCCGACTCCAGTGCTGTTTTTGAAGAGCTGTTGGCAGAAACGTTTCGCTGTGACGGTGCCGCCAGGTATCCCCAGACCAGTCACTAGAGGTCAACATCATCAGCTTTTAATTGAGCACTGACTCCCGTGTGATTGGAGGACTCTCTTGATTGTAGCAGTTGACTTCTCTGAAGGCTTTCAATGTGCGCGGTGGGACATTACTGCCCCGCTGCTGTCAGCAAAGCAGAAGGTATAAAAAGTGGTGTTATCTCACAGCTTTTTAGAGGTACCTGGAGCAAGAGAAGATATAAACCCGAAGGCCTTTGCCTTTCGGTGTCCAAGGCTGCTGCTGGCAAGGCCTCGGGGAACAGCGGAGCAGCCGGCAGGGTAGAGCAGTGCCGACAGCCCTTCTGGAGCCACTGCTGTGTCAGAGGGTAGAATCACAGAATCACTGAGGCTGGAAAGGCCTCTCAGCTCATCCAGTCCAACCGTCAGCCCAGTTCCCCCGTGCCGGCTGAGCCGTGTCCCCAGGTGCCACATCCACACGCGTTTTGAGCCCCTCCAGGGCTGGAGGCCCCCCCACTGCCCAGCGCAGCCTCTGCCGGGGCCGCACCACTCTGTCAGGAAAGACATTTTTCCTAATATCCCACCTAACCCTCCCCTGGTGCAACTTGAGGCCATCTCTTCTCCGAGTTTCCAGGTGCAGCAGCGTTACCTCTGTTTCCTCACTGCTCCGAGCCTGGACAGACTCACGGCCTCTCTGCAGTCTGACAGACTGCTCCGGAGCTGTGTGGAAGTTAAGGAAACCGAGACCAGGAGGAAGAGCCAGACGCTGCATCACCAGGAAAGGAGCCTGAGATCAGCAGCCCTGAAGATTTCCTCATCGTTGGGTATTTAAGAGTGACCTCCCTCTTATGGATTTTAATGGTGTTGAACTTGCAGGCTTTCTCCTGGCTGGAACGCTCGCAGGATCGTCTTCCCTAGGCGGCCACTTGCCTCTTTTCATGGAATTTGAAGGAACTTGGTTTATCCGAGACTTGTATTCGGGTGTTAAATTGGTTTGAAATCAGCCAGCACATTCAGAGTTTATTTGGAGAACGATAGAGATCACCTCACTACTTTAATGTTCATCCCTTACTCAATTTCCTGTGGGAATATGATGTAAATAGTCTCCATCCCAAGAAATCTGCAGAAACCATATTTTGTCCTATGAATGCAGATTCCTCTGGGCTGAATCATCCACTCCACCGTTAATGAACTTCAAAAGAGGTGAAGAAAGCAACAGTTTTAGAGAGTGCCCGGATCACTGTCAAGTGTATATGCACTATACATCTCCTGTGAGCTTCTATATTTACTTCTAGATCTAAGAGGAATGCTGAAGATGGAGGAAGGGGAGGGAAGATGGACACAGTCAAAGGCACAGAATATTTCCTACTGTAATTATCAAATCTTAAACTAGAGAGCATTTGTTGCTGTTGCCTTTGACCGAAAGTGGCTCATAATTTCCTGTCTTTGAGTTCTAAGCAGTGTTCACGTCGACCTTATAAACTGTGAGCCAGGAATATGTTTTTATTTGTTAGACTGGAAGAAAAAGACACAGAAACAGTACTTTATAAACATGTTGGGGTTTTTTTTTTTGGCAGGAATTGCCTTTTCCCTTGCTGTCAAGAGATGTGCCAGGAGAGGAAATGCAGCCTGCCCTGGATCCACCGTGCACCGCTGTCTCCTGTCCAGCCAAGGCAGCTCGGCTGCTCCCGGGCC
This sequence comes from Cuculus canorus, assembly GCF_017976375.1. NCBI lineage: Eukaryota > Metazoa > Chordata > Aves > Cuculiformes > Cuculidae > Cuculus > Cuculus canorus. The sequence continues at coordinate 33,519,785 of NC_071408.1, forward strand.
ATGGGTGAGACCCAGGGGCTGCGCTGGGCACCTCTCCCAGCTCCGCTCAGGATCTGTGCACGGGCACCTCTCCCAGCTCTGTTCAGGATCTGTGCACGGGCGCCTCTCCCAGCTCCGCTCAGGATCTGTGCACGGGCACCTCTCCCAGCTCCGCTCAGGATCTGTGCACGGGCACCTCTCCCAGCTCTGCTCAGGATCTGTGCACGGGCACCTCTCCCAGCTCTGTTCAGGATCTGTGCACGGGCGCCTCTCCCAGCTCTGCTCAGGATCTGTGCACGGGCACCTCTCCCAGCTCTGTTCAGGATCTGTGCACGGGCGCCTCTCCCAGCTCCTCTCAGGATCTGTGCACGGGCACCTCTCCCAGCTCTGTTCAGGATCTGTGCACGGGCGCCTCTCCCAGCTCTGCTCAGGATCTGTGCACGGGCACCTCTCCCAGCTCCGCTCAGGATCTGTGCACGGGCGCCTCTCCCAGCTCCGCTCAGGATCTGTGCACGGGCACCTCTCCCAGCTCCACTCAGGATCTGTGCACGGGCGCCTCTCCCAGCTCCACTCAGGATCTGTGCATGGGCGCCTCTCCCAGCTCTCCTCAGGATCTGTGCACGGGCGCCTCTCCTTCCAACTGAACCCATTTTATGATTCTATGACTCTCGTTTTTGCTGCCCCTTCCTAGGTTGTCACAAGTTGGCTCTCCAGTAGGACTACACCCGATTCAGCTGGGTCAGTGGCAGAGAGACTGTTCAGTGTGGAGTCACAGCTTCTAGAAGGGCTTTTGTGCCCTCCACGTTCTGGCTGTGAGCCATTCACACAGCGGAGGGATGACGGTCAGAGGCCGTGTCCTTCCCTCTGCACAGCTGCAGGTGCTCCTGGTGGGGGTGATTTGCCATTGTCCGAGCAGCCCGGGCTGCGCCGCTGGCAGGGTCCGTCTGTATGAACAGCAACCACTGAATCATGGAACAGTTCGCGTTGGAAGGGACCCTGAAGCCCATCCAGTCCCACCCCCTGCAGGAGCAGAGACATCTTTAAGCAGATCAGGTTGCCCTGAGCCCCATCCGTCCTGGCCTTGGACTGCCGCAGCAAAGCCTTTGGAACTCAGGCTGTGTGTATGCGCGTATCCATACAGGTACTCCTGCGCGCTGACACCGGCCTGCGCGCAGGACAGAGGAGAGAGCGATTGCTTCCTCCAGCACAAACGTAAGGGAAGGAGACATCCATGCAGGCTGGTTTGGTCCGGCTGCCGGCTGGGCTGTACGTGGTATGCTGACCTTTTGTTCAGCAAGAGGCTAATGATGATGTATTTACACTTGAGACCTCGAAGAGTCAGACTGCAGCAGCCGACTTCTCTTTAGGTTGGCTGATCACGATTTCAGACCGAACTCTGCCTTTTCCTACGCCTGGCTTCGTGCTCCACTGCATTTTTAGAGCACTATATATGACAAACCTTCCAGGAATCCCAAACACAAATGGAAGTTTCGCTGCTTTGAGTGATTCAGTGGAAGAATACCACCAGAGAAGCCACACGGCTGCATGGAATGTGATGAATTTCCAGGAATGGGATTGTTTCCCAGAGCTTATTGTGTAAAATGCAAGTATGAAGAGGGAAGAAAGGTAATGCTGACAGTCTCTGCACCGCTGGGCTATTTTAGTCAGTGAAAAGGAGAATGAAGAGAGACACGTCAGAAGCCCTCTGCCAGGCTAACGGGAAGCCTGTTTGTCGGGAGCAAACCCTGGAGCAAAGCAGTACAAAATTACCTCGGCATAAAGTGCAATCTCTCCATGAGTTCATGTTATGGAACCAAATTCACTCTTAGCTTGAACGCTGTGCTAACAGAGACCTTAAGAGCTCTGCATCCACGCTCCCCTCTAGCAACAATAAAGGAATGACTAAGTAAAAGACAATAATTCCATAGAAACAGGCGAATCACAGTTCCAAGGGAAAAAGAGAGCAGTGTGTTTGGGGGTTCAAAAGCCATAGGAAACCTGTCCATTCAGGTTCATTAAGAAATTGATTCTGCCGACAAGAACCTCCTCTGAAGCAGAGGTTAAGCAGAGCTCTTGCAAAGGGAAGTACCGCAGAGCACACTCAAAAGTTTGGCCTCTGGATATGGCAGTAGCAATCCGTCCAGTAGAGCCGTCTGTTCTCTTCCTTCAGGGAACCTCCGCTCCAGCTTGTGGGAGGAAATCTTACTTTTAAACAAGGTGATTCTTAGAGCTACAAAATCCAGTACGGAAGTGTTTGCTGGACAGCTTTATCAGCCACAGCTTGGGTGTCGACACCGGCTGTTGGTGGGTAAAGGCTGAAACTTCTCATTAAGACAGCAGATGTCAGACCCAGGAGGCATCGAGGGTACTGTTCTGTGTTCGCATACTTCCAATTTCAGGTGGTCTCTCCACCGTATACACAGGTCATACAATCATAGAGCGGTTTGGGTTGGAAGGGTCCTCAGAGCCCATCCAGTCCCACCCCTGCCATGGGCAGGGACACCTCCCACTGGCTCAGGGGCTCCAAGCCCCATCCAACCTGGCCTGGAACCCCTCCAGGGATGGGGCAGCCACCACTGCTCTGGGCACCCTGGGCCAGGGCCTCCCCACCCGCACAGCAAAACATTCCTGTGCCAAAGTCCCGGCACAGCGAAGCTCCCGGTCTTTTGGGCTGTTCCCTGCTTGAAGCACTGTGAAGAGCTGAAACTGAAAACTATTCCTATGGTTTTGGTGGAGTTTTTTTCCAACAGCGGGATTCAAATGGATTCCTAGTGAAGTGCAAAGTGTGATTGCAACACAACAGAGGGAAAAAAACCCCTTTTTACTGCCTGTGTTGAAACGGGGGCAAGTCTGAACACGGCAGGCGTCATTGCAGCGGGGTCGGATGCATTCCACGTAAGCGACTGTCGGCAGATGAATAAGCACGGAGCTCGGAGCAGGATGTACGCCGACTGCTGCCGTCGGAAGTCGTGTTGGCCTGGACCTGTGTCCTGTGTGAGAACGTGTATCCGTTCATCCTCTGCGCGCGCCCGGCCTGATGATGCAGGAAAGTGTTGGGAGCTGCCTTCTGCCGTGACACTGGGGATGTGAGGAACCACAGAGGTGCCAGACCAGAATGATGATGGGGAGACGTTCACTCCATCGTACCTTCTGCCTCCCCCGGTGGCAGCTGTACAGCTGTGACCGCCACCCTGGGAATGAAATGACACCAGAACACACTTCTACCGTCAAACAGCTCAGAGATACTGAGCACTATAAACCAAAAATACAATCACTTTTATCCATCTGGACTCTTCTGCATTAGGAATCCCATGAGCTCATACAGAAGCCACCAAACACCACTTTTTGCTCCTTCCCAGTCTCAGATAATGCCCTTTGCAGGCACCTTGTTGAAGAGCTCATCCCCAATCCCCCGGGACTTCCTCTCCCCTGCCAGGCACAGAGAATCATTTAGGCGCGTGGTTTATTTCAATGCTGATCTGTTCCAGCAATTAACACAAAACATTGTTTATTTTAAGTTTGGGCAGCCCAGATTGCTGCTATATTTTAGTGCTTTCTAATTTTGAGAATCTATTCTGATCCTGACCCTTTCCCAGCTAACAAGCGTACCATATGTCGGATCGCTCAGGTTCCCATGCAAAATGGGAAATTAAAAATGCCAGATTATAACAAGCATTTATTTTGGGATGGCAGTTTTAAAAGACCATAAAAAAACTTAGGGACCCGTTTCACAGAATCATAGAATCATAGGATAGTTTGGGTTGGAAGGGACCTTAAATATAATCTAATTCCACCCCCTTGCCATGGGCGGGGACACCTCCCACTGGATCAGGCTGTTTCTCAAGCATTTACTTCACCGCTTTAAAGTGTAAAATGATATTTTCATGAAGAATGTGCTGTTTGCTTTTTTAAGTTATGATTTATTGACACAGGTTTGCCAGCAGTAAAAGATCTGCAAAGAGCTGTTGAAAGACAGTGGACAAAAAGGTGGGTAATCCCCCGGTGGAATTTTATGGGGTGGAGGAGCAGTAGGGGAAAACATTCCCAGCTGAGGTCTGATGACAGTGAAAGACTTGAATCCTCCTCGAAACATCCAAGCCCAAAGCGTGGTGCAGTGTGGGCCACCACCGACGAGCTGTTCGGGGAGGGAAGCGTGCCACGGAACCAGGGACTCGGTCCATAGAGCGTCAGGGCCAGCACCGGTCACTGCTCTGCCAAGGAGAAGCTCCCTAAGTGCAGAGCTGCTTGGTGTTAATTTGTCAGTTAATAAGTCATGACTGTGCATGACTTTGGTTCTGGGCAGATTGGCACTGCCCGTGTCGCAGCCTGGATTGTGTGAGGGGTGGAAGGCTGTTGAGAAAACCAAGCACGAGAGAAAACCAAACACTTGAATTAAGCCATCTCTGTCTGCTTGAATGGAAAGGGAAGAGATCATAGAATCATGGAATGGGTTGGGTTGGAAGGGACCTCAAAGCCCATCCAGTTCCAACCTCTGCCAGGGACACCTCCCGCTGGATCAGGGGCTCCAAGCCCCATCCAACCTGGCCTGGAACCCCTCCAGGGATGGGGCAGCCACCACTGCTCTGGGCACCCTGGGCCAGGGCCTCCCCACCTGCACAGCAAAACATTTCTGCCTCAGATCTCATCTCCATCTCCCCTCTTTCCACTTAAAGCACCCATGTAGCCAGAAGCTTGTTTGCATGTCCGAGCAGGGACAGCATATGATCCGGGACCATCAGAGGGGCAGGGAGCAGGGAGAAAGCCGGGAAGCAGGAGCCGGGGCAGCCTTGGCTACCACCTAAGGGCAGCGAGCCAGGTGATCGCCTTGTCCTAATATCCCCCCCGAGAAATGTTTGTCCCTGCCGTCGCTTGTTTATTCAATCACACCCATGAAGCAATGAAAGCCTCCGTTATTTTGGCAGTCGCATTTAGTCGCTACAAAGTGCTCGTTCTGAGCTCTGGCTGCCGGGCTCCATCCCTCCTGTCTCACGTGAGCTGCATCACGTCTAAAATTAGCCGAGATGCTGTCTCCCGGGGAGCACAGAGTGCAGTGGCTCGCGGCTGCGATAGCCGCACAGAGCCCGGCTGCGCGGCGCCCCTCAGGACGATGGTTTCAGGTGGATTGCTGAAGGAATCTTAACGATGATCAGGAGTGCCACAGAGGGAAAGCGTCGTTCAAACCCAGGAGCTCCGGTTCAACCAAAGGTCAGAAAATGGGAGTTAAGTCTTATTTCCTTTGGCACGGCTTCAGCTCTCTGCTTTCTCAACAGCATGAGCTGCGCGGGGACAGCTGCCCAGAGCCTCTCTGCGGAGAAATAATTGGGCCAAATTCCCCCTGGTGTAACTGCACTGCTTTCATTCTAATGGTACAGCGAGGAACGTGGCTCCTCTTCACTTAGAAACAACAAAAGAGCTCACGAGATTAAACATCCTTGCAGTGTTTTCCTTCTGATTAAGGCAGGTTTCAATACATGGAAAATGCTGCAGTTAAAAGCGACAGTGGCGCTGGGGCTGTGCTCCTCCTGCCCGGGCTCAGCCCACACCATCCGAGCAGTTGGCTTTAAAGGTCTGCGTGCCCCGCGCGCCGCTGCTCTTTAAACATTGGGGGCACTTGAAAATCCCATTCCAGAAACACTGCTCCGGGGGGAGAGGGGTTAAACCGTAAAAGGAAAGGAAAGCAAACTAGGGGGAAAGGAACTGCCAGAAACTTCCAGCAGCGAAGAAGCGCCGGAGCTGTCACATTGCGCGTTTGGGGTTTGAGCTGAATCAAATCACAGAAGCAGTTTTTCAGTCCTTCGCCTGAAAGCAATTTAGCTTTTCTGTGTTAGCGGATTATGCTGTTTTCAACAGTTGTTGGAGAGATGACTGATGGAAAGCCTTTCCTTTTTGGATGTGTTTCCAAGTACAGACAAAGCTCTTGCGCTCAGGCTCCCGCTTTCTTGCCCCGATCTCTCCCGAAGCTGAGAGGGACGTGGGCTGCTCCGGGGACCCCGGGGACCCCCGGCTCCCAGCGGGGGGACGGCTGGCAGATTTTTCACAGTGGAGGGGACCGGAGAGAGGAAAAACAACGGAAACCCAAAACGCTGAGCAGGAATCAGGGGGAGGTGGGGGCTGTATCGCAGCAGATCTACGTTGGGGCTGAGCCAGGGCTTCGGGACCGCGTGTCCTGACCCTGGATCGCACTCAGGAATTGGCCCGCGGGTACATGAACGGGGGAACCGTCACACACGCACTGACGGTACGACCTGTCCCTGCGTCCAAGCCATTTGGGAGGCCACTCCGTGACAGCTTTAACCCCGGAGCAAGCCGGCATCGCTCTTGGTCCTGTTGGAGCGCTGCAAGGCAGCAGCAATAAGACTGCTGGAGTCTCCAACCAGAGGGAGACAACCGCACCAGGGCGCGTGCACCCAACCTGCCGTGAGGGCGTCCCACCTTCCTCTGGGTCAGTGAAAAACAAAGCAGCAACCTGAAATCAAAGGATGCTGAACGCTCACAGCCCCGCCGCTGGCGGACTCCTCCTGGTGTTCTGGTAGAAACAATCCTTTTAGTTAAACTAATACCCCCGAATTATTTCAGATGTCACCTGCTTAGGTGCTCCTAAAGAAAAACAAAGCTGGTGAGGGGGCTGGAGAACAAGTCTTACGAGGAGCGGCTGAGAGAGCTGGGGTTGTTTAGCCGGGAGAAGAGGAGGCTGAGGGGAGACCTTATTACTCTCTACAACTGCCTGAAAGGAGGTTGTGGAGAGGAGGGAGCTGGGCTCTTCTCCCAAGTGACAGGGGACAGGACAAGAGGGAATGGCCTGAAGCTCCGTCAGGGGAGGTTCAGGTTGGATATCAGAAAAAAATTCTTCACAGTAAGAGTCATTGGGCACTGGAACAGCTGCCCAGGGAGGGGGTGGAGTCGCCTTCCCTGGAGGTGTTCAAGGAACGGGTGGATGAGGTGCTTAGGGACATGGTTTAGGGAGTGTTAGGAATGGTTGGACTCGATGATCCGGTGGGTCCTTTCCATCCTGGTGATTCTGTGATTCTGTGATTCACAACTAAATGGCAGTTTTCTGCAGTCGGCCAAATCTTTCCAGAGGAGCAAAGGTATCTGGAGCCCCAGCTGTGTGTTTAATATCACACATGAGTTTTGGGTCTTTCTCCCACCAGCAGCTCACATTCCAGAATCAGACTAAGCCTCCATCCTCAAACCCACCGCCTGTAATTACCCACGGACCGTCTTTTCTATTGCAGTACCAGTGACCTTGCCCGCAGTTATTCTTCACGAGGGAAGCTTAGCTCTGTCCCCCAAGTCCTGCAGCAACTCTGAACAAAAATAACCCAAAAGGCCGTCACAGGAAACGCGAACAATGGCAGGATTAGTGACCCCCCTGTTACCATAAAACAAACGAGCAGCTGAGAGGGAGCTGAGGGAAAAGCAGCACCGTGATTAGGGAGCAGGAGGGACTGACTTAGAAGTAAAGATTAAATGAGCTAAGCGATGGTGAAAGGGTGAGCAGAACAACTGCCTGCAAACGTCTGAAAGAAGAAACCATCCAGCACAGGGAGGGATTCTCTAAGCTGCTGCCAGGAGTTAAAAGTAATGGAAAGAAACCAATAAAAAGAAAATGCAGTCTCCATAACTATCTCTTTAGCTCAAAAAAGAAACCCAGTGCTTTCATCCATATGGAACCCTTGCTCATTTGTCCCGTCTTATTCCTCAGCCATATCCCCAAAGCATGGGGCTAACGCTTCCAATGACGTAACGGTGCAACACTGCTGAAGTCTTTTTGGCTGGCGGCTCCGAAGGGCTGCGAGGGAGCTACGCCAACATCTTCCAGGTCCTGCCAGAGTCAGGCCCTCATTTCTTGAGGTGCCTCAAGGCTCCAGCTGGGAACGTCGCTGTGCGCGGCGAAGCACTTTAAGCAAACTCTTCAGCCAAAGGATGATCCAGATCACAGCAGCGGCTCCCCGCTGGGAACCCCAGCCTGCTCTCAGCAGCGCCGGTAGCAGACAGGTCAGAGAAGCACTCGTGCTCAGAATCGCCCACAGCTACTCACGGCAGCCCTTTGGTCCACATCCCAAACCAGTTAATGTCTTTGCAGCAAAACAGCTGTGACGCCTCATGGTGCATTTGTTTCCATTAACGCCCCCCCCCAGTGGGTTTAACTATTTGTATTTGTTTACATACTTGTACCATCCCCACAGGGACACGCGCGCTCTCCCCGAGGTTGGGGGCGAGCCCTCAGAGGGGGAGTATCTCCCTCTGATGCAGAACTTGTCTCATCTCTCTGTCTCGACAGAGATGTCATCTTTCTGGGAAATGCTGGAGACCTGCGGTTTCTTTCGGCAGCGGTTCGCAGCCTGTGCTTTTTGAATTGCTGGGCCAGAAGTTTGTGTTTCCAATTGTCGCTCTTTGGGACGCTTCTCTGTTGTTGATGCAGTCCCAGGCACTTCACAGCCCGCTCTCCCTACAGACTCCCCATGGCCCTCTGCCCTGTGGTCGAGGGCTTCCCATACGAATTCCTGCTGCCATCCTCCAGGCATTGACCGCAGCATCCCGCTTCCGACTCCCCTTCACCCGTGACCGCTTCCCACAGCACCAGCACCACTTGCGGTGGGCAAAGCCCAGTCCCAGCCCCTACGCTGTGCTGCTCAGCCACCCCCGCGCCCCGCTGGGCACCGCTGAGGCTGCTCCAGCTCGGGATGCCACAGCTGTTCCCGGCTCCCTCCACGCGTGTCCACATCCCACGGCACAGATCCCGTTGGCGGAGGAGAACCCACCCCCCAGTTCCCGCTGCATCCATTACTGCCCCACCCGCCTCCTGCATCCCTCCGGGCACCACCGCCCCTGGGGATGCTGAGGGTTCTCTCAGCTCCCCTCCACCCGTGACCGCTTCCCACGGCACAAATCCTGCTTGGCGGAGGAGAACCCAGCCCCCGGTTCATGCTGCATCCATTACTCCCTCCTGCCTTCTCTCCCTGCCTTCCCACCCAGTCGCATCCCTCTGGGATTTGCCGAGACTGATCAGCTTGGGAAATGCCATGGGTGCTTCCGGTCCCCTCCACCCGTGACGACTTCCACGGCACAAATCCCACCTGGCGGAGGAGCCCCAGCCCCCAGTTCATGCCACATCCACCTCCTTCCCCCATTCCCACTGCCCGCCTCCTCCCGCATGCCTCGGGAACCACGGATCCCGCTCCCCCCGGGGATGCCGTGGGCTCTCCCGGCTCCCTCCACGCGTGACCACTTCCACGGCACGAACCCCACCCGGCAGAGGAGCCCCCGTTCCTGCTGCATCCCTTATCCCCCCGCATCCTCCCAGGCACCGCCAGTCTCGCTCCCCCCGGGGATGCCGTGGGCTCTCCCGGCTCCCCCCACGCGTGAGCACCCCCCGGGCACAGATCCCACCCGGTGGAGCAGAGCCCATCCCCAGTTCATGCCGCATCCCTCGGGCGCCGCCGATCCCGCTCCCCCGGGGATGCCGGGGATGCTCCCGGCTCCCTCCACGCGTGACCACCCCCGCTCGGCAGAGGAAGCCCACCCCGCTTCGTGCCGCCCCGCTCCCGCTCCCGCTCCCCCCCTGCACGGACCGCGCCCGGCGGCGGTGCCGCCCCCCCCACCTCCCTCCCCGGCTCCTCCCGGCGCTCGGGGCGGTCCCCGCGGCTCCCCCCGCGCCCCGGGTGCGTCACGGCCCCGCGGGAGGCGGAGCGGCTGCGGGCAGCGCCCCCGCCCCGGCCCCGCTCCGAGCCGCGGCATGAGCGGGGAGCGCCGCCCGCCCGGACCGGCCCCGCGGGTAGGGGGAGCCCCGGGGGGGAGCGGGGCCGCTGGGGGGGAAAACGGGCAACGGAGCCGCTGGGGGGGAGCGGGGCCGCTGGGGGGGAAAACGGGCAACGGAGCCGCTGGGGGGGAGCGGGGCCGCTGGGGGGGAAAACGGGCAACGGGGCTGCTGGGGGGGAGCGGGCAACGGACCTGGGGAGGAGGGGCATCACCGCGGGGAGGGAGGTCCGGGGGAGAAGGGGGGAAGGGAGGACCTGGGGGAAAAGGGGGTAACGTGGGGAGAACGGAGCGGAAAGAAGGGGAATCCAGGGAAGAGAGGGGGATCGGGGGGACGGGGCATCACCGCGGGGAGGGGGGACCCGCCGGGGAGGGGAGGTGTGGGGGGAGCGGAGTCGCCCGGGGCACCCGTCCGTGGGCAGCGCCGGGGGAGCCACACTTTAACGGGGAGCTAAACTTTATCTGGGATCACCGCTGCCTTCCCTGTGGAGGGGTGTGGGAAGTGCCTGCAGCAGCTCCCCATCCCCAACCCCAGCCCCATCCCAGCCCCAACCCCATCCCCATCCCCATCCCCAACCCCATCCCCAACTCCATCCCCAACCCCATCTCCAACCCCATCCCCATCCCCATCCCCATCCCCAACCCCATCCCCATCCCCAACCCCAGCCCCAACCCCATCCCATCCCATCCCCATCCCATCCATCTCCACTCCACCTCCCCCATCCCATCCCACCTCACCCCATCTCATGGACCCCATCCCACCCCATCCCATCAAACCTCACGCCATCCCATCATACCCCATCCTGCCCCATCCCACCCCATCCCATTCCCTGACGGTCCAGGGTGCTCAGTCAGCCCCAGGGGTGCCAAGCGGGGCTTCCCTGGAGCGGGGTGGGTGGTGGGGAGATAAAGCAGTCGCCATGGAGATGGGCACGGGGAGCCCGTGATGGTATTTTCCCTGGAAAAAGAAACACCTCAAGCCAAGCCGAGTTACAGGGAGGCTTTGAGGGGTCGAGGGTTGGTGGTCTGGGGGGCCTCGAGCTGCAGGTGGGTCGAGGGGAGCACGGCCCTCTGTCGGGGAGAGTTAAAAACCATAGATGTGCTGATTGGAAATGGGTTTGGAAGCAGCTCCGCCGTGTCGCAGTGTGATGGGCGGTTTTGTTCATTATTCACGAAATGCAGTCTGTCCAGTTCGCTGGAAAGAGTTGACCAAGCAAAATGAGAGGCTTAGGGAAGGCTGCCGAATGCAGCCTGCTAGGATTTCACTAGGATGAACGTGTCTAACAGCAAAGAATGGTATCGCACGGATAAGTATGTGAGCTATGGCTTTGCCTTCTTTCATTTTTTTTCCTTCTTTTGGAGTTAGTGCTGGCGGTGAGGAGCGCCGCAGCATTACGAGCAGCGCTGTCTGAGGGCACACGTGTGCGTTTGCTCCCGGAGAGCTTCAGGGATGCTGTAAAAAAACAGGCAGATGGGGAGGGGGATTGCAAGAGAGTAGAGAAAAAGATGACAATATTGGAAATCAATCAATCAATCCATCTCCCTTCTCGATTCACCCGAGGACGCACATTTCCCTTCCCCTCAGTGTATTGGAGCTGCTTTTGCTTTTCTTTTGGTGTGATGAGAGCGGCGAGGAGGGTGGCTCTCGCTCCCTTTGACTCGCTCCCCTCCTGGAAATGCGTCGAGAGCCGCGCCGTGCACAGTTCCGAGTTGATCCCTACTTTTGGCCTTGGACTCCTGCTGCCCCGCTGGTGCCGGTGCCTGGGGGCTGCCAGCGCTGCCGCCCAGCGCTGAGCACCTGTGGTTTCTGAATCATTTCCTTTTCCAGTCGTGTTCTGAGTTTACTAAATGTGTGGCAGCTGTGATGCTGTTTTCTTCCCGTCTCGGTGCTAACGGGCCCCGATGGAGGCTTTCCTGTAATATGACTTTCTGTGGGTTTTTTGTTATTATTTACTTGTAAACAGTTTTAGAAAGCAGCTTTCTGATGGAAAGCCTAAAAGCCTCGGTCCTCTGCATGCCCGGTGTTGGAAAAGGACAGCACTGGTTGTCCGTGAGGAGCAAAATCAGAGACCTCTGGAGCCTTCATGCAAGTTCCTTGCCGCGGCGCTGCCTTGCAGCCGGCTCCCGTGCCAGTTGGAGCCGATTTCCCGCAGCTGCCGTGTCCCACCGCGATATCTGGCTTCTGAGGCCACGATAAGGGGCTCTGACTGGTCTGGGCAGTGGTTACCTGGTGTTCAGGAGAGGGTTACGCAACGTTGCAGATGACCATAGCGCCAGTGAGAGCAGAGCGAGACCCAGAGCAGCGGAGTGGGTCAGAGTGCTGGGAGGAGCAGTTCCCCCGATTGTCCGTGACCTCCGTCGCAGGCTGAAGTGGCCCCTGTTCAACGCCAGGAAGCACTTCCCACCCCCGGCCTTGTTCAGGGCTGCGGGAAGTAAAGAAAAAAAAAAATTTCTATTACCATCCAAACAATTCACAATAACAGGAGCTGGAGTTTGATTTTGCAGTGGGTTTTTTTTCCCTCTTCAGAAAAATGTAGTGAAAAGCCATTGTCCTCATCATGACTGAGCTGTGAAGGGCTGGGGAGGGGCTGTGTGTTAAGGAAAACCCTGAAAAGGAAACAATTTACCTCAGGAAAAAGAAAAGAGAACCCCAAAATGCTTCCCGTAAAACTTTCCTTAGTAAAGCAAAGGAGCCATTCTCCTTCCAATGTGATTTGTCGGAAGAATGTTAACAAGTGTTGGATTTCACGTGCTCAACAGAATGGAAACTTTACTCTCTTCTTCCTCTTTAAGCTGTTTGTCCGGGGACTTGTGTGACAAAACTCTGGAGCAGATTCATATTATAGCACAGTGCTGTTTGTCCGGGTTTGTGTTTCATGGAATCATGGAATGGTTTGGGTGGGGAGGGACCATAAAGCCCATCCAGTCCTCCCCACCCTCACAGGAGAACACCTCTCCCCTAACATCTCACCTCAATCTCTTATCTTTCAGCTGAAAACCCTTCCCCCATGCTGTGTGTCTGCACTCCCTCATTCTCAGGTCTCTTTCCCGCTAGGAAGGTGCTGGGTTTGATGCACTCCTTGGGCGTGGGTGAGCATGCTGTTGGCTCCCGTGCTTTCCTTGCTCCTACGGGGCAGGCCTCGCTGTCTCCCAGCTGCAGGCACGCAGAGCATCGTAGAGCAGCCTCCGAGCCCGACAGACCCCGGCTCGGCTTTCCTGCCCTGCGTTGGTTTTACATTTTGATGCCTGACACGCACAGCTGATCAGACACGGCATAAACTTTGCAGCTCTGTCATCCAAGAGCTGTAGGCTTGGACCAGGATGACTTTTTTTCAGGATGGAGGTTGTGTCCATCTCCCGGGAAGGATCAATTTACAATCTAGCACTGGATCAGTTTTCTAAAAGGTGGGGTAGTGCTGTGTCTGGGTTTTGCATGATTTCCACTTGTTTGGGGGAATCCTGCTTTAAGTGACAGTGCCTGTTTTTTCCTGGTTTTAAAGTAATCCAAATAACCCCCTCCGAAGTGCAGAATGGCACCGTTCTCCGTGGAAAGTTGCTGACGCTGCTGTCACGGCAAGCGTGCAAAGTTCCACTGAGTTTGAACCAGCGTATGTGAAAACATTCAGTCCTGTAGAGCAGCACTAAAAACTCATTTCTCCCTCTGTCAAAGTAAACTTTTATCTTTTCCACTGACTTTCAGGGAAGCCACGTCCAACCTTTTATGCTAACTTCAAATCCCAGACCAAGCGGTGACCTGCTGAGAGTGGAGCCCCAGCTCGTGTCTACCTTCAGCAGCAACAGCACACGGTGCTTTTGTGCTGATGGGAATCCAACATTGGACGAGTGAGCAGAAAGTCTGCTGAAGTGCTGAGAACATTTCCGGTTCTATTTATTCATCACCAAGAGCGAGGCGGGAGCTTGGATGAATTGATAGGATGAGGGGAATGATTTAAAGAGAGGAGATTGAGATGAGATTGTAGGAAGAAATGTTTTGCTGTGAGGGTGAGGAGGCCCTGGCCCAGGGTGCCCAGAGCAGTGGTGGTGCCCCATCCCTGGAGGGGTTCCAGGCCAGGTTGGATGGGGCTTGGAGCCCCTGAGCCAGTGGGAGGTGTCCCTGCCCATGGCAGGGGGTGGGACTGGGTGGGCTTTGAGGTCCCCTCCAACCCAAACCATTCTGTGATCCTATGAATTGCTCTGAAGCACATGGTGCAGCAGAGCACCGGTCGAGCCCTGCCCTGAGTGTGTAGCTGTGTGAGATCCCAGTATATGTGTGATTTACAGCAGATTGCAACAGCTCCCAAGCATGGGTTCATGTCTGAAAGCAAGTTTCGTGTTCTGCTTGGGGATCTCATTTACCAGTGGATGCGAGTGCTTGATGAACTGGCTCAGGGGTAGGTCGCTTTCGTGCAAGCGGGGATTTCACAGACAATGCTGTTGGAATAGCCCTTTGTTCAATGTAATATGATTAGAAAGAGCATTTGATCTTTGCTACCATTTACCCATGACAACACAGTTTCAAAACCTGCACACCTGCCCTAATGTGGTCAGAAGCATCCCCGGCAGCTGCTTTCATCTCACTTGGTACCTCAACCTTTCTGTCTGTTTTATGATGCAGCAACAGACCTTCTGGTGGTGCAGGGTCCTTCTTTGGGCATCCAGGGCTGGATGCTGTGCTGAGAGAGTCCGATGGAGAATTTAGGCAGATAGCTCTGGTTTTCCTACCTCAGAAGTTTATGGTTTGAAAAACTGTTTTGTGTGAATAGTGATTCTGATTCTGTAGCTGTTCGTGTTTATCTTTGAGTATGAAGAGACCTCATTGCTCTCTGCAGCTCCGTGAAAGGAGGTTGTGCTGAGGCAGGTGTTGGTCTCTTCTCCCAAGTAACAAGTGATAGGACGAGAGTTGTGCCAGGGAAGATTTGGATTGGATATAAGGAAAAATGTCTTTACTGAAAGAGTGGTGAAGCCCTGGCAGAGGCTGCCCGGGGCAGTGGTGGAGCCTCCATCCCTGGAAGGCTTCAAAAAGCGTACAGACGTGGCACTTGAGGACACGGTTCAGTCAGCACGGTGGTGTTGGGCTGACGTTGGACTGGATGAGCTTAGAGCTCTTTTCTAACCTCGGTGACTCTATGTGTAGACCATCTCCATTATATCTGCTTGAATTTATCTGTTATTCTTTCCAGAGCATGGACGAGACTGTGAGCTTTATTTTTACCATTGGGGACTTTTGTCACAAAGGGTGGTTTTGGGGGAGGAAAACACCTCAGCTGTGCTCTGGGCTGGGAATACCTGTGCGTTTATCCAGGCATTTTGGGATCCATGTTTTATACGACTGACACAAAGTTTAGAAAGCTCTCTTGTGTAGCATGTGAGTGGGAGCAGAAAAGAGCCTTTATGTGAAAAAGTCTCACAAATGGTGAAAACAGGCGTTTCTTTGATGTTTTTTTGGCTCAGTCACCACATAAAAAGTTTTTAACTAACTTTTCAGATGGTTGAGCTGCTTAAGACTCAGAATAGACCCTTTGTGCTTCCTGTCCCAATTAGGAATTAATGTTTAATTATAGCAGCCGGGCATTTTTTATTATGAGCACTTGTATCAGCCCCAGGCCCCCGACTGTTCCTTCGGCAGTGAATGGCTCTGGTTTGTGTAATATCGCCTGTCCTATGGCATTGTTTCTGTCTGCATTATCTGAGTAGGTTAAAGAAGGGTTTGTGGAAAACCTGGTGTGTCTTTGATCAAAATGTGATGTAAACTTACTTTTCTCAACCATTTAGACATAGTTCAGGAGTGCTAAAATGCTGCTTATGGGATGGTTTCTTCCTCAGTTTGCTGCTAAAGCTTCGCACTCGCGTCCAGAACGTTTTGCAGTGCTGGAAAGCATGAGTGATAGCCCCGATAAACCAAGAATGTTACTCCCAGAGCTGAGAAATGGTGCGTCATGCCTTTGAAGTGGTCTTTGACATGGAAATGCGTAAAGCGTTCTCCTCTTTAGATTTGGACAAACAGCTCAGCAGAGCCAGATCTCCCCACAGCCGATGTGTCTGGGACGGACAGAACTCCCGTGGGTTTCACCCAGCCTTTATCTGTCAGGATCTGGCCCTGAACGGCTTTTTGTCTTCAGTTCAGCCAAGTCAAAGTCAATGAGCTGCTGACAACGGGGAGTCTTTTTGGTGTGTAATACGTGGAGAAGTACCGTGACTCAGTTAAAACAAACAAGGGTATTGTCTGGGATCTGTCGCCAGGGAGGCGCTTACAGCGTGTGTAGGTGGAAATTGCACCACGTATTTTGAAATGCAATTTATTAAAGTTGCTTCCTCTTTACGTCCCTTCTGTCTTCTCTTTACGTCTCTTCTGCCTCCTCCAAGTTCTGGATTCAGGCCTTTGAGCTTCCCCTGCCAGGGTGGATGGTGGCGACAGCCCCGGCAGCAGAGCAGGGGGATTCACGGCTGCTGCTGAAGCTGCCGCTCTCCCTCCCGGTGCCGAGCAGAGCCCCAGCCCGAACCCAAACGTACGCTGGGTGCTTGCGGTGTGGGGCTCAGGAACTCACAGGGGTAGGAGTGGAGAAGGACTTGGTGTTCAGCAGGTTCCTGGAAGTCGCACCCTTTTCAGTCTTCCCAAGCAACTAAATCCTTGGTGATTTGTTGGAGTCTTGCCCGTGGTTGCGGACTCGCAGAGCTGTGGCGCTGGGGATGCTCAGTTGTGGCAGCTGGTGTGGAGGGCGGCTTTCCAGTGGCTGAGTTGTGACTGTGCTGGTGATTGGGTGGCAGGGACACCTCCCGCTGGATCAGGGGCTCCGAGCCCCATCCAACCTGGCCTGGAACCCCTCCAGGGATGGGGCAGCCACCGCTGCTCTGGGCAACCTGGGCCAGGGCCTCCCCACCCTCACAGCAAAACATTTCTGCCTAAGATGTCATCTCAGTCTCTCCTCTTTCAGCTGAAAACTGTTCCCCCTCCTCCTCTCCCTGCGCTCCCTGATCCAGAGCCCCTCCCCAGCTTTCCTGGAGCCCCTCTCAGCACTGGAAGCTGCTCTAAGGTCTCCCTGGAGCCTTCCCTTCTCCAGGCTGCACAACCCCAACTCCCTCATCCTGTCCTCAGCAGAGCTGTTCCAGCCCTTGGATCATCTCCGTGGCCTCCTCTGCACTCGCTCCAACAGCTCCATGTCCTCCCTGTGCTGAGGACTCCAGAACTGGACACAGGGCTCCAGGTGGGTCTCCCAGAGCGGAGCAGAAGGGCAGAATCCCCTCCGTCCCTGCTGGTCCCACCGCTCTGGGTGCAGCCCGGGACACGGGGGTTTCTGGGCTGCAGGCACATATTGCCGGCTCATATTGAGCTTCTCATCCTCCAGCACCCCAAGTCCATCTCCTCAGGGCTGCTCTCAATCCATTTTGTCTGCTCCCCAGGCTGCAGACCAATACTGATTGTGACATAATTTTGCTGATATGTGGTATGAAATCAAATTAACTCCAGCGGCTTTGCAGGGAAGTTTTGGCACACGATCTGTTTACACTCAGCCATTGTGGGAAACAGGACAATGTCGCAGGTTATGATTTTACAGTACTATTAATTAGTATTTCCCGCCGAAGGTAGCAGAGAGAGTAGACACCTTTCTGTTTTGCAGCTGGAGAAGCAGCAGCTCGGCAGGGTGATGTGGTGTGCCCAGAACAGGAGCGCAGGGATCCCACAGCCGAGTCCCCGTGGGGATTCTGGACTGATGCTCTCGTGTTTCTTTGGGAATTTCTGGTGAGGCACTGGCCCAAGTTGCCCCGGGAGGCAGTGGAGGCCCCATCCCTGGAACATCCAAGGTCAGGTTGGATGGGGCTCTGAGCAACCTCATGAAATTAAAGTTGCCCCTGCTCCTGCGGGGGGTTGGACTGGATGGCCTGTGAAGGTCCAGCCCAAAGCTTTCCATGATTCTATGAGACATTTCACCACCAGCCTCAGCCCTGAGAAGATGAATTCCAAGTAGTTTGTTTGAAAGTACAGTAAACACATTGACTACTAAAAACAATTATTTGGATACAAATGGTTTGTTTTTAATAGCTTTGCAGTTCCTTAGCGGGATTTATGTTTAAGCAGCAGCATCATTTGTTTGTGTTTCTTACTCCAGAATGATGATGTTTCTTCCTATGAAAATCTCTGTTAGAATCAACAGAACTCGTCATGTTGGAAAAACTGGCAGCATGTGATAACTTCTTTTGCCATGCTCCCAAATAGCCAGCATTCCAAGTAGTTTTTCCGATCAAAATGTGACAGCTTGAGGTTTATTTTTTAATGATTTCTGTTACAGGAAACACCCCTGGCTGTGAAGCCTGGCAGGGACACTGGTCCCTGGAATGCCTCCAATACAGGGAGACATTGGAAGCAGAGCTGATATCGTTGGTTACCTGGGGACTGAGCACGTACCTGCGCTTCCCAGAGTGCTGGAGGTTTTGGTCATGCAAACATAGAGCAAGATATTTCCCATGAGGGCAGTTCAGATGTTATTTCACTGCCCTACGTGTGTGTGAAGAGATAAGCATGGAACATCACCCCCCTGGGAATTATGAGTTGCTAATTCCAGCCCTTATCATCGTATTCCTCCCTCCGTCTAATCTCAGTTTTCCAGACTCGGTGCCTTGTCCCTGGGTCCACTTTCAGTCCTCTCCCGGCTGGGCGAGGGCGGGGAGCAGGGTGGTTATCTGTGATCGGCGATGCCGGCGCGGGCAGCGCCAGGGGCTGCGAGGGGCTCCTCGGCACGTGCTGAGGATGAAGCGTTCGGCGGCTGAGATGAGAGGCTGCCTGCAAACCCGCCGCTCCCGAAGGCTGATAGATCGGCCAGCTGTGGGCAGCTGCTCGCGCGGCACTGAGAGGCGCATCCCTGGTATACGGGCGAAATCTGGGGGCACGGGGCCCTGGAAAGTTTGATATAAAAAGACCACGAGTTCTGTAGTTTTCACAGCTCAGTGTTGTTTCCCTAAGCTTGTTTGTATGAATAGAAATGGTTTGAGCGATGGCTGGTGAGATCTTCATCTGAATTTTGTTTTAAAGTGGGCAATTTTGTCCTTATAATCATTTCAGGGACCCCACCCACAAATACAAACGTGGCAAAGCTGTCGCCAGCAGGAGCTATGACTGATGGTAGTAATACTGAGCCACTTGAGCGGCGTCCCTGGCCGGAGGAGGCTGTGGCCCTAACCCCGGCGACTCTGTGTAGAGCGATGGGCTTAAATTGCGTATGTAAGAATACGTCACTGTGAACCATTTTAGCAAGGCCTGTTGGGACAGGACAAGGAGGAATGGGTTTAAACTGAGGGAGGGGAGATTTAGACTGGGTGTAAGAAAGACATTTTTGCAGTAAGGGTGGTGAGGCACTGGCCCAGGTTGCCCAGGGAGGTAGTGGGTGTCCCGTCCTTGGAAACAACCCAGCTCAGGTTGGATGAGGCTCTGAGACACTTGATCTGGTTGAAGGTGTCCCTGCTCCTGCAGGGGGTTGGGCTGGACGGCCTGTAAAGGTCCCCTCCATCCCAAAGCATCCTGATTCTAACTCCCATATCCCTGCTTATTTAACTGTTTCAGTGTGCTGTCCCCATTCAGGGAAAATAAGAATACACAATTCTGCTTTTAGGTGCAGCCCCAGGCTCAGTCCTGAGCAGCACTCCTGGCCCGAGGCGGCCAAGGCCAGACGGGACAGAACCACCTGAAAAACAACCTTACGGTGTTTAGGCAGAGTGACAAATGTTTAGAACCCTGGAGAGTGGGGTGTCGTGCCTGGGGTGTGCAGAGCCAACTCCTGCGTAAAGCAGGGGTGCAGCCCGCGGAGCTCGGGCTCTGCTCAGTCCCTGCTGCTGGGTCACAGGCTCCTCGTGTGCTGTGCTCTGTTGCTTTAATGAAGATGAATATGCATTAAATCATGTATGGGAACCAACCCGGAGGCCTCCTTGCAGTGCTGTTCCCAAAAGGCATTTCATCATTTATCCTAACACATGCAGTATGGTTTAAAAGAGCCGGGAGGGGGGGGGCGGTTTGCCTGGCCCAGCACTTTCTCCGTTCAGTAGATCTCTGACTTGAAAGACTGAGCAGTCCCAGCCTGAATTGCTTCTTGAGAACTTCTCCTTGACCCTTCCCGGCACAGTCAGCCAGGCTGTGGTTGTGATCCTGCGGCCAACAGCCCAGGGATCCTCACGCCAAGGGGAAGAGCTCCTTCCCTTTGGGGGATCAGGCCCATGTCCAGAGCGTCTGGGACTTGCTTGGAGTCAGCGCCTCTCTCAGGAGGTGGTGATGCTGATCCTGTGTCTGAGGAAGGTGACACAACATCGTAGAATCAGAGAATGGTTTGGGTTGGAAGGGACCTCAAAGCCCATCCAGTCCCACCCGCTGCCACGGGCAGGGACACCTCCCACTGGATCAGGGGCTCCACTGGATCAGGAGCAGCACGGTGTGGTCACACCAGCGTGGTCCAGCAGCAGACCGTGCAGTGCTGCCGTAGGCTGGTGCCCATCCTCGCAGCTACACTCCTTCAAAAAATGGAGTTACTCTGTGAGGATCTTCTTAAGAACAGCAGCCGTCACCTGGCGATAGCTGGAGTGTGGGACCTGGGAGCTGTTAGAAGCCGAGAGCGGGCTTGTTTGGGGCTCTTCTCCGAGTACCAATGTATTTTTTAACTTGTAAAGCATCTCCCAAGATGCAGGATGGACACAGCTTCACGAAGGGATGTATCACACGCAGCTCGGACAGGTTGAGTGTATGAACTGTTGTGTCTCAAGCATTTGCCCACCTGGCACGGTGGCCGTGTCTCTGACCGTCCCTTGCACGGTGCCACAAGGCAGGTGACGGAGCTTCAGGGGCCACGAGGCAGGGAGCAGCTCGCCAAGGCTGGTTCTTGCCCATGGGGCTCTGCTGGCCGCGCTGTGGGTGGCACAGCCGCGGCTGGAGCTGGGCGCCGTGCTCCTCTGTGCCCCCGCGCTGGTGGCACAGCGGCTGCTTCTGCCCCAGCGCCCGTCTGTGCCGCTGGGCGAGGGGCACCGTGCTGCCCAGAACCCCCCTGCTGCCCGAGCAGCCTCTGAGCTGCCACTGGGCAGGAAGTTAACGAACTAATTTCCCTTCTTTTCTGCAGCACGTGTCACGCGGGTGCCGGGTCTGTAGAACACACTCGCTTTTCTCTTGAGCTGCGCTGGCAGGAGCCGTCATTCCTTCGGAACCGTCCCAGTGCTTTCCTTTATTCCCCCTGACGAAGGCCGATTGCGAGGAGCCGGTTTGCTCCACAGTGCGGCCGTTTCACTATCATCCTTTGATTCAATCTCTTGATTTATTCGGTCTGATTTCTTTCCAGTATTTTTCTCTCTGACTTCGTTCTATTTATTCTCCTCGGTTCTTTTAGGTCACATTGAGTCGTTGTGTCTTGCTCCTGTCATGCATGCACACTCATCCCTGCGGTCAGTTTTCCTGCTGGAGTGAATATCCCGCCTCCCTTGTGCCTGGATTCCAGTGTCTCGTTTTACTTGTATTCTTTTCGCTCATCGAGTTTTCTATATTTCCTAGAGATTTTAAAACAATAAATAAATAAATAATAATAATTAAATTAAAAAAATAATGGGCGGCCTGAACCAGTGGGAGGTGTCCGTGCCCGTGGTTGGAACTGGATGATGTTTAAGATCTCTTCCAACCCAAACTATTCAATGATTCTGTGATTCTATGAATAATAAAAAGCCCTACTAATTTCTATCCCCTCAGTTTTGGAGATTTTGGGGTTTTTTTTGTTTGTTTTTTATTTAATCTGGCAAACCTCAGCTCTTTTCTGCAGCGCTGCTTAACAGCCAGTACAATTTATTTTTAATCCAAGTTCCTTTTTTATTTCCTTCTGGCAGCTGAATACCAGATGATTTATCTCATATGCGGTTTCCTTTTCTCTAGAGGCTGAGGATTATTAGAATTGCATGAGAGAAAAAAAGAGAACGAGGTCTGATTTTAATTGAAAAAATTATCCAGTATTTAGAATTCAGCATTTCCTAAAGTAGATTAGAATAGTATTTAACGTGAATCAGACTCCACATTTCAGCTACCATGTGTTGCGACATTAGATAGCGTTTTGAACATGAGCAAACTGAAATTAGCAACGCTGTCTTCGTTTTCCCCAGCTGAAATCTTGAACTCCTTTTCTTTTATCTCCTTGTTACAAGCAGAGACAAGAATCCACCGAAGCCAGTGTGCTGTCCCCGGTTGCTGTGGTTTGGGCTGCAGTGTGAGCATCTCTGGTTGGATTGATTTAAATTCGTGATTGAGTGAATTGCTTTATTTTGTACCGCCCAGGTCTGTGTGTTAGGAATGAGCCTGGTGGTGGTGCGGCTCTGGCTGTCGCGGTGGGGGATTGCTGCGCTCCGGCCACGGCCAGGGGTGGGTTTGCAGGACTGCTCTGAGCCGCAGGACCTGATGGGCCTCTCTGAGACCTCGGAGGCACTGCTTAGAGCAGTCCTCTGGATCGCTGGATGGGCAGAGCTGGGCAGAAGCCAGAGGGAAGAGGGAGACCGATATGAAGTGACTTTGTGCCTAGGCTTCTTTACACTTCTCTACACATAGAATCGCTGAGGTTGGAAAAGACTTATAAGCTCATCCAGCCCAGCCGTCAGCCCAGCACCACTGTGCCGACTGAACCATGTCCCAAAGTGCCCCGTCTGCATGCTTTTTGAACCCCTCCAGGGCTGCAGACTCCACCGCTGCCCTGGGCAGCCTCTGACAGTCCTTCACCGCTATCATTAAAGAAATTTTTCCTATCCGATCTAACCCTCCTTGGCACAACTTGAGGCCATTTCCTCTCATCCTTTTGCTCGTTCCTTCTTCCTAGCGTTTTCTCTTTAATGCTGGTGCAGCAAGGGAAGAAGCAATAGGTTTTCTCCAGAGGATGCTGGAAAACAGTGATCTCACTCCTTCACATCCAGTCTCCACTTAAAGCTTCTTGTGAATGTCTTTTTTTCCCGAGGTTAAAAAGTATTGCCCGTCGTTAGACATTGTTGGTTTATTTGCAGTTACTGTGTGGTATCATTGCCATCATTCAGTAGCATCTGTTTTCTTTTTCAACCATAAAGAATGTAAGTGTCAGAGTTTGATATCTGGTGTTGGACTGCAAACCTTCCACTTGCAGGTGGGTTTTCTAGCAAGCTCGGAGAGGCTTTCTGCGAGGTGGTCTGCCTCTGTGTGGTCCATCCACCGGGGTACCAGGTGGCGAGCAGTCACGCTACGCACACAGCAGCCTCTAAAGGGAACGAGGGAGCAGAGCTGCGTGTATTTGTGGTGTCAGAAACTATCTGCCTTCATCTAAACTCCCCCCGCAGCACTAAGAAGAAATAAAGCAGAGAGAGAATACATCAAAAGCCCCTAAAAATACAGAGTGGAACCTATTGAATGCGATGGCCAAATTAATTTTCGGTCTTGAAAACTGTCCCTGCCTGTTGATTTGCAAGGCGGTTTCCAGTCCCGTCTGCTGTCAGGCACGGCCCCTGTTTCAGTGCTGCCAACTTGGATAACGCCGTGGCTCAGATCCACGGAGTTGCTTAGCCCCAGCCGGAGCTCAGGCTCCATGCGGTTTGGTGCACACGAGCGCTCGGGTTTTCTCAAGAGCCTCCGCTGCAGGAAACAGGGTTGTGTCTTACCTGATCCTCCGGTTGTCTGTACCTTTGGAAAAAAAACTTACAAACAGGACCTCGAGAGGCATCAGAAGGTTGAAAAGAACCCATAAGCCATTATTAAAGAGGAGGAGAAGAAAATGCTGATAGGTATTCCTACGTGTCCTGGTGGCATTCCAGCCAGCTAACTGGCCTCAGAACCTACGCTGAGGGCAGGATATGTGTTGCAGAGCTTTGAGCAGGACCGTTGCATGGCAACTGAGGAGCTGATGTTTGTATCAATGTATTCCTTGGAGAATTTTCCATGTTTTTCAATGCTCGATAGAAAAATCATCTTTGAAAGTTCACCAGCCGCTATTGCCAGTCACCTGCATGTTGTGTGGAAATAAGAAAGTGGAGGGGAAATTCCTTACCAATGGCAGTGAGACAAGACAGATCGGTGTGTGATGTTCTCCAGCTCGGGTGCTGCTGGGAGCTGCTGGTGGAGGGGTTCCTCACCCTGAGTTTGGCTACAGGAGTGCTGGGCATGTACCTAATGCCACGTGGGGCATCTCTAATTTATGAGATCCATTTTTTCCACCAGTATTTCTAAACGCAAAGTGGAAGGCAGCCAAGGTTGGTCCCAGCAGCTACCTGAGCTGGTTTCTGCTGTAGAGGTGCGTCTTCCCTGGTGGGTCTGCTGAGCATTCTGTGATCAGGCACACAGAAACCAGAACTGCAGCTCCTGGCTGTGGGTAATTTAATACCGAGTGCTGCATTCCCTCTCCACCGCTGCAGAGATTCAGGCCTGTTGGTGTGGGTGCGACTGTGCGGAGTCAGGCTTGTGTTGCCATCGCTTGCACTGATGGACTATTAATTTGGAAGTGCTGCAGAGGGCAGCCTGCCTTCCTCCTGGGGATGGTGAGCGGAGTGTGCGATTCCGTCGGGCGTTGTGGCACATGGCCGGGGGTCAGCTTCCAGAAGGGCGAGAAGGGTTCTCCTGCCTGGCTGAGAAGTGCTTAGAGCAACAGGGAAGGGTGGCAAGAGGAGAGGGGGTGAGAGGGGCGAGGGTTAAGAAGCTTTTGTGCTAAGCATTAAGAAGTTTTTATGCTCCCCACTCAGAAAGCTGCAAAGCTCCAGCTTAGCCACCGGCCCAAGTTCATTTAAAGACACCACCATGTGCCTTCGAGGACGGTGGTACCCGCTGAGGCTCAGCTGGGCAGGCAGTCCCTGAGGTGTCGAGCTGAGCATCTTTCCACTCAAGGATGGCTGCTGTAGTGGGAGTGGGTTATCAATTCTTGGGATGGCCGTATGCTTGTGACGGGTTGCAGCCTGAATCCTTCCCTGCCGGATCTCTGGTTCTGAACAAACTGAATCCTTTCAGTCTCTGGGCAGCAGATCGGGAAGTGTGTGCTTATGGCTAAGGGTGTGCACAGCTGGATGCACCGAACCCACCCCGATGGGTCCCAGTGCTCAGCTGCAGCAGGATCACAGACTCTTTGATATGAAGTGATTGTGGTGAGCATTTACAACATTAGTTAAAGGAAAAAAATTGCCAGTAGCTCTCAGGAGTGTTTTTGTTCCATTCCCATGCAAATTTATCTATCCATCCTAACTTCCCAGGGAGTTTCGGTACTGGTTTTATCTCAGGGATTCAGTTACACAATGTGCTGTTGGCCTGAAAACCCGTAGCTTTGCCCGGACTTGCTCGAGTGTTAGCTCATTTTTCAGAGGAGGTGGTGATGTAAGCCTCGACATCTGAGGTGAAGATAAAGCCCTTGATCTGCTCGTAATTTTAGTTAGCTGAAGCACTTTATCTACTTGCACACAAAACATAGCCAATTTAAAACTGTGGTGAGTGTGCACACAAATATTCCAAAGCATCTGTGAAATCACCATGAGTAACATGGAAGTGAGTGAGAGACAGTAGCTCAAAGGGCCTTTGAAATCTGAGCGCAGGACAAGAGTTTTAGATGAAAATTGATGTGTATAAAGCTGAATGTCTCAAGTATCCACAGAGTGGGCTGATTTTCAAGGATTCAGAAGGTCTCATTGACCCAAGAGGTGAGGCTGAAAATGCAGAGAAGGGGAAGAGTGGCTGGAAAGTTGCCTGGCAGAAAAGGACCCAGGGGTGCTGGTTGGTGGTGGCTGAACAAGAGCCACAGTGGCGCAGGTGGCCAAGAAGGCCAGCAGCATCCTGGCTTGGATCAACCGTGGGGTGGCCAGCAGGAGTAGGGAAGTAATCATCCCCCTGGACTCAGTGCTGGTGAGGCCACACCTCGAATCCTGGGGTTGGTTTTGGGTCCCTCAGAACAAGAAGGTCATTGAGGGGCCGGAGTGCCTCCAGAGAAGGGAACGGAGCTGGGGAAGGGGCTGCAGACCAGGGGTTCTGAGGGGTGGCTGAGGGCCCTGGGGCTGGTTAGCCCGGAGAAGAGGAGCCTGAGGGGAGACCTCATCGCTGCCTATAACTTTTATGCCACATCTTGGGCCTCTCCTGTCCAGATTTTTTCAAACCTCACAGCAGTCCTGTCTTGCATAGAGTGTGGGGGGAACGAGCTGCAGGAGGCTGAGTGCTGGCCTTGCTCTTTTGCAGGACAATGATTCCCGTGACCGAGTTCCGGCAGTTCTCGGAGCAGCAGCCGGCGTTCAGGGTGCTGAAGCCCTGGTGGGACGTGTTCACGGACTATCTCTCGGTCGCCATGCTGATGATCGGTGTGTTTGGGTGCACGCTGCAGGTAAATCAAATGGGACGGAGGCGAGGCGGGTGCTGTCGGGGATGCTGAAAAAACACCACAAACGAGGAAGGTCTGTGGAAGGACGGTATCACATCTTCTTTGATCTCTTGGGTTCACTGGGAACAAAGTAAACATTTGCTGGTCCCAGAATTAAAGCTGTTTAGGTAGCAAAATCAGATAACCCAGAGCAGACTTTTACCAGCTGTAAATCAGCAGTTGTGCTGGAGCTGATGGAGTGGTGCCAGCTCAGATAAGGGCTGTTGGTTTGGTTTGTGCCTGGATGCCTGTTTTCACCACAATTCAGCGTAACAAAACAGATGGTTGACTTAAGTTCTTTTTTGTTACTGTCTTCCTGTTTAGAAAACGTACTTTTGTAATTTCTGGTTTTCTTTATTTTTTGAATGTTGATATTCTTTCTGGTTTTATGCTTCAATGGGATTTGAAATGACTGTGCTTATTTTGTTAGTGCCACCCACAACTCGCGTTATATCTCTTCCATTCCAAAGCATCTGTGAGGATGTTCACATATAAACAGTTGACATTACTGTCACTCACTGTTACATTTTACTGAAGAACCAAAGGCTGAAAAGCAATGGAAAGTACTTTTTGGGATGGACTCCGCAAAAATAGGAAGTTATAATAGTTGTTGAAGCATGGATCTCATGTTTCTTGGCATGACTTAGAAATGGCGCTAAAGGGGCACACAGACAGAGCTGTTGTTTCAGGATAGTTTGCTCACTTACATCACCCAAGAGTTTCACATACCATGTCCCAAATTTCTGATGTGTATCAGAATGTACCTTTACAGACAAAGATTAACCGCTGGAGGTTTTGGTGTGTCAATAGTTGCTGCACTGATATTGTTCAAAACACATGTGGCCTCATCTCAGCATCTCCCTGCACCGGGGTGGATCCTCAAGGAGGGTCTGATCTGGGTGGCTCTTGTCGCATACCCTCTATTTAATGCTTTCAGCCACCATCATGACAAAGGATACGTCTCCACTACACACACATCCTTAGTCTGGGCTAATCCCAGGTAGTCATCCAGGGCACATAACAGAGCTCCCTGGTTTGTCGCATGGATTAGCATTTTACATTCAGACCTCTAGGGCGCCTTGCACGGAACTCAGTCTGTTATCTCTGGTTAAACCAAAGGCGATGGGTCCCTAAAGGCTCTCTGACCTCAGTTTGCCAGCGTGGATGGACAGCCCAAGTTAAGAAAGTTGCTTTTTTTTTTTTTTTTTGGATTATGAACAGACTGGAGGGCAGAAGGACAGAGCTGCTTTCTCCTCCCAGGGGTGTGGTGTGAGGACTCTGTGTATATGTATGAGAAACTGAATAAAAACAATGTCCATACACACAAATGCTGCCAGTTCTCCATTATCCCTATCTGTCTTTATTAAGACAGAAGATTAATAATGTTCCAGCAAAGATATGCCTACAGTCGCTCTTTGTCAGCAGTTTTCTGTGTGATAAGACATCACAGTAGGTTAACAGCCACGTGAATCCAGTTACACTGCTTTCAAACCCAACCTATCTCTGGACATCATGTAGCCAGGGTAAATAACCTGGCAAGAGCAGTCTGTCTCCAGGGAAAGCAATGCAGGAGATGTCTGATCTTTTGTGGAAGCATCACCCAGACTTTTCCTTTTTCTGGATTATTTCAGTGTCCTATTCAAATTATGGAAAGCTCACATAGATAGACTGGGGAGACCTACTTCTTGGCATGTAGAACTAGAGTCTTGTTGGGAATAATAATAATAATCATCATCGTCGTCGTCATGATAGCCCAGCCTGTGTGGGGCTATCATGTGCCGGGGTGTGGGGAGGAATGCCTGGAGGCTGGAGGAGCTCCATGGACAGTGACTCATTGGTGCTGCCACCACTGTGCACCAGTTTAAAAGATATCTTTTTGTGTGTTCCAGGTCATGCAAGACAAGATAATATGCCTTCCAAAGCGCCTCCAGCCTTGCCAGAACCTATATAATAGTTCAAATGCGTTTAACACAATCCCAGATACGACCTCTCTTCCTCCACCCAAGCCATCCACCCCTCCGGCTACAGTTGAAATGAAAGGACTGAAGACTGATCTGGACCTTCAGCAGTACAGCTTTATAAACCAGGTGTGCTATGAGCGTGCCCTGCACTGGTACGCCAAGTACTTCCCTTACCTTGTCCTTATCCACACCCTGGTCTTCATGCTGTGTAGTAACTTTTGGTTCAAATTCCCTGGATCGAGCTCCAAAATTGAACACTTCATTTCAATCCTCGGGAAATGTTTTGATTCCCCCTGGACAACGAGAGCCTTATCCGAAGTGTCAGGAGAAGACTCTGAAGAGAAGGATAACAGGAAGAACAACATAAACAAGTCTAACACTATCCAGACAACCACTGAAGGCACTTTGGTCAAGACCCAGTCTTTAAAATCCATCCCTGAGAAGCTGGTTGTGGATAAGGGAGCGCCCGGGGCATTAGATAAGAAAGAAGGTGAACAGGCCAAAGCGCTGTTTGAAAAGGTGAAGAAATTCAGGCTGCACGTCGAGGAGGGCGATATACTCTATGTCATGTACGTTCGCCAGACTGTACTTAAGGTAATTAAGTTCCTTATTATTATTGCTTACAACACAGCGCTTGTCTCGGAAGTTAATTTTACAGTAGACTGTAATGTCGATATTGAAGACATGACGGGGTATAAGAATTTCTGCTGTAATCACACGATGGCACATCTGTTCTCTAAACTTTCCTACTGCTACCTGTGCTTTGTGAGCATCTACGGCCTCACATGCCTTTATACCCTGTACTGGCTGTTCTACCGCTCACTGAAAGAGTATTCCTTTGAATACGTTCGGCAAGAGACGGGAATTAATGATATCCCAGATGTCAAGAATGACTTTGCTTTTATGCTCCATATGATCGATCAGTATGATCCCCTCTATTCCAAGAGGTTTGCTGTCTTCCTGTCAGAAGTCAGTGAAAATAAGCTGAAACAGATGAACCTGAACAATGAGTGGACTGAGGATAAACTGCGTCAGAGGATGCAGTTGAACTCCCATAACCATAAGGAGCTACAGCTTTTCATGCTCTCTGGATTACCAGACACGGTTTATGGAATTATTGAGCTGCAGTCATTAAAACTTGAAATAATTAATAACGTAATGATACCAGCAGCCATTGCGCAGTTGGAAAATCTCCAGGAGCTCTCATTACACCAGTGCACCGTGAAGGTCCACAGCACCGCGTTGAATTTCCTGAAACGGAATCTCAAGATCTTGAGCGTCAAGTTTGATGACATCAGAGAACTTCCACACTGGATGTATGGCCTCAGGAGTTTGGAAGAGCTCTATTTGATTGGTTCCCTAAGTCACGATGTTTCCAAAAACATTACACTGGAGTCTTTTCGGGAACTGAAAAGCCTTAAAGTTCTTTACATAAAAAGTAATTTGACCAAAATCCCACAATCTGCCGTCGATGTTTCAAGTCACCTGCAAAAACTGTGCATCCATAACGATGGCACTAAGTTAGTGATGCTCAACAACCTGAAGAAGATGGCCAACCTGACACAGCTGGAATTGGTCCATTGTGATTTAGAGCGCATACCTCATGCAGTCTTCAGCCTCCTCAGTCTTCAGGAATTGGATCTAAAGGAAAACAACCTCAAATCCATTGAAGAAATAGTAAGTTTTCAGCACCTGCGAAAACTGACAATCCTAAAGCTGTGGCACAACAGCATCACATACATCCCAGAGCATATAAAGAAACTCACCAGTCTCGAGCGGCTTTCCTTCAGCCACAACAAGATAGAGGTTCTTCCATCCCACCTTTTCCTATGCAACAAGATCAGATATTTGGATTTGTCTTACAATGACATTCGCTTTATCCCACCTGAAATCGGAGTTCTGCAGAGTTTACAGTACTTCTCCATCATGTGCAACAAAGTGGAGAGCGTGCCAGATGAACTGTACTTCTGCAAAAAACTTAAGACCCTAAAAATTGGGAAAAATAACTTGTCGGTCCTTTCACCTAAAATTGGCAATTTGGGGGTCCTCTCCCACTTGGATATTAAAGGCAATCACTTGGAAATCCTCCCGCCGGAGCTCGGTGAATGTCGGGCTCTGAAGCGGACTGGTTTCATTGTAGAGGACACCTTGTTTGAAACGTTGCCTTCTGATGTCAGGGAACAAATGAAAGCCGAATAACTCACTTCCTCGCGCTCAGATTTACAGAGATAACGCTCCTACCAAATACGCTGTAGAAAGTGCATACTCTGAATATGCATTTACTTTGTCATTACTTTTTCCTTTTTCAAACAAGCGCTTTCTGTACAAACAGATTTGGAGTAAGGAGTACATATATTTTTAAATAAAATTTTCTTGTATTTTTTCACCGTTTTAAGATATTTTTTAAGTTTGTTTTGCCCTGAGAACGAGGGTGGCTGTAACTTAATTTTTACTGGTAAAAGTAAATGGTTTTATCTGCTGATTTTTTATTTTCCTTTGCCTAATCCCAACAGGGGAACCATGTTGAAGTTGTATGCTTTGGGTTGCATAATTTGTAATAGATGTTTATATTGTCTTCCTGGTTATTGTTAATCGCTTACGACATGGTCTTCAATGGGTGGTGCTGGAGGTGTTGAATGCCTTGTTTCCTCTTTTCTTCAGTGGCAGTAGGTCTTCAACATCTACCAAGATCAAACCTGGATTGACTCTCCTTTTCTATTTATGACATGGTTTTCTCAGATGGTCAAAGCAAGTACAAGAGGTTCTTTATGCTTATAACGGGTTTGAGGGAACATGTAGAGCTCCTCAGGGCCTTTTGGCAGGTTGAGTCTAGCTCTCCGTTCACACACTGTGCCAAGAGTGATGTTCTCTCGGGTGCAGCAGGAGTAAGGTCACGGTTCATGGAGGAGTCAGGACCAAAGTGACTCGTGTTGAAGATTTCCCAAACAGTGCAATGGGGTGTGGCTGCCCATTCCCTGCTGACTTGAATGGAAGGGGTGCAGTGAACACACTGTGTTGGAAATGTCAACCCAGGGAGATGAAACACTGTCTTGACAGATCCCCGTCCTCCTCTGAACACCCCATCATGCAAGGCAGAAAGCGCCCTCTGCTCTCTCGGTTCTGCTCCCTGCAGGGGCGCTTGGCTCCTGGCAGGAACGGGATCCAGAAAAACTGCAGTCGTGTTTAGTTTGTAAAGCTTCTGACAAGGAAACAGCATCAAATACGCTCCTTCATTGAGCTCAGGTATCATAGAACCAAGCTCAGCGCAGGAACATTTGCAGGTTTACAGAAATGACCTTAAATGAATACATGAGCTGCTCAGAAGTCTTGCCCTACCAGAGGTGGGCGAAGGCTGGGTTTTCGTCTCCCAGCTGGTAATTAAATTGGAGCTCACACAGTTGGAAGTCTGCTTTTTAAAACAATGTAAAAATCTGTAATGATTATGCATCTGATTGAGAACTTTATCTTCTGAAGCCATGTTCAGTTGTTCGTTTAATCCAGCCATTTGCTTTCGTTTAGGCAAGTTTGGCAGGTATGATTACTCAAGTGCTGCTTGATGGCTAAGTGAAGCTAATCAAAAATAACCATATGGTAGTAAAGTCTTTTGCTGGGAGAGCTCTTCATCCTATCCCAGAACACCTGTTTGAGTCGGACGCAGGCACTGGCTAACTGCTTCATGGGGATATCCAGGAATAAATACTTCTCTAGGAGGCAGTGGTTCATATATTGCAGAGCTCGAGTTGCTGAGTGTTTCAAGTTATGTAAAAGAACTGTTTTATGATTGTCAGGTCGGTTGCTCTGAAGTGTTCTGTAACTGCTGTTGCGTGTCTCGAGCTACAGCTAAGCTGAGTTTGAGCTTGGAACAAAGGCATAATGGGAATTTCCTCATTAATCCAGGGTGTGCTCTGCAGTCGGGTGTGTGGGCTCGCACAGCACTGAGGCAGACTCATTTTTTGCGCTTGGCTACGTTCTGGAGAAGATCCATGTGATTAATCAGAAGTGGGTCAAGCGTGAAGGAATCAAAGCAAGCTTTCTTAAAGGCGTTGGATCTCATTCTTTTAAAGAGCTACAACTGAGGTAGCTGTGGTGAGAGCTCCCCACACTCGTGGAATGCTCTTATGGAACAGCTTGGCAGTTTATATATCCTAAATGTATCTCACTTGGATGTAATGTGAGGGAGAGGAATGCTTCATCGCTCATATTAACCTAATTATGTAAACCAAAGTGCTGTTGTCCCTGATGAATGTAAACTGTTTAAAATGTCCAAGTAATCGGTGGAGCTGTACAATTCTCTTACATTTGAACTACGGGATTACAATTCTTTAAAAACATCTTTATATTCCTAGATGTAGCGTTTCAAATCCCTAATTTATTTTGTGTCTAATGCTGTTTCACGTGTAGCTTGTGG
Organism: Cuculus canorus; assembly: GCF_017976375.1. NCBI lineage: Eukaryota > Metazoa > Chordata > Aves > Cuculiformes > Cuculidae > Cuculus > Cuculus canorus. The sequence goes on from NC_071408.1 coordinate 33,552,235, forward strand.
TCTGTTTTCTGAGTGGAAGTTCTGCACTCCTCATAGCCGAAGGCTGGAGCCTCCTGCGCCGGTTTTGTAACTGCGTCACTTAGGGGATACGGAGGGTGCTTTGTTACCGGTGATACCAGTGCAACCGCTCATGTGGACACCGTGACATGAGTATGAAGTGCCTTGTGCTGGTGTCTCTTCATTCACTTGGATAGGAATAAACTCTTCTGGTCGGAGCACTTTCGTTCTAATAACTGTATCTTCTCCAAGGGTTTGGTCTGCTGAGACAGCTCAGTCAACCTAACAGCTCGCTGCTCCCTCCTCCTCCCGTGCTCAGCATTCCTGCCGACACGTTCCAGCTGCTTCTCCTGTATCTTTACTGGTCTGGTGCTGGTCTCATCCCTCCACAGGACAAATCAACTTTCAAAGCCAGTAAAACACTAAGCTGGTGAAAAAAAGGGACTAATTTTCTGCTGGATCAGCTCTCCAAAGGATGTGATGGACACTGAGGTGCGAGGAGCCAGGACTGTGCAGCCAGGCTCTGGGCGAGGAGGAGGTGGGACAACTCACTTTGGAGGTGCTGAGCTGCTGGGTCCGGTATCATCTTGCCGAGCCCCGTGCTTGGGGAGCTGTGCTGGTTTATCTCGAGCAGGATTCGCGGCATGGCTTTTGTGGGGCAGCAACCCTCAGGCTCGCAGCGAATGATACAATATCACATTACTGTTAATTGCTTCAACTTAATGAACCAAACTCAGGTAGCTGCACTGCTGACTTTTCTAAACTTCTGTCTCTCTAGTCGGTGGGGTGTATTTCCCCAAACCTTATCACAGTATTTTAGAAATGCGTCAGCTAAGGGAAAATTGTTTCCTAACTCTGTGACATCCAGGAAAATCTGTACAAGTGCCATATTTATCCAGGGATTCCTGTACTGCTCATATGTATATTCACCTGCAATGCATACGAGACTTCCCTGTGACCCGTAGTATCTGACTTGGAATGGATGGACACACTGTGGGTAATACTTCAGGCATGGTTTGTATGAGTTTATATCAGTACTGACATGAATCAGGTGCCTAACAAATAAGACAATTCCAGAATATAAGCAAGGCATTTTGCATCATAGCTCAAAAATAATACACATCTTCCATGGTAACAGAAGCAGAGACAACAAAGAAAGCATCAAAGCTAGGAAGGCAACCTTAATAGTACGCTAAGCCTGAAACGCAAATCTGCTTCTGATCACAATCTGGAGTTGTGCATCTCCCCCTTTGTCAAACTAAGGATGGAGAGATTTGTGCTGACCTCCTGCCTCTTGCCAGCCCAACAGCTTCGGCACATTCTGATTGGAAAAGCACCTGCTCCAAGGCTCATAGCACATTTCTGGCACTTCCACTAATTCCTGTGCTTAAGTGATGACGAGTCCTGATGGAATGCCAAGGAAAAGATGTTGAGATTTAACCAAATGGACAAACTTCTTAATTCTGTAGCAAGTACCTTAATATAATAGACCTGCATAGTGTTACATTGATATAAGTACACCCAGAGAAAATGGAAATAAAATACTCTTTTGTAGTAATAAATGCTGTCAGACTGCGATGTGGTTATTTGTTTGGGAAACACGTTGTTTCTCGGTTACCTAAAGATCAGACATAACCATCTTTTGGGTTCGGTCCCTTGGGAGGGAAGGCAGGAAACTATGCTTGCAAAAACATCGTTAGACTTGACAGGATTTATAGGCGCCTGGTTTCGCTTCCTGTGCGCCTCCCTGCATCCCCTGGCGCGGCCGCCAGCTCGATGGCCATGGAGAGGCCATCCGCGTGGGAGCAGCTCCCGCACTGCGTCCCGAGGGCCGTGGGGGCTGCAGGGCTCCCGCACAGCCGGGGGCTCGAGGGCTCCTGCCTCCCCACCGCCTGCCCGCGCTGCTGAGGGGAAGCGATGCTGTTGGCCCTGGCATCCGGCATAACGCCTGAGGGATCTCCCAGCCCAAGGCGATGGGCTCGTGCTGCGTGCGTTTAGCACAGGGCACGTTCCTTGCTTCTCTGTAGCCTTAAGTTGGAAGTGATAATGTGTTTTACTTTGGGGTTTTTTTTATACCGAGACAATCTTGTCGTGCAGCTGTGGAGCAATAAATACTTCTCCGTGGCCCTTGTGCTCCCAGGGAGAGGAGGTGAGCGGCAAGCCCAGCAGCTGGAGTCGGCTTTGCCTCTGGGTAAACCCTGGGGACACGCTGCCCCTGGGGCTTTGAGCAACCTGATCCAGTGGGAGGTGTCCGTGCCCATGGCAGGAGGTGGAACTGGATGGGCTTTGAGGTCTCTTCCAACCCAACCCATTCCATGATTCTATGATTCTATGACATGAGTATTTACAGTGCCACAGGCAACAAAGGCAGCCTCAGCTACTTTGGGCAGCTGGAAGGTCCCCAGGAACACAACAGATGTGGCGAGGGACTTTAGGACTGCCGGATGCACTGCGAGCCCCGGCGGTTTAAGCGAGGAGTTGCTTGCTCGTGCATGAGTTGCTGCCAGCCTGGTGTGACGCTGCAGAACATGCACCGACTCGATGTGCTGTGCTTTTGCATTGCTGGGCTAAGAGGGCTACTGATCCATCTGTCGGAGGGACTTTGTCTGATGAATTTGATGGACTGTGGTAAATAAGTGCTGATGTTTCGCTGAATTAAAGTTGAATTTAAAGGAAACCCTTGCCTCCTGCCAGCTGGGGTCGTGCGGCACTGGGAGCCGGGCTTCTGGAGGCTGCCTGCCATGCTATTTGTTTAGCAAAATATCTTGGCAAAGCTGGGCCATCCTGTATCCGTGCTGTGAGCAGAGAGGAGAAAGCAGTTAAAGGTGCACAGAACTTCAGCACAGTCACAGGGTCACCCTGAGGAACGCTGGCTGCAGCTAGAAGATAAAGGAGTTTTTCACAAGTCCAGAACAAGCTGCAAATAAAACCACAGAGCAAAGTAATCCCCCCACGCAACGTCAGGAAGCTGAAGGACAGAAGCAAATGCAGATGGGATTTTAGAATCGTAGAACAGAACCACAGAGTGGTTTGGGTTGGAAGGGACCTCAAAGCCCATCCAGTTCCACCCCACCATGGGCAGGGACACCTCCCACTGGATCAGGGGCTCCAAACTCCATCCAACCTGGCCTGGAACCCCTCCGGGGATGGGGCAGCCACCACTGCTCTGGGCAACCTGGGCCAGGGCCTCCCCACCCGCACAGCAAAACATTTCTCCTTAAGATCTCATCTCAATCTCCCCTCTTGCAGCTGAAAACCATTCCCCCTCATCCTGTCCCTGCACTCCCTGATCCAGAGCTCCTCCCCAGCTCTCCTGGAGCCCCTTTCTGCATAGGAAGCTGCTGTAAGGTCTCCCCACAGCCTTCTCTTCTCCAGCCTCAACAACTCCAACTCCCTCATCCCGTCCTCGTACAGGAGGTGCTCCATCCCTTGGATCATCTCCGTGGCCTCCTCTGGCCTCGCTCCAACAGCTCCATGTCCTCCCCGTGCTGAGGACTCCAGAACTGGGTGCGGGGCTCCAGGTGGGGTCTCCCAGAGTGGAGCAGAGGAGAGGATCCCCTCCTTTCCCCCTGCTGGTCCCACTTGCTTAGATCAGCGCTGGTGAGATCTGCAGCCTCCTTCAGCCGCGCTGGTCCCTCTCCGGAGGCACGCCATGCGCTGCGGTGCCGAAGTGGATGGTGAGAGGGATGGGCTCTCCAGGGAGGGGTGCAGGACATCTGGAAGGAGCAGAGCTGCACCTCTCTCCTGCGTTTTGAAGGTGGTGCCACCCGCGTGACAGTCCCTTTGCTGGGCCGTGGCTCGGCTGCGCGGGGTGTGCTGAGCAGGAGCAAACTCAGGACCCAACCGTGCCATGATTCGATGCGGCTTTTTCACGAGCAGGGCAGCAGGAGCAAGGCGAACTCTTTGTAGAGAATTAAAGGGTTTTTTGCAGTCAGTGACGAGAGGGCTGTGGCCTGCGGAGCGAGGGTGAAAAGGTGTTTTGTTGGGATTTGGGCTTGTGTTGACGCTGGTGGGGCTGGAGCTTTCCTTTGGCAGGGAGCGAGGAAGCAGAGGAAGCAGATGTGTTTCCATGGCAATGCAGGAGCAGCCACCATGGGCACAAGCCTCTTTTTCTGCCGCTTTTCAGTCCGTGCTGAGAGCCAGATCCGGGACTGCTCCCTCGGGCGCCCTGGAGCACCCGTGGCCACCATGGCCATGCAGGCACTGCTCACCCTGCTGAGATGGTGGGATGGGGCGTGGGCAGGCAGCAGTGCCGGGCTCCACTGCACCAGCTCCTAGGACACTTGGGGCTTTCATTAAGGTGAAAAAAACCCCTGTATTTACTTAAACTTCCTTTTTTTTTCCAGCTTCACAGCTCTGATTCCCATTCCATCTGCTTCGAGAGCCCTCATTCATAAGGGCGCAGGAGGCTGAGCCACGCTCTCTGTGGAAAGTTACACCTAAAACCACAGCAGCCCCAAAGGTACAGATTTCAGACTCGGTTGTTTCTGTCTCCCACGTCTTGCAAAATATGGATTGGTTTTTTCCCCCCCAGGAAAAATCACAGGTTCCCTTAGGAGGCCAGCAGACGCCTGAAGTTTCCCAACACTCTGGTGGTTGCACCACCCCCAAGGATGGAGCACAGGGCACTGGGAGTCCCCGGGCATCGGCTCACCAGGGTGGGCACAAGCCTTAAAACCCTGGGACGGCGGTGGAGGGCGGCTGGGGTGGTCCCAGCATCTCCTCCAACTGCTGCAGCGTGGTCAGTCCTGCCAGGAACCCAGCCAGTGTGCCTGGGTCATTGGCCCAGGGTATTTTAAAGAGGGATTACAGGAGGAGGAATAACTGCAGGATAAACCCATGAATAGGCTCCAGGTGCAGGATGTTCAGTGGTCCCTCAGCCTCCTCAGGTGGCACGGGCTGCTCCCTCCTCCTTCAGCTCCTCCCCGTGTCCTTTGGCTGGAGGTGGAAGGTGGACAGTAACTACAACGTGATGCCCAATCCCAAGCAGCCAGGAATTCTGTGGGCAACCTGCGCCAGGGCCTCCCCACCCTCACAGGAAAACATTTCTGCCTGAGATCTCATCTCAGTCTCTCTCTCCTTTCAGCTTAAAGCCAGCAGGTTCTCCTGCTGTTCTCAGTTTCTGTTCTTTCTTCATGTTTAAAAACTGACAGGTATGTAGGGGAAAATCTATCCTTGACATCACTCCTCTTAAATCCTACTCTTTTTCCCCTCTGTTTGCTTTGAAAGGTTTTTTATTCCCTTGCCTGTTTCCCAAAGCATCTCCCTTTCCTGGTTCCCCTGTCATTGAGCGGAAAAAAGAAGTCCCTAAACCAAAAACAACAACAGCAAATTAACTAAATAACTCAGACTTACAGGAAAAGCTCGGCTATTTTTGGACTTCCTCTCCCTAACTGTATTTCTGGCTCCTCCGATGCCCGGTGTCTGCTGCCGCCCACCCCTGGGCGTGGGCATGGCCACAGGCAGAGCCCGAGGGGTCTGGAGCGGGACCCTCGTGGGGAGCGCTGACCTCGCTGCTCCTCGGCTGGTCAAGGGTCTTTCTCAGGAAGGGGGAAAGGGAGATTTTTTGCTGCCATTAAAAAGCAAAGTACCTTGGCTGGGCAGGAAACCCTCATACGAGCAGGAGCGTTCAAATGCTCACCAAAGCAGAGTGCCCAAAAACCAGTGCCATAAAAGCAGCCCCTATCACATCACCTTAAGGCGTGTGCTGGGCTCGCAGCGTGATAGCAGAAAAATGAACAGATATCAAGTTGATTGAGAAAAAGTTGTACTTCTCTGAGAGTTGCTCAGTGCTGCCCACATGGTTCTCTTTCTTGCTTTTGGCTTCTTTTTGTTTCAAACCCAGTTTTTCAGGCAGGGTTATCCTGGCGCATTCACGCCTCACTCTGGTTTGTTTCTGTGGCTCTTTCCCATTTGGATCCTCTGTTAATAAACAGTGGCTTCCTCTCCCCTCCCTGTGGGACTATGAGAAAGCCCGCGGGCAGCGGAGATTGGAAGCATCATCTTTCCTCTGCCGCTGAGCTGGAAAGAAAAGCCTCGTGCAAAGCCCCTGGGACGCTGCGCTTGTGGGCAACTCGGCTGGGCTCGGGCTGGGGACGGTGCGGGGACGGGATGGGGCTCAGAGGGAGCAGGGACACAGGTGGCTGCTGGAGGACAGGCTGGCCCAGGGGGTGCCTTCTCCCCCAAAGGGGCTGGAGACACCGTATGTCGCACAACTCTTCGTGCACAGAGAGGAAAGATCTCTACCAGCTGCCAGAAGTGACTCACATGGGAGGAAGAAGGTGTGTGGAAGAAGAAAACTACGGATCGGGACTGAAAGGCTGTACCTTCCTCCTCCTTTGCTCTGCAGGAAGAGCATCGGGCTGAAAGTCAGCTTATTTTTTGTGAAATGAATTGCAAATAACTGGAAGGCTTCAAGTGTCTGATCTATTTATAATGAAACCAGTGGGAGGTTTAATTTGCTTATTTTCCTAACACTTAATAAAGTCTCTGGCAAACAGAAGTGAGAAAACCACTTATATTAAAAACTCGGTGTTTTCACCTCTTCAACGAGCCTCTGACTGGGCTCTGCTCACCCCGGGAGCCCATCAAGGGAGACGGGGAACTGGGAGAGCTGAAAAATAAGCACACGAACAACAGCTCTGGGAGCAAATCTTTCTCTTGTCATTAGAAGGCAGTGCCCCCAGTTCTTCTGAGATAATTTCACATCACTTTAATAGAGATTCAAAGACATAAATAAAGGAAGAGGTCTTTATAAAGTGCAAATCCTTCGTCAGTGACCAAGTGACCTCCTCGGTCAGTGGTGCCAGTGGAGCCACTCCCTGAGGGAGGTTCTGCGAGGAAGCCCTCAAGCTCTGCTTGGGGAAGGAGGTGTTTCTGATCTGCATTCACAGAAGCCTATGAACCATTTCACGGTGCCTCTGAACAAGGCTGCGAAGAGGAACATGCAGAGAATGGGTGGAGGGCACTGTGTTCCTCTTGATATTCATTCCCCAACGCCCCCTGTGATGTTTTAAAGGGTATGAGGGTACGGGTGAGGGCCTCGCAGCGTGAGACGCTGGGGCTCGGTTTGCAGGCAGTGGGCGAGCAGTGGGCTGGCTGCCACCGCCGCCTCGCCCCTCGGCAGCCCCAGGTCCCCTCCGGGCAGCGCAGAGGGAGCTCAGCACCTCGGGGGTGCTGGGACCACCAGGGTGTTGGGAAACCGCAGCACACAGCTCAGGGAAATGGGACCGGGGCGATGGAGATGTGTGTTTATTTATTTGTGTATTTACATAGGCGCTGGCAGAGGCTGCCCAGGGAGGTGGCTGAGCCCCCATCCCGGAGGGGTTTAAAAGATGGGTAGATGAGGTACTTAAGGATATGGTTCAGTGGCAGATAGGAATGGTTGGACTCGATGATCTCAGATGTCTTTTCCAACCTGGTGATTTTATGACTCTATGATATATTTGAGATGTATGCAGGACTTCAAGCCTTGGAAGCCAGGAGGATGGAAAGGATTTGATGAGCTATGTTTCGTGAGTGCACGTGCGTTCCACACATCTTCCTTCCCATCTATTGGACAATAAAGCTTACAAAGAAGGAAGGACTTTGCACCAAAGGTGCTGAGGGCTGTGATACTGCTTGGAGCGAGCAGTAGGGCCAGCTGGGTTGGTGCCGGGTAAATCAGAAAGCCAGAGGGGCAGGTGTAGGGTGTTGAGCGAGGATCAGTGCTGTGCTTAAAAGGCACCAACCTCTTTCCCTTGTGTGGGTGGTATCTTTTGTATTTGGTGAGTGTTTGGTGGTTTTTTTGTTGTTTGTTTGGTTTTTGTTTGGTTTTTGTTTGGTTGGTTGGGTTTTTTTTTTTGTTTTTGGAGTTGGTAGCTGTGCTCCCTAGATGGCTTCAGCGTCTTAATCCTGCTCTGGAGTAGGATACCCCCATCCCTGCTGCTGGACCCCTTTTCCCCCCTGTCTGTGAGGCCCACCTCCCTCTCCCAGGCTCCCTCCCACAGCCTTGCATTGTTGCCTAGAATATAAATCATGGCTGCAACCCTCTTTGCCTCTCCCTGCCCTCCCTGATCTGGAGCCCCTTTCAGCACTGGAAACTGCTCTAAGGTCTCCCCACAGCTTTCTCTTTTCCAGGCTGAAGGTTTATATACGAGCTTAGACCTTAATTTGGTTTTTCTATAGGAAGCCGGAGCAGACAATGCAGGGTACGGTTACAAAACAATGGAGGATACAGGTACAATCTTGTGGTGCTGCTGATGGGGACAGTTAACATCTCCTGGGCTCTGGATGCTTTGCGTGTGCACGTGCTGCAGTGCTGATGGGCACTAACTGATGAAGATGCCTAAAGCTGAGAATGAGCAGTCCCAAAGCTGGGCAGAGTACCCCACTGAGGAGGTGATGGGAGGTTGATTGTGTGTGGGTTTTGATTGTTTTTTTTGTTGTTATTCATGTGCTGCACTCCCTTAGGATGGTCTTTTCTGCTGGTCTTCTTCAACCACTGGTTCCCACACTATTCATAATTTTTCTCATGCAAATGAGCTCCTTCTCAATGTATTCCTTGAACTGCACAATGCTTGGGAAGCTCAGAAAAATGCTGATGCCCCAAGGGCAGGAAATATTCACCCCCCTATGTAAGTAGCCGATGATCAAATCCTGGTGAGTTGTTTGCCTGTGTCCTGGTTTCTCTCATTTACCTGACATTTACCCACACTCTCCACTGGTGTGACAGTGGCCGAAGGAGGCATCTGGTCTGTGTCAGCTTTTATCTGCCTCTTTTCTTCCTACTGTGCCTCATTGTGTATGCTGGCTAATCCAATTCAGATTGGAAAAGAAATAGATGAGAAAAATAACTGGCAAGACATCAGCAGATGCAGCAGCTCCATGGGAGAAGAAATCCAGGCATTAATGGGGTTCATTGTGATGCAAAACCCAGACATGAAGGCAAATTACCTCAGCACATGTGGGTCTGAAAACAGAGTCCAAGAGACTGGAAAGCAGCCTGGGGAAAGTGATGACTATCAAGTGACATTTCCTTTCTCCTCTAGAGGCTGTAGGTGGGCACAGAGCAGACAGCGGCAGGGAGACACAGTGGTCACAATGCGTGGTAACACAATGGCAAAGCACGTCAGACTGGCTCATGGTGGTACGGGAGCTCCCACCAGGACCGAGGTGCAGCCGTGCCGCTGATCCCTGTGAGCGCCCAGGGCTGTGTCCCAGCTGCCTGCACGGCCCTGAATAACCCACCTGTGCTGTGGAGCGGGGCTGTGGCTGTGAGGACTTGCCATGGCCATCTTGCCCAGGGCAGTGGTGGCTGCCCCATCCCTGGAGGGGCTCCAGGCCAGGTTGGATGGGGCTTGGAGCCCCTGATCCAGTGGGAGGTGTCCCTGCCCATGGCAGGGACTGGAACTGGGTGGGCTTTAAGGTCCCTTCCAACCCAAAGTATTCCATGCTTTGCTCACAGAACAGCGATGGGTGTCCAGGAACCCCCACCCTGCAGTGCTGGTGCTGCAGCAGGAGCATGGCTTAAGGCTGCTTAGGGACAATGTGCAGCTCCAGGGCAATAGGCTGGCCCTGGGCTCTGCAAGGAGCCTTTGGAATGAGAAAGTCATGGGAGCCCATGGCCCTTGGGCAGCTGTTGGGGAAGCAAAGATCATCAGGAATGTTTCAATGGGCTGTACTGTTGCAGGCAAGCATAAAATAGGTTTGCTTACAGGAGCTCAATGAGACTATTTCAGTGAGTTGTTCCATTTACAGGTTCATTTTGCTTTATAGGTGTCAAATATGGGTCTTTTTCCCCTTTGCCCTGTTGCTGTTGGGCATTGCCTCTGGGAATTCCTTTGTTCAGAGCTGTTGAGATGCCCAGCTGTAAGCAGAACAGGCACAGGCATTTCCTGATAATGAAATCTGCCAGGCTACTAAAAGATTCATTTACTTTCACTTGCAGAAAATGACCGAGCAGAACCATGCTCATGTGGGAGAAGAAAGGAGAGGCTAATAAGAATTGTCCATAAATGCCAGAGAACAAGGTCTGGAGGGGAGTAGGGGCTTTTCAGGTGCACTACTGCAACTATCTATTACACAAAGTGTAGGAAAAAGGGAACGCTAGAATCGCCAGCGCTGTGTGTTTCCACATGTGTAAAGAAAGACCAAATGCTTTTAATGTGATTAAAGAACAGAGGTCAGACCTGTCTTACAGTGACTTTGGGCTACCAAGACAGACGGGCAGAGTTGGACTCTAGGCATCAATAAGCAGATACAGATGACGCAGCAGGAGCAGAAGAGAGATGGCCAGGAGTCTTTAAAGACTAAAGAAAGGATTTCAAACAGACTCCTTGGATGTAACTTGAGAAACAGGCAAGCAGAGAAAACAAAACAAATGCAAATATTTCCAGTTCCTTACAAATGATGATGCTTCAGGTGTGTGAGCTGCTACTTCCCCTGTAAAGTAGGCAAAGCATTAAATGAAAGAAAAAATGGAATGTGTGAACATATGTAAGTGCTTTGAAAGCCTCCTCCTGAATTATAAATAGCCTTGAATCATAAAATATCGCTGTCAGTGGTCTCTACCGAAGTTTGAACATGCAATCTCGCTTGTTCACAGCAGAGCCTGCGTGTGGTGTCACATTAAAACCTGAGAGAAGCAAGAAAGACACAAAAATTTCCTGTAGATAAAACAGAGCCACAAGCCTGGCTGACAGACTGGGTAATTATTAATGGGAGCCTCAGTGTGGATGGATGTGTGGAGCAGGCTCCTCCAGGCCCTTCCTTCCCCTGGAACTGTGAAGGGTCATCTCAAACAGCCGGCAGCTGCCTTGGTGCAGGATGGATGCTGTGATGGGGCAGAGACGCTGAGCTCACAGAAGAAGTGGCTTGCAAGTTTCTCCATGCGCAACACCAAAAAGAGGACTGTTGGGAATACTTGAAGCTGCTGGGGGGGTGATAGAACACACCTGACCTCGAGGAATGGCACGTTGGGGACAGGCAAAGCACCCAAAAGCTGCAGGCTTGGGAGCAGGGCACCCCTCCTCCATGCCATGTGCCTGTAGCTGGAGAAAGGATGTGCTGGGATGGGCTGTTCCAGCTGTGTGAGCTCCTGTGTAGAGCCAGAGAGGTCTATGGGGCTGGAAGATGTGAGCCTTGTGAGCAGTCGGGGAGCCACGGGCGGGAGGGCGAGGAGAGCTGTGGTGGCTGCGATGCTGGCAGAGCTGGTGGTCCTCCCCGGGCAGTCAGTCATCACTCCAGACCAGCGAGCCAGGACTAGGAGGGGACAAACCTACCTTTGATAGCACAGAGTAGCACCTAGTTTCCGCCTGTCACCTTGGAAGGCATCCATATGGAGAGGTCCTAAACAGAGGATCCAAGAGCTGTAGCTCACTAGAAGAGAATCCGAAGACTTGTTCATGTTTTTTTCCTCTCCTCCCTGCTGGATCTCCGGATTAACCACCTCTTGTTCTCCACTCCCAGGACTCCAGATGTCCAGTGCATCTTTAAGTGCCCTCTTTGCTCTCCAGCTGTTGCTCCTGCATGGATGGGTCTCCTGAGGTCCCACACTGTTTCTGGCAGTTCAGCAGAGTCTTGGAAACCTTGTGGTGTTTAAAGGGGTGAGTAGGCAAATTGTGCCCTGTTTATCTGCAGCCCCTCCTCCCTTTCCTGTGGGCCCTTCCTGTCATCTGCTTTGGCTTCCACCCAGACCCTGGTGGCATACCAAGAAGATGCAAATGATCTCCAAATTCTCAAGCGCTTTGCTCAAGGTGTGGCTCTGGCAGCATCCGCGTTACGGCTGTAGCTATTGCAGCAGTGAGGCGAGCAGAGGGGTGCCCATGCTGGGTCTGAGCAAGACACAGCTCACTACGACCCTGAGAGCATCTCCTCCCTCTCCTCAGGAGGGAAATGATCAGCTAGAAAAGTGTGTTCATTGGAGAAAGACTTGGGTGTGGATTCTGTCTGTGCTATCCTGTGCAAGCGATATTTGTTAGCACCAGCAGGTAGGGGCACAACACGGTGTCTCTTTTCTCCTGGAACCAGTTATCCAGCCCCAGGGGATGGAGGGCAGGGTCTAAATGGAAAAGAGTCCAGCACTGCCCTCTCCACCCGGGGTTTACACCTCGCACAGTGCCTGCGCTTTCTGCAGACGTACAGTGCCCGCTGTGCCCGGTGACTGTCCCTGCAGGGTCTGTTTCCACGGCCGAGCCGGCAGCCGTGGCCTCCTGGCACCCCTTCCCAGCGGCACAGTTTGTTTCACTCCACCCAGCAATGTCGGTAGGATTTAGGCTGGATTGCAAACCTCATTCCTGCGTTTCAGTGGGAGTTTTGCCTGCCTGAGAATCTGACCCGTTAATTGAAGGGTCAAATGACTGCAGAAATCCCTTCCCACACATGCACCAGGGATGGCTGCGTGCAGCTCATTGGGATGATTTGCATGGAGCCCTGACCCAGATCAGAGAACAGTAAACTCTTCTCAGGCTACAACTTCCAAAGCCTCATCATCTTTGAAGTATCTTTGCAGTAATAGACAAAGTAAGCTTTTCTCCTTTGCAGTTTGTACTCATTCCAGTTGTGCTGCGAGAGTGTCCTCACAGAAAAAGAATGCTTTCCTAGGGCTAGGATAAGGCAGGGATTTTATAACAGCAGCTGGAACATGGTGGTTGCAAGGAGAATTTAAAGGTGAGCTCAGCAACATATTCACATCTGAAGAACCACTTCTGCCGTAAGCACAGGTAAGACAAGATGTTCTGTGTGGGGAAAATCTAAGGAAAAAAATGGGCTTTGAGAGTAACTGCACAGAAAGGTTTGGGGTTTTTTTCCAGAAACTTGGAAATAAGGGAGAGAAATTTGATATAGGAAAGGCCACAGATACAGAGCTGTCAGGCACCTCCAGGCCAGCACCACCAAAAAGTGACTTTTGGAAACCAGGCAGGTACCAGAAGCTTTCCTAAATACTGGGAACTGGGAAAGATGGTCACAAAGCTGATTTCCAATGTATCCAGGCTGCTGGGCAAATACACACTGAGGATACAGAGCTGGAAGTTTGGAGTGCAAATATATGGATAAAAAGGACAAAGGCAAAAAGCACCTAAACTCACCGCAAACAGGTTTAAAGCTGTGGTAATATACTGGTCTCCGTCCAGGGGTGTCACTATGAAATAACGAAGTGCTGTTGCACTTCTGCTGACTCAAAACACCCATCAAATCACTCCAGGGAGATTAAGAAGCATGTATGGATCTGGGACTGCAGCAATGCAGCACGCATGCATGGGCCCCTGCGTCGCAGGGGTGGGGGGAGGCTCCGAGGCCCAATAAGCTGAGACCTTCTCATAAAAAGATGAGAAAAACTGGAGAGCACAAGAAACCCATTTGCATTTTGCTGAGTTCTCAGATCAGAGCCTGCTAAATTTATGTTTTAAGTAAAATAACATGATTTTATGATGTTTCGAACTAGTCATTTGACTGCTTTCCACAGATGGTCTGAAGTATGTATGAAAATATATGCAGAAATCCCTTGTCTAACTTTACAGCATCCTTACGTGCTCTCTCACGCGTGCGCTCTCTGCATGTCTAAATGCATCGAGTTCATGGCCACTGGTGTTTTGGAGGTGGTGAGACAAGACTGGAGAATTGGAAGCAGAAGAAACCTAGCAAGCAAGAATGATGTTCTCCATAGGAAACTGTGGAAATGCAAGGGACTCAGTAGGAAAAGCGAGGGGATCTGTGAAGGTGGTGTCATCAGCAACCAGTTTATCATGGAAAGGGTAGAATTTGGCTGAGATGCAAGATGGAGATACACCCACCAGGAGTGGGGGACAGCACTGCTGTAGGTGCTAGCTGAAGCCCTCTAGGCAGATGTGATGGTCTCCAGAAGGTGGCCCAGGAGACATCCGTGTCCTCTGCATGGGAGGAAGGAGAAAGCAGGGAACTCCCAAGTGGAGAGAGCAGGATGCAGATGGTAGCAAGGAAGGATGAATAATGGGGTGGGGATGGAGGGGGGACACGGGGACCTGGCCCAAGGGTCTGTGTGCAGAGGGAGAAGGTGGCAGAGAGGAAAAGTGATTCCAAGAGACAGGAGAGAATATGACTTCAAAGGGCATTTGCAGTCAATCCCACAAAAAGCAACACGACAGCCGGGGGTGTGGGATGGAGAAGTGAGAGCCTCTGAAAGATGATGATGCAAGCACTGGGATGAAGGTATAGACCAGGGCTGTTAGGCTGGAGGTGGAGTTGGCTGTGATGCTGGTTGGAATGTCCCATTCTGAGGACAAAGAATAAGAAAGGCATCTCAGAGTGGTATGCAGGGTCAGTGAGAGATGATAATGTGCTTACCTTGGAGCGCAGAATGAAAGAGGAAAGTGAGGACTTGGACAGCAGGAAAGGATGGACCAGAAGTACAAGCTATGAGGAGGTGGAAGGAGATACAGTTTCTGGGGTACATGGATAGATAAGAGCAGTGAATGGGAAATGCTGCTGACAAGAAGGTGGAAAGGGTAAGGAGATGGAAAGGTTCCAAGGTGGGAGGGAGGGGGAGACACAAATGAGTAGGCAAATTATAACTAATGCAATAATTAGCTGCTACAGCAGTAATCGGATTGTCACCTGCACGAGGAGGAGGCAGGGAGCTGGTGAGTAAGGGGAGGCAGGGTCGGGCAGGCAGGGGAGCAGAGGTGGGCCGAGCGTGCCGGGGTGCAGAGGCAGCGCCGTGGGGAGCAGCAGCGGATGCTAGGGCTGCAGTTGCCATGGCAACACACGCAGGGAAATGCAGCACGTGTGACGATGTGGTGGTGGTAGCAGGGGACAGCTTGGCATGTTTCCATGCCACGCTCCTCGGAGTGGGTGTAGAGCCACGCACCGCCTCTGGGTGCCAGGGCTGTACAAGTCACCAGCATGTTTTGAGTCCCTTCATGGCTGAGAAATAGATTTCTTGTGCTCTTTCTCCTCCATCCCGGGCATTCCGAAGCCCGTCAGAATGAGAGCTGCTGAGCGTGTGGTTGGCAGTGAGCTCCACGTGTGCCGCACGGCGAGGAGGCAGCTCCGCAGCACGCGGCCTCTGGAGAGGGCCGTGGGAGAGCAAGCGTCCCTCCCTCTGGCCCCTCGTGCCCATGACCATGGAGACCGGACCTTAAATCTCCAGCGCCCTGGCCTCTGGAGACGAGGGCACGGCCTCAACTTGTGCCGGGGGGGTTCAGTTTGGATACAAGGAAAAATTCCTTTGACAAAAGAGTGGTGCAGCCCTGGCCGAGGCTGCCCAGGGCAGTGGTGGAGTCTCCATCTCTGGAGGGGTCAAACCCCCGTGTGGCTGCGACGCCTGGGGACACGCGCACGGTGGGGTTGGGCTGACGGGTCTCTTTCAGCCTCAACGATGCTATGATTCCACCACTCGCCAGCTGCATCTCCTGTAACGAACCGGAGCTTTGGGCGTGCAGCTCCTAAACAGCCGGAGACAGAGCACAGAGGCCGCTTTTTCTGTCCCAAGAAGCCGCGTTTCCTAAAGCACTGACGCTCCCACAGCGAGGAGAGCCCGTCGGGGCGCGGAACAAGGGCGCTGCTCCCTCTGCCCGGCCCGGGCTGCCCCCCGCCTGCTCCCAGCGCCCCGCCACCCGCCCGGCTGCGGCCGACGGCAGAGGGAGCCCGCGGAGAGCCGGAGGAGAGCGGAGGGAGCGCGGAGGGAGCCCGGGCGGAGGCAGCGCTGCGGCCGCGGTGTGCTTAAAGAGCGCGGAGGGACGCGGGGAGAGAGCTGAGGGAGCGCGAGTGGCTGAGGAGGCGCCACCGCGGAAACGGAGTGCGGGGAGAGCTGTGGGGATGGAAAGGGAGGCGAGCAGCGAGCGAGAGGAGTGTCCGAGTGCTCTCTCCCGTGTCAGATTTAAGGCTGGCGCTGAGTTCAGGGTGTTCGCTGAAGGGGCGGAGGGTATCCCGGGTACGCAGGGAATGGGGTTGTGTTTAAATGTGAAAAATGTCTGGCTATATTTTTCCCCCCGAGGAGAATGCTCCAGGTTGAGCGCTGTTCCCAGTCCAATTTGTGTCAGAAAATGCCGGTGGCATGGAGAGGGCCTGGTGCCCCGAGCTCACTCCGGCATTGAAGCGAAGCACTCAATACGCCTTTATGGCTGTGTAAATGCGCCCATTGGGAGCCGAGGGCCGTTCCGCCCCGCGTGGGATGGCAGCAATGCCAACCAGGCACCTGCCAGCTGGAGTGCGCCTCCAACTCTCTGGCCACAGAGGTCAGAGCAGGAAAATAAATGCTCTGGTCTTTCCATCCCTCGCTGCCTGTGGTCCCGCGTGCAGCACAAGAGCTGGTGTGATTCATTCTACGGTCTCTGGGCGACCTCGGGGAAAACCACTGGCTAATTTCAGTTCCTGACATCAGAACGTACCGTTAACCTGACAAAGCAAGCCGTTATTTTGGGTTAAGGCATGATCAGACCTTCTTTCTCCTGCTACCTTTTTCTGTACGGTGATGACATAAGCTGGAGGTGTTTGGGGCTGCGGGAGGTGCGTTTTGTAGTGGCAGTGAATTCACTGCTGTGTAGAACAAAACCATTGCCAGTGCTTTCTCCAATTAATTTACAGTCAAGATAAAGCCAGAAGACAATGATTTTGAGGTTCCAGTAACCTGCTTCCCCATCACTGCGCATATTGTAGAATCATAGAATGGTTTGAGTTGGAATGGACCTTAAAAATTACCTAATTCCAACTCCCCAGCCATGGCCAGGGACACCTCCCACAATATAAGCAATACTCCTCCCTTGTCTAAGGCTTTGGAGCAGTAGACGAAGCTTTAAGTGAGTTGAAGGCTTTAAATGAGCATGCTGGCTGCTACACGGGTATGGATGGGAGTAGCAGGAACACTTGGGGTCTTTAAGTTATGTCCTGTTAAAGTAACGTGGAGAGTGTGATGCCAAACAGAGAGCATGTATCTAGTTGTCGAAGCTTTAGGGACTGGAATACTTTGGTTTATTGTAATTGTATTTGAGAAAGTATTGGGAAGAGGATTTTGGAGGTGGAGTTCTATCATTCTGTTGCTATGTTTTTCCTTGGGTAGAGCCTCTAAAAGGAAGCGACTAATTTTGTTTAATCTATAATATGCACGTGTAACTAGCAGAAGGTGCTGCAATTAAAGTGAAAGCTTAATCTAGGCAGCTCAAGCAAAAGCAGATTCTCTTAGTGCTGTATTGGCAAGCCTGGGTTCTCTTACACTCCTGACCACAAACACAGCAGCCTTGTTGCAGTTGTTGAGGTGGGAAAAGAGCTCCAAGTCCTTCTGGGTCCCTGATTAAGGATCCTCATTTTAAAATAAGCTTTCTCTACTCTCTTAGGCAATGACTGGTGGTTTCTTTGCTCCATGAGAAAACAGGAAGACAGAAAGAAGATGCAGCGTGTAAGAAATAAATGATATATCGTTCCCTTAGCCCTTTTTTCAGCTGTCTTTGCCCAGTCTTCATCAACTTTATTTTCTTTTTAATGGTCCAGCTGGGCGAGTCCTTAATCTTCAGCTCTTTGAATGACTGCAGATCAGTTGTCTGCAGGCTCTGAGCAGTTTGGTTCCACATATGTTCTTTCTTTTTCCTCATGCTGCTCAGAAAGCCCTGCCCAGCTGTGCACCTCCTAATGTCCTTGTGGCTCGGCTATTTTAAGAAAACTGGTAAAGGAATAAGGAAATCAGTAAGCACTGACTATTGCAACTGTGAGGTTGGGGAAGTGAAGGTTAAGTGCTGGCACAGGTATAGCTACGCACACTGGAGAGAACTCACTTGCCCTTCCTTTAAAGACCACTGTTCTCCCAGATCCAGGTGGGGCACTTGGGGTCTGTGTCGTGCCATTTGCAGATGGAGCCGCAGCCGTTTCACTGGGAAATTGAGATCTGAAGAGGGAAGAATGGCTTTCAGGCATCATCTGGAGAAAGAAATTACAGACTGAAATGTCCCAGGGGGAGGCAGGGAAGTCGTTCTAGCAAGCTGGGCTAGACAAGCAAAAGCTGCTTTTGGTCGTATCCTGCTAATTCTGGTTGTGACAGGTTTTAAATTGTTATTTCCTATTCAGCCTCTGTGCTCAGTGTTTAGTGTTTGTGGAAACCAGGGTGAGCGGAAGAGGTAGAGATCATAGAAGCAGTAAAGTGCAAAATTAAGAAAATGGGAAGGGCTAAGTAGATGAAATGGACTAATTCAGCCACAGACTACCTCCCCCTCCTGGCCTTGGGGCTTGGACTCTCTGAAGGTACTCAGCACCTCATCGGTGGTACCTGGTGTGCTGCTGCGCTGGGATCCAAGCAGGATGATTACGTGTTAAAGTAGCAAAGAAGGTTGGTTGGCAGGAATAAAAAAGCTAAATTGATGGAATTATAAATGAGCCTAGCATGGGAGGGACAGAGTTTTGCAATGCTTTTTATAGTGGAAAAAACATGGTGCTTTGGTTTTCCTAGATGTTTTTGCATTTTGTCAGTAAAAACTGTAGCTAAATAAGAATTGTCCAACATAATTGAGTTTGATTTTTCAGAAAGCTCTGACACTGTCCTGGTCGCAGGGCACGCTGAGCTGCAGCAGCCTTGCAGAAGTGCGGCCCTCGGCTGATGGGTTTCCCTCTCCTGTCTGGAAGAGCGAAGCCCCCTCGGCCCTGGGCTGGCGCTGTGTGCAGCAGCCTCTCACAGCCAGCTGCGGGCAGGAGCAGAGCCTGCCCTTGCCAACATCATCTGACTGCAGGGTGACAAACAGCTGCCAACACATTGCCTAATTTTGCCTAGGAAGTCAGTCTTGCCGTTGCTGCAGCGGGGTGCAGAGGTGGCACAATTGGCTGGGGGGGTGGCAAGTGGCAGATCAGGGCCAATAAGCGTGAATGCATCCCCAGCTGCATCCCCGTCTTCCTGCCCATGTGTCCTAGGTGAACACCATGGGCTGAACTGTTCAGCACTCGGAAACCCTTTTCCTTGGGAATGGGTGGCCAGCATCCAAGTGAAGTGACTCATCTGCATCCTCCTTATTTAAACTGGAGCCTTCCCTTTCAAGCTTTGCCCATTCTGTTAAGCCAAACTGCTGTGTTTCTGGAGAGGGGAAAGGCCCTCCAGTGACCTGCCCGTATCTCTCTCCTATGTTGCCATCTGTACTTCTTCCTAAACAACTACCTCATCTTCCTCTTCATATTCCCTTTCATCTTAAATTTGCTTGTAAGAAAAATGTTTCAGGTCACTCAAAGCCAGGATGGAAGTATTTCCCAGTATGTTTTTTACCTCACTGTTTTCCGAGGAACCGCTGGCACTTGCTCTTTTTGGCACCATCTCTTCCTTATATTCTCCTTCTGCTGGTGTCCCTCTTGCACCTGGCTCTCTTGGACTGAGCTTGGACACCTACTGGACGATGTCAAGCAGGGATATCTGACATGCACAGGGTGGCTGTTTGAGTGAAAAAAGGAGAGAATGGAAAACATCTCAGAATAAATTGTCAGCTTTTCAACCCAGACAGTACCACAGCTCAGGAGGACCAACACTTGGAAGCCCGGGCAGAGGCTGTTGAGTGAATTGGTGGAGCCTCCATCCCTGGAGGTGTTCAAAAAGCATGTGGCTGTGGCACTTGAGGACATGGATTTGTAGGCACAGTGGGGTTGTGCTGACAATTAGACTGGATGAGCTTAGAGGCCTTTTCCAACCTTAAAGATTCTATGATTCTCTAAAAATGTTTAATGATGTGAAAATGGGGATAATGATAAGGTGGAAAAACCTGACATCTTTTGGCTAGTCAAGGTTAGGCAATTTGAAAAATTTCAAATCAAATGCAGTTGTAACACCAAACAGGATGAATTTATCCTGTGAAGCATCACTGCTGCTTGTTAATGTAATCACTCATTCAGTTCTCTAAGGCACAGATGAAAATGACAGTATTTTAATTTAACAGCCAACATCAAAGCTGTGCAAGTGGAAAGAAGCCACTGCCTCTGTTTTTCTGGCATCTCTTTTGTCACGTGGTGTAACTTGGAGCTGGCTGACTTGTACTTCTGCTGAAACAACCCTATAGACGTCAGCAGGGTAACAGAACAACTGGGATGTATATTTGCCCCAAACCAAGCTCTTGCAGGGTTTTAACTCCTCTCCTCTCTCTCCTATCCCACTGCAACATGTTCCAGGTGGACAGAAGCAGAAACAGCCATCTAGAAAGAGCTGCCCAAAAGCACTGAGACTTGAGCTCAGATGAGACCAAACCTGACCTCTCCTGGTGGGAGAGGTCTCTGCTAGACGAGCTTGAAAGGAAGGAGTGTAAAGAGTTTTAGACTAAAGAAAGCTTGAGTTACCTTTAAATATATATCACAACATAGGGGGAAAAAACCCTCAAACCATGCAACCCAACATACGTTCTGTAGGAGGTGAGTCTTTCACACTTGCATTTGCCCTGTCAGAAAGACTCCTCATTGGATCTGGATATCCCGAGTTCCAGGTATCTTCTGCTTCGAGTCCCTGGAGCGATCTGTTTGTTTTGCTGCTGCACCTCATCTTGGCACAGTGTCTTGATTGCCGAGTGAATGTGGATTCAGCTAGCTCTGACCAGCTCTGGCATTTGAAAAAAATCCTTTTTCTTCCGCTTGAATTTATCTGCCAGCTGCCTGCGAGTCAGGATTTCAGCAGCTCTTGTTATTCTGTTTTCACTTGCCTTGATGCTTACCAGATTGGACTGCTTTTATCTCCATTAACCCCACATTGCTGTGGAGCCCCAGTATTGCACACGCTGTGCCTCGGGCTCTGGGTCAGAGCAAAAATAAATAAATAGATGAAAAATTCACCTTATTGAGGAAACAGTGGGGTCTAAAATGCTGGCCAGAAATAACACAAGTGTTGATGATCTCAGGGAAGAAAATAACTAAAAGGCCAAATGAAGGTATTGAAAATCAAAGCTTAAAATAAATGACAGCTCATTAGACTAAATCTGAACTCTGCTAAAATTCTTCACCAGATGAAGAGGCTGGTATGAAAATAGTGCTGAGCAGCTGAGGGCAGGACAAGCTGGCCTGATTTTCTCTGGGCTCTGAAGCTGTATTGCTGCTAAGAAGTGCTTTCATTTCTAACCTTAGATACGCCTTACGGTAAGTTAGATGAGAAGGTCTGAATAAAAATGCACCTAAAAATATAAAGGGGAGATACTCAATCTTTAAAGAATTGAGCTAGTCTGAACAAACACCTAAGGATCATTTCCCATCTCCTCCACTTTGCAAAACTCATGAGATTGAAGAAAAATTTGGAAGAAGATGAGCAACTTTTTTTTTTTTTTAAAAAAACCCCTCCATTCTTAATCAAAGTCAATAATAGTTTCAAAAGTAATAGCTGACATCCAGTTCTGGTTAAAAGAACAGAATCATGGTAACGTCAGTGTCCGACGAAGACTTCAGGAGAATGGATTGGGAGCAGCCCTGAGGAGATGGACTTGGGGTGCTGGAGGATGAGAAGCTCACTATGAGCCAGCAAGGTGCGCTCACAGCCCAGAAACCCCCCGTGTCCCGGGCTGCACCCAGAGCGGCGGGACCAGCAGGGACGGAGGGGATTCTGCCCCTCTGCTCCGCTCTGGGAGACCCACCTGGAGCCCTGCATCCAGTTCTGGAGTCCTCAGCACAGGGAGGACATGGAGCTGTTGGAGCGAGTCCAGAGGAGGCCATGGAGATGATGCGAGGGCTGGAGCAGCTCTGCTATGAGGACGGGATGAGGGAGTTGGGGTTGTGCAGCCTGGAGAAGGGAAGGTTCCAGGGAGACCTTAGAGCAGCTTCCAGGGCTGAAAGGGGCTCCAGGAAAGCTGGGGAGGGGCTCTGGATTAGGGAGCGCAGGGAGAGGATGAGGGGAATGGTTTTCAACCGAAAGAGGAGAGGAGAGATTGAGATGAGATCTCAGGCAGAAATGTTTTCCCATGAAGGTGAGAAATACAGCCTGTCCCATCTCTTGTCTGGCTGCACGTGGATGGAGATCACTGCCCCATTTTGCCCAGGCCTGATGAAGGATCCTTGGTTTCTAAGGCTCCAAAACAGATCTTGGAGAGTTGCTTTGCCAGTATTTTTGGTGTCACTGATACGAAAAAGTGGAGTATTTTGATTTAAGCTAAAGTATTTATCTGAGTAAGTGTATTTTTTTTTTTTGAAAGATAGGCAGAATGTCCCAGCTCCAAATTAGCAAGAGGTTTGACTATTGTGAAGTTCCCAATGACATGGCCCTGGGAAACTAGCTGAATAGGCATAAGATTCTGGGAATAAGTGGGAGACACCTTCAGCTCTTGGCTGGCTGTACGTGGAGATCACTGCCTTGTGTTGCCCAGGCTGGCATTGAAGGATGGTTGCTTTGTGAAGCTCCAAAATGGGACTTAGAGAGTTGCTTTGCCAGTATTTTTAGTGTGACTGATACAAAAAAAGTGGAATATTTTGATTTAAGCTAAAGTATTCACCTGAGTAACTGTATTTTTTGCACATTAGGCATAACACCCCAGCTCCAAATTAGAAAGAGATGTGACTGAAGTTCATAATGACATTAAAATGAGTCCTTGGAAAGTAACAGTTTGTGCAGAAGGTTCTGTGAGAATTTATCTACGTGCGTGCGAAGTGGGAAACATTCTGCCCCAGCTCTGCTGCACACGGATGGGGATCGCTGCCTGGCGCTGCCCGCGCTGCGCTCTGAAGCTCCAAAATGAGTTTTAGAGGGCTGCTTTGCCAGTATTTTTGGTGTGACTGATACGAGAAGTGGCGTATTTTGAGTTAAGTGGCATACGCTAATTTAAGCTAAAGTATTCATCTAAGTAAGTGTGTTTTTTGCAAGTTAGGCAGAAGGTCTCAGCTCCAAAGTAGCAAGAGATGGGACTGAAGTTCACAACGACATTACAGCGAGGCCTTGGGAAGTAACAGAACACGCTTAAGATTCTGGGGAGATGTATCCACACGCCTGTGAGCGGGAGGCACTGCCCCAGCTCTGCTGCACACGGATGGGGATCGCTGCCCGCGCTGCGCTCTGCCGCTCCCGGAGGGGTTTCGACCGCTACCGGCAGCGCACACGCAGCTCCCCGCGGCACCGGCCGCTGCACCTGGGACCGGGGCGGGGCCGCCCGTCCCTCCGGGGCTGTGCCCGTCCCCCCCGGGCTGTGCCCGCCCCGCGCCGCCGCGGCTCCCGCAGCGGGTCCCGGAGCGAGGTGAGACCCGCGGCGCCCCGCGCTCGGTCCCCTGCACCCCCTCCCCTCTCTCTCCCTTCTTTTCCTCCTTTTCTCGCTCCTCTCCCTGCCCCTCTACCCCCCGCTCCTCTCCTCTTTTCTCTCTCCTCTCCCCCCTCTTCCCTTCTCTTCTTCCCCCCTCTCCTTGCTCCTCTTCTTTTTCCTCTTTTTCCCCTCTCCCTGGTTCTCTTCCTCCTCTTCCCCCCTTCCTCCTCTTCCCCCCTTCCTCCTCTTCCCCCCTTCCTCCTCTTCCCCCCTTCCTCCTCTTCCCCCCTTCCTCCTCTTCCCCCCTTCCTCTTCTTCCCCCCTTCCTCCTCTTCCTCCCCTTCTTCCTCCTTCCCCTCCCCTCTTTTTCCTCTTCTTCCTCTCCTCTTCCCCCTCTCCTCTTTCTCCTCTTCCCCCTCTCCTCTTCCTGCTTTTTCTTCTCCCTCTTCTCCCTCTCCTCTCATTTCCCTCTTCCCCCTCTCCTCCCTTCTTCCCCCTCTCCTTTTCTCTTCCCCCCTCCCTTCTCCTCTTCTGTCCCCTCTTTCCTCTCTCCCTGCTCCTCTTCCTCCTCTCCCCCCCTCCTCTTTCTCCCCTTCCTCTTCTTCCCCCTTTACCCCTTCCTCCCCCTCTTTCTCCCCTTCCCTTGCTCCCCTCCTCTCCCTGCTGCCCTCTCTGCCCCTCTCCCCTCTCTCTGCCTTCACTGCCAGCGTGGCCGCCAGCCCGGTGAGCCCGAGGCATCTCGGAGCACGGCGGCTGCGGCCGTGTGTGATGGTGCCGGGAGGCGGAAGGTGCTCCTGGCCGGAGGGAGCCCCTCGCCAGGCGGCTGCAGCCGGGGCCGTGCCGGGCTGCCGGCTGGGCTCCGTGGCCGCGGCGTCACCCGCCCCTGCCGTGCGCCACGCGCACATGGAAGGGGACCAAACCTGTCAGTAAAACACACCTCCAGGAGAAAAACAGCGGAATTTTGAGGCGCCTCCCTCCCCGCTGCTCCGCGGCGCTCGGCATCAGCGGCTCCTGCTCCCCGAGCACCCCTGCGCCGGGCGCGGCCGCTCCTCTGCCCGCAGCCTCCCCTCGCCTCCTGCCCCGTGCGGGGGCTGCGCCGCGAGCACGGATGCGGGCACGGGGAGCTGCGAGCCGCTCAGCATCCCTGCGAGCAGCAGCTCCGCGGGGGATGCCGGCCGCGCGTTCCCAGCAGCCTCTGCCAGCTCCTCCTCTGGATGCTCCCAGTGTGCCGGAGCCATGAGGTAGGTGACTCCGGCTCGAAAATGGAGGACGGCGGTGGCAGCCCGCGGGGGGTGCGCTGGCGGGGGCCTCAGCGGTGCTTCCTGTGATGGTGGTGCTGGGGGGCGATGGGGCTCGGCCGAGCCGGCCGTGAGCGCCGTCCGCGCGGGCGATGGGGTACCTGCTGCTGGCGGGCACCGTCAGCACAGCTTTGTGGAAAGAAAATTGGTGTAGAGAAGTGGGTTTGGTGGTTTCTCAGCATTGTCTGTCTGTGGTAGGAAGGCAGGGCAGCGGCCGTGCCCCGGGTCGGGCAGAGGGGCTGCAGCACGGGAGGGTTTGCAGGAACGGCGCTGATCCCGCGGCTCTGAGCTATCGACAAAGCACTCATTCCAGATGGGGTCGATAAGTCTCTGTTTCTTCTTTGTCCTTTTTTTTTCCTCCCATCCCTTTTTTTTCTCCCTTCACTTCTTTCCTCCCTTCCTCTCTTTTTCTTCCCCTTTTTTTGTTTTCTCCCCTCCCCTTTTGTTTTTCTCCCCTCTTCCTGGTGGCAGCGGAAAGCCCCTTTCTTCAGGCTCAGGGTGAGCATTGGTACTACAGGAGGTTAGTGTTGTGTTGTTTGCTCTTGATTACCATCTTAAATTAATTCACCCGGCCCCGCTGGAGGCCAGGGTCCTGTTCACTCTTTGTGATTTACAAATCCCCTTTGTAAACCTTTTATTGTTGGTTGGAACTGATTTATGAGGTCCCGACCTGGGGATATGGCACTGGGGCTGTGTGCTCTGCGCCATACACCATTTTCTCGGGTGTTTCTGAGCGAGCGTTGCCTTTCGACTCCTTTGGTGCTTTGCCTGTCTCTTGCTTAGTGTGAAAAACACTCGTCTGTTCTGTGGGCTCTATTTTCTTGCACGCTAATCGCCAAGGAATATTTAAATCGATACTGTTATTTGCTTTTGAGATTACTTTGATAAAGATCCAGAGTTTACAGAGGCCACGTGAGGTGACGTGGGGAAGGGCGCAGTGTTCAGCAGTAATTTGTTTTATAAGATCCAGATGTGCACAGTAGATATCGGTACCAGTCCTGACGGCCGAAGGGGATGGTAATCTGTCCAGTGTGTGGAAACCTGGAGGAGGAATTCTAAAGCAGCAGCACCAGCAGAGGAGAAAGTCTGCGTGCTGCTGTCACGGGGAGGTAATTATTAATAGGAGCAAACCTGTATAAAAACAATGCAAAGAGAGTGAAAGCACTCGGGCGCTTGCTGAGGAAGGATAAACTACATTGCACTCAGATGTAGCTGCACACATGAAACATGGTCCTTGTATCCCAGTTCTTTCTTCGCCCGGCGTGCCTGTCTCCCGAGATGAGCCTCGGTCTCTTCGGTAGCAGGAGGTGGCTGGTGGAATGGAGATTCCACGCGCGGGTCATGCAGTTGTGGTCAGCTTTCCAGCGAGTGCCTGGAGAGCGAGAGGAAAGCTAATGCTGTTGGTGAGGCGCTTGCAGGAGGTCCTGCCGGGGACGGGAGGGTAAGAAGATAAAGGCTAGTGGAGAAAAGGGTGCGTACGTCCTTGTGGTCTAAAGCGCTTGCGACCACGCGTGTTGTGGTTTGGTGCAGTTGTATAAGAAGCGACTACTGAAATTTCCTGCCTTGAAGTCAGTTCTTTTAGTTTCTCCAAGTCCTCCCGTTCCCGCTGCGCACTGAGGTCCCGTTCGAAGGCTGTTGAAGCTGGTGGGCGTAAGTGGATTTCGAATCGGGTCCTGTACTGCCGGCTGAGTTTCTTTTTCCCCTCTGTTCCTCCGACAGCACGCTGGCTGCCGTGTCAGTGTGTCCGGCTGCTGCGTGCCGGTGCGTTGGCTTGGCGTGTCTGGCAGGCAGAGTGCTGACTCAGCACCTCAGCCCAGGGCCTCCCTTTGCTTCCTCCAGCTCCTCCAAGAGCCAGAGGGGAGTTTTGGTGCAGGTACGTGGACACCGCGATCGCCAAGGGCATTTGCGTGTCCCGAGCCTTAGAGCGTTTAATCATCGTGGGGCTGGTGATGGCTGTTTTACCAAGCTCGAGTCACAGATTGTGTCGTAGGGGAACCCAGTAAACTGGTCCCTCAATTGGATGCAAACACAGGAAGGTTCCAGAGTCAGGATTTTACCAAATAACAAACTGAAGGTTTCTCCTTTACTTTCAGAAGAGCAATCTGCATCTTCCAATTAATGCATAAGCTTGCTGGAGATCCCTAAATATTCATAAAACACAGTTAGTAGTGTTTACGTTATATTCGGATGTTGCTATATAAAGTGGAAAGGGCAAAACATGTTATTGCAGTTTTTGCTGTTTAAATTTCTCCTTTTCTTGCTAGCATTGGAATGAGACTACACAGTTCTCCTTTTGGGGTTTTTCCCTCTTTCTTTCTGTATATATTATTTATTCAGTTATTGCCTCTTGGCAGTGGGACGATCATATCCTAGAAAAAAAACCGCTATTGGTGTATTAAGAGAAATGCAAATAATTCTCCTCAGAAACCGTACATTTGGATGCAGAATTGTCTGTGCTTTTGCATAAGTGACATTTTAAACATTTTCTTATAACAAGTAGTGAAGAGTCTGTGGACTTCACCATGCAAAGGCTTGTGCCCATGACTAATTTTCCATGCGTATATGGTCTCATGACTGCACGCATGCAAAGGCTCTCTGAGGTCGCAGTAAAGGTGCTTGATCTTGAAAATGTTTATTCTTGGCTGGGATGTTGAGGTGCTGTGGAACTACGCTTGTATTTGCCAGAAAAGGGCTGAAATGTGGATAAGGATGTTTGTAAAATACAGTTTTCTAGCATCAACCAGCATTATGTTCGTAGAATTGATTGCAATAACTGTTTCAAAGCTGTTCTATGCCTTGGGAACACTTTGAGCTAAGCTTTTTCCAGGTTGACTTGCTCATGTTGGAGATGGGTTTGGCATGAGATCTGTTGGTCTAAGAAAATTGAGGGCAATTTTCTTTCAACCACGTAACAAAGAATAGGTGCTGATTGCTTGCCAAATGATTTTTCTCCTCAGAGATTCCAAACAAATTTAGGAAAGAACAAAGCCAGCATTTCTAGTGTGTAACTTCTTGAGAATCATCTTGGGTTTTGGCATGTTTAAAACGGAAAGTGCGTCACAAGTCAAGTTGGCACTTTGTAATGCCAGCAGTAATACTCATTTCCGCATCATTAATTTTAATTGACACTGCTTCAGTCTTTCTCTTGCCACAAATTCCTTTAATTAAAGAATTGAAGCCCTTTTCACTTATTTCTGTTCTCTTCAGCTGCATTCTTCCAGCCTTGCAAGAACAGGTTCAGGTGGGAAGAGAAGCTCGAAGGCCTTCGTGTAGCAGCTGCCAGAGTGGTCAGGGAGATATCCTTGGAAGGAGGAAGCTTGGTTTCTTGCAATCAAACCAGCAAAATGCCACTTTTGTCCAATACTTGGAGGCAAGTAGTACTATGGGAAGAGAGTATGGCTGCACCAGGGACCCGTTTGCTGGTACTGTTTTGAAATAAATACCTTCCCCTTTCTTCTTCCTCCTCTTTGAGTATAAATCAGGATATAAGAACATGCTTATGTAGTCTCAAAACTGTTGCTACCTATAATTTTCCTTCTTTCCACTTGAGCTCTTTCCTCAGAAGTGATTTGTTTAAAGGCTGAAGTAGTTGTGATATTCAAGACTTCAGAAGCAATCATGGTGTAAAATTCACCCACCCGTAGGGGAGGAGGGAAGTTATTTGCTGCTCAGATTCTTGTCCTTTAAGAGACCTTTTCCTTGGTGAAGGCAACCGATGGAGAAGCAGAAAAATTAACCAGGCTGAAAGCACGTGGCAGTCAGCAGCGCACGGGGATAACAATCCCCTTTATTCGCCACGGTCCTGCATTTTGTATTGTGTGATCAACTGAAAAAGAAATTGTCCGGTTCTTGTGACCAGACTCATTCCTTCTGAGCGGTAAAAAGGAGCTCGGTCCCTGTATGCAGTCCTTTTGTTAAATGTTAGGCATCTTAGGTGTTCTGTCTCCTTTGAAGACCAGGAGGACACAACGGAAGATTTCTCAGACCAAAGGGCTGGGCATAACAGGTAATCAAATGCTGTTGCTAACTTTTCCTATCAAACATCTCTTCAAACTATTGTGCATTTAAACATGAAAAAAACCCGCACAATTCCCAAACTGGAGTTTTAAAATCCCTCTCTGCTCAGATTATTCTGTCTGGGTTGTGTCTCTTGGTGATTTCCCCTGTGTGTCGAGACCATGGTGCGGCTGCCTCAGTACGGGTGTCTGTTGCTGTTTCAGGTGTCTTACTTGTAGACCGGTAAAAACAATGAGACCTACAGCAAACAGTGTCCCAAAGTGTCTGCTGGAGACTGGTGATGCTCTAGACAGTCTCTTTCCCTAGATTTGTTAAGTAAAGAGACACACAAAGGTAAAAAACAAACGTGAAGGCTCTTTACAGCCCTTGCAATCGAGCAGCAAGGCAGGCTCCTACCCGCCCTGTGCAACCTGATGGCTACAGAGCCACAGCCAAGATGCTCTCTTAACTCTCTTGGACTTCATTCTTTACAAGTCAGCACTGAGATAAGTTTCGCTCCAAAAGCTGTTCCTGATGCCCTTGGGTTCTACAGAAGGCACGGTTGCCGCACCTCTAGTGTTTTCAAGTCCGGCCAATGCCACAGATACCAACGTGCCCGCTAAAAGCAGCGTTGTTTTTCTGGGTGGACTTTGTTTGAAGCACTTTATTCTTGCTACAGTAATTTTCCAACTTGAGATTATAGTTCTAAGGGGGAAACAAGGGCATAGGATGTGTATATGAATAGGGTATCTGAACATCTATCTGTTCTTCAGCCACTGCAGGATAGGAAGGAAAAGAAACTTGCTTCCAGCTGGTGTGAGAGTTTGTGTAAAGCACACTCGTGCCTGTAATGCCCTAGTGCAGGCTGGCTGGAGCTGTGTGCGCTGGAGGCGGTGGCAGTTCTGTAAGGCTGCAGTACCTTCAAGTCAGAAGAAAAGCTGGTGACTGCAGGGACATCTCTCACATACCTTGATGTGTGCACACGCAGAGTTGATTTTGTCATGTTTTGTCAACAAAAAGTAGAGTTTGTTGTCTATCTCAAATACACTGATTAAAAACCCCAAGCTTATACAACACTGACTCGCTAATCATTGAAAATAACCTTTCAGTTCAGCAGCTTCCTCTGTGAATATGAATATTTTATAGAGAAGCATTATGCAACAGACATTTTGCCACCTTTGCAGTTGTGCACAGAGGAACATGCTGTTAAGCTGATGTCATTTGGATTGTTCAGTATAAATTTGTCCACTAAACTGGAGCAAATGTCAATGAATGATTTTAAAAAAGTCCACCTTGCATATCTGTATGTGGTGCTTGGAGTGCGGGTCGGTGGAAAGGGGGGGGCAGGAAGTATTTTGGCCTGACAGTCTGCATTATAGGTTGAGTGAGAAGTGTGAAAGGTGGTGCAGGAGCTTGCTTTGTTTTGAGGCACCACTATGGTTACACACACTTTCCACATGCTTTAGCAATTGCCTTCATTAAAGATGCACGAAGGAAGCAGACTTCACGCTTAATCTGACTGGTGTTTAAAAATACAAACTGAGAAGTCTCCATGCAGGGTTCCTCTCAATGGCTGCCATCCAGAAACTTTCATGTCCTTGCTTTCTGTCTAATTAAATTAAGAAATAAAGCCGAAGCTACCTAGCTTAGAAGGGGAACTGACAAAAGGGAAACGAAACTTTTCATGCGATTGAGTTTTTTCAAAGCAATATTTGCTGTTTTATAACCCATGCTAAATTCTTTCACTGTTTTGTCTCGTTGGCATTGTTAGCGGACAGAAAGGGAAGACTGGCTTGATAGTTTTGCTCCTCTCCCTTCCTATCCTTCTGACAACAAATCTGCTGACTCTTCAAACAAGGAAGCAGAGGAATGCAGATACACAAATGCTGCAGGAATGGTGAGTTTGATCAGTGCTACCTGATGGAAAGTGGGTAGAAAGTGTCCAACGAGAATAACCGGAGAAGAGTGGCTCTTGGAAAAAAGAGTGGACTGAGAATGAGATACAACTGTACTACTAGTGGATCAGGTGACGTGACAAATGAAGTGGCTTGGACAAGACTCTTATTATCAGTGGTTAAAATTTGTGATTACACTTTGTTTATTTCTAGTGTAATTTGATTTAGGATGCACCTGGATTGAGAGGTGAATTTAAGAGCAGTGGTGGCTGCCCCATCCCTGGAGGGGTTCCAGGCCAGGTTGGATGGGGCTTGGAGCCCCTGATCCAGGGGGAGGTGTCCCTGCCCAGGGTGGAACTGGATGGGCTTTGAGGTCCCTTCCAACTCAAACCATTCTATGATTCTGTATTCCTGCCTTCTGCGATGGAAGAGAAGAAGCAGGGAGAAGTTTGCACTGGAAAGGGGAAGAGGAGGTGGCCACGAAGAAAAGGAAATAATTGCAAGCAAGTCCTGAAATAGAGGGGGTGTTGGGTGGCATGTGGGGCCCTAGTATGGGCCATGAACTCTGCAGGGAGTAGCAGTGGCTTCCTGTAGGCTCCCATGGAAGAGGAGCAGTGCCCAAGGTGCTTTCCCAAGAGCTTGTGGTTTCAAGAGCAGCTGGAGCACATTTGAGCTCGCAGCACTGTGGAAAGGGGCAGTCCTGCCTTCCTGCCCAGCTGCCTCTGCATGGGTCGGGCAGGACGCTTCTCCTGGCACACACCATGGGAGGGTGGGAGTGTGTCCCTGGGCCACCGCTCTCTTGGGGAGCAGCGTGGCCACGAGTTAGTTCGAGCTGGTTGCGAAACCTAACTCCGACAGCAAGCAAATCTGGTATTTATCTGGTTAGATTACACGCTGCTTTGGACATTGCTTCTGCAGTAGGTTTCTGTGCCAGTTTGGGGTTTGCTTCTCTCTTGCTGGCATGGCATTTTTCCTGTGTGTTGGTTTGTTGTTTTTGTTCTGCAGCAGCAAGGGAGGAAGATGACATTTTAACCAAAGCGATTGACAAATGTCTGCTGCTTGCTGGGTAGTCAAAGATACCAGTGGAACTGAACATTATTAGGTTGTGCCGAAATGAAACCTCTAGTGACTGCAGCTCCTTCACTTACTTTATTAGCTAGGTTTTTTTCCCCCGTATCTCTACTTCTTCCCCAAAATAGTGTGATTTTTGTCCTCCTTTGTTTACAGAATTCCTAATAATTTACGCTGTAAGTGCATCATCTGGTTTTTTTCACTCTGTTAGCAATGATTGTTTCCCTGTTTAATGCAACCCCTGTTAAGTGCAACAGAAAATAATGTTTTCCTGAGTAGAAAAGATGTTTGATCAAGTGACTGTAGGCATGAAGGCAGCTACATGTAGGCTGCAGGATATAGGATGTGTCATCCGGAGGTTGCGTGTGTTACGCCTGAAGTGCCAAGTGCCTGGCTGTGTTCCAGATAAAACTCGCAGTGGGGGATGCCAACGCCCCGGTGTATGTGGGGTGCAAGTGCTTCCCTGTGCTGAAGGGGCTGGAAAGATACAAGGGTTAAGGGAATGAGTGCCAGAGAGGCCTAGAAGTGGTACATGTGCTCCTTATTTCATCTTCTTCGTTCCCACTGTCCCACACACTGGCTCTGAGAAGACTGGGTGTGAGCTCTCGTATCGGAGCAGATGCTTCTGTAAGTACGATGTTGCTTTGTTTTAATAAATTGAGATTTTCACTTGAAAAATGGGAGCGGGAGCTTATGGAGGAAGCGTAGAGAGAATTCTTCAAATGGGGTTTGGAACAAAATCCAGGAGGATTTCTGTGGCAAAAACTGTGGGGAAGATTCCTTCAGTGGTTTTGACTTTGTGCAAGCATCTGCTTATGTACCAATGTGATTTATATGAGAATTTCTGCTTTAGTATCTTTTTAGAAACGCAAAATCAAGGAGTATGTGTTTTCATTGGTTTCCCTCTACCTCTCCTCTGAGTATGTCCCAGCTCCTGTGCTGTCCTGGGAAGGGGATGGTGATGGACCTCAGCAGTCCTTCACATTGTGATGGAGCTCTGGAAAACAAACTGTCCTGTTCTTCCCTGCTTTGCAACGTGTGGTGGTGGTGATGTTCAGCTTCTCCTGACACCTTTCATTAAAGGTGGCCCTCCCACATTTTCACAAAAGGCAGCCCTCCTGCTTTGGAGACGGGAACGGCCTTTGGCTTCTGTTTTCACAACCTGTTGCTATTGCGGTGGCTGCCAAGGAAGGATTGAAGGGCACGGTGAGCTCTGCTTAGACGTGGGGCTCTGACCTCAAAAAAAAGGTTATGGAAACAGCCAAGGGGGTTATGAGAGCATTTTCTGTTAGAGCTCAAGTACGAGCCAAAGGTCTCTTCTGAAACCTGCTCGCGATAGACCTTTGTCAGAGCTTTTTCCCCTCCATGCATTTAAAACCCAACTTTCTCTGCAACCTCACATCCCGGTGATGAATGCTGCAAAGGGATTTAGTTCTCCTGAGACCACTTGACCACCCTGACCTCTTTGAAGGGGGAAATTCTTTTGAGATACGTATTTTATTTGTGTATCTGGTAGCGCCTTCCCCATCTCCTTAGTCTCCTTAGCCTCGTTCTCTACCGCTAAGAAGAAACCTGGAACAGCAGGTTCCTGCTGACCTTTAAAATGCTCTCAGTGGAAAGCGTGACACAGGGCTTGTTCCTACGGGCTTCTAAGTGCCAGCGAGTGCCAGCCCTGAAAAGGCCTCGGAAAACAAATGAGGAGGGATGCGCATGTCTGTGTTTTGGGTTGTTTCTGCAGTGGCTCGGGAGCAGCTCGGCTTTGGGCAGAGCAGCCCTGCTGGGGGGCAGTGGGCTGAAGCAGGGGTGCAGCTGGTTGTCCTCGCCTTTGAGCCCTGGCTGCGGGCGTTCCCGGTGCTGAGGGGCTGCTCCTGTTCCTGGTGCTGGGAAGGGCTTGGGGCCCCGCAGTGCTGCTCGGGGTGCAGCCAGGGCAGGGGGTGCATGAGAAGGGCGGCGAGGCAGTGGCTGTGCACAGAGAGCCGCGTAGCGTTGTGTCTGTTGCTAAGGCGCTCGTTTCGGCTATGGAGCAGCATCAGGCTACACAGTGGCTTTCTTGGTGTTTGTCGGGGGGCAGTTACTGCAAAATACTTGATTTATAACAAGACATACTTAATAAGCACCAAACTGAAATAAATACTCGTGAATTACCTGATGGAGTCTGACTGTTCCTTTTGCTGAGTTGTTGCTTTCCATCTCCGGGCTCTGCTCTGCTGGAGGTGAAAGCAGAGGTCTTGGCTGGTGGAAGTGTTGGGCTAAAAGAGGGCAGAGGAGAATCCCATTTCTTCTCTGTTGTGTTCATCCTGTGGTGGAGATAACGTGGCAGTTCAAATGTGATCAGAGCGGTTTTGTGGAGCGTATGCAGTGCACGGCTGCGACATCATTGTGATCTGCTGGCTTTTACGGTGGTGTAGGGAAGCAGTGACATAGAAATAGCAGCGCTCTTGGTGAAGTCTGGGTGAGCCAATGTGTTTGAAAAAATATGTGGGAAATCGCTAGTTGGAGGGATCTCCGCTTTTCAAGAATAAAACAACTCATTTAGAGTATTTCTGGAATTATGAAAATAAGAGTGTGCTCACCCTTCCCCAGAGATCAGGCACTGGTGGCAAAGGAATGACTAATGTCCTGCTTCTGTGTCACAGCATGGCGTTTCTCTGACACCTTGTGAGCGTCAACACTTTGTTCGGCCCCTTTGATTCACAGCGGTTTTGCTTTATACAGGAAGAGTCTGCGGCGCTTGTCAAAATGAGAAAGTGACTGTCATCACCTGGCGTGGTGTTCCCGTCACCAGAACCTGCTGGAGCCGGAGCTCAGCCCAGCTGGAGCCAGAGGAGGAAGAGGAGAAGCACAGCCTGATCAGGTACTGAGCTGGGAGTGGGAAAAGCTGTCTGCTGGCCGGAAGGGAAGTTGGAGACGATCATTAATTATGTAATTACAGTGCTGTTCCTTAAAAAGGCTTGCTAATATGTGGTACGGTGGTGGCCCAGCAATGACAGCTACGTCATCTGCGTGCCTGGCATGGTGCACGTTATGTGCTTGAGTTCTGAAATGGATCCGAGGTAAACGAACAAAAGCACCTTTCCCTTTTCTGGGTGTTTGATTTATGCATCTAACGTGCAGTACAGCTCAGTACGTGTTTGCCAGTACCTGCATCCAGGCTCCGTATGAGTTGGAAGGAGTGGAATAGGAATACTCTTGCGTGTTTGAATGTGGAAGAGCAGTTTGATGTCTTGAGGACAGAGTTTCATTCTTTGCTGTAACAGGGAGACACAAGTGCCAGCTTTTAAGGAGCACCGTGTTATTTAGCAACCCCTGCAGCTGGTGGGCTTCAAGACAAAAACAATTGTCAGGTTGCTGACTGTGTTTTTATTTGCTGAGATTCCCATAACTGTTCCTGGAAAATGATATTTATTCTTGCATTTGCATCTTTCGAGTTGTCATACTTAAGAAGACTTAGCATCGTGTTGTATGAGGATGGGCAAAGGAGTTCAAGGTTTTGGTTCGTTGTATTTGATTTATTATATTTTCCTTACATAACTGTACTTCTTGTGGAACTCCTGTTCCAAGGACCGTGTTCTGAAGAGACTCGGCATATTTTTATGCGCATTTAGAGATTCCTTAAGAGCAGGGCTACTAGTCACCTGTGCTTTTAAAGTGCTTGGGATGGCAGTGGACTGCGATTCACTTCTCAAGGGGAGCATTCTTTGAAGAGGCACAGTGATTGTCACCTCGAGTGGTGCTTTCTCTCCAGAAATACCAGCGTCCGTCAGAATTTATTAGTCACATTTAGATGTTATTTTGAGTGTATTGACCCAGGTGGAAACAGTGGAGTTTTGCCTAGACGGTTTTTTAAGTAAATTATTCTTAATGTAATTTCCAGCTCTGCCTGATTCTATCTTTCCTTGTGTGGTTGAAAGAGGGAAGTCCTCTAGTGTTCATTGGGAATCTGTCACTTTTTTGTTTTGGGAAATAAGAATCAGCGTTTATTTGATTCAACAGCCAGCTTCCTGCTTCCCAAGGAAGAGATAGTGGCTCATTCCCTGCAAACATCCCTCCTGTGGAGAGTCTTTGTTGGGGAGCCAGAGGAGAGCTAGCACCCACTAGTAAAATCGCTGCATAGCAGGATGAAGAGGGATTACTGAAGCATAACTAGGAAACTCATGGCTGCGTGGAAGACCTTATGTGCTCCGCAGACAAGCTGACCTAAATTCTGCAGCCAGGCCTTACTGGTTTCTGCGTTGATGTGATGTGGCAGGCTGGATAACCTGCAGCAGATCGGGGTTTAATGGAAGAGAGGCAGAGATTTCTGTTTGAGTAGAAACACAGGCAGGGCTGTCTTTATAACTGAACCAAATTGCTCTTAAATGCTTTTGTTGTTTTCTAAACCTACACTTCTGTATTCTTAATATTGAGTATTTTTCACCTAGCCGGGATGAGTCTGCGTTATAAGGATGCTCATTAGGAAGCGTGGAGAAGTTGTTTACTCCTGGATAGGGAAATACATGGATGGTTTTACCTGTAAGAGGCTTTGACAGATGGTTTGGAGTTGTGAGATGGGCTTAGCAAAGAAATGGTGATCACGTGTCTTACTAGTAGTGAAGCAGTTAACCCAGCTGACCCTTAATCATCTCTTGGGGGAAATGGGATTAGTATCTACCTGACATAAATGGAAAGGCTTGCGCTTATGCTTTAAGGCAGTCTGTATTTTTTATCATGATTATACATTTCACACAAGGCCAAAACAGAAATCCAAATAGGAAACAAAATGCCATGCCTGTCAAAGTCGAGTTGGTCAGCCTGACCTGTGTGCACAATTGTGCTGCTGTTGCTTCTTGTAGGAGGGCTGTGACTTTGCAGTTTAGTTTCTGCTGGCACAAGCTCGATGTGATGGCAGTTACTGCTTCCTCCCTTTTTCTGTAGACATAAGCCAGGCTGATGCAATGCTTGCCTTTGCCTTCACGCCTCCTGCATGCGCGCTTTTGCTCCCCGGTCTCACCATTTCCTCCTGAGGTGCCCCTCCAGCTGTGAGAGGGATGTTTCTGCTGGTGCTGTTTAAACTGGGTGCTATGAAAGAAGCAGCTTATGCAGACAGAAGAATTTCAGCCACTAGCAGGACTCTGCAGTACGGTTTTTGCTGGTACAGTTGGGAAGGAAGAGAAAATAATAGAGCTCAGTCAGCAAAATGTAGAAGTATGGCTCAGGGCTTTCCTGTGCGAGTGTTCTGAGCTGGTTGCTGGGCTGGAATGCGTGTGTATAGATCATATATTAGCATCTGAAAACCTCTTCTGTGGGAGCATAGGCTCTAAGCTCCTCTGATTATTTTTTTTAGAGGGATTTCTGCAGCTGCAGAACCCTGAAACACCAGGGGAAATAGTGATATCCTCAAACATAGGTGGTTTGTTTTAGATCATGTTGCAGTGATGTGCCTCTGATTTGATTTAACAACTGTTTGTTTGCTCTAGGCACATAATAAGCAGCAGCTCTGCCCTTCTGGAAGCGGGAATGAAAGGCTCCAAGAAAGGGTGGATTTGCTTGCTTGGTTGGTCTCGTTTGTGTCCTGCTTTGCTGGCATTTTGGCATGTAGCTCCTCTGTGCGGTGGAAGGCAGTGTTCGCTCTCCGGAGGTAGGCAAGCCGATGGATTTACTTACTATGCATCAACTCCGAGTTAATTACAAAAATGTATCTATGCCAAAGCTAATGTTGGGAGCTAACGTGTCCGCCCGCTCTGATCTGCTCGCGGAGTGAGTGCCAAGCGGTAGCTGGTGCCAGCGGTCCTTTGTGTTCGATGTGTGTGAGCTGGTGGCAGACGCAGAGGGTGAGACGGGGAGGAGCTCGCTGGGGAAAAGCAAATCAACGAAGACAAAATCAATTTTTGACAAAATCAAAGTTGATTTTTGACAAGGGCTGCCAGAGGGCAGACCAGAGATGGATGTCCTGAATGGCCGAGAGTTTCAAAGCATCCCTCAGCCTCTGGGAGACAATGTGCTGGTTCCAGACGTGTGACAAATGACAGCCTTCCCTGGATACTTGCCTACGGATCAAGTCCTAAGTTAGTACTGAGGTCTGCTCCAGCCACGCTGCAGCGGCTCCCTGCAGGTTCTCCTGCTCGCATATCGAGTTCTGTGGATGTTGTTTTGGCTGTGCTTGGCAGCGAGGGCAGAGGGAGGGCAGGGCTGCTCCCGCACCCACACAAGGGACCTGCTGTGTGCCTGAGGGGAGAGGGACTGTCACCAGCCGAGGAAGCACCACGGTGTGGCGAGGAGATGGGAGAGCAAGGGCTGTTTCCACTGGTGCCAGGCCAGACAGTATTCCAGAAGCATTTGTCCAATGCCCTCAGACACACGGTGTAAATGTTGGGGTTGTCCTGTGCGGGGACAGGAGTGGGACTCGATGATCCTTGCGGGTCCCTTCCAACTCAAGGCATTCTGTGATTCTGTGTGTGTGTTTCAGTACCAGAAGCACTAGTTGGATGTTTATTAATGGACAAATTAATTGAATTTATTTAAATTCCCTCCAGATAAACGGCATTTTGCTTGCAGCAGTGCTGTTGCCGAGGCTGCCTCAAGGCAGAAGGAAGTTTTTTCCTTGGATGTAGATAGAGATGTCAATGTGACTGCTGCTTTGTGATGAAAAGGACTCCGTATGCCTTGCTCCAGCGTTACCGTTTTCATGTCAGGTTATCTGTTCTTTCTGCCTGTCCTTCCTGCGGCACTTTTAATGTTAACAGTAGATACGGAAAGTAGAAAATAGCACTTCTTTATTTTTTTCACTGTTTTTGTTCCCATATATATTTGCCTGGGTGGGAGATTTGTCCATTACTGGTAGCCAAAGTCCATCCCCGTAGGCACGTGTCTGCTTCCAGCCAGCCGGTCGTCCTGCGAGCCTGAACCCATTCCGGCTGCCAGCAGTGAAGCCCAAGGCAGCATGGGGTGAGGAAGGAGACTGCACTCGTGGATGTTTGTCAGCAAACTCACTGCAGCAGAGAGAAATCTGAGCGGGGTCAGAAGCAGCAGTGCTTTCTTTAAACCTTCAGTGTCATGTTGCGTGGCATGTTTCCTTGTGGATAGACCTGTTTCCTACTGGATGCGTACCAAGTTCAATAAGACTACATTAATCTTAGCCCTGTGTTTTGACACAATATGATGTTGTTTTGAAATATTTCCCTGCTTTCGGTTCTCAACTGGAGTCTCAGGACGTGCTCTTTGGGTAGGTAGGATGAGATTCTTCACAGGTGGTCGCTCCCTCAAGCTTCATTCCTTGTCTTTGGTAGGTGATGCTCTCATGAATTAGGGAGCACCATCTCAGTGTGGCTGTTCTCTTGTTCCCCTAGAGGCTGGCTCTGAACGCTGGAGCACCAAATCAGCATCAGAGGGGTAAGGTATGCCCATCCTTGTCCATACCTGATTGAGTTTCGTAGGGAAGTGAAACACTTCCAACAGTTGAGAAACCCTAGAAAGAACTGGACTGGAATGATGAAAAGTTGGCCTCTCCAATACCTGGTTTTCCTTCTGTAGATGGGCCTGACCTGTTGTCTATTAATTCTGTATTTGCGCCTCTTGATGGTGAAAAGGAGATACTGTAAGAAATGAAAGCTGATCATACCCTGGGCTGCATCCAGGGTAGTGGAGACCGGCAGGGCGTTCTGCCCCTCTACACTGCTCTAGCGAAATCCCACCTGGAGTCCCGCATCCAGTTCTGGAGTCCTCAGCACAGGAAGGACATGGAGCTATTGAGGTGAGTTCAGAGGGGGCCACGGAGATGATCCGAGGGCTGGAGCAGCTCTGCTCTGAGGACAGGCTGAGAGAGCTGGGGTTGTTCAGCCAAGAGAAGAGAACGCTGCAGGGAGACCTTAGAGCAGCTTCCAGTGCTGAAAGGGGCTCCAGGAAAGCTGGGGAGGGGCTCTTTATCAGGGAGGGCAGGGAGAGGATGAGGGGGAACGGTTTTCAGCTGGAAGAGGGGAGATTGAGATGAGATCTTAGGAAGAAATGTTTTGCTGTGAGGGGGGCCCTGGCCCAGGTTGTCCAGAGAAGCTGCCACTGCCCCATCCCTGGAGGAGTTCCAGGCCAGGTTGGATGGGGCTCGGAGCCCCTGATCCAGTGGGAGATGGCCTTCGAACTGGATAGGCTTTGAGGTTCCTTCCAACCCAAAGCATTCTGTGACTCTATGAGCCATTCTGAATTGGTGACATTACTGCCTGGTGCCTCAGTCTGTAAAGATAGGGGGAGAGGGAGAGATTTGCAAGGGAAAAAAACGAACAAACAGCTCTTTGTTGACCAATTATTTTAGTGCTGCTGTGGTTTAGCTGTAATATTGTGTTATTCTGTCCACAGCTTTTTATGGGCCTGTTTTAGGAAAATTTTAAATTGAAATAAATAATACATTTCTCTAGTTTTGTTTGCATGCAATTATAACATTCCACTGCCTCCGGTGATTGGATATATAAAATCCTGGCCTTGGTTGCAGAGCAGGAAACCCCAAACTTTCCAGTTATCAACTTTGCATTTCATGAAGCAGCTGTGGAAAAGTTTTCGGTGTGTAATTAGAATTGATTTGATCAATAAGGCATTGGTCTCTCTCCCATTCCCTTATGTTCTGCGGCAGCTGGGCAGAGAAGTGATGTGATTTTTCTGCACATAAACTGAATCTGCTGCCTTTTGAAGTAAAATGCTTTCCCAGGCAGGCAATGATTTTTATGGGCGATTCTTGAGGTTAAGTAGAACCCTGCCTAGGGTTTTTTTCAGTCTTTTCTACAGAGGAAGCAGAGTGGTTTGGGGCTTTGGAGGCAGAGCTCAAGCGCCACCCCCTCAGACCCCACGCCCCAGATTGCTGCTTGCCCCACAGCTCTGCTCTGGGGTGCGTCCATAGTTTGCACCTGGATCTGGCAGCCCCACAAGACATCCCTGTGGCGTGGGGGAGATGAAGAGGGCTGTGGAAATGGGAGTGTTGCACAGGATTTTCTTTAGACGCCAGAAGCCATGGGCTGTGGTAGAGCTGCACAGTCCCATGTCAAGTCACCACCTTCTGGTTGATGAGTAACGGCTGTTTTTCCCAAGTCTGGGTACTCCCTAGTCCCTGGGCAGCAGCTGATTGGAGGTAACTTGTTGTCAACATCCACAGCATTGGCATTGTTTCTTTTCCAGCTGAGGGAATGGGATGGGGAGCTGCAGGGAAGCTCTGCAGGATATATCAGAGTTTTTGGGAAGGCAGAGGTGGGTGCAGGAAGATGTCGGAAGGGACAGCAGCGTGGAGCAAAATGCATGGCTAATGGCATGGGAACGTGTCAGTCCCCTTCTCCTCAAGATTGTGCCGTCCTGGTATGTGTGTTTAGACTGAGACAACCAGGGATACTCGCTGTCGGGTTGGTAAAACAATCAGATTGCCAAGATCTCCATTGTCTTGTTAAGCATCATTTCAGTTTTGTGGTGTATTTGTCCATCTTCACTGCAGCTAATTTCAGATAAGGCAAACCGTGGGTTTTAGCACCCTACCTGTCGGTTCACTCCCTACAGCTTATGCAAATTTTAGTGTTTGCTTTGGTTTTCATAGAATCATAGAATCGCTTGGTGGTAAAAGACCTTTGAGACCATCAAGTCCAACTGTACCTGTCTACCACTAAACCAGATCTCTGAGCACCTCATCTACGTGTCTTTCAAACCCCTCCAGGGATGGTGACTCCACCACCTCCCTGGGCAGCATTCCAGTGCCTGAGAAACCTTTCAGTGAAGAAATTTTTCCTGATGTCCAGTCTGAACGTGCCCTGGTGCAACTTGAGGCCGTTTCCTCTCATCCTGTCACCTGGCACTTGGGAGAAAAGCCCAGCGCCCACCTCTCTACAACCTTCTTTCAGGGAGTTGTAGAGAGTGATGAGGTGTCCCCTCAGCCTCCTTTTCTCCAGGCTAAAGAGCTCCAGGTCCCTCATCCACCCCTCATAACCCTTGTTCTCCAGACCCTTCCGCAGCTCTGTTCCATTCTCTGGACATGCTCCAGCCCCTCAATGTCCTTCTTGTACTGAGGGGCCCAAAACTGAACCCAGGATTCGAGGTGTGGCCTCTCCAGCTCTTGAGTGCAGAGGCACAATCTCATCCCTGGTCCTTCTGGCCACTGTGTTTCTGGTACAAGCCAAGATGCCATTGGCCTTCTTGGCCCCTTGGGCACACTTGCAGCCCTGCTCTGTCTCGGCCAGGGTTCAGCCTGAAGGCAACAACTGGGAAACTTTCTTGCACTAGAAGTATTGTAGGGGATGGGGAGGTGAGAATCGAATCTCTTGTCCATAAACATTTACCAAAGCTTATTTCGACAGCTCTGCCTGTCTTTGCTACAATAGCTGGAGCTTTGGCAACCTAAAAAGCCCCAGACCTGCTTTGTTTTGACACTTAGCTGGATCCTTATATCCGATATCCTAAACAAGGGGTAGAGTTACTTCTGTTTTCCTTGTGTGTTGGGTAGCATTTACGTACATCGCTGGCAGAACCTGGGTCTGTTTTTTGCGGTGTCATTGAGTTTCTTTTGCGTGTGTGGGTTGCTGACATAGCTGTGTCGGTGGGAAGACAAACCCTTGAAATAGAAGAAGATGATGAGGCAAGGGCTGTCAGGTATTACGCGTGGATTCTGTACTTGGCGTGCCAGGTCCCTGACCTACTTGAGGCCTCCAGGTACTTCTGCAGTGATGAACTGCAGTGTCTGGCAGAGGGATTCAGCGTGCAAGGGCAACACCTGAAAAAACAGGCTTTCAGCCTTTCCCTGAAATAAGGCAGTTCCAAGGTTTCTGTTCTTTTGGGAGCAGGGTGCTTCCGTTCAATGTGTGCAGGCGTAACAGCTCGTGGCCAGCTCCTTGCTTTGATAACTGTCAGCAAAGTGATATCAGCCCTAGAATGCCAGGTCGGAAGGGACCTCAGGGATCATCTGGTCCAACCTTTTAGATGATGGATACCTTAAATGTGTCCAGTGCAGATGAGTCCACTCCTTCCCTGGGGAGATTATTCTAGTGTTTCACTGTTCTCATGGGGAACAATTTTCTTCTGGAATCCAATCGGAATCTCCCCAGGAACAACTGATCCCCATTCCCCCTTGTCTTTTCCACATGACT
Organism: Cuculus canorus; assembly: GCF_017976375.1. Lineage (NCBI taxonomy): Eukaryota > Metazoa > Chordata > Aves > Cuculiformes > Cuculidae > Cuculus > Cuculus canorus. The sequence continues at coordinate 33,594,684 of NC_071408.1, forward strand.
CCTTGTAAAAAGGGAGTCTCCATCCTTTGGGCAGACACCCTTTATGTACTGGTACATGGTGAAAGGTCTCCCCTAAGCCTTTTCCTCTCAGGCTGAGAGAAGCGGGTTTGTTCAGCCTTTACTTCTTATGGAAGATTTCCTGGTCCTCTGACCATCTTAGTGACCCTTCTCGGGGCCCTCTCCAGCCTGTCTGTGTGTTTTTTGTATAGCAGGGAACAAAACCAGACACAGCACTCCAGATGTGGCCTGACAAGCAGTGAGTAGAGTGGGATGATGACTTCTTTGTCTCTGGTGATGATGCTCTTCTTGATGCACTCCAGCATCCTGTTGGCCTTCTTCGCTACTGCAGCACACTGTTCACTCGCGTTGGGTCTGTTGGCCACCAAGACCCCCAGGACCTTCTCCACGGAGCTGCTCTCCAGCCAGGTGGAACCCAGTCTGAGCTACACTGACTCTACTGATAGAGTTGACGTATTTGCCCTGCTTTTTTTCCTGCACGTGTGCCGCAGTAATTCTTCGGGTATATGTATATTTTATTTCTGAAATAATCAATACACCAGTCAGCGATAACATCTGAAAACAATAAAAACCAGCAGAAGAGCAGAAAGGCCCCAGATAGTCCCTGCACAACAACAAGATGAGCTGTACCGTGGTCAAGGAGAGCTGCTTGCAGCCAAGGGCGCTTGCAAAGGGGGAGGCAGGTTATGAAAACCCAGCAGCTAACTTTGATTTTTGAATGAGGACAAATGTAGTTGTGTTCTCCAAATAAATGCTGAGAGTAGTCACGTTACTTAGTGTTCTGTATAATATTAAACGTCTGTTTCACAGCTTATCACAAAAGGCCTTGGAGCTTATTCTTGGCTTTCTGGGCAGTGATCACAGATGATGGAACTGGGCAGGCTAAAGGTCACGGTGTTTTAGAAGGAGATTCTTTTAAAAACAACTCCATGACCTTTCAGAGTTGGAGGTATCCCCAAGATAAGCGGTTTGATTGATCTGAGGCAAAGGATATGAGTCTTTCTTGCTTATTAAATGCACCAAACGTGGTTACATGTGCACAGGGTTAAAAGGCTGTGTGGGTCAGTACTGGCTGAAAATGTTTTCTGGGGGTTTGAATGGGTTTAACAGCATTACTGGTGTTTCTTGACACCTTTTTTGGAATATCCTCTCCCATATTAAAAGTGTTTTTAGGGGATGGACTTGTTTTCGTTCTGTACACCCGGAGGGCACACAAGGAATGTGCATCTTGTTTGCAGAGCAGTCACAGACCAGTCCTCAGGAGCTGACTCACTGCTGTTTTGTAAGCGGGATTTGCCTTCCTTTCATGTGGTTTTGCATTTTTCCATTCCCTAGTCCCTGGTAATTTAGATCTTAAGTGCTGTGGTGTCAGAAAGCCTGCTTCCTGGAGTGGGAGCTTATCCCGTACTGAGCCTGAGTTGATAGCAGCAAACACCATCTTTTATTGTTGCCTTTCTTTCTAGCTGGGTCGTCATCACGTTATGATGTAAAGGCACTTTCCCTGCAGCTGTCTACCTGGGTCATTAGTAAATGATCATTAATCGTTTGGAGGATATTGTGTTTAGTCTGTTATTGTAATGTCTGACTTGGATTTTTCCTATACAATATTTGAGACTTTTCTGAGTTTCCAATTAATTTCCTTCTTCCACTCGCTATTGCGATGCCATGGTGGGGTGGGATGAGAAAACTGGGCTGCTGGCAAGGATTGGAGGGGAGGCTGTGGCTCCGCGTGACCCGAGCGTTCAAGTTAGAATTTCTGGTTCGTAGCACACCTTGAATTACAACACTGGATTCCACTGTTGACTTTCAGATCACTTGACCTGCTCTCACATCTTAGTAACACATTATTCACGGCAGGGCAGGTATTTCCCTGTGATTGATAGGAACTTTTTATTACTTCGTTTTAGTTGGAATGATTAATTTATTTTCTTCTTTTCACTGACAGCTTAGGAGGAGCTCAGGTGCCAGAAATCTTCTGCATTGTCGTCGCTTTTCTTTTCTAACTAAAAGCTTTCCTGAAGAGAACTGTGCACCCACGTGTAAATCAAACTCTGCCGAGAGCTCTGCCACCTGTATTTTCTTACAGCCTTGCTGGGTTAAGGTTGGAAGGTCTGATTGTTTTAATTGGTGTTTTTGTGTGGCTGGAAAACTGACAAGTCTGATGAATTTCATGTTCTTTCTGCGTGATTAAATTCAAGGGCAGCAGTGTGGGCTGCTACTACTCCCGGGAAAACCAGATGGAAGAGAGTAGGGCAGAGAGAGCCCAGCAGGGATGTTTTTCCTGGTCCTTCTGTTCCACTGTAGCTCCAAGGCAGAACAGAGTAAAGGAAAAATGGAAACCGTTCTCCTGGAAAAAGGGTGGAGTGATCTTGCTTTTCCAGGAGATTGAGGAGAGAGGAGAAAGAAACAATAGGAAGCTGTTCGTTTCCTGGGTGGAGTTTCACATTTGACACTGATAAGCGGGAGGATGGTATGAAGGCGTCGGGCTGGTAGAGAGGCTGCACCTTCCCTGGGCGCTGCTGGACTTCAGTCTGGGTGTTCCTGCAGGAAACTCCACCCTCTCCTTCTCTCTCTGGTACGTTGTCGTCCTGTTACCGCTGGCAAAAAGCTGCCTGTGTGGGAGATATGCAAATGTGTTGTAATGTTCCGATATAATTTTAGCGCAGAAAAAGAGCAAGCTATCGCCAACCGAGCTCCAGTCTTGCAGCTTCGTTTATTTAATAGAGCCGTTAACTTGGAAAACAGGCTTACATGGACGTGGGATGTAGGATCAAGTTCTTTTGTAAGCTTAAAAAGCGGCTGCTATCAAGCCATGCTTCCATAAAACTAAATTCCTTTCCAGTAGGAACTGTCTGTGTGAGTGTTAAGAGAATTGGATCATTTAATGGCATGATTAGGAGGATCTCTGATGTGAATTCACTCTCTGCTCACAGTGAACACTGTCACTGGAACAAAACTGGCTTTCCTATGAATAACTGAGGTGGACTTCTCCCAGTGTGAAAATTCTAAATACTGTTTTGCCATATGGTTTTATTGTAGTGATTTTCTTTTCGGGTTCAGTGAGAATGTTATCTTTTCATGGGAGAGAGGAATGAACCTGCTAAAATCCTTTCTCATCCGCAGGGTTAAGTATTGCACTCGGGAGGGTAATGTTCCAGTGGAATTGCAGCCTTCTCATAACAGTTTAGACTTTGGTAAAGAAAGTGGATGAGTCATTGCAGGGGTTTGATGGCTGAAAAGATTGATTAATAATTAATTTAAAACCAAGAAGCCCTTTCCTCTGTGTCCGAGCTTTCAGCCATTCAAAAGATCATCAGATTCCCACATGTAGTTTAGCATTTGAGTACTGTGGACGTGTTTGTTTTGATGTAGTTCCCTGAACTGCAAATGTTGCTTGTTCTTTGCTTTTGCTTACAGGTTATTTATAGAAATATAAATGTCAAGTTTTGTTCGAGCGTTTTGATGAGTTTACAGCACTTTGAGAAAGCCAAAATGTTCCCATTAGTTTGGTGCGTTAGGGTTAATTAAACTTGTGTTTGAGTTGCACTGCTGTGTCTATATATATAACAGGTGAAGGTATTCCAGTTTTTCAGTGTTTGTGTGCTCTTGTGCACGGGTTCATTTGCTTTTCCTCGATAGGTGTTTGTCTCAAGGGCTTTTATTTCTATAGGTTGTGTTTGAGCTGGGTGTCCAACAGGAAACCCAAGGTCCACGGTGCCTTCTTGCCCTTACACTGGGATAGTTCAGCCTGGAGAAGAGGAGGCTCCAAGGAGACCTTAGAGCAGCTTCCAGTATGGAAAGGGGCTTCAGGAAAGCTGGGGAGTGACTCTGGATCAGGGAGTGCAGGGACAGGATGAGGAGAACAGTTTTCAGCCACAAGAGGGGAGATTGAGATGAGATTTTTAGGAAGAAATGTTCTCCTGTTCAGGTGGGGAGGCCCTGGCCCAGGGTGCCCAGAGCAGTGGTGGCTGCCCCATCCCTGGAGGGGTCCCAGGCCAGGTTGGATGGGGCTTGGAGGCCCTGATCCAGTGGGAGGTGTCCCTGCCCATGGCAGGGGGTGGGACTGGATGGGCTTTGAAGACCCTTCCCACCCAACCATTCTGTGATGGTGAACGTGGAGAATGCTGCGGGCTGCAGCGTGACCCTGAAGAGTTGGCTCAAAACTGGACTTCAGAATTCAGTTAAATTAACATAAATAATCTCCATTTGAGGAGGTTTTCAGCTGCAGCAGGCCTGAGACAGGGGGGTCAGTCAAATCCAAAGGCATAGAAGCTTCAGCAACCTTTTGAAATCCTTGATACCCCCGAGTGCTCCTGTTCAGGGCAGACCTTTGATACCGTGTAGGTCTTGTGGCTCTGGTCCTAGAAGAGGTGATAAACTGAGGTTTGGCTTTTTATTAGTTAAAACCATGCTATGTGCAGCCCTGGGTATTTTGGGTACTGAATCTTGGCTATTTAGTGAGTGGTGAATGTAGGTCGAGGCGTTTGTTTGCTGACAGGGTACAAAAAGCCACTCTCCAACCTTTCCTTCATTTTTATTTATTTATAAGCTTGAAAGGTGAATGAAAATGTGTAACCATTTTAACTTGAGCTGTTATCACCATTCATAATTTAAACCTGAATTGCTCTGCATTTTCAGTTCCCCGGTCCCTATGGTCATTAAATCCTGAGTTATGGCTGGGCTGTAGTCTTCTGATCAGGCTCCTCTGAAAAGCAGGTGGCTGTCAGATATTTAGCCCCGAGATGTAGCTACAGCCTTGTGGTGCCGGTGTTTGTGACATTGTGTTTTCTCAGACACGCTGAGTGCAGCAGCTGAACCTTGGCACTTCTCAAGGCTTTAGTCTGTGAAGAGTTGTCTGGATTTCCCAGCTCGCAGATAGCGATGCTCTCTGGCCTGCTTTAACCGTGAACTTAACTGTACCTTAGTCAGAAGCTAAGATTTAGTTGCAGTGCTGTATTAATTCTTTATAATGGCTGTAGTGTGGCGCAGGGTTACCGTAAGTAGGGGGTTTGAAGTGGAAAGAGAGCACGCAGGGCTGCTCTGCAAGGGTAGCATCGGAGTTAGGCTCCAGTTAGTTTGGTAAAATGTAATAAAACAACCATTTTACCTTGGCACAAAATATAGAAGGTGAAGACCTTTTTTTTTTTTTGCTTTAGTTAGTGTTAAAAGGGTTGAAAGTGGGAAATGTGGGGATAATGAAGAATTTTATTTTAATATTTTAATTTATTTAATGATTTTAGCTGCAGGGAAGGATATGCAATTTTATTTACAAAGTCAGACCTCTTGAATGCTTGTTTTACTGCAGTCAAACCTCCCTGGGTAAATGTCACGTGCAGGATCAAGTGGGTGTTCACCTGCTGGGTTAGAGGAGGACAGGAAAGCAGTTTGCTCTAGAGGGGTGCTGGAAAAAGTGGATGATTTCATGGCTTCAGGTAGATAAAACTTGCTCTGGTGGCAGTACGGGCAGCAGAATGTGACAAGAAGGGGGAGGGGAGAAGGATATGTGTGGCTCGGGTGATACTTTGCATCCTGGAAGGAAGAAGCAGGGTCTGGAATTCGTCTGACATTTCTGAAAATGCGAAGGGAGCCAAAGGAAGCTGTTGGGTGTTGGGGCAGGACTGATGTGCTCCAGGTTATAGAGAAGCTGTGGACAGAAAGACAGCAAGAAATCCCCAGGCTCCATTATAACTTAAGAGGCAAAAGACTGTGCATCTGCAGTGGTCAGGAGGAGGTGTCCCGAGGCACCCTGGCGGCTCTGGGTGCCGGTGTTTGAGCCCAGCAGTGCAGCTGTACTCGGTTCACACCTCCGGAGCTGCTCTGCTCTGGATCGCTGCCATTGGAAACCTCCTGCTGCAGAGAAAGTCCTACACGGGAGTAGTTGCAGTTTGCTTTTCCTGTGGGATCAGTGCAGAACCCATGGACGGATGAGATAGGGGTCAGAGATGACCTGTGCTTCCTCCAGAGCTTCATTTTTCCTTCTCACAGGCTGGCCTGTGGAGAGAGGTTTGTGAGCTGAGCAATGGTGCCGTAAGGGGATTCCTCGGCAGAGCGGGTGGATCTGATACCGAGAAGGACTTCTTGTATCAGATCTGGCTGTTGGAACTCGCCTCAAGGAGCAGAGCTCCCCAGGGCAGCCTCCCACGCTTGGTCCGGAGCCTGCAAGGCGAGACTTAACGTACCCAGAGTGTGTGGCTAGGGATGGTTTTACATTAAACTGCGGTAACTGCTGTAAAAACGCACCTCCTGCTGCTGAACGGTGAGACCTGAGATCGGGTTAGTTATTTTTTTAAGCTGAACTGGAAATAATCCGTACAGGTTTTCAGGCTTGGCCACAAGAACATGATTTGTCACGCGGTGTTACATCAGCTGAGAGAACTCCTCAGACAGTAAGCCCTGGATTTTCTGCACTTGCCTCTCTGCAAGCCTTGTCACAGCTCTTCCATCACGCAGACTGACTTCTCTTGTGTGTTTGGGTTATGAGGGTAACAAAGCCTATGAAACATGGCTGTCCATGAAAAATAATACTCTAATATGCTTTCAGCTTTTCTAATGGGATCATTTTTCACATGTACATTTGCATTAATGGCTGTTGGCTTCCAGCTGATAAATGCGGTGCCCTGTGAAAATACCAGGTTATTCGGACTGGCTGGGTTCCTGTGGCGCCCTCGGTGCTGCAGCTTTCACTGGCTCGCTGCGCCTCTGCTTGTGTGCACAGCAGAGTTGTTTACATGTTAGGAATACGCTAGAGGCAAGGAGAAAAGAACAGCTTTAATGTGCTGCAGCCTCGATGCTCTGTGGGGGAGGCCTCGGAATTGTTCCTAACAGGATCAAATGTCGATCAGTGTGGCAGGAAGAATAAAGTTACTGTTCATGAGAAAACCGAAGAACAGTATATCTCATGCTTTCCAGCCATCTTAAAGCCATCTATTTTTGATCCTGTCCAGGAAAATGTCCCTCTCCCGTGGTTCTTTTGAGCCCTAAACAGTATTAGTGGTGCCTGGTGGAAGCATCAGTCTGGAGCGCTCCTCTGGGCTGTCTTCAGTAAGGAAACGAGTGAGATGCCAGCGTCTTTCAGCTCCTCCTTGAAAAACCTGGTGATCAGATTAGCGAGGGTGCTGCTTGGAACATCGTGGCTACTGTTAAATTCGGTTTAAAGGCAGATCCGGGCATTTACTGGCTCCGTAAAGTCAGAAAACAGTTACTCTGACATTAAGCCATGGCTTCTCCCTTATTACAAGGTATAAAATCTGGAAGGAGAGGACAGAGGCAGAGGAAACGGCTAGAGAGGAGTGGAGAAGAAAACAGCTGAAAACCACCTCCTCTCCCTCCAGAGCTATTTTTTGTCAGTGACAGCGAACTGTGGGATGAGCAAAGCTGATCTGTATCTGCATCAGGCCGTGGCGCTGATCGGAAAACGTATCCCCAGGAAAAAACAAGGAGAACCAGCCTAGCTGCGCGGGAGGGAGCAGCCAAAGTCAAGGCACCTCTGCTGGATCTTTCCTGTCTGCATTGCGTTGCGTTCAGGTGATGCTCGGAGTCTCACAACACGGGGCTGCCGCGTTTGTGTTAGCAGACGGGGGAGCGGGCTGGGGTTTGGGGAAGAGCAGCGGGGGCTGCAGCCTGCGGAGAAAGAGTAGAGACAGGGAGGGAGTGGAGAGGAGACTTGGAAAAGCGTGCCGGAATAAGAGGCTTTTTAAACTAAGGCCAGGTGCTCGTTGGAAATGCTGCTCTAAAACAAACCTGGCAAATACACAGTCATGAATTTACTTACCAGAATTCAAGCTTTTCTAATTGTGTGGTTTCTTGTATTCTTCTTGGGCTGGTTTGGTGTTGAACCAGCATCCCCATGTGTTGTGTTGTCTGGGCTTTCCTCCCGAGGGAGGTATTTTAGACACTTACTCCCGAGTAAATCCTGCGTGTGATTCTGGAGCTAAGGGCTTGTCTTCACATGCCGTTGAGAAATTATTGGAGTCAGCTGGAGGTGGGAATTCGGAGTGAATTGCTTCGACCGCCCTACATCTGTGAGGCAGGGTAGTTGAGAGCCTCTCCAGTTCTGGAAAACGGCATCTGAAGAGACTCTCAAGCCGTTTAATCAATCGATTTTTTTTAATTTGTATGGCTTTTGTGTCTTAAGAAGTAATCCAAAGCGCACACAAAGCCTCAAAGTGGATTACATTATAGAAAGGCTGTTCTTAAGGATTTGGGAGGGTTTATGTTTATGCAGATATATTGCTAGTTGGGAGTAGCGCTTCTATTTTACAGCTCTTTCATCTGAATTTAATGTTCAAGCAACTCCTTCAGACTCTGCTAACCTTAAGCAGAGTTCACATTCCTCTCATAATTTCTTTAGTCTCTGCAATAGACCTTTGAGACACAGTTACAGCATCTTAAAGCCGTCACTAACCATGTGATGACTGAGAGCTTCTACAGAAACTTCCAAGTCCACCTATTTAATCTTTTATAGTGAATGGAATGCGCTTAGGTGGGCAGAGCTGCTGGTTTCTTGTGGGAATTTCTAAGCTGGAGGAGGAGGGTGAAGGAAGATAAAAAGGAACACGAGCCCTCCGAGCAAATCTTGGCCTTCCAGCCCAAACTGAGATTCTGCCTATCCCGTAAAAAGCTTTGTTAGATTTGTGTGTGAATCGGAGAACTTGGCCAAAATCTGTTCAGTAGAAAAAGGCTGAGCGTCTTAGTATCCGAGGCCTTTGGCAACTTGCGTAGTTGTGTTTAGCTTGAGCCCGAGGTGCGCAAGAGTGGACGAGGGAAGGGTGGGTGACCCATTGAACCGTATTCCTGATCGCTTGATGCTGGTCCTCATCAGAATATTAGACAAGTTAACGCAATGTCCAATTGATACAACACTGGACTGATATCAGTCTGTATCGCTTACGGGGTTGGGATCAGCCTGTTGAAAATGGGAATGAGGTCAGGAAAGAGTCATTGGAGATGTTGGAAGGCTGGATGGTGTTCAGGTGCCACAAGGAGAGCCTGAGAAGCTCATTCCATTGCTGGATCTGTTGTTTCTGGATAGATAAATGAGGTGACATGATAATTGATGGGAAGCACCCTCTGAGAGAGGGGATGCTGGAGCTTAAAAAGCCTTAACGCAGAACTGATGGCAGGGAGCTGGAATCAGGCAGCTGGAAATAAGGTATGCATTTGTAATGGGGAGGGAGCGTAAGCGCTGGAGCAGATAGACGACAAAGGAAAGTGGTGGATTCCACCCAAAATGTTCCCAGGGCTGAAAGCTCTTCTGGAAGGGTTATGTTAGGCAAACAAGGGTTTGGCTTACAGTTAGGTGTAGTCCTCTAGACTAAATGAAGGAATAACTGGTTGTAGTGGTCTGTGGTGTCCCTTTGGCTTCAGTCATTCGTAGACAGGAGTCTACAAACCTGCAAAACAATGTTCCTCCTGCTGAATAGTGGCCACCAGCTGGCCTCTCTGGTAGAAAGTGTATCTATTGTGTGTGTATTGGTATAGTCATCCAGATGGGCGAGGCATATACACAAACAGAGCCTCAGCCCGAGATGTGTGTTCCTCTGTTATGTATTTTGAGAGCAGCAGAAGGAACTGGAGTCCCCAAGTGGTTACCAAAAGTCTCCTAACCATGCATATGGTTCCTCATGTACTCAAACCAGGAAACACGTGTGCATTTCCACTCTGCTTGCAGTAGAAAGAAATTCCTCCTGCAGGGTGGGTTAGCTTGTCTGTAGTGCTGTCTGAACACTGCTCACCGTCCTCTGGAACTGGTTATTCACAGAATCATAGAATGGTTCACGGAATCATAGAATGGTTTGGGTTGGATGAAATCTTAGAGGTCATTCAGTTCCAATCCCTTCTTGCATATAACCAATCTTGGAATCTTTGTCCTGCTCTTCTCTAGTGAAGTAGTAGCTCAGATCTTTCTGTTTCTCCTCTGGAAGGTACATCTGAAGCAGTGACAAGCGGAATGGAATGGAGTAAGAGCAGTGGGAGGCTCGCAATGAAGCGAGCAATGAATTAATAAGCAACATTTTTGAGGGGGAATTGATGTTGTTTATTTTTTCTCTTTATAGTGGAGAATTAATCTCTGGAACTTGCTGCTGCATGGTACCATTATGGGTAAGAATTAATATGATTCTAGAAAAGATCAGGTGTCTCAGGGAATGAAATTATTTAGTTTCACGTAAGTCTATAACCCTCTTGTTCTAGCGTTTAAAAACATTCTCTGACAGTGGGGTCTAACAGAGTGGGCGATTATTTAATTGTTTACTAGGAAACTTCTTTTGCCGTCACATCTGTTTCTAGCTACTTCAACAACAGGAACTGGTGATTCAGATGTCTGCTTCTAAATTTAATCCGAGAAGGAGTGTAGGGTGGGCTGAAGGAGCACGGAGGGTGTGTGTACACAGGGGAGGTGGTGATAGAGGGAGTACGCACCCTGCACGCTGAAACGTGTCATCGTGCCTCTGTCTGCAGGGCAGACGTGCTGTTCCACAAGCAGAATATACATGGATCAGCGTCAGAAACTGGTGCTGAGCATTCAGCTTTTCACTGATCACATTGGTACAGGATCACAGAATCACAGAATCACAAGGTTGGAAAGGACCCATTGGATCATCGAGTCCAACCATTCCTAACACTCCCTAAACCATGTCCCTAAGCACTTCATCCACCCGTTCCTTAAACACCTCCAGGGAAGGCGACTCGACCACCTCCCTGAGATCCTTTTGTTGTGTTTGAAGTAATTGATCTGCAGAAAAAATGTGAGGTTTTTAGTTGAGCATTGATGTCTTTGGTAGTGGAGAGAGTAATGGAATGGAGCAAGGAGATTTAAAATGTGGAAGGAAGAAGGCCTAGCTGTGTCTTGTCAAGCAGAAGTCTCCGGTGTCCTTTCTTAACTGCCTCCTGGCACTTCCTTTGGAGAAAGCTTCTCTCTGTTCTTCAGTTGAGAATTACAAATGTTTCGATCTTCATTATTTTTCTTTTTGCCTTTTCCTTTTTCTCCCCCCGAGGTTACGTGCAGACACCCCCAGGCACACCCACAGCTTTATTTGTGTGTAACAACCGTGTCTGGTAGCTACTGATGGGCAGAAATTGTTGGTATAGGTACAGAGACTGTGGGGGTTGTTTCGCTGCTGCTTCTCTTTCCTGGTCTCCACACAGTGGGAGCATCAGCTTCTCCGTGTTGGCAGTGCCCACCTTTGTCTGCTCCTGAGATGTCACCTGAAGAGCAGAGAGTTCTTCTGTGTTTGTGTCTACACGGGAACACGTGTACGTGCTCAATGAAAACCAGCCAGCTCCTGGATGTGTTGTGAGACCTTTGCACCTTCCAACAGTCTTGGTGGGAAGAGATCTGCAGAACTGCGGAGAGAGGGAGGGAAGTCTTAAAACAAAAACACAGGAAGAATGGTAGCACAACAAACTTGGGCAAATGCAAAAGATCAAGCATTTTAGCATCTCTGTCCTGTGAGGTGGGAATGGTTATTTTGTGGTCATGCCATTTGAAGCCCAAAGATGGGACCGGTGAGTGGACTTCCTTTGGAGGTCTGTGCAAGGATAGAAGTGACAGCTCAGTCCTGCCTCCCTGGGCTGCCCCTCTAGCTTAGTGTGGCAGTAATCTGTCAAAGCGTCAAGTAGGGATGCTGGACCTCTGAACAGAGGAAAACGTGGTGTTAAAGTCATAGATAAAGAGCTGCATCAAGAAGCACAGCTGATAAATGTGATATTTTGTGGCTCTTGTATGAATGCCGTACTTTTCCCTGCATGCAGTCATTCCAACACAAGCTAAATTCTTTGCTGGAGAAAAAGCTAAATGTTTTGGAATGCTGAGCCTGAAACACAGATGATATACTGCGGCAAAGGGCTCCCGTTGGGACAATTTTTACGAGATGGATTTTATTTGTTAAATGAGTTTTCAGTAGTTCTTCAGTACATGCTATTGTATTGCTTGTGTGATGTCTTACAGCGCCACTGGTCTGATCTGGCCTGTGATGACTGAGTAAATTGCATCACTTGCTAACTGTGGAAAGACGGCTGGATCCGTAAGGCACACTTGTGTACATGTGCGTTTTGTAATCTGATTGTAAATCATAAATTAAAGTCGCTCAGTTAATGCCAAATACGAGCTGTATTCATGGCTCTTGGTGTTCTTGTCTGCCCACAGGAGTTCCAAGAGTTGGAGGGGATCGTAGAAGAAACTGAAGCTGCTTTTGTACTTTGTTTGAGGGGGGAGGAAAGTAATGAAATAAGTTATGTTGTCTAAAACATCTTGAAAATGGAGACTTTTAAGTGGTCTTTGGGCTTCTCCCAAGGAACATGCTGCTGGCATTTGGGGTTTGTGTTTTAGAGGAAAGAAAACACTGGAAATCCCTGGGCTTTCATCTACAGAGAAATAACTGCACTTCGCTGCTATGTTTTGGCCGTGTTGGGTTTGGACATGGTTGTGGTAATTTATAGTTTTGGATCCTGTGGGTTTTCAGTGACTGAAATTACTCGGAAGAAATGGTTTGTGCTGTCGTGGTTGGTGGATGGTGTTACAGCTGGCAGGAGGGCCGCTCCGAGGAGCTGGAGGATGAGACCTGTGGCCTGTTGTGGCTTTGACAGTGGCGGCTGTCTCCGAGGAGGGAAGGAGAAGGCTACAGGAGCTGGCTGTGGTGACATAACCTCTTGATTGTTCCTTGCTGACCCTTTGCCTTGGACTATAGAGGTGTAGCGTTCCTCATTATAAAGCTTAGATGCAAGTCTCGCCTGGACAGTTTGGATATTTCACGTTAGTCTGCTGCTGATTTTGCTCACTGCTAATAAACTTTCGTTCTGAGCCTGTGGGCCAGGGAGGGAGGAGAAGAATCGTTGTTGAGATCTCTGTTCAAATCACAGCTACTCACAAGCAGCAACTGGAGAATTTCAGGTCTGCCATCATCACACGACTGTTTTTTTTGGTTGTTGTTTACTGAAGGCAGTAAAGAACCGCCAATAAATGAGTCACAATAACGTTATTGCTCTTATTTACACGACTCGAGATCCTGTAGTCTAAGCCTGTTGGCCTTTACCTCCTTGAGTGGTGTAATTTTTGATGGGGGTTTTGTTTTTGCTTTGAAGCCACTTCATGATTACTCACTTTGTTTCTTGTCCACACACAGCCAGTAGTATCTTCTCCCTTTAGGGGTGGAGTAAAGCTTTATGATAACTTCTCTTAACTTGACAAAGCAAACATCAATGAATATGACCAGCTTTGTGCAAGGAAGTCTGCAGAGCACAAAGCAGCGTTATCCCCACATTAACTGAGCGCGAGGGCCTCAGCCAGGCTCCCTGAGGAAGAGTTCTGAAGAGTTCCAATACTGGAGAGAAATGATTTTATTTGTGACTTGCACACCTGCCTGGAAGGGGCAAGATTTCCTGCTGACTTGCAGCCTTCAACGTTATCTTTGTTAAATCACTTGTCAGAATAGAGCCACATAGTAAGGAATAATTCCAAGACACTGCTAATCCATGCAAACTTTTGTAGGATGTCTTGGTGACTTCTCCTGTGGTCTCAGTGTGACTAATAGAAAAAGATAAAAGGAGATTTATTCCTATTTTGAGCCCACGGCACAGACTTAAAGGTTCTTCCTTTTATAACTGGTCAAACTCGAAACTTTGCCCTCCTCAAACACTCTGCAGTGTTATGCAGTATGAAATCTGATGCAAGTCAACGGAATTTTTGGGCTGTAATCTCTTTGAGACAGGATTACGCAATGCATAAGGCAGTAAAGCTTTGATATAGAGTAGGAGATTGTGCCTTTTGTGCAATATAAATACCTAGTGCTAGCAGAGTCTAGTTCTTTGTCCAAAAATAACTGGGTTTTTTTTCATTGGAATACGAAGGAACTCTGACCAAGGCCCAGAAGCTGAGTGCTACACAAGGAATGGAGAGCATACCATGCAAGTGTTGTGAAAGGCAGTGGCATCTGGTGCATGGCATGACGAGACAGAGAGAGGACGCCCCTGATGAGTCAGGATTGCCGTATGGTCTATCATCTGAAGAGTGTTTTAACCCAGCAGTAGCTCTGCCGCTCGTGACAGAGCTGTTAGCCCCGTTTTGGGACAAGGCGGTGATGTCTGTCTGTCTGACTGCCAGCTGTGGTGCTGCCTCTTCCCTTTCTCAGCTTCAAATCCCAAACAGCAGCCATCTCTGAACCCATCTCCCATCATCCGAACCCATCACTTCAAGCAGCACAACAGCCGCTGCGACAAAAATAAAAGGAGAGGTGCCCTCTAACTGGAGGAAAACAGAACAGAAGGGTTTTCTTCTTGTTTCAACACACAGCTCAAACAGGTCATTGTCACCTCCTTCAGTGGTGTAACTGCAGCGGGTGGAACTGGATGGGCTTTGAGGCCCCCTCCAACCCAAACCATCATGTGTGGTGAGCAAGGATCCAGCTTTGATACTTCTGCAAACGCCTTGCGATCCAGAGCTGCTTCGCTGAGAATGGGGACACGGCTGTGTCCGTGCCTCAGGACTTACGGCAGCAGCACATCATCCGCCTTCTTAAAAGTCATCAGCTTGGGTCTGTCCTGCAAGGTGGATTGGTGCTGTGTGTGGTTGTCCCAACCTTGGTGATGGGGGTAGAGAACGGTCCCTCACTTTGGCTTCCTAAAGCGAGTCTGGGTTTGGAAAGCTGAAACCACTGAGGGCTTAAAGGAAGCTCAGAGGCTTAGTTAGGTTTTGTTAATACAAAGTCAGTTGGTGTTTCTGTGTCTAAGAGAGAGTTTTTATTAGGCTTTGAGGAACTTGACGCAGAGAATAGAATTGCTGTTTAGCCTAAAGGGGAACAAAAACTACCAGGGAGTTCTGGGCCCTGATAACCTTGTTATTTATAAAAAATGTACTTGCATCATCTGGCAGGCAAAGCTCTTGGTCGAAGACAGGCTGTTACAAAACCTCCTAATAAATTAAAAGTATGGTTTTGTTCATGTTTTGGTTTGGCCATGACAAATCCTAAACTCATAACGGATGGTTTATGGGAATGCAGTCATACGTATGTGATTGCTGTACACCCACGTGTGCAGGCAGCAGGCCAGGCGTGCCGAAGAGAGAGCAGGGACACGTAAAGAACGCAGCTGGGTAGTTTTTGAGTAGATCCTGGTTAAAATAGCGCCCGCCAAACTTCTGAATTGAACTGGTGTCTCGGAGATTGCTCGCGTTCAGCTGTGATGCATTGCAGGTCACTGTGTGGGCAATTTGTGGACGCATTGCGTTTTTGTGTTGTGCTGAGTCAACGATTTGAAACGCGAACAGAGCGATCTGGTGGTCCCTGCTGTCCCTTTGCAGTCGCAGGTTGCCTCCAGGCTGCCCTGTGCCAGGAGAGGAACCCAGGGTGGTGCTACCTGATCTCTGAGTGTGAGGATGTCTCTGCCTCCGTGTGGGAGAGGAACACTGTGGTGGTTCTGTCTCCCACTACCACCACGGCACTGGGACTGGTGTTTTCTGGCACTCTTACAAGATAAAAGCAACATTTGCTCCGTTGTTCCTGCTCTGTGTAGGTGATGTGCTGTCCATCACACATCCCTGTAGAAATACTGCTGGATTTTATCATGGAACCATGGACTGGTTTGGGTTGGAGGGGTCCTCAAAGCCCATCCAGTTCCACCCACTGCAGTTACACCACCGAAGGAGGTGAGAATGACCTGTTTGAGCTGTGTGTTGAAACAACGGCAACAAGAAAACCCTTCTGTTCTGTTTTCCTCCAGTTAGAGGGCAGCTCTCCTTTTATTTTTGTCGCAGTGGCTGTTGTGCCGCTTGAAGTGATGGGTTCAGATGCCAAAACAGGTTCAGATGGTGAGCAGCAGTGCAAGGTGGAGTAAGAAAAGCTGCTGCTGGGCTGATTTCCCCATTTGGCCACCCAAGCAGAGGGCACGTTGGCTGTGGAAGTCAGACAGACAGTGACATGGTACATGACTGTGTCTGCAGAGGTGGCTGTCAAAATCGTTACTGTGAGCGCGTGGGATGTGGTAATCGTGGCAGAGCGATCAGCGCTGCAGCAGGAGTGGCATCTGTCTGTGGATGAGACTGAACAAAACGTTTCTTCTATTGTGTTTGAGTGGAAGTGCATCCTCAAAAGGCGTCATTGTCTGTTTTAAAACATGTGACTGCAAGGGAGGGCTTCGCAGCCTGTCTTACGGGAAAGGCAGGGTTCAAGAGCTGTTCTGTTCAAGGCCTTATTTGTGAGACGGCATCATCCTCAAACCAGCGGGAGGGAGCACAGCTAAGTGTATAGGAATGCCGTAACTGGAAACGGATTTATCTGCACATAACGTTAAGCCTTTTCCAAGAGCAGTGCGTTCAAATGTGAAGTTTGGTTGTACTTCTGACCACGCTGCTCTCCCTCTTTTTCTGCAAGCCTCTTGGGTTTTGTTTTGTTGCCTTGAATTTGACGGCCACGAGCACGCTCGCCATTGCCTAACAAATAATCACTTTTAGGTCATAAGCCTTCAGGGGCAAGGGTTGCCTGCCCGCGCCCTGCTGGAGAGCCCTCGGTGCAGAGGTTACAGCTCCAGCTGGAGCGTTTGAGTCACATCATAGTGTAAATTCAGCAATAGTAAATATTTGAATTGGAGGCTGTATGGATCTGTTGGTGGCAAATGGCAGCAAGCAACACAGATGAGCCTTACTGAACCTTTCTGCAGGGCTGCTGGCTTGTTAGAGCAGGAATGCTGCAGTTCTGGGGGAAGACAGCGAGTCTTTTGGAACATTCTTTCTAAAAGCAATGTTTTGAATGGGGTTTTGAGAAAAAAAAAGCATAAAAAGGAAGAAGATGATCTGAACTCATCAGCAAAATTTAAAAACAACAGTCTCCAAAATACATCTTGTAGCGTAATTCCTTTTAATGCTTAAGTACTGGGATTAAAGTCCACACCCTGAACCAAACAATTATGGGACTGGATGGACCCAGTAAATAGCTTACCTCTTACAGAAAGCAGCTTAAGTTTAGGAGAGGGGAAAGAAATGTAGTAAACTTAAATAAATCCCTTTCAGGATAAATGCTTCGGCTGCAGGCATTTTTCCTGGCACGAAATCGCTGGAGATTCAGCTTATTGGAAGCTTGGCAGGAATGCAGTAACATTAATAAGTCATCCTTCATCTGTTGATGAGTGTCTTATGCGAGAAGTCATCACTGTTGTCCATCTGTAGGATGTCCGAAGCACAGAAGATCTGTGCGCTCGATAAAGAGCAGGTAGGGCTGGGAGCGGGCTGGGAGCGGGCTGGGAGCGGGCTGGCTGCGCAGTGTCTGCCCGCCGTGGGGGAGATGGGGTGGTGGGACGGCTGGTGGAGCCTGCGGAGCCGTTATCCCGAGCAGTTGCTGGGACACGGCTTTACAGCCAGTCCTTGCCTTGAGCGAGGAAGTCCCTCCTTCTCCTTGGGGACAGAAGAAGCCGTGTGACATTTCAGTAGGAACATAGTTTGCCTATTGTCCCGTAAAGAGCTGGACAGACTGTATTTGAAGACAGGGTGCAGCCTTGTTATTGAGCTGGAAACTTGCCTTTTTTCTCTCGAGGCAGCTCTATGCTGGCACAGTGGGTAAAAGGAATGAAAGGGTGCTGGTACGTAATCCTGATTCTCAGCTGTGCTCGATGCACCTTCCTACTACTCTGCCATGGAAGAGATCTTGGGAGAAATGGAGGAGCTCTGATGTGGAAGTAGGAGGCTGGTGTTTACACGTATCTTCTTGTATCACTGAATGCTTTCTGGTGGGGGTTCTGTGTGTGTCTGTGTGTGTTTAATTTGCTTTTGTTGTTTTAATTTAAGAGTGACCTTTCTTAGATTGCTTTTAGAAAATGGATGTAACGGAAGTGTCACTGCGGGTACTTGAAAATACAGCCGCTTCGCTCATACGTGTGCAAATCCTATAGATGAAACTTCTGTTTAATGTGTAACCCAGCGAGAGTCGCTGTGTTTGCTGTTCTGTCTGAAGAGATGAGCCAGCTCAGGTAGGGAACAATGGAGCCTGTTCTTTAGTTAAAGGAACGTTTTGTCTGCTCTTGGCTCTACATCTCCATGAGGATGCTGTAAATGTTCCAGCGCAAGGTCGCCGTCGTGTTCATTAAAAATAAAAAGGAGGAAAGAATTCTTTGAAAATAACTAACTTGAGTTACTCAGTAAACCTGCTGCCATTCTAAAGGGGTTGCAGTTTAGGAATTAAATAAACCTAGACTTTAGTACCAGGAGTTAGGGTGGAGGGATCATTTTGCCCTTAAGAGGGGCCGTTAAAACCCACAGCAACCTGAAGTTCAACGCTGCGTTTCTTTCTCTTCGGTAGGCACTCCTTCCTGTTCTTTAGGCGTGTTCAGGGTGTGTAGTTAAGGCACTAATTGCAAAAGATCTGTATCTTTGCAGCCTGTGGCTTAAAATCCCCAAACTTGCAGCTCTCTGCCAAGTTCAATTTCTTACTGCTTTTGAAGTTGCGCCAGTTCCAGGTGAGTCCAGAGTAAGATGAGACACGGACCGGCAGCGTGTGTGGCTGTGGATCATGATAGAATCATCACAGAATGGTTTGGGTTAGAAGGGACCTCAAAGCCCATCCAGTCCCATCCTTTGCCATGGACAGGGACACCTCCCACTGGATCAGGGGCTCCAAGCCCCATCCAACCTGGCCTGGAACCCCTCCAGGGATGGGGCAGCCACCACTGCTCTGGGCACTCTGGGCCAGTCGAGTATTTCTCAGAGGAATTACAAGAGCCACTGAGAGCCACCTCTACCTGACATCGAGCTATTTTGTTTAGCCAGCTTCGTAGCCGTGTGGACTTACTTAAATTTGCTTTTACATAACTAACATCTCAGGGTCTAAGCCATTTCTAATGGTTCTGTTTTTCAGATTTCTGAACTAAAAAGGAAATATAATTTTGTTATTTTTTTCCTCTTCCAATCCTTTTAATTACTTTTTTTTAAGACATTGTATTGTTGGGGGTGTTGGCAGTGATAAGAAGCAGCCTCTCTGGGCTGGAGTTTCCAGATGTGCTTTTATTTTGGTGCAGCTTGCTTTTGCATCGTGATAAATTCCCAGAGTGCCCTGGTCAGTAGACGCACCAGATGTTTGCTGTGTGTTCCTGCAATTCTGATAACGGTCATGGAAACACTGCAGGAACCTCACTGGCTCAGAGATAGGGGAACAGCAGGTTTTGAAATGGCAAAGGGATGGAATGTTTAACACTTGAGTGCCAGCAGCTGTTTGAGTTTATTGGATGGCATAACTTTTAATTGCATTGTTCACTCATGTTGGCATAGGTTAAATCAGCTGCAGTAACTCAACATAAGAAGGATATGAAACTGTTGGAATTGGGTCCAGAGGAGACCACGGAGATGATCTGAGGGCTGGAGGACCTCTGCTGTGAGGTTGCATCAGGGCAGATTCATATTGGGTATTGGGGAAAAATTCTTCACCAAAAGGGTTCTCCAGCACTGGCAGAGGCTGCCCAGGGAGGTGGTGGAGTCCTCATCCCTGGGGGTGTTTAAAAGATGAGTAGATGAAGTGATCAGGAATGGTTTAGTAGTGGACAGGGATGGTTGGGCTTGATGATCTCGAAGGTCTTTTCCAACCTAGTAATTCTGTGATTCTAGGGGGAAATGGGTGCTGCACCAGTAGTGGTGGCTGTAACAGCAGGGTTTGGAGTGCGTGTGCTGGCATATGCCAAGATGTGTTCTTCACTTTCTTGTGCCAGGTCCTCGTTACTCTGCTGTGGGATATCTGTTTGGGCAGTTGTGCTACGTGAGATTCCTGTTCTTCCCTGTTCTTGCCTGTGTGTCTTAATCCTGTTACTTAAGGATTTTAAAAGCCTAGGTTCAGTTTTCACTCCTGCTGGGATGTGGCCTCATTAGTCATGTCTTATTTTCTTGCCTACTGCCTTGCAGGAGGTTTGTTCTGTAACTGTAGAATCACTGATGGTTAACTGACTTTAACGGTAACACGTGTGGTTGTGGTGCTGAGCTCTGTACCAGCTCCAGCCCCGTGCCGAGCGATGCACAAGGACCACTCTCCATTCCCGTTTCCTTCTCCCAGCTCTTCTCTCACCCTCTTTTAGGTCTCCTGTGCTGCTAACAGGCGCCAAGTGAGGATGGAGTATGGGTGTTGATGAACGTTCAACTTGGGATCACACTGAGCTTTTCCAGGTCAAAACCCAACAGTCCATATTCTGAGAGGCGCTGAGCACCTGCACTGCGCCCTGGAGCCTGCTGATAAACGTGATTAGAAACTGGAGCTTGTACTTGTGGTCCGAGCAGCCCCTGGTTCGAGCGTGGCTCAGGAGCACGCAGCAGGCAGAGCGAGAAGCTGCTCGTTTTCTGTGCTCTGCGGGCACAGAACTCGCAGGTGGTGAGCACAGAGTTGGTTGTGTCGATCATCTTTGGGGAGTGAGTCAGGAAAACAGCACCGGGCTCCTGGTTTGAGAGTCAGCCTTAGCCAGACCTCGCTGGTCACTTCCAGGGAGGCAAGAATGAGGAATGATCCGAGAGTTTATTGTTAGGGCGAGGATGGCTGCTAATACTGCTGCTTCAGCATCCCATTGATTATGGAGCCATCTGTGTAGGAGTGGCGATAGCAGCAGACCTTCACAGAGCTGGTAAACAAGGAAGATGCAGTGTAAACACTTCGATAGCAGGGTCAGAAAGCAGGTGAGAGTGTTACACAACCTGAGAAAGCCCCGCTTGGAGGGGCAGAACTTGTGAAGATTTAAAAAAGAAAAGAGAAAAGTTGTTTATAGATGTATTTTTTGTAAATAGGGCTAATTTGGCATTGATTATATAAGGCAAGAATGTTATTTTTGTCTCAAATATTTCTGCATGCAGTCAGAGAAATTAGATTTCGATAAGCTTTCATTACCGTATTACTGTCAGTCAGGATAATGTCATTGATAAAGATGATGATTCCTTCATTAGGGAATTTATTTTCAGTTTATATCAGTTTATATCTTTAAGATCCCTTCCAGCCCAAGCCATTCTATGATTCTGATTATTCTACAAGCGCTCCGGGGCTCTTTGCACTTGGTTCTTCGTGGAAGAAAAAGAAAAAGTTGGTGCCATCTTTTTGATCTTTGCGGATGGCCTGTGTAACCATTGATATTTACAGCATCCTGGCTGAGGAGAATCTCCTAATCCATTCTGATCACATTAAGGTCTCATTGCCGGCCTTAATAGGATATTGCAGAAGGAGGAAAACAAAGGAAGCAGAAATTGTTGGTGCAAAGAGAGAGTAAAACACACAGCGGAAATGAATTTAAACTGGTAGTCACTTGATCAAAAGCAAGCGAGCAGAGCCGCCTGGTTATGGGAAAACTTGTCTTCTCCTTAGTTTCCTGTGGGAAGGGAGAAGCCGGTTCTGCTCACGCTTTTCCTTTTAACTAGAAATGTGTTTTCTTTTTTTTTAAGGAAATTCTCGAGCAGTCGTGGTGACAAGGCCAACTCAAGAATCTGTGTTTCTTGAAACAAAGTGGGCTTGTTCAGAGTCTTGGGAACCTGAACGTAAAACGAGAGGTTCTTGTGCTGTGATTCTGGTTTTGTTTGTTTGTTCTGACTTTGAATTTGCTTTAACTTTAAATATACTTTAAAGCAGGAGGGGCAGAGAGATGAAGTTCGCATCAGTAAGTGCAGGAAGAAGTAGGATGTAAATAAACGTTAGTGACATACCGATCTGCTGCTTCCTTTTCCTCCAACTTCTGCATCTGAGCTACAACAGTTTGTTAGGAAAGAACCCCAAGGTGTTCACTCTGTATTTCAGCATTTTCAGTCTGAAATAGGGCAGGAAAATTCACCAGGTAATCACATTCTGAGCTCTTTCTGTTCTAGCTTTTCTTTAAGACTAATGAAAGGATTGTAATTGGGTAGGAAGTATGATTTACAGAATGAGTTGTTACCCTCGCTGATTTAATGAGGTCCTGTAACTTTGAACAACTGTATTGGCACTTTTTTCTTTTCATGTTCTGTTTTCACTGTAAGTGATACAACTGCAGAATGAATGAAGCGGGTTTAGTTTGAGAGCTCCACATCCCATCGGCAAAGAAAGGGAGGTGGTACTACACTGCTTTCGGAACTTTAATTTTTTCCACCTGAAATCTTAGAAGGCAGCAAGGAACGGTTGTGCTGGAACAGTTACGTTTGTTTAGGTTAAGGGATTTTTTCTTTTCACGAGTGAGAATGCACCCAGTAGGGAACGGGAGGTGGTGGATGGAGCTGGGAGAGGCTCGGGTTATCCTAGAGCGTCATCCAAGTTACGGAACTGGAGACAAAGGGTTGGGGAGGAAAAAGGATTATTTGCTTAAAATGAAAGGGCTCTCGTATTCTCTGTAGCCGTGCAACCCTAAAGATCAGACAGCAGAAGGCTTGAAATAAAACCTGTGCTCGTGGAAACTAAACTAAAATGCGCTCTTTTAAAAAGGAGGCTGTGTCCTGAGATTTTATATTGGGGATTAAAATGTGTTTCTCTTCAAGAGTCAGTTTTCTAGTCTGGGTCTGGATCTCGGTGTGTCTAAACCCTGGGCTCTGCTGAGCCTCAAGGGCCGTTCGGTGCTTTGCGAACTCTAAGGGCTGAAAGAAATGTGCGTTTTCACCGTGAGAAATCAAACAGTTGGGCTTTTCAACTGTGTAGCACTTTGTTCTTCAGTCCGAGCTGCCTGCTTACGTGCTGTTCTGCATCGGGGCTGTGAAGGGGACACCTCCGGCAGGGAGCTGTGGGCTCTGCTGCCACGCACAGACTGGCATTCATGTCACTTTTTCCCTGCTTTTTCCCCCTTTCCTCCCCCTTTCCCCTTTCTTTACTGCCATGCCATCACTGCACCCTATCCTGAAACCCCAGCCCCAGTCTAGCACCCTTAAAAGAAGGTGAAAATTGGGGATGGATACCCTGTCTGGCTACTCTAAGGAATATTCTGGGGCTGTGGGCTTTAAAAGCAAGTTTTAAAATAGTTCAAATTGAACCGTGACACAAAGAAAACCCTCAAACATCAGTGTATGCCGAGCCTTGTTGTTCTGAGCGCCTCCGAACAGCTTGGTTTCAAAGCATCTGCAAAACCAAAAGACAAGTTAACTTCTGTGGTTATTTGTTTGTTTGGTTATTTGTTTGACTTAGTAAAGTCAAACACCGATACATGTAGTGGTGGTTTTAAGAGAGAAAATACCAAGTTTCTTTGCGGCCTGTCAGCAGGATGTGTCTTGTACTGTGTGTAGGTTTATAGTTTTTCATTTTGGTTTTTAAGACTCGGAGCATTTGAATACCTTAGACATGTGAGGACAAACCTGTTTTCAGCTCCTGGAGCTGATTTTTGCTAGCTAGAAAAGGGTCTGCCTCTCTTTTATGAGCCTGGGTGTTAGACAGCAACACCACAGAGAGGTTTTTTGTGTTTTATAACTGCTAATCTCTGCCAAAACAGCAGCTCTTCTGTGAATATCAGTGACTTGAAAGAAAAGATGTGTTCAGAGCGTTGAATGTGGTCCTTCTCGGTGTAAGCTCCTGTTACACCACGCTGCCTGTAGCCTCACAAAGAGGATTACACAGGCTCTGCTGTGTCTCCTCACCTGCTTTGAAATCATTTTGTGTGCATGCGAGACAGAGGTCTGGTAGAGGTGAGTTTTAGCTTTAGCTGGTTTTGTTGTTCTTTCCGAGTCTGGAACCACTTTGAGGTCTCGCATTTCTTCTCCATTATTTCAGCTGCTTAGAGCAGCCACGTCGGCAGCGCTTGGGTTTCTGTGCTTTATCCACGTGTTCCTATGGCAGAGGCAAAAACAATCACCTTCATCCTGTGAAAGGAACTGTGCAGGTTGTGCCCCAAACCACAGTGAAGAGGCTTCCCACGTAATTAGGGGATGCGACGCTGAGGGAAAGGCCACCCCAGAGGAGCAGTAGCAGCTCCCCGTGTTTGTCACAGCAGTCGCCTCGTTCCTCGTCCCATCCTGCTCTCCGCCTCCTCCCTGCACTCCGCACGGCTCTGTGGTAAGCGTGTGTGACTCGTCCTCGTTCCGCATTTTGCTCTTTGCTCTCCTGCTGAACCATCGCACCGGTGACCGAGGGGACAAGAAGTTCTTGTGGCTATCAGGGTGGGTGAGAGCACAGTGAGAACAGCTTGGAGATCTGGGAGAGCATCCCTACCAAACGGCTTCCAAGAATGAAAAATAGGATCCATGCAGGGAAAAAAAAACCAAATCTGCTGCTGTTTTGTGTTCTCCTGTCCTGGTCAGTGGCCTTGGGAGTGAGGAGGGTCCTTCTGGATCCATCTGTGCACACTGGTACAGATGACGAAGGCTGTTCTTCTGCATCAGACTGTATTTAATGTCAAAGGTAGCGAATGCAGGGCGAGCAGTCGCGCTGTGTGTGGCTCTGTCTAGGTGAGCTCTGGAGGCATTACAGACAATGGGGGCTGTAGCTCACCTCAGAGCACGGTGAGGCTGTGATGGCTGTGGGCTGTGTCACCGCTCCGGGTCCTTCAGCACTTCCTACAGCCTGGGGAGGAGTGTGGGAAAGGCTTGCGAACCTTGCTGGAAGCTCTGGTGGAGCTGGGAGAACTGCAAGATCCTGACAACTTCTGTTACTGGTGAGGGATGAGTGTTTGAGCTTTGTTTGCCTGTTAGAAAATAAAACGAGTGAGCTGTGGAGGTTCTTTCTGCCCATTCCCTGAGGTGCAGAGCCTTGACTTTTACATTTGGCAACGGTGCCAGGAGCGCAGACGGGTGCTGCGGTGGGATCCAACCCTCTCCTCCGGCTGCCTTCCCCACATCCCAGGCGAGGGATGCCAAACCGGTGAGAGCTGGGAGGAGAGCGAGGGAGGCCCGAGGCTGGGTCCCAGCCTGTGGTGGAGGAGATGCTTTTGTGAGCTCCATGCCAGGATCTGTAAGGCAGCCGCTGGCTTCCCTGCAGACCCAGATCCCGGGAGCTGCTGCAGGGAAGGAAAGGATCCCATGCCTGTCTTTGTCCGTGTAGGCAGCAGGTGATATTTGAGTCCTGTGTAAAGAAACGTCTGTTACCGTCAGAGAAATTTGGGCTAGAAATCACCAGTCGTGTTGTGTACTCGTTGCCTGTGACTCTCTCCTGTGGGGTTTGTGAGGTGCAGGTCTGTGCAAATTGGTAAAAGTAATAAATCTGGTGCATCTTTTTGCTGCCAGCTTTGGTCTCCGTGTGCTCTGCTGAGCCGTTCTCCCACCCAGTGAGCCCCAGACGCTGCTATAACGTACATCCTGTCTCCTTCCCCGCTCCCTGTGCGCACACAAGCCGCATAATTTACTTTAGAAACAGCAAATTTGGGTCACAAGTTCAGGAGTTAAAATTATGATTTAACCACATCCTGCTTGCACAGGAAGCTCGTTTTTTGAAGAGCTGATAAGTTGAGTCCTCGATTTTGTCAAAACAAAAAGCAGAGTGAGCTGCTTAAAGCTGTGAAAGGGTTTGGATCCTCGCAGGATCGCCTTGCCACTTTGTCTCGGGGTGCATGGGTTTAATTTCAAGTGGAAGCTTTGCAGCCTGCTCCTGTGCTCCCTGCACTGAAGCTTCCCAGAATTCCCAGGCTGTGGGGGTAATCTGAAAAAATACTTTCCCTGTTCTGTTAATAAAAGGTTGTGGGGTTTTCTCTTGGTTCGCTGGGCTGGGGTTTTCTGAGGAAGGACTATTTCTTCATTTAGTGGGGAGTAAATATATACAGTACTTACCACATCTATACTGTTTGGTCCAATAAAGAGGTGAGAACTCTTTCTTACCATAAAACATGCAAACACATAAAAAATAGTGCCGAATATTCACATAGTAACTGCAAGGGTTTGACTTGTGCAGGTAGGGGAGAGGAGCCGCTCAGTCCCGTAAGCGCTGTGGGTGACGTGGGAGACACTGGCTGCTATCGCGTGAGACGGAAGGAACGAGAGACCTTGCTCGTAATGTAATGAGACTGAAATGTGCCGTGCAAGTCACGAGCAAGGTGCAAGGCATTGAACAAACACTGTTTTGTTTAAATGCAAGAGCTGCAGAATAGCGTTCGTGCTGGATTTCATGTGCTCAGACCCAGGCGGTCATTACAGATTTATGTGGGTTTATTGCCAAGCCTGACGATGTTCCAGAAGCATTCGGCCAACACACTCAGCCAGACAGTGGGGTGTTGGGGTGTCCTGTGCAAGGAGAGCAGTGGGACTCCATGGCCCTTGTGGGTCCCTTCCAGCTCAGGACATTGTATCATTCTATTCTATCATTTGTACAGAACCAGATATTGTGCGGTGTGGTCAGTGGTTGCTGTTCCTGTTATTAAAGCACACCGGCTGCAGCACGTCACCTTCCAGGTATTTCAGTCGCACAGATGAGGCCTTGGTGCTTGTACACTGAAGTGGCAAAGATATATAAATATCATCTGGTCTGAAGTCACAAGACTTCTGTTTTGGTTCTAAAGTAACATATTATTTCAGTACATAGCCCAGAAAACAACCATGTCCTGGGCTGCATCCAAATCAGCGCAGCCAGGAGGGTGACGGGGAGGTTTCTGCCCCTCTGCTCTGTTCTGGTGAGACCCTACCGGGAGTCCTGTGTCCAGTTCTGGGATCCCCAACATAAGAAGGACACGCTGCTGTTTGAAAAGGTCCCTGATCCAGTGGGAGGTGTCCCTGCCCATGGCAGGGGGTGGGACTGGATGGGCTTTTGAGGTCCCTTCCAACCCAAACCATTCCATGATTCTGTATCCTCTGAGAAAACTGTGAGTGCAGTGATGAGCAATGTATGACCGGCAACAAAGCATAATGAAAACCAGAACCTTCTGAAGATCTGTGTGTCATGGTGGGATTGTTATTAAATGGTAAAAACAACCTAATCACCAGCCCATACTGATTCTGTCTTTGTTCTCTTTCATAGGAATGTTTACCCTTGCAGAAGTTGCATCGCTCAATGACATCCAGCCAACTTACCGTATCTTGAAACCATGGTGGGATGTATTTATGGATTATCTTGCTGTTGTTATGTTAATGGTTGCCATTTTTGCTGGAACCATGCAGCTGACCAAAGACCAGGTGGTCTGCTTGCCGGTTTTGCAGTCTACTGTAAACTCAAAAGCACAACCCATCATGTCAGGGAAAGCTGACTTCACCACTGTGGAAACAACCACTGGCCAAGGAGAAGCATCATCGATGAGAACGGTTTCCTTCGGAAGCGCCCCTACTGTAACGCCTGGTGTACCTCTGAGCACAGCTGCCTCTTCGCAGTATCCACCCACTGAATCAGGCCAGGAGCTGAAGAAGGAGCAGAAAGATTCTTCGGGCCGTAAAACAAACCTGGATTTTCAGCAATACGTATTTATTAACCAGATGTGCTATCATTTGGCTCTTCCTTGGTATTCAAAGTATTTTCCCTATCTTGTTCTCATCCACACTATCATTTTAATAGTCAGTAGCAATTTTTGGTTCAAGTATCCCAAGACTTGCTCAAAAATTGAGCATTTTGTGTCTATATTAGGGAAGTGCTTTGAGTCCCCTTGGACTACAAAAGCGTTGTCTGAAACAGCGTGTGAGGACTCCGAGGAGAACAAGCAGAGGTTAACTGGTGCCCAGTCCCTGTCCAAGTATGTTTCCACCAGCAGCGATGAAGGAAGCCCAAGTGCCACCACTCCCATGATAACAAAGTCTGGCTTCAAGTTTTCAGCTGACAAACCGATGATCGAGGTGCCCAGCGTCACCATCTTAGATAAAAAAGATGGCGAACAAGCCAAAGCACTGTTTGAGAAAGTCCGTAAGTTCCGGGCTCACGTGGAGGACAGCGATCTGATTTACAAGCTCTACGTTGGCCAGACTGTCATCAAGACTGTCAAGTTCATATTTATTCTCTGCTACACTGCGAATTTTGTCAACACCATCAGTTTTGAACACATCTGCAACCCGAAAGTGGAACACCTGATTGGCTACACGCAGTTTGAATGTACACACAACATGGCTTACATGTTGAAGAAGCTGCTTATCAGCTACATTTCCCTGATTTGCGTCTATGGTTTTATCTGCCTCTACACGCTTTTCTGGCTGTTCCGAATACCTTTAAAAGAATATTCCTTTGAAAAGGTCAGAGAAGAGAGCAGCTTCAGTGACATCCCTGATGTCAAGAACGATTTTGCGTTTCTCTTGCACATGGTAGACCAGTACGACCAACTGTATTCCAAGAGATTTGGTGTCTTTTTGTCAGAGGTAAGTGAGAACAAACTACGGGAAATTAGTTTAAACCACGAGTGGACTTTCGAGAAGCTGCGGCAGCACGTTTCTCGCAATGCGCAGGATAAGCAGGAGTTGCATCTCGTCATGCTGTCGGGCGTCCCCGACGCAGTGTTTGATCTGACAGATCTGGAAGTGTTGAAACTGGAGGTGATTCCTGAAGCAAAAATCCCAGCAAAAATATCCCAGATGACCAATCTTCAGGAGCTCCATCTGTGCCACTGCCCTGCAAAGGTCGAGCAGACAGCCTTCAGCTTCCTCCGGGACCACTTGAGATGCCTTCATGTGAAGTTCACAGATGTTGCAGAGATCCCCGCGTGGGCGTATTTGCTCAGAAACCTCCGTGAGTTGTACTTGGTAGGCAACTTGAACTCTGAAAACAACAAAATGATAGGACTCGAATCTCTCAGAGAGTTGAGACACCTTAAAATCCTCCACGTGAAGAGCAATTTGACCAAAATTCCCCCCAATATCACAGACGTGGCCCCGCATCTGACCAAACTGGTCATTCATAATGACGGCACTAAGCTCGTGGTACTCAATAGCCTTAAGAAAATGACAAATGTTGCAGAGTTGGAACTGCAGAACTGTGAACTGGAGAGAATCCCCCACGCCATCTTCAGCCTCTCTAACTTACAGGAACTGGATTTAAAGTCAAACAGCATACGCACAATTGAAGAAATCATCAGTTTCCAGCACTTAAAAAGACTGACTTGTTTAAAGCTGTGGCACAATAAAATAGTCAGCATTCCTCCCTCCATTACCCACATAAAGAATTTGGAGTCTCTTTACCTCTCCAATAACAAACTCGAATCCTTACCAGCCGCAGTGTTCAGTTTACAGAAACTTAGGTGTTTAGATGTCAGCTACAACTCGATCGCGTTGATTCCGGTGGAAATAGCTTTGCTTCAAAACCTGCAGCATTTTCACATCACAGGAAACAAAGTCGACGTTCTGCCAAAACAGTTGTTTAAATGTGTTAAATTGAGGACTTTGAGTCTGGGACAGAACTGTATTACCTCGCTCCCAGATAAAGTCGGTCAACTCTTGCAGCTGACCTACCTGGAACTGAAGGGAAACTGCCTGGACCGGCTGCCGGTCACGCTGGGGCAGTGTCAGCTCCTCAGGAAAGGCGGGCTCGTGGTGGAAGATCACCTCTTTGACGCCTTGCCTTCAGAAGTTAAGGAGGTGTTGAATCAAGACACAAGCATTCCTTTTGCTAACGGGATTTAGGCAGAGGCGAAACGCTCCGGTAGCTGACTTCCAAACAGCAAAGGCTAAAAAGGATGGCGATGGTGACCCCATGCCTTTTAGAGAGCAGAATTCCTTGGAAGGCAGGACTGCTAGCGGGATCGGAAGAGGTGAAAGCGAGTGTTCAATGTTTGCAGTGTTTTAAAAAATTATTCCCCAAATTTTTGAGAGGATAAAAGAACCTAAATAATCTCAATTCTTTTTTCCTTAAATTGTTTGTAACTTGGATGCTGCTGCTTTTGAATGTTTACAAATTCGCTTGCCTGCTTAAAGTAAATGATTAAATTGATGACCTTTTCTTACTATGCAAGTTATTCCTTAAGGTCTGGATTTACTTTAGTGCATTATGGGAGAAAAGAAATGAGGATAAATGTTGTATACAGTGTGGTTCTAACAGCACTTGAAGCACGTGGAGTGTTTTGTTAGCGTGTAGCCCTCCTCGGCAACTGGAACCAGTTTGGCCGTGCTCCGGGCTGCCCCAGAACCACCGTTTCCCTGCAGTGAGGTACATGGTTTGCATCAGGCCCGGTGTGTTTGTCTTCGTTCTTCATCCTCAAGGCCTCGTGGTGTGCTGGGTGAGGTTTCTTTTATGGCCTGCTGTGCTGCTCTGTCCCACGGGCAGAGACCGGTTGCGTTCACACAGCTGATCCCCCGCTCAGCTTCCACAACGCTCCTCTGTCCCCCAAAGGGGTGATAAAGGGAGAATCCTGCCACCAGGCTTCCCGGCTGGGGATAGTTTTGGTGTTGGATCTGTTTTGGAAGGTGACTTCGAAAGCCACTAAACCCCACCTGACTTCACTACTCATGTTTTGCTCCTCTTCCGTGTTTGGGAAACTCAAGGCAATTGGTGAGTCGGTGATGGTTTTGAGGGTCCTGCTCCATTGATGGCAGAGATACAGGAGTTGTGATTTACCCAGACCCCATTTAGCCTTAGCGCCCATCGTGACGTGTCCTGCCCAGGACCACCCTTCTGCCCCAGCCCACCCCAAGCACGCCGATGTTTTTGAACTCTTAGGCACTGTTCGGAAGCCCAAACTGTGCGCCAGCTGTGTCAGCGGGTACAGGAGAAAGCAGACAGCATTGAGCGGAGGCATTTTTCTTGGTTGTTTTTTTGGTAGTGTTTTTTTTTAATGGAATTTGCATTGCCAGAACCATTAGAGAATGCTTTAAATCTGCAAAATGATCAGTTGTAACTTCTGGCCGTTCGCATTCCGTGCGTGCAGAAAAGCAGCACCGTGTGCTGGGAGCTGAATCCGTGGTTGCTTCTGGTTTAAAGACAAATCCCTGTTGTGGTGCGGTCAGGACTGAACTCGTCTGCAGCGCAAGGGGCTGTTCTCGCCCAGCAGCCCTGCGCCGTGATTCCTCCTTCCCTTCACTGGAGCTGCCCTGACTCGCGGGGGGATCGTTTAGACCTGGGGGCATCGAGCAGCCGGGAATGTTTCACACGCTGCTCTTACAAATCTTGCACATTTTGCTGTTAATCATTCACTGTCGGTCGTGCTGGGAGCACCGTTCTCAGCTGAAGGCAGTGGTCTCTGGGTACATACCCACACTGAATGCGTATGTATGTCAGCCGACAAGTTCACAAAGAGTGGGTTTCCCACTTCTTCTGGGGATACAGTCCATTTTCCACTTGCCAGCAGGGAGTAAACTTGGGATGTTCTGCATCACCAAGTCCTAGGTTTGGCAGAATACTTGCAGTCACTGCTCTCTCCTCCACTGGGAAATACAGTGCTGATCCTTAGAATTGTTTTTAAGTAGAAGTTAAGGCTGCAGTGGATTATTTTTTTCCTAAGAAATTCTTTCATGTGTTTATTTTTTGCACATAGATCACTTTAAAATTGCTGGACTCTAGAAACTGTGGAATATACTCCTGGTGGATGCTTTCTACTTGCTGTTGAGCATCATTGCAGCTTCGCAGACGCTGTGTGTAGGAGGGACGAATTGCTGGAGGATGGCAAAGTAATTAAACATTTAGAAAAACAGTTCTATTTTTCATCTTTTTTTTTTATTTTAATAGTGGAGTCGCACGGAATGCGGCCGTGGATCGATCCAGCTTTTAAAAGCTTTTCTTGGTGTTTCTATTCTCCTGCTGTTCCTACTGATGTTCAAGAAAGAGACCCACATCCCCTTCCTATGAGTGTGGTAAACCTCACTTAGACCACTGGTTTGAGTAGTGATTAGCCAGTTGTGCTTCGTTAGACAACTTTCTCCTGAATAAGTATAGGTTAAAGTTATTTTCTGGCTCGTGATACTCGCTTGGCATAAACACCATTCTTGTTTTTAGGAGCGCCGTCTCGGAGCGGGGAGGAATAGCCCCTCATCCCTCCCACGTCACCTTCCCCGGGTCCTTCCTCCTCCTTGTGACTGTTCATAACATTCCCATCTCCTGCGTGTCCACCAACACGGTCTCGCTTTAACGTCTTGGAAGTTCACCTCTTTTCCTGTAAGGCATGTGAAATATATTTTGCATTTCTATTTGATTTAATAAATGAGATGTTTATATCTTCCTTTAATCTGTTGTTTTAATGGCAGAAAAGTGTGTGTGTGTGGCAAAAATCTCCGACTTTGAGTTTCTTGTGCTGAAGTCGTGCCTGTAATCGAGCAGGAAGAGGTACGAGTCGCTGCTCCTGGTCAATGGTTTCTAACTAGAAGCCGGTGCTTCAGGATAAGTGTTTTTTCAATACAATCGAAATGACCTCCCGCTGGGTTTATTTGGCTGATGGGGCTTTGCAGAATACCTGTATGGCTCCAGAATTCAATTTCATTCAAAGAGAGGGAAAACGCCCATTCCATTTGCCCCTGCTGCTGTGACACATCTTGGTGGAGATCCTTTAGTTTTCCAATGAATTGTCCTTCTGGAAGACACTTCCTGTGATGCGGACAGAGCTGTGGTGTCCTGAGCGCTTCGGGGCTCTCGCCCAATATGGGAGGATGCTGACACGAGACTCGAGACCTGCGTTTGGGTTTGGCACAACGTTCTCACCTGGGGAAAAGGACAATAAAAGGGATTTAAACTTCCTGTCTATGGGCTGGGGATTCTTTAAGGGATTAGAACGCATGAATGATTGTGAAAAAGACAAATCCTGGGGAAGTGAGGAGGGGGTGTAGGAAGATTCCGGAGGCACAGGCAGGCTCGTCGTTAGCTGTGTGGCAGAGCCCTATTCATGCGCTTCTAACATGATCTCAGAACAGTTTGATTTAGGAGACAGTGAGCGACCACAGGCAGGGCTGGAGGACAGCGCAGGGTGTTGGACTCTGCCTCATGCAGGAACTGCGTTCCTGGACTCGTTCCTGCCAGACTGGCAAGCTGCAGGACCCGGTGTGCTGGTGACGGAGCTCCCAACCTCTCTCGCACGCTATTTTCCCAATCATTTTCCCCGATGAAGAAACACAGCTACAGCCCTAACCAGCCGGCAGCGGCTGAGGCTCCCTTGAGGCAGGATTAGGAAGGCACCAATCTCGTTGCTTGCACAAGTGCAGGCTCGCAGGCGTCTGCATGGACACGTTGCCTCCCAAGCAGCCTGGGAGGACTGAAGTTTGAGATTCCAGGCTGACTGGTGGAGAAGGACCTGGGAGTGCTGGTTGGCAGTGGCTCAACGTGAGTCAGCAGTGGCCAAGAATGCCAATCGCATCCTGGCTTGTATCAGAAACAGCGTGACCAGCAGGACCAGGGAAGGGATTCTGCCCCTGTACTCGGCACTGGTGAGGCCACATCTTGAATCCTGGGGTCAGTTTTGGGCCCTTCAGCACGAGAAGGACATTGAGGGGCTGGAGAGTTTCCAGAGAGGGGGAGTGGAGCTGGGGAAGGGTCTGGAGAACAGGGGTTATGAGGGGTGGCTGAGGGACCTGGGGTTGTTTGGTCTGGAGAAAAGGAGCCTGAAGGGAGACCTCATCGCTCTCTACAACTCCCTGAGAGGAGGTTGTGGGGATGTGGGTGTGGGTGTCTTCTCCCAGGTGACTGTGAGAGGACGAGAGGAAACAGCCTCAAGTCACACCAGGGCAGGTTCAGATTGGGTATCAGGAAAAATTTCTTCATCAAAAGGGTTCTCAGGCCCTGGCAGAGGCTGCCCAGGGAGGTGGTGGAGTCACCACCCCTGGAGGGGTTTGAAAGATGGGGAGATGAGGTGCTCATGGATCTGGTTCAGTAGTGGACAGGAACGGTTGGGCTTCATGATCTCAAAGGTCTTTTCCAACCAAGTGATTCCATGGCCCTTGCACAGCCACGTGGGTGCTCTGCTCAGAGAGGTTTGTGGAGGCACTTAAAAGAAATTGCTTTGGGAGCCACAAGGTGATCCTTAGGGCTACTGGAACTGAAAGGAGTGAGGCAAATTCTGTAGAGGGTTTAACCTTGGTGTTAACCCCTTGCCTCCTGGGAGCTCAAAATCGCTGCACGCATGACGGAGGAGCTCGCAGGATCCCCTGCACCACTGGCGACGGTGGCACTGCAGAGGAGATCATCCACTCGTGCTCCACGGCGTGGTCACCACTTCAACCGAAGGCATCAAGCACTGATGTCGCAGAACGCTGTGGGCTTGTGCTGTGTCCAGTTTCCCAGGACAGCAAATCATTCCCTGTGCTGCCAAAGGGAGGGGAAGCTGCGTTTACAGAGTTTGGTTGTTTCTGTAGCAAAGATGAGGCTTTAGAATTAAGCTCAGGAACAGATTTTTCCAAGCTGATTACAAACACGCTCCCATTCCGTGATAAAAGTCATGGGCGATGCCGTGTCTGGCCGGGAGACACTGAAAATCGTTGTTGGGTGCGGGGGGCAGCTCTCGAGGGCTGCACATGGACACGATCCAGCTCAAGGGGGGAGCTTGGAAACCACACGCGCTGGAGCCCGGCCAGGCTGCGTCGCCCTCCCTCCCTGGGGAGAAGAGCCCCCGAGGCCTTTAGCGATGACTGCAGCCAGGACCTTTGTTCTGTCTTGCCTCCAACAGCACGAGGCCCCTCGGTGCTGGAGGTAATGGAGGGTTTATGGGTTTAATAATGACTGTTTGGGAAGAATGCCATCTCCTAAATGAACACCACAGTTGCTTGCAGGAAGTCTTCCAGCGCGGAGCAGGTCTGTTCCCATCAACCGAACATGTTGTGCACATAAACGGCGCAGTTGTGAGTTGGGACTGGGTTGCACAGACCATTAGGAATAAATGCACGAACACGCCGCTGCGCTGCTAACCAGTTCGAGGTAGTTTTTTGGTGCTTCAGGTGGTTTGGAAAACTGGGGTTGAAGACCTTTTCCCCTGCAGCGCTGCTGGGGTGGGAGAAGGGCTGGGTGCGTGGCTCCCCTCTGCTGGGGCTGCTGGATTGCTCTCGCTCCTCCAGAGGTGTCATCGGTGGGAGGTGGCACTGAAGCTGTGTCCTTCGCTGCAGAAGAAAGGGGACCCTGTTAAACATGCCCGGTTGCCAAGCGATGTCTCTGAAAGATGGGGATTGTGATCAAAGGAGGAAATGCAGAATAAGGGGGATAAAAAGGGAATAAATAACCCTGAGAGGAGGTGGAGCCCCCACCCATAGCTTGGCATTTCAGAAGTTTTAGAGAGACGGTGTAAAATCTGGAGCGCAAGTTGGAGCTTGTCCTGCCTGGACCAGGCTTCAGCCCTCTGGGCACCCTGTGACTCTTTGCCTCTTTGTTTTGGTTGTTCGTTTCTCTCTCTGTCCCCCCCTCTGTCCCCAGCAGGGCCTCAGGGTGCCTCTGTGCTGGTGCTCTCCTTCCCCGCCTGCTCCGTGTGTGTGTCCGTGATAAGCTCGGCGCTGTGGTGCTGTTAACGCCTATCCCAGTGCAGCCACACGCAGGGCTGCTCACAGGGACACTGGGGCCCTGGGCTAATCTCGGGGCTGCAGCTTCCCCTGAGAAGGGATTCTCCCTCCGGCTGGCAGGCGATAGCGCAGTGCAGCTGAAGCCCTGCCCCGGGGCCGCTGCGTGCAACCGCTGCCCAGTGGGTGACGTCGGGGCTGGTGGGGTCATGGCCACCTCCAGCTCTCCCACAGCCTGGGGGAACCATGCTTTTCCAGCTTTCCTCCCAAAAAAAGAGGTCCCATAACATCCATATGCGGTTCCCATGGGCATCCCCACGGCTCCTGCGGCTGTGTGTCCTAGCAGCCTCCCGGTCTTTGGTGGAAGTGGGGTTGGATGTTTCCTACCCGCTTTGTGAAGGATGCAGAGAGCACCCGATGGCTGGGTGCCTCTCTTTTTCCTCTGCCCTCAGTCAAATCCCTTCCTTCAGCCTTTCTCCCTGTGTTGTTGGCCTCTGTGTGGTTTGTCACTCTGTTTATGGTGGTTGCTACAGTCGGTGGTGTCTGTAAGGGGATGTGGGACCTGGGCACCCAGGGCCAACTTTGCAAGGCGATGTTTGTCTGGTGGCTGCGCCGCCGAGAGCAGACAGGCGCTGTGAGGCTTCCGACGCCTCTGCTCAGGGGGAGGTGGTGCTGCTGCGCGGCGTTGGCTTCTCTGAGGCCCAGGGGACAGACCTGAACGTGGTGGGTGGTCTCCAAGCCCTCTGGGCTCTTATCTGTCATGAGAGTTGTATTGTGGACTTGCATGGAGTGATGGGACAAGAGGGAATGGCTTGAAATTGGAAGGGGAATATTTAGATCGGACATTAGGAAGAAATTCTTTATGATGAGGGTGAGGAGGCCCTGGCCCAGGCTGCCCAGAGCAGTGGTGGCTGCCCCATCCCTGGAGGAGTTCCAGGCCAGGTTGGATGGGGCTTGGAGCCCCTGATCCAGCGGGAGGTGTCCCTGCCCATGGCAGGGGTGGCACTGGATGGGCTTGGAGGTCCCTTCCAACCCAAACTGTTCCAGGATTCTGTGACTTCTTTCCACGCTGTAGCTGCAGGGATGTCCCATGGGTGTGAGATGCTGAGAAAGTGGAGACTCCAGGTGGATGCCCAGGTCTGCCGGGGCTGTCACGCACAACAGAGCTGGAAACCGGATGCCTCTCAGGACCTCGAGTTTTAAACGTTTAAAACTAGGAAATGTACTTACCAAAAGGCAAAGGCCAGCGGGGTGCTAAAGTGATTGCTGTCGGTATTGATATTAGTGTGTACCTGAGACCCAGGACAACCCGGTGTGCTGTGGCCCAGGAGAATGAGCTACATTTCTGCAGTCTTTGTATGAAAATCTGGTGAAGTAACTTGGACTGAAATGGAGTGTGTTAAACGGGTGTGAGGCGGGGCTGCCCCTGCAAGCGAGCGCTGCCGTGGGGGAATGATTCACATGCCTGGGACACGGGAAAGTCCCTCAGCCCTTCACAGCTTTATCATAAAATCATTAGGTTGGAAAAGACCTTAGAGATCATCGACTCCAACCGTCCCTGTCCACTACTAAATCATGTCCCAAATCACTTCATCTACCTGCCTTTTAAACCCCTCCCGGGATGGGGACTCCGCCACCTCCC
Organism: Cuculus canorus; assembly: GCF_017976375.1. NCBI lineage: Eukaryota > Metazoa > Chordata > Aves > Cuculiformes > Cuculidae > Cuculus > Cuculus canorus. Next base: position 33,631,514 of record NC_071408.1, read on the forward strand.
CGGGCAGCCGTCCCAGTGCTTGAGAACCCTTTTGGTGAAGAAATTTTTCCTAATGTCCGATCTAAGCTTTCCCTGGGGCACCTTGAGGCCGTCCCCTCTTGTCCTCTCACAACGGCCAAGTGCGCATCCCTCTCCCCACGCCTTTCAGCGTCCACGCGTGTTTCCCCCGGGTGATGGGGTCTGAAGCCACAGGGATCCAGCGCTACCCCTGAGACACAGCCTGGCTCCAGGAGCCCAGCCCAGTGCAGCCCCTCTCACAGACCGTTCCTCTTTCAGTTTAGGACCAGGACAGCCGACAGGCTGCAGTTTTGAGCTCGAACTGTGCAGGAAAGGCCTTAATTAAACCATTTTTCTGAAGTAATTAAAAGGCTGCAAGGTGATGGTGCAGACAGCAGTGCTGCACCAGGGTTTGACACCCACATTCCTGCCCCGACCTGGAGCAGAGCTTGGCCCCTGCTCCGCAGCGGAGCAGACACGATCCCAGCCCCATGGAAGAATCACGCCTGCGGTGGAAGGGACGCACGTGTTTGGAGGACGGGTTCCAGGTCACCATCCCATGTAGGATGAGGTCCTTGTGCCTCTGTGGCTTTGTTTATCTTGGTGCTCGCGTTGATCAGCCGTAGCAACGTGTTTAATTCTGAATATATTCATTTATTTAAATACTTCTAACAATCATTACAGGGCTGCTAATTGCGGACTCTCCCAGAGGAGCTCGGCACTGAACAGCCTGCTGTGAGGAACCAGTGAACAGCCTGGGTGGGACTCGGGGTCCCAAAATGAACATTTTGGCTTTATAATCTGTTGTTCCTTCCTCACTGTGCTGAGAAAGGGCTCCTTGGACGAGACCTCAGGGATCCGGCATCTCTGCAGTCCTGTCAGGCTGTGATCAGTGCTCCTGAAGGGCTGCAGCTGCTGTCAGCAAAACGCTGACAGTGTGATCAGTTCTCTGCAAGACTGGAGTTCGAAGAACCTTAAGGGTTGAGCAGACAGACACCGACTGGACTTGGATTGTGGAGTTATTGGAGTGAGTCCAAAGGAGGCCCTGGAGATGGTCCGAGGGCTGGAGCAGCTCTGCTGTGAGGACAGGCTGAGAGAGTTGGGGCTGTTCAGCCTGGAGAAGAGAAGGCTCCCAGGAGATCTTAGAGCAGCTCCAGTGCTGAAAGGGGCTCCAGGAAAGCTGGGGAGGGGCTCTGGATCGGGGAGCGCAGGGAGAGGACAAAGGGGACGGGTTTAAACTGAAGGAGGGGAGATTGAGATGAGATCTAAGGGAGAAATGTTTTCCTGGTGGAAACCTGTTTCTTATGTTGCAGAAGTCAAGCGCAGCTTGTGAGATTGATGTGATGATTCTGAGGCGTTTGGAACTGGTCCTAACACATCACGGAAGCGAAGAAGCGCTGCAGTTCCGCACTGTGGCCCTCCCAGGGTGTCTCTGCCCCTCCACTGCCCGGCACCCGCAGCTCTGTCACACGAAGGGCAGGGATCAACGGGCTCCGAGAAACCTGGGGTGCTTCTCGGAGCTCAGTCCCTCACTGGAATAGAGTGAACCCTTTCTGCCCTGCCCTCTCTGAATGGACTTCTTTCTGTTCTCCCAACATTTATTCTCAATTCCTTTGGCTCCAGATCCAAAACTATTCTCAGCTTGGTTTTTTCCAGATGCCTCTTTAGAGAACCACACACTCGAGCCATTGTGCGCGGCAGCTCTGATTTCAACCTGCTAAAAGTTTGACAACAATCTCTGCGGTCTTTATTTTCTCTTCCCCGTGGCTCGGGTTTTGTTTGGATTTTGAGGGTTTTCTTTCTGGCAGAAATGCCTTTGTCCCAGTCAGGCTGGCAGCGGGCGACAGCATCGCTGCTGGGTTAGAGGACATATGGCATTTGGAGAGGTCTTTTGTACAGTTTTGAATCCCAATTATTGCCCTGTAAGAAACTACAGGCTGTCCTGGAGCTGCTGAAATGAATCACTCGGGTGAAGGCTTTTTTCTCTCTTTTTTTTTTTTTACTGCCAATTTGAAGCAGTAAAAAGTCTGGCTGACTCCTTCCTCCCTCATAAAACCTGATGCAAAACTTCCACTGCTTTGGCGGGATCATTCTTCCATGGCACCCCGCGAGCAGGGGGACCGTTTTCTTCCCACATTTGAAACACTTTTTAGAAGGAAGCAGCACGCATGAGAAACTGTGAGGTTCCAAGATAAAAAACATGGAGATAAATAACCTTTGGAGCACACAGCAGCAGCCAGACAACTTATCTCGGCGTATAAAGGCATGTTTATGTACACGGTCCTTTAAAATAAAAGCCACCAGTAACTAGGATACTGTTCCTGGGACCGAAGGCAAGCGATGAACGAGGGAGATGTGAAAAAGCACGTCATCTTCTAGGGAAAAAATAAATAAAGGGGTGATGTTTTTTATGAAGCTCAACCAGCTGAGGACTTCAAAGGCCAGAGTCTTTGGTCTCCAGTCCTCCTTGTGACCATGGTTTGTACAGACAAGTCCGTGGTCTTACTACACACGGAAAGAGAGAAGCCTGAAGAGGAGAGACACGGACAAGCACGAACCTGCTTCAGGCACTCTCAGGAGGACGTTTTCCATTCCATCAGGGGCTCCAAGCCCCATCCAACCTGGCCTTGAACCCCTCCAGGGATGGAGCAGCCACCGCTGCTCTGGGCAACCTGGGCCAGGGCCTCCTCACCCTCAGTGAAAAACATTTCTTCCTGAGATCTAGTCTAAACTTCTCCTGTTTTAGCTTAAAACCATTACCCCCTGCCCGATTGCTACTGGCACAGCTAAAAAAGTTTTTCTCCATCTTTCTTTTCAGCCCCTTTAAGTATTGAAAGGCTGCAATAAGGTCTCCCTGGAGCCTTCTCTTCTCCAGGCTGAACAACCCCAACTCTCCCAGCCTGTCCTCGTAGCAGAGGTGCTCCAACACTCGGATCATCTTTGTGGCCTCCTTCGGACTCACTCCAATAGCTCCATGCCCGTCCTCATCTGAGGACTCCAGAACTGGACTCAGGACTCCAGGAGGGTGTTACCAAGCAGAGCAGAGGGGCAGAATCCTCTCCCTCCCTGCTGGCCACACTGCTTAAGATGCAGCCTGGGAGGAGGGCACTTGCACGGCACTCTCTGAGCCCTTGCTCTCGGCCTTTATTCTTGAACTTCGTAGTGTGACTGCACGATTTTTTTTTCTCATTTTTAATTTACTGGTTTTCTTGTTATTTAAAGGTCAGGTTTTCATCTGTTCTTGAGTCAGCCTGACGAGGTGCTACAGCTACTTTCTCACCATGCACGCTGCTTCCCGTGCATTGAGGACATTGCACTTGTAAAGTGACCACAACCACCAAGGTATTGTCACTGACCTGGGACCCATACAGCCCAGAGGGCTGTGCCAAAGAGATTGTCTCCATGGCCTTTCGCCATCCCTAGCTGCTCTGGCTGTCCATGTAAAGCCACAGATGATCTGTCACAAGCAAAGCACAGCTATGCCTCAGCAGCCGTGGGCATGACTTTGCCAGCTCCAGCTCTCAGATGAAATCGATGCTCTCACCATCCCACTGCTGCATGGGAAACCAACAGAATTGATGGCCTGGATCTTTTCCCAGCAGGCAAGTGTCTGCTGCTCAATGCTGCGAGGATGAATAGCACTGCCTGGCTCTGCTCCTGAGGCTGCAGCACAACACCCAGCGTGGATACAGCGAGCAACCCGCCTTCTCAGCCTTACGCCCACGCCCTGCCAGGATCCGGGCACTGGGGCAGGGCCGGCTGGCCAGGCTCTCGTTGCCATTTCCCTGGCTGAACCAGATCAGCAAAGACAGGCACAACATAAAGCCTGGAAATCCTTCAGCCACCAGCACATTTCTTTTCCTGCTCCTCTCATCCTTGTAAACATTTATCCTCAGATGGCATTTGAAGATCCACGTTTGATACTGTACCCATGTTTGCTCTTGGTGCACCTCAGACAGTGAACATCAATAACAGCAGCTTCCCTTGCTGTGGTGTTTCATAGAATCATGGAATGGTTTGGGCTGAAAGGGATCTCAAAGCACATCCAGTTCTACCCTCTGCCATGGGCAGGGACACCTCCCACTGGATCAGGGGCTCCAAGCCCCATCCAACCTGGCCTGGAACACCTCCAGGGATGGGGCAGCGACAGCTTCTCTGGACAACCTGGGCCAGGGCCTCCTCACCCGCACAGGGAAACATTTCTTCCTAAGATCTCATCTCAGTCTCCCCTCTTTCAGCTTAAAACTGCCCCCCTCTTCCTATCCCTGCCCTCCCTTATCAAGAGCCCCTCCCCAGCTTTCCTGGAGCCCCTTTCAGCACTGGAAGCTGCTCTAAGGTCTCCCTGGAGCCTTCTCTTCTCCAGGCTGAACAACCCCAACTCCCTCAGTCTGTCCTCATAGCAGAGGTGCTCCAGTCCTCAGATCATCTTTGTGGTCTCCTTCGGACTCGCTCCAACAGATCCATGCCCGTCCTGATCTGTGGGCTGACGGCCAGTGAAAGGGCAGTGAGCAACAGCAAGTCCAGTTCAGTCTTTGTTTAGGGCTCATACGCAGGTCTGACTCACCTGGCGTGGAGGACATAGGGCAGACAGCCCAGCCAGAGTCCTGCACACCTCCAGCCGCTCTTTTCTGCAAGGTGAGATAATACTAGAGCTGGCCTCCGAGGAGTGTAAAGTAAATTTGTAAACCTAAAATGCATAAGCATAATTGCTCAGAAGTTTTGCATGCAGGAAAAGTAAGGCTCTTCACTGATAATTTGTCCATTACTCATAAGTTGCTCTGCAAGGATCCTTTTTCCTCTAAGGCTGTGCAATAACGAAGCTGATATCCTCACCCTGTTCCCAAGAGCCAGGTGGAAATCATGCTACAACCCAAGTCAAAGCCTGAAATGGGTTCTGCTACCCTCACTTCTGGCTTCCACTGTGACCCAAAAGTCACAGCACTTCCTCTTTGTGGCGTGTGCCCACTGCTGCCTGTGGGGTGCTGGTGGGCCTCCAGCAGGTCTGTGCTTTGGCCTGTTTGAAAGCTTCTCATCTTCCTATCAAAGAGCTATATGAAGAAGTTGGTAAAGTTTGGCTGACTTTTAATCTGACTATATTCTAAAGTGTGGGTTTTTTTTCCCCTGTAGAAAAGAATGGTATAATTAGGATGTTTCCACTCCCGCCTGCTGAATTTTAGGACATTTTTTATGCCTGTGTTGTAGAATACATACATAAAGAACCTGCAATATTTCAGCTTTGCAAATACCAGATAATGGCTCTGATTTATGCTCCAATGACAGATATAAGAGCCCGCTGAAATCAGTGTGGCTCTGGATGGTTACCATGGTTCTTATTTGAGGCTCAGATGGAAGGATCTGCTTCTATGTTAATATCTAAGAAGAGATGAAGGAAATTATTTTTCACGTTCTAGAAAGAATTGATGCAATTTTCACATTAGTGCCCCACTCCTCATTGTCCTAAAATGCAAAGAAAGCCACCTCCTGAAAATGCCAAGTGTCAGTGGAGATGTACGTTAAAATTTAAATATATAAATATATTCCACAGCTGTGAATTTAAGCTTTTACACAAAATCACTAAGGAAGCAGCAGAACACGAATTTAGGAGCAGAATGGGATTGCACAGGGAGTTCTACGCCCAACCCAAACATTCATGTTTTGGATCATCAAGGAGAACGAGGTACAATACTGGCTGTTCCCTTTCTTGTCTCATGTCTCCATTCTGTTTTGCTTTCCTTAGCTTAGATTTTTTCCTTTTCAGAGTCCTGCAGGGAGGAAAGAAGGAGCCTTTGTTTTAAAAAGCCTGAAACCAACAGTGGCCCATTGATCATAATTAAGTCTAAAATAATACGCTTTTGCTGACCTGTTTGTATTGAATCCAAAAAACTGTGCGTTATTCCTGCTGTAGCCTTGGTCTGCCCGCAGATCCAGTTTCTTCTTCTCAAGCTGCTGGTTCTGGGAGAATAACTTTAAAAGCTAAAGTATACCTGTGTGTTGTAGGGCTGCAAGTGAAAGTGGTAGTCCTGTGTGCTCTAATGCTGATGAATCAATCACAGACAAATATGCTTTAGAATAATGGAGAGACTCACAGAAAAGATGCTTTTTTGGCATAAAGTCCTTTTTCCTACAAATGGGGAATGTTAAGTGCCTTGGTCCTGCTTCTGGCTGTTCTCAGGCTGGGTGTTTAGAGAGGCTCACACCAGGCAGCATGTGTAGCCTGATCCTGGTTTTTACGGATGCGTGCTCCGAGGAAAACCCCTCCCAGGGTCTCCCCGTACCTGTCTCCCACACTGCTCATCTGACTCACCGACTCATCTGGTTTGGAGCTCATGAGGAGACGCACGCACAGACACAGCCCAGAGACCACAATCACAGGGAAAACAGTTAAAACCAGATTTTAAATAGAAGATAGGACAGACAGTGGCCATCAGCCACACAAACATGCTGACCAGCAGCTGCTTACATGCAAACGGTCCTTTTCATTCCCCTTGTCCAATCCACCTTAATCTTTCTTGTTCTTCCCTAATCTGCCTTTGTTATTCCCCTCCTCTTCTTTGCCCTAAACATATCACAATAATCCTGTGTCATTTTAACAGTCTCCTGTTCAATCCCAGTGTTCCCAGTGCAGTCTCCTCTTCAATCCCAGTGCAGACCCCGCATCACAAATCCTCCTCTCCTTTACACAATGGTCCCTCAGGCGGCACAGCCTGCCAGAGAGTTTTATTTGTTGAACCCCTCTGTAGGTTTTGGGCAACAGCTAAATCACTCACCGTTGACAGTCTTACGGCCAGCTGACTTGGATAAATCAGGTTTTCTGGATCTTTGTGCTTATTTTGAATAATCATTAGCCAGATATTGTTACAGTGTTCACAAATCTATCTATTCTGCATGATTTCTCCCCTTCAGAGCTGCTTATTCAGAAGCATTTTCATGAGCCATCTCATTTGGCCCAGTCAGATGCATCGGAAAGGGGTGAGAATCCACTTAGTGCATTCCTCAGCAACTCATCCTGCAGCATGCACTGAGTAATACTTTACAGCTTTGACTGCTGTGTGTTTCAGGCCACCTGGGAAAATCAGTTTGTTCCCACATTTGTATTGCACTAATCCCTAGGAAATCCTTTGGATTCTGTGCACACATACACTGTTTTTGAATTCCTCACATCTTTTATTTTGCATACAGTAAAATGCACAGAGCTGTGCCCATGCATTTTCTTGCACAGGAAAAATCTCCAAATAAGTTTTTCTTCTGAGACAAGACGACAGCTGTGCCAGGCTACGGTGGTGGAGAGCCTCTCTGACTGCACAGCTCATCTGCAGGGCAGCATGATGCTGCTCCTTGGCTCTGTGCAGAAGCACAAAACTACAGCTCAGGCTGAGCAGCGCTGCACCCAGCAGTGCAAAAAAAGACTGCAGGAAAGAGGCTGCTGTGTTGCAAACATGAGGCATAAAGCCCCGAACATATAGGAAAATACTTCATGCGTAAATCAAATTTTCAACGCAAGAAACCTGTCTGGTCTGCATGAGGTTGCATGTGTAAAGGATGGGTGCACAAATAAGGCTGTATGAAGGCTACTTGGACCTTAAAATCCCTGCTCTGCCAAAGCATAATCTTATCTTTGGCTAAGAAGTTGGTGGTAAAGCTGCGCGAAAGATTCTCTTTGGCAGGGAATAAGCTGCTTCTCTGCATGGATTTCTCCTGCGATGCTGGGGAGAGAAGGGAGTGCCAGAGCCTATAGTTCGAGTATATTCTCATCTGCTGCCATCCAGAGCTTGGGAAGGGAAACTGTCTTGCTCTCCTAGTTTTAGTTTAACACAGAACTTGGTCTCTGTGCTTGAGTGAGTCAAAGCTTCCTTTCCTGCAATGCGGCTTTTATGACTTTTCAGATGGGGAGAAACTGCAAGTTTTTGAGGCCATCCTGTCAGCCACCGAGATCGAAAGAAGTCTCAATTCCCTGGCAAAATCAAACCCAGGAAAGAGTTTCTTTGCCTGTCCTTACAACCTGAAAGTTCACCCACAGCTTGTCCTCACAGAGATATCCCCAGATCTCTGTACTAGATCTCCTCATCACATGCTTTAACTCCCCCCCCCACCCCGTTTTCTTTCTTTCTTTCAGAGTTGTATAAAACATGAAGAAGCTATAAGAAATTAAATACTTTTCTGCACATGAACTTCACACAGAACTTTGGGGGGTTTGCACAGTGATGTGTCTGGGGCAAAGTCTGTTCTTCCTCAAACCTTTGGGTGCACAGAGGAGCACAGTGTTCAGTTCTGGAATCCTCAACACAGGAAAGGCAAAGATCTGTACACAAAAAAAGATGCAGGACAGGCTAGAGAAGGGCCACTAAGATGATCAGAGGACTGGGAAACGTTCTATACAAAGTAAGGCTGAGAAAATTGGGTTTGTTCAGTTTAGAGAAGAGAAGGCTTAGGGGAGACCTTTCACTGTGTACCAGTACATAAAGGATGTCTGCCCAGAGGATGGAGACTCCCTTTTTACAAGGAGTCATGGGGAAAAGACAGGGGAATGCGTATCAGTTGTTCCTGGGGAGATTCTGATCGGATTCCAGAAGAAAACCGTTCCCCATGAGAACAGTGAAACATTGGAATAATCTCCCCAGGGAAGGAGTGGATTCCTCTGCACTGGACACTCAGCTCGACAGGGTGCTGGGCCATCTCAGTTAAACTATCCACCATCTAAAAGGTTGGACCAGATGATCCCTGAGGTCCCTTCCAACCTGGCATTCATGACTGCTACTCCTTCACTGGCAGTTATTAAAGCAAGGAGCTGCCCACGAGCTGTTACGCCTCCACACACTGGACCTGTGCGCCTACTCCCAAAAGAACAGAAACCTTCGGAACTGGCTTATTTCAGGGAATGCCTGAAAGCTTGTTTTTTTCAGGTGTTGTTCCTGCACGCTGAATCCCTCTGCCAGATGCTGAAGGGTTCTGGGCCATCTCAGTTACACTACGAGAAGCTGGACCAGGCAATCCTTGAGGACCCTGACAACCTGGCATTCTGTGATAGGAACATGACCCGAGGGCTGGCTGAGAGGGTTGGGGTTGTTCAGCCTGGAGAAGGTTCCAGGGAGACCTCAGAGCAGCTTCCAGTGCTGAAAGGGGCTCCAGGAAAGCTGGGGAGGGGCTCTCGATCAGAGTGCAGGGAGAGGACAAGGGAAAATGGTTTTCAGCAGCAAGAGGGGAGACTTAAGGGAGATCTTAGGGAGAGATGTTCTGCTGTGAGGGTGGGGAGGCCTTGGCCCAGGCTGCCCAGGGCAGCGGTGGCTGCTCCATCCCTGGAGGGGTTCCAGGCCAGGTTGGATGGGGTTTGGAGCCCCTGATCCAGTGGGAGGTGTCCCTGCCCGTGGCAGGGGGTGGATCTGGATGTGCTTTGAGGTCCCTTTCAGCCCAAACCATTCCATGAGTCTATGAGTCTGTGTTTCTACACTGAACAGCGGGTCTCCGTGCAGACCCTGAGGGACACCCCCGCTCACCGATCCACACGAGAAGCGCCGACGCCAGGATGCAAAATGGCGGCTGCCAGGGTCCAACATGGCCGCCGTGCGTCCCGCCTCGCGCCTCGGCCCATCCGCGCGCCCCAGCGCCTCCACGGGGCGTCAAGGCCCTGTCTTCTGATTGGCCGTTCGAGCATCACGTGGCACGCCGCACTGACCAATGAGAGCGCGCCCTGCCCCACGCGGACCAATCGGCGCGCGCCCCGCCCCGCCCCGCCGCGCGCTGTGGGAGGGGAAGGCGCCATTGGGGGAGAGCGCGGAGCCGCCGCCGCCTCCGCTCCAGCCGAGCCGGGGAACCGGTCCCGCCGCCACCATGGACTACGGCGAAGGTGAGGGCGCACCCCCTAGAGCGAGGGCAGGGCCCAGCCGCCGCCTCCGCTGCCGCCGCGGGGCCCGGCCGCCAGGCAAGATGGCAGCGGCCGCTTTGTGTGGGCCCCCTCAGAGTCCTCGTCCTCTTCCTTGGGGCCAGGGGAGCTGCGGCGGCGGGAGGGCAGCGCGGGAGGGGGCGAGGGGAGCGGGGCGTGCGGGGGGCGGCGGGAGAGGGGGTGGCGAGCGGGGGGTGTGGGGGGCGACGGGAGGGGGTGCGGGGCGAGCTCGGCCAGCGGCCGTGCCAGGAGATCCGGCCGGAGAGAATGGCCCGCGGGCGCCGGTCTCTCCCCTCCAGCGCTTGGGTAAAGCACTAAGTCATTCTCACTGACCCATCCTCTCCAGCTGAAGACAGAGATTGGAGATTCCCAGATACCCCCATGCATTGTGGTGTGAACATGCCCAGTGGGTCAGTCTCAGGTATGAGCTATAAATACGTCTAACCTGTACAAAAAAAAAAAAAGCGTTGGGGCTGAGCAGTCGGTGCTGACAGCCTGATCTCGTGAAAGGTCATAGAATCGCAGAATGGTTTGAGGTGGAATGGGCATTGGAGCCCATCCAGTTCCACCCCCTGCTATGGGTAGGGACATCTCCCACTGGATCAGGGGCTCCAAGCCCCATCCAACCTGGCCTGGAACCCCTCCAGGGATGGGGCAGCCACCGCTGCCCTGGGCAACCTGGGCCAGGGCCTCCCCACCCTCTGAGGGATGAATTTCTTTGTAATGTCTAATCTAAATTGTCCCCTTTCCAATTTAAAGCTGTTTCTCCTTATCACTCCATGCCTTTTTAAAAAAATCCCCTCTCCAGCTTTCTCGTATCCCCCTTCAGGTACTGGAAGGTCTCTATAAGATCTCCTCTGAGCTTTCTCTTCTCCAGGCTGAACAACCCAAACTCTCCCAGCCTTTCCTCATAGCAGAGGGGCTTCAGCCCTCAGATCATCTTTGTGGCCTCCTCAGGATCTGTTCCACCAGGTCCATGTTTTTCTTATGCTGGGGATTCCAGAGCTGGACACAGGACCCCAGGTGGGGGTCTCTGAGAGCAGAGCAAAGGGGCAGAATTTCCTCCCTCGCCCTGTTGGCCATGCTTATTTTAATGCAGCCCAGGATGTCCCTGGTCACTGCAGGGGAGGTTGGGCTGGGTGACCTTCATGATCCCTTCTAATCCAAACTGTTCTATGATTCTATGACAAAAAAAAAAGAACACAGAAGAGAAATGGGTTATTAGAAGTACTTAACATGGTTTGACTGCACATGTTGTTTTCTGGAGGAGTTACAACTGGCTGGGAGCAAGACTCTGTTTTCGGCTCGGGCACGGCAACATGAACTTATGCACGTTCCAGACTAAAACTGTGAGATCGAGGAGTGGGGATGGGCGGGAACAGAGTTTTTATGGTGATGATGCTTTTTGCGTAAATCACTGTTTTGTCTTCAGTCGTCTATGGACGACTGTATTTGATTCTCATGATTTCTGTTGAAAGAAGATGTTTCCCTGTTTTTATACAGACATGGAAAAAGCAGAACTTGGAACTGCTTGGGTTTGGTTTCTTTTTTTTCTTAAAGTTTACTTTAATATTTTGGGAAGGAATATAGAAAACATAAATGTGATAAAGCAAAAGCTAGTTCTCGTGTTTACGCTATCAAAAATACGACATAGATACAACAAAAAGGAATGCACTTATTTTTGTGGGTTGATTGAAGTTGTGAGTTTAGTAAGACTCAAGAAATGTTTTGACATATCTTGCCACCGTGTGGACACATACTTAAAAGATGTTTTTATAAAAAGTTTACCATAAACAGAACTCAAGATTCATTTACAGATGCCATCAAATTAAGTGTTTGCTCTTGGATCTCTTGATGCTCTGTTGGCTGTTATACAGAAATAACACGCTGGATTACTGATGCACCTTTGATTGCAGTATGGTCATTTTTATGATACATTCCTTGAGTCTTAGTTTTTTTGCCAATGATATTATTTTGGATTTATGTTTCTTGATAGCTTTAATTTATTTATTTTACTGTGGCCCTGGTTATTAATCTTCTGTATTGATTCGTGATTAAATGTCCTTTAGATTTTTAGTAGAAAAGGTTCTTCTCAAGTGGTAGTTAAAGTATGTTGTTGGAATATTTACTGTAGCCATTAATCAGAGCCTGCTGTTCTGAGAGCTGTGTTAAAGTGAATGCAAGCTTGTTCTATGGAAGTAAGCAATCAGATTTATGTTGTATAATTAGCTTGTTCCTTTCATGTACCTCTGTAATAATAGCTTTCGTTGTGCTTATTAAGCTTTCCGTTATTCATAATTATTAAACAAGTTTGACATATGCAGCTTGAAACATGTAACGCTACTGTTTATGCATTGTATGTGCCTTAGCAAGGTGTGTGTAAAGCTTTATCTTACCCTAATTCTGTACAGTGGATGAAAGGTTGTTTTTTAGGGGTCCAGCAGATGGCAATAGAGGATGGATGTTGAGAGTTCTCATCTTTGCCCAGTTTTCCTTTGAGTTCTTGGCACAGTTCTTCCTGTTGGAAACTTTTGGCTGGGGCGAAGCACTTTTCATTGCACGTCTGGCTGATGGCTGCTGTAATTCTGCTTTTGTCCCTTGCTGAGGACTTGCTTTGAGACAGAGATGATGTGGGCTGTAGAATTAATTTTGTTAATATTATTAGCTATTCATGTTAATATATTTGATTACTGTGACTATCATCTTTTTAATCTGGAACGGGAAGTGGCGCTGTGGCTAAAATTCATCAGCATTGTTGGGTTGGTTCCTTTTGCGTGGGACACAGTGATGTGTTAAAGCTTCTGTATCTAATGACAAGGTTGGTATTTTTAAGGCAGGCGTGGTTTTATGAAAAATGTAATGTGCCTGCAAAAAAAAGCTGCTTGCTACTGCACAAAAGATCTTTAAGCTTGATAGAGTCATTGTGGATTATGAATTTAAAATGTAGGGAGATTTAGCTTGTTTCAAGCCAGTATTCTGTTTTTTTATTGTCTAAAGTTTATTTTTATTTTTATTTTCTTTTTCATTTATTATTTACAACTGCAAGATCTTTCTCCTTTCTCATCTTCCTGGCCTTTTTTATATGCTCCACTTGAAAATTATTCCATTTCTTTGTGCTGTGTGATTTCAGTGTTCTCTGATCTTAAGCATTTTCTTCTAAATGGAGTCCTTTGTACCAAGAGATTCTGACTCTTATCTATTACATGTTTAACTTCCTAGTTCTTTCCCTAAGGAAAACTTGATTTGCCTTTGCTGGCTAGCGAGGTTTATTTTGCAGCTATTTTAAATGATCTCTCCTCCTGACATGGCTTTTTTTTTTTTTTTAATCTGAAGGACTAAATATGCTTTAACATTTTAATTTATAAATTAAACTTGTCTTCTAGTGTCCCATTGTTTTTTATTTCAGAGGTAATGTATTCCCCCTCCCTTGACATAACTCTTTTTCCCTCTCCCCTACTCCAGTAGACCTTGAGTATGATCTAGAAATGAAAAGCGAGGTCATTCTTTGCAATTCTGTTTCTGTTCTTTGGTTTAACAGCTCATCCGCCCACACCGTATTTATGCAAGGAGCTGCAGATACCAAAACCTGATCCTTCCGTGCTTTGTTTCGGATACTTTGCCTTCATCAGCTCAGAAAATTTATTCTTTCTTTTTTAAACTTCAGGAGCAAATATGAACCACTGCTTTTTTTTTTTTTTCTTCCCCTCTCTGTAGCATTTGTGGGTACACATGCAATATATCTTCAAAGGTTTCTTGGATCAGTGGTTACTATTTGAACTGAAATGCAGTCCTCCACTTCCAAATTCTCAGTTTGAGACACTGCAGTACAGCTCCTGGTGGTCTTTCTCTAGTGTTTTTAGCGTGGGCAACAATTTCACATTTGGGCTGAATAGTTTGGGCAGACAGGCAGCTTCTGGACATCTCCACTGGTGGTGACAGCCAGAGCCGATGGAACAGGGAGCAGGCTGCAGGCAAAGGGAATTGTATGCTGCAGATACAGCTTTTTTTTTAATGCTCCGTGATCGTCTGTCTTGCTTTGGTTAGTAGAGGAAGAATAAAAAATGTGAAAGAGGCCAGTGCAAATGGGTCTTTGCTTGTGGTTGTGAGGTTGTCAACTAATAAGCTATTTACCCAGAGACTGTAATAATTAAAGCTGTGTAATGGTTATTATTCAGATGCTACATTAAAAAATTGTAATCCTTTAACTTTGGTTCACCTAAGTGAATGTTTACTGTTGTCTCGTACACTTTCCCCGTTTTAGGATAAAGCCTGTCTGGAGAACAGACTTTCAGGGTAAAGCAGAGTTAAATGCCTGAAGAAATATTATGCTTATTAATTTGAATACAGTGTCTTTGTCAAGCTCTGGGCACAAAGTGTAAAATCTATCAATCTTTAGTAGAATTTGCAGCTGATAAAATGGCTGAACGAGGAAGGCAGTGGTTGGGATGATGGGCAACTGCTCAGCAGGCTAGAACAGTTAATGCAATAGTCAGAAGGAGATTATAAAATCACCTTTGTTAGGCCAGGCTAAAGATGTCTGTCCCACTTCCCAGTCCCCTGTATGTCACTGTCCATTTGGAGATGTGGAAGGGACAGTGCAAGCACTCCTTCGGTGTGTTGATGTGCCCTCACTGGTTTGCAGCTTGGGAACTCTGAATTAGAGAGTGGTCTTCGTTTGATGTGCTTTCAGTTTCTTGTCAGTGGATTTTCATTACTGCAGTTATTGTTGTGCAGTGATATTAACTGTTTCTTTAAATAGGAAAATTTCTCATGCCTTCAGGTGAGCTTGTTGTCCTTTTATTTTCTGGAAAAAGCAATGGTTTAAACTTGGAGAAATGTATAAAATCTTTTCTCTTGTTAGAGCAGACGGGTCTTTGTATGGTCATGTTCTTATTCCTCTATTGACTGTGTTTTCCTTCTCTGCATTGCCTTCTCTGCTGGGCTAGACTTGCCAGACTTTCTTTATAATATCCCTCATTTAGTACTGGTTGGTACCGGGAAGTGGGTTTAATCACTGGAATGCCAGCGAAGTGCAGATCATGTGTGCTATAGGGAGGCAGTGGATCATACTTGTTCGGCAGCTTTGTGAAGCTGTTTGTGCTTTGAATTTCTGGGGTGTTCTTGAAACAGGACTTTTAGGGGTAAGGAATAAGTTGTTGGGGTTTTTTTTGCCAGATGTCAGTACAACATAAAAAGATGTGATGAACATCAGTTCAGCTCTGAATTACTGACATGTTAGTACAGTTGGTGAACTGCAACGCTGAGCTGATTTGGATGAGTTTTTTGGCTAAATGGGAGAAAGCTCTCTTGCTGGTCTGTAGCCTATGTACAGAGCCTGCACTGCAGTGTGATGGCTCAGAACCTCGACCCAAGTGTCTGTCGATGTGGGTCAAGATTTGTTGTGATGTTGGATAGAGAAAGCAGATGTCTGTGAGCTGTGTGTGTTGTTAGAGTGTGGGAAGCGGTCTTTTAATGCTCCACTAACTTCTGACCTATTCTGCATCAAGCTTCTTCATTTAATTCTCTTAATTAAACTTGCGTCCAAGTTGCAGCTAATGAAACAATAATCTGAGTTACACACTACTGGGAAAAAATGTGAACTGGATTCCGGTTAAGAGGTGCTCAGATGATGACAGACACAGCTTCCTGAAGCACAGGGTTGAAATTGGTTTGCAGCTGGAAGGGTCCTATTTTGTTTGTAAACACTGTGGCAAAGAGTGAACCTTTTACTTAAGTATTTAAGCTAGATTACTTAATAAGACTTCTTGCTTGCTTTCTTTATAAACATTTTTCTGCTCTTTTTTTAGACATGGACCGTGATTATGGGCATGGAGGCTATGGTGGCCCACGATCCATGGACTCTTACCTTAACCAATCCTATGGGATGGAGAGTCATGGAGGTGGAGGCGGAGGAGGTGGTGGTGGTGGTAACAGGTAAAATAATCCTTCAGTTGTCCCAAGAATTGATCAAGTCCAATTTAAGTTTGAACCATTATGTCTTCTAACTTAAGTGTTCCTGAGGCATGTTGCTATGATTTTGTATGAATGCTTTGGTTCTGAATCTTCATGTTCGATAAATACTGGCAAATATTAAACTGTAAGAGTTTCTTGTAATAATCGCCATTTTTGTTGAAAAGTTTGAAAGTGAAACAATGCGTCTTTGAATGAAAAGGAAAAAGTGTTATTTTTTGGTAATGGCTAGCAATTAGTAGCTGATTGGCCTGCAATACCATTTCTGACATAGCAGACTAGACCTATCTGATTTAGTACCTTAGCCTGAATCTATCAACATTCCGTTTTCAAGGAACATTTAGGATATGTGCTCTTTGGTTTGAATGTGCAGTGCTTGAATGACCTTGGTATTGAATCTGAAAGTCATGTCCAGATTATTTCATTGGCAGGTACTGATTACACTCAAAACTGTGTGCATGTTCTGGGCTGCTTTGTAAGATGGATTGGTCTAAAAATGCAAAATTATGAAGCAGTGGTCTTAAAGATGTTTATTTCATGCTAGGATACTGTTTCTGTTGCTCTTCCTGATAAAACTGCTAGGGAGCAGCTGATTTGATTTAGGTTTTAATATTGTATTCAAAGAAGCATGCTTTTCAGAGTAGTGATTATCTGGGAGGAAACAATGTGAAGAAAACTTGGATAAACTGATGGTTTTCCCGTGTGCGCCCTTGATCCCTGTCTGGCCATAGCCAGGCTCCTGTATGAGTCTCGTCTACAGGCACTGCGGTGCCACTGGGCAAGGACAGGACAAAGTAGGGAGGCTGGAGAAGCATTGGGTTTTGCTGCACGGTTCTTTAAACATTTTAGTTAAGTATAATTTATTTAATGATGAACATTAAGATCGACTTAAAATCTCGAGCAGAGATTTAGGAATGAGCTGTACCTACCATCTAGTAATCTGCATATGATGAAGGCTGAATGACCACTGGAACCCCAGAATGTCTCTTACCATGTAACATTAATGTGCATGGGCTCTTTCTTGTAGACAGCGTCACTTCGTGTAGCGTTGGGTCTTCTGAGACTAACATTTTTAAAATGAAGCCATTCAGTTTACTACAGATGCAGTTAGTAATTAGAGTCTGTTCTAGTTCATATTTTATCAGTCAAGGGGTTGTCTTTCCCAGCTCCTGCTGAATCGCCCGATTATAACCCTACAGGGACACTAATGTGTTGCCCTTCCAAGTGGTTCCAGATATTGTTGATCTCAATAGTGAGCAAACTCGTGGTAAATGACTAAAGTTTTCAGTTTCTTGTCACCTGCTCTGAAATTCCAAGGCCTGTTCTTGTGTCCATTGTGCATGCACTGTGATAGACTTCCAAAATCCTGAGTTGCTAGACGTAATGGTCTGCAAGTGAAGGGTGGCGATCACGAACTCCAATTGGGAGAGTGATTTTTACAGGGATGGCTATTTCCAAAAAGTATAAATATGAGTAGAGCATGTGTATTTTTCCTTTAAAATCAGAACTGTAGAGTGTTCAAGACTCACAACTGTTCCACTTAAAAAACAAAAAAGCAGCTATTTTCCACCCCCCCTCAGTTCAGAACTAAGCTACCTTTTAATGCTGTGTAACTGCTAGAATACAAGGGCATGGTTTTTGAAGAAAGGACAGTTTGACTAGCCTATGAATGTCTGCAGGTGATTATTTGCGTGAGACTAGGGCTGGGCTCTAATAATGCTTAGTAAATACTTGTTGCTGAAAAACTGTAAGTGAACAAAGTTCAGGCATTCTGAACTTGAGAATTGTTTGTGCCAAAACTGGCTCAGATAGCTTTCTATCTGGCCACAGTGCGACTTGCCCAGCCCTAATCAAGATAAAGCAATAACACAACTGTACGGACCAGTATAGTAATAAATTGATTTTAGTTGATAAATGTCAACTGATAACTTGTCTTTTGAAATGTATAACATTAGTAAGCTTACTTTTTTTTCTCCTCACTGTGCAACTTTTCCAGGTTTGGACCTTATGAGTCTTACGACTCCGGGTCTTCTCTGGGTGGGCGAGATCTGTACAGATCTGGCTATGGTTATAATGAACCCGAACAAAGCCGCTTCGGAGGTAGTTATGGTGGTCGATTTGACAACTCCTACCGGAATAGCCTTGACTCTTTCGGAGGTAGAAACCAGGGCGGGTCTAGCTGGGAAGCACCTTACTCCCGTTCAAAATTGAGGCCTGGGTTTATGGAGGACAGAGGAAGAGAGAGTTACTCTTCCTACAGCAGTTTTTCTTCACCCCATATGAAGCCTGCACCTGTAGGCTCTCGGGGGAGAGGAACGCCTGCTTATCCTGAAAGTGGATTTGGAAGCAGAAACTATGATGCTTATGGAGGACCATCAACAGGCAGAGGCCGAGGCCGAGGAGTAAGTACAGAATCTTTTCGGATTCTTTTCACTAGACACTCTTTTAAACCCTTTCAAGACCACTGCTTTAAAATGAATGCACTGTTCGGTACAGTGCGGGGTTTTTGTCCAAGCAAATGATCATGGTTGACAATGTTGTTTACCCCCTTGAAGCAGTCTTCAAGTAGAACCCAAGTCCCTCTTTCTGTTGAAAGTAATGAGTAATAGAAGACTAGTTGATAAGGTTTATTAAATCTCTCCTTTTGCTTGAAAGGTGAAGATAAAAGTACTAGGTTTGGTCTAAAAGGGATTAAAAGGACTTGCATTTTTCCTTGTAAACGCTAGCGTTTTTGCTGGTGGGGAAGCTTGAATATTGTAAAAGTTTAATTCAAAGTCTTGAAGTTTTGAGTAGGTTAAAGGTGCAATGTATAAGCAAAAAAACCCAGGTGGTGAATGCTAGAGTGGTTTTTGTTTCCTTTAAAGGTAAAAGTTTAGCTAATTCTTTAATATATGGAACACATGGTTTATCAAACAAGTCTTGTTTTAAAAGTAACCCTTAGTCTGACTTGTGTGTTGGAGGGGAGATGGGGAGGAGGTGGCAAAGGTGGAGCATTAGCAGTCACAGTGACTTTCTTTTCAAAATTAAAGCATAGTTAAAGGGACATCATCAACTTGAAATCAGGTCCTTTTACAGAACGGAGGTTCATTTCCAGATAGCGTGCCTAGTCCTGTTACCTGTGTTCATCTTGTTTTGAAGACTCCTAT
Source organism: Cuculus canorus (assembly GCF_017976375.1). Taxonomy (NCBI): domain Eukaryota; kingdom Metazoa; phylum Chordata; class Aves; order Cuculiformes; family Cuculidae; genus Cuculus; species Cuculus canorus. The sequence continues at coordinate 33,650,504 of NC_071408.1, forward strand.
TATAACTCCTTTTCAGTGGAGTCCTCTCTGGTATAGGATGTAAAAGCTGTGTGTCCAAGAAACAGCAAAATGAACTGCACACAAAATAGTGGCTCACAGTTTGGAGGAGTAAAGCTGGATGGTGAATGAGCTAGGGGAAAAGAAGAACAACAGAAGAGAGTTAAAAAAAGCTCTGACAGAAGTACTAACTTTTGAGTTGATGGTGTCCCTTTATCTTGGTTTTAAATACCCAATTCTAATTATGTTTTTAAGCTGAAGAGTACAGTGAACATTTTCTGCCTGTGCCTCTAGGTGTAATTTATCTTTTAAAATTCCAGAGTGTGCCATATTTCTTTGGGAAGCAATTCTTTAATATTAAACCATGCAGCTTGTTTGTAGCAAGTGTACACATAGATTATTTTTTACTGGGTCTTTTAAATGCTGAATTGTGTGGTGGTTTTTGTTTTGGAGAGTCAGCTTTGCAGCATTCTCGCATACTATAGTTGCTATATTCAAATTGTAGCTGAGGGATAAACATGGCTGCTAGCATGGTACGATTCTAATCTGTTACGTTTCTCTGCTTGTGAATCTGAAAGCACTGGGTTCCTAGACACCATCCTTTCAGAACTCTTTTAGGTCTGAAAGTGTTGTGCAGAGTTACAACTGAGTAGCCTTATTTCTTTTTTTTGCTTTTGAAATTTTATTCTTTTCTGTACTGAGGGATAATGTAAAGGCTTAACTCCTTACCATATGTAAAATGCATTGCACCTTTAATAGAGAGATTGTCTGTTTAAAAATGAAGTACTTGAGATAATCCAAGAGCATACTTCATGTCAAATTTACGTGTGTACAGTGTAAATGTACATGCTAGGTAGTTCTGTAACTATCTTGACTAAATAAATTAACATGGAGGCCTTGTGCATGGACTTCTGGTTAAGAAAAGTGCTTGTTCTGGTATATTCTGTCAGTTGAAATTTGCTTAAAAAGACCAGTCATACTGTTCCCAAAGTATGTTTTTTTAATGTTCTTTCAACTTTGATAGTGTAATGCTAAATCTTTTCTCATGGCAATACAAATATTTCTGCTTATCCAAGTCATCCATCCAGTCAGTGCGCTCTCTTCTGCCCTTTATTAATCAAATAATCAAGTCAATACTAAGTATGTTAGTGCTTTTGAAAATACTGCAGCTCCCTAACTTCTCCCTCTTGAGATTACTCCTTTCATAACTTTCATAAACAGGGGTCCACAAGTGACTGTGCAGCGTTTCAGAAATAGTAGAAAGGCTTAGTCTTGTAACAGAGCTTTCGTTCCTGTTGCTGCCATGCTTTGTATTTCTCTCTCCAGGCCCAACTTCTAAATTCTCAATATATTGAATTTGGTGAAAAAATAATTAAAGAAAAAACTTCCTCCAGTTAAGCACTTTTCCACCTCGGACACCCTTCTTTTCTTAGTTTTCAAATCTTTGCTAATCATTTGGCATGTTCATCATCTAAAGAATCTGAGGAGAGGTGCCCAGGTGTTAGGCTGAGATATGAGCCCTAATAATGTTTTCATTGTCTGGACCATGGTTCTGAATAAGCAGAAACACAGTTTTTATACAAACGTACTCCTTCTACTGGGCAAACACCCATAAAACCATTGCACAACACAACAGCAAACTGGGAGCTTAAATTTCCCCTGTATTTGGCTCTAGGAAGCAGATTTTACCTAGTTTGCAGTTTTATTGTACCAAGTAATTGCTTTGTTTCCATCAATTTCATATTCTAATACCTTTCTTTCGATTTCCCAACTTTTCAGCATATGGGAGACTTTGGAGGAATGCACAGACCTGGAATTGTTGTTGACTATCACAACAAACCCAGTCCTGCAGCCGTTGCTGCGAGAGGAATAAAAAGGAAAATGATACCGCAACCATATAACAAACCTGGTGGGACCTTTATCAAGAAACCCAAAATGACAAAACCTATTCTGAAGCTGAGCCAGAAAAAATCGCCCAGTAAGTAGCAAGTGCCAAAATAAAGTTAAAATTACTAGTGTCTTCTATTCATTAGGAGTGATTTACTATTCAGAAAGAAGGCTGTACGTATGGGTTTCTGACACTTGGTTTTCTACTTTTTAAGTGCTCTACAACAGGTTTTACGAATTTGCTCTTCCAGCTCTCGTACTGCTAAGATGATTTGCTAAATAACATTGAATGTTTTGGTGTGTTTAAATATGCACAGTTGAAGACTGTTTTCGTTCAGACTTTGTAACAATATTTCCTGGGGGGAGATTTTCACCACTGAATGTAATTTCAGATCTTGGGCTGCCATAGGTGACAGTGCCTGGGAAATACTAAAATGCACCCTTGCATGAGCCCAGGCGCTGCTGTCCAAATATAATTAGTGCATTGACTGCAATGCAACTAAAATGAAGGCATAAGGCGAGGGTGAAGAAGAGAGGGGAGGTGAGGCAAACAAACTTTGTGCCAACCTTGGAGATGTTCAAGGCCAGGTTGGATGGGGCTTGGAGCAGCCTGATCCAGTGGGAGATGTCCCTGCCATAGGCAGGTGGAGGCATAGGGTGGAGCCGGATGGGCTTTGAGGTCCCTTCTGACCTAAACCATTCCATGATTCTGTGAGAAAACAGTGAGAATTGTTAGAGAATAATCTAAGTTTGTTCCTTCTTATATATGGAATTCCAGAACGACGAGAAGAACTGGAAATATACATTGGAAAGTGTTAGTAGAACTTTTTTTCACTTTGCTAAACATGTCCTACAACTCTAATTTTGATGTTGCAGACCAAACTGGAGAAAAATTCTCTGATAAGGTTTGAATGAATTACTTGCTCTGAGAGGATGTAAACTTGAGTATGAGATATTCTGAATGACAGGCATGGCAGTAAAATTTTAGGTTTTTGTGCTTGTGATTTCCTCAGCTGTTTGACTCTGTGGTGTTTTAAATAGGTTTATTTCAAATCACACCTGAAAAATGTTTAAAATTACTTCAGCTCAAAACTTGCAAAGTAAACACACAGAGTTGGCAGAAACTGGCACACAAATGTTTTATTTTTGATTTTTGTAATTCTTGTTATGCTTCTGTGCATTAACAGGCTGGTCCCTTAACTGCAAGAGCACGGTAACAGTTTGAGGCGCTAGGTCAGCTGATGTACTCTATAATATCGAGGTTACTCAAGAACTGGAGTAGGTAGCGCCTACCAGAACGCACTTTGAAGCAACCTGCCCTGTGGCTCTCAGGCTGGGAGGAAGAAACTACGTGGTAGTTTAATACAGTTTTCTGAGGCTTGAACAGAAAGGTGCTCTAAGTAGGATCATGTAGTTGGGAACTGAAAAGTGGGTAATGGCTAACAGAAAATGGGATGCAATCAGTCTTCAGTGTGTGGTTGGAAATATATCACAAAATTAGAATGTTCTTTCAGTCTCCACTTTCTTGTTTTGTAGCATTAGATCTAGGTGATTGCATCTAGAAGTCTTTAGTTTACATTCCTAGAGAAAACTGACTTTACAATTAATATTAATACTAAAACATTATAAATTGTAGCTGTGGTCTGTCCTGGCTGCACAGCAAGCTGAAAATGAACTGACACTCACATCGCTGCTCCATTATTTATTTGTTCCTCATCTTATGTTTACAGACATGAAGTCATCATTCCAGGATTCTACTATAGAGGTAAAGAATCTAAGAATTGGGAAATATTTTATTTTTTTCACAAGTTTGTACAGTATACCTTAATAATTATTAAGCTAGAGTTATAAAAATTAAGCACTTAACTATGTAAGATTTCCTAAACTTGATTTTTTTTTCCTTTGTCTAAAACTGTCTTATTTTTGTTGGCAGTTTGAAATCCTTGCTGATTTCAAATGAAAGCTATAGCTTGTGCAGAGAGCCTGGAATATGAGTTTAAACTGCATTTGTAGGCCCTGCCTTTTCTTGCAGTGCACTGAGAGTTGTCATGTGAACAACTGCTGGTGTTGTCATAGGTAGTCAGCCTGAATTCATGCAGCTGTGACCTGCTTGGATGACAGATTACTGGAAATGATTTGCACTGTCATTTCTGGATGTAGAGTGGCATTGTTGAGTTTTTCCTTACAAAATCTATGGATTTGACTTTTTTAGGAAATCGAAGTGGACACAAGTGGTGCAGTTGTCATATATGAAGACTTTACAAGAGATGCCTATGATGTTGGATATCAGACCTTTGGAGGTGAGTTGATTTACTTAATCTTTTAAAACTTTGTACCGGGTGCATTGGAGGAGAATCAGAACCCTAGTGGGGAATCTCAGTCCATGTGTAGGTTGAGGCTTCGCTTCCCTGGCTGTTGTAACAGCACAGGCACTTGAGTTTTTGAGTTTGAGCGGCGAGGTACAGGCCACTCCACTCTACAGAATGTTGTACCAGGTGATTTTTACAGCAGTTAAGCAAGTTTCCAGGGTTGGTGGTAAAGCACTAAGTGAAATTTAAATCCTGAGACCAGTAATGGGTGTTGCCTCCATGGGTGGACGGTGGTTTTTGTTTTCATGTATTAGAAAAAGAATAATCTTCTGGATAGGAGTTTTTCTCTTTTCTGTCTCTAAGTAATTATAGAAACTCTGTGCTTCAAAACAGAAAGAACTTTAAGCTGTTGCTCAGTAGAAGTGTTCTGAGTACTCTTGACACGTCTAGAGCCACAGAGCTTTTTGCAGTCCTATTTTTCTTGTTTTATGCTGTTGTACTTTCCTTTCTGTTGTGTCTTGGATAGAAGCAGATTACCTGGAGAGTCCACTCTCTCCTAGGGTTGAACTGCAGATGAAAACTGCATGAATCCCCCTTTTCCTGCTCTAAAACTACTTGCTGAATAATATTCTGTTTCATTTTGTCCCTGGGCTTTCTAAGCAGATGTAGGAAAGTCTAACATAAGCACACATATGCAGAAAGTCCATGTCCTTAGAAGTCTTTAATGTTGCTAAGCTGATTTCTAATCGTTTGTTTGCCCTGAAGGTTTGGTTGGGTTTTTGTTGTGTGGTGGTTGAGTTTTTTGGTTGGTGTTTGTTCAGCCCTCGTAGCAGGGTCTTCCTTTCCTGATATATTTCTTCAGCTGAAAATGTTTAGAATGTTTTTCTGTGAGATTAAGTGAAGCTTAGGGGAGAAAAACAATGAAGTTGTTGAAGTTTGTGTCCAATAGCTCAATGAAAAGCTGCCTTGTCTGCTATATGAGAACCCATGTTTTTGCTTTTGGAAATTACATTCTCGGCAGAATAGCTGTAAAGAGTTGCTTTTTCTGTAAGGGGATTGTGGCAATGGTGCCCTAGAACCATGGGCAGTTGTGAATAAGGTGTTCTTCCCATGCACCCCGGTGTCCCGTTCTGGTTACTGACTTGAAGAGGCCTTTAATAACTAGGGACAACATAGCAATGTTTTGTTGAAGTCTGATTTTCCTTACTCTGGGTGTAATCTAGAATGTATACCCTTAACTACTAAGTTTGCACTGTTGGAAGCAAATGTTTAAATTGGTTGCCTTTAGAGGAGGAAAACAAATCAGAACTTCCATGGCATTTAAATAAGCCATCGAACAACTTCAGGATAGGGCTTTTCTCTGTGTTTTGGGGCATCTGTGGAGGATACAGGGAAGGTGGATACTCTCATGGGTGTGGTTTTTTGAATGTAACACTTCAAAATCCTTCTGCATATTAAGATGGCAAAGGAGAAGTTAAAAGTGAAGAAGAGGAGAAGCGACGAATTGAGGCCAGGAGAGAGAAGCAAAGGCGTAGAAGGGAGAAAAACAGTGAAAAATACGGTGATGGATACAGGTTTGTGCTATAATGTCTGTCTTATGTGCAGTGCTTTTCTTCTCCTTTCTATTTCTGTAAGAATATGTTAAAAAAAAATCGACACAAGCCCCAGCACTCAAATCCTGTGGTGTAGAAGGCTGGATCTTTCACTAGACCTTTTAACTCCTTTTCTCTCACGAGTGCAGCAGTGCACACTTGAGCTTCTCTTAAATGTGTGCTCATGCTGACTTAATAAGTTGTTAGAAATTTGCTTTATTATGACTTTTTGTGTGTGGTGAGCTACATTGTAGCAAAAATAAGTAGATGGAAGTATGGCTCCTCAGTATAATAAAGGTTATGTAGTTTTTGTGTGGAAAATAAGCTTTGAATGGATTCTTTTGACTGTAGTTAGGAAATCGTGGACTGGTGGTGTGGTTTGAGCCCAGCTAACAACTAAGCAGCACAGAGCTGCTTGTTCAGTGCTGATTGGGATGGGAGAGAGAATTAGAAGAGTAAAGGCAAGAAAACTGATGGTTTAAGATAAAGGCAGCATAATAGGTGAAGCAAAAGCTGCACATGCAAGCAAAACAAAGGAATTCATTCACTGCTTCCTAGCGGCATGCAGGTGTTCAGCCATCTCCAGGAAAGCAGAGCTCTGTCATGCATAACAATTACTTGGGAAGACAAACACCTTAACTCTAAATATCCTCCCCTTCTTCCCTCTGGTTTATTGCTGAGCCTGATGTCCAGTGGTGTGGAAAATCCCTTGGGTCGGTTGGAGTTGGCTGTCCTGGATGGGTCCCCTCCCAGCTCCGGGTGCCCCCAAGCACTCACTGGCATGTAGTGTGGGGGGCAGAAAAGGCCTTGACTGTCTGTGAGCAATAGTCAGAATATCCCTGTTATCAGCACTGTTTCCAGCACAAACCCAAACCACAGCCCCACACCAGCTATCGCAAAGCAAATGAAGTCTATCCCGGCTGAAATCAGCACAGTGAGCTGAAACCAGGTCAGCTGGTATGGCGAAGTGAGAAGTACTGCAAGAGTTGACACGTAGTAGAGAGCTGTGATGGATACACTCGGAGGATAATGTGACTTTTAAATAGCTTCTGATTTCAGCAGTTCTCATCTTTTGCATAGATAATTAGTTACTCTGGGACTGGCCTGGTTCATATTTGGTTCCACCCTTCATAATGGCAACTGGGATTTATTGTTTTTCTTTTTCGTTTGGGCATTCTTTAAAAAAAATATGCTTTCCACATTCCTTTTCTGGTGAGGTTTGTCAAGTCCTCAGAATTTTGAGAAGAGAGGGAAGAATGTTTCTTTAATAGCAATATTATTTAATTGATTTCTTTTGACAGAATGGCATTTACTTGCTCATTTTGCAAATTCCGAACATTTGAAGAAAAAGAAATTGAGGCACATCTGGAGAGTGCAGCTCACCAGGAAACACTGGATCATATTCAGAAGCAAACCAAATTCGACAAAGTAGTGATGGAGTTTCTTCATGTAAGACAAGTAGTTTTTGATGTATATAACGCTTTTACATTAGAATGTAGTTAACAATTCACTATGTAACTTCAGAACATGCTTAATTTATCATCATTTGTCCTTTTGCAGATGGCCTGGTACAAGTCCAAGCAAATTTGGAATCTGTAGAATAGTGTTGAATTTGCAATTAAAAGTAGTGTCTTAAGAAGTATTGATAATTAATTGCTCTTACAGAGCTATTTGAAGTAATATTTTCAGTATAGGTTGTTCTTGGAATATGAAGAATCGTACATCGAATGTGTTATAACTTGTTTGTTTCTGATTCTCTATAGGAGTGCATGGTGAATAAATTCAAGAAGACAGCTATGCGTAAGCAACAGACGAGTAACCAAACAGAAAATGCTCAAGCTGCTGAAAAAGATATAATGGAAGGTGAGTAAAGCTGTTTATGCGCAAGTGCGTGCTGTGGGGCTCTGCTTGGCCTGTTCTCCTTCCATCCTTCTTTGAATTTGATAAAATGTCTGGATTGAAGTGATTTGTTTTCACTCCTTTGCTGTATCTGGTTTGGATTCCTCGCATCATTTCTGATACGATGTGGAATGTAAGCACAGTGGGAGATAGCAAACGTATTTATGGTTGCTGTCCAAGTAGCCGTGTCAGAAAGTGAGATAACATTGTGCTTGGCAAACAGAATTGTGTGGGCTTTGCTGGAGTCTCATATCCAGAGGAGTGGCAAGAGGTGGATGCGCATAGGTTGAAAGACAGTGTATAATAAACCTGTAAGGTAGTAATGGTCAAATATGATGGCGAGGATCTGGGTAATGTAAGAGTGTTAGTTGCTGTGATTTTGAGGGCACTGACAGAAGGAGGAGCTTGAGCACTTTCTTGGTTACCCAGGGTGCATCTTGGCCTGATTTTTTTTTTTCCCTCTGGCTGCCCTGCAGGCAGTTTTCTAGAGCATTTTGTGGATCCATGCCTTGCTGTGCCATATCCTTTGACTTTATCTTTTGCTGGAAGGCTTTCAAAAGATGTGCTAGAGCAAGAGGAGATTAGTTTGAGCACCTTTCCTTTAGGCAATAACTGTATTTGGCTACTATCTTAATTAAAACTTCAATGCTAAAAGCTACTTAAAAGCCAACGTCTTAATCTCCCAGATTCTTTTTGTGTCCTTTCCTTAAGTACTGGAGAACCTGTTTGCGTTTAAAATGTTCTGTTGCCAAGCTAATATTTAAAATTGCAAGAGGAACTGGACTCATGCTTCTTCCTGGTGATGAGGAGAGGCAAGGAGGTAGAGTGGTTGTTCTTGTGAGGGGTGAAGTAAATCCCACTGCTTTGGTGAAGCTTTATTTGGTTTTAATATAAAAGCGTTTATTATTAAGGATATTAGTTGTTATTGATTTTAATAGATGGGATTATTATACATTACATAGTTCAGTTTGATTGTTGTAGCATTTTTATTACCCTCTGTTTAGGTAGGTAGTGTTCATGTATCAACCTTGGACAGCAAACTTCCTGGCCCTCTTGCACAGTCTAGAGAGCAGTATCCAAGTGAAAAACTTCCTCCTTCAACATTACCCTCAGAACCTAATTTTGGTACCTGAATTTTGGAAACATATCCCCCTGGGGTGTAGTTTGACATGTTTAACAACTGAGAGCTCTAATTTTCTGGTATAAAAAAACACTCCCTTCTTCAGTGTCCCTGGAGTAACAGGCTTTGTGTTGACTGTGTTGTGTTTTTTTTGGCAGGGGTTACTGCTGATGACCACATGATGAAAGTGGAGACTGTTCACTGCAGTGCTTGCAGCGTGTATGTTCCCGCCTTGCACAGTTCTGTTCAGCAGCATTTAAAATCTCCTGATCACGCAAAAGGAAAACAAGTAAGATATGACATATTAGTAAAGGAAAAACAGAGCAAACATAACCTGATAGTAAGTGAGAAGTGTTAGGGGCCTCAGGGCTTGGGGCAACTGATTTCTAAGTCCTTGTTGTTATTACTTGTTCTCTAGCCAGCTGCGATGTCTTTGTTCCACTTTGTAAAAGTAACATCTCCTGAAGTAGCCAGCGCTTAAGTACCCCTGGTTAGTAAAGTGTTGCTGTAGTTAAAGGCTGACGGTAGTAAGTCCTGAGAAGGTTACCAGGAATGACTATATTATTGCATGGGAATATTTTACTGCCATTAAGAGTTGGGAAGATTCTGTTATTCAAATCGTGAAATGTAATGCATATGTTTCTAGCAAGATAGCAATCCCGCTCTCTTTTATTGGCTTGGATATTATCTTCTTAAACTGCTCTCACTTCAGATTAGAATTAGCAGTAGTATGGAACTGCTTGCTGCCACAGCTTATAATGATAAACTTTTAAGCTTGGAAGAAGGGTTGTAAGATTAGCGTGAGGGGGGGGGAAATAGTCACAGCTGTCATGTTACTTTAGCGATCTTACTTACTGTTTGGCTTATATATAAGCTTCTGTGATGATGGAGTATCATAGAATCACAGAATGATTTGGGTGGGAAGGGAATTTAAAGGTCATCCAGTTCCAACCTCACTGCAGGAACAGGGAGATCTCCCAACTCTGTTCCTGTGCTGGAAAAGCATCTGTGTTATCTGTAGATGGGAACAGGTGGCTGTGGCTGTAGACAGGTACGGGGTTGTAGTTGCTTATAGTAGCAAGACATGAATATATATTTTGATCAAGCTGAAGCAGTAAAGTATAAATGCTACCAAACTTAATTGAACTTATGATGTGGTTTGGACTTAAAAGCTAAGAATGAGCATTTCATGCTGCAATACATTTGTTACTTTCCTTACAGAGACTGACCATGACCATGTGTGACAATTGTAATAGGTGTGTGATAATGATTCACTGTAAAATTTGTTTCCTAGGCCTACAGAGAACAAATAAAAAGGGAGAGTGTTCTT